>NC_091433.1:94446127-95159123 GCF_964237555.1 Oryctolagus cuniculus
CACCCACACAGAACAATTAAGTGTAAAATACTGTTTGAGTACTAATTATAGCATTAATTCACATTGAACAACACATAAAGGACAGAGATCTACATGAGGAGTAAGTACACAGTGACTCCTGTTGTTAACTTAACAAATTGACACTCTTGTTTAAGGCATCAGTAATCTCCCTAGGCTCTAGTCACGAGTTGCCAAGGCTATGGAAGCATTTTGAGTTCACTGACTTTGATCTTATGTCAACAAGGTCATAGTCAAAGTGGAAGTTCTCTCCTCCCTTCAGAATATGGTACCTCCTGCTTTGATGGCCCCAATCTTTCCACTGGGATCTCACTCAAAGAGATCTTTCCTTTAGGTTTTTTTTTTTTTTTTTTTTTTTTTTTTTTTTTTTTTTTTTTTTTTTTTTGCCAGAGTGTCTTGGCTTTCCATGCATGAGAGTATTCAGCCAGGTCCGAATGCCTAAAGGGCTGATTCTGAGGCCAGAGTGCTGTTTAAGACATCTGCCTTTCTATGATTCCGCTGTGTATCCCACATCCCATGTTGGATCGTTCTCTCCCTTTATGACTCTGTCAGCTAGTATTAGCAGACACTACTCTTGTTTATGTGATCCCTTTGACTTGTAGGCCTATCAGTAAGATCAATTGTAAACATAGTTTTATCACTTGGGCTAGAGAGATATCATAGGCACATGTCACCTTGATGGGATTGGATTGGAATCCCATGGCACATTTCTAACTCCACTATTTGGGACAAGTCCGATTGAGCATGTCCCAAACTGTACATCTCCTCCCTCTCTTGTTCCCACTCTTACATTTAACAGAGATCACTTTTCAGTTGAATTTAAATACCTAAGAATAATTGTGTGTTAATTAAAGAGTTCAACCAATAGTTTTAAGTAGAACAAAAAAATGCTAAAAGTGACAAAGTTTTAACTTGTAGATCAACAGTAAGGACAAGGGCTGATCAAGTCACTGTTTCTTATAGTATCCATTTCACTTCACCATGTTTCCATTTTGGTGCTCGGTTAGTTGTCACCAATCAGGGAAAACATATGATATTTGTCCCTTTGGGACTTGCTTAATTCACTCAGCATAATGTTTTCCAGATTCCTCCATTTTGTTGCAAATGACAAGATTTCGTTGTTTTTCACTGCTGTATAGTATTCTATGGAGTACATGCCCCATAATTTTTTTATCCAGTCTACTGTTGATGGACATTTGGGTTGATTCCAGGTTCTAGCTATTGTGAATTGAGCTGAAATAAGAATTCATCTATTTTTGACACATGCCTTTCAAATATGAGTTTGAAACCCTAAAATTTAACCACTAGAGTTCCACTTTGTTAGTGTGTGGTTGAAGATGAATTCTTTTGCATCATGCATTTTGTCTTGAGAGTGAAGTGATTACTCAGGAAACATACACTTCATTCTTGTTGTTTCTTTTTATATCTCAAAGAAACATTTTATTGTACAAATCGCATCAGTACAACTTTAGGAATATAGTGATTCATCTCACTATGCTGCCCTCCCCCTCCACTCTCACCCCACGCCTCTTCCCTTGCCCATTCCAAGTTCCATTATCCTTTAAGATACATTTTTATTTAACTTTATACATAGAAGACCAACTTTTACAAAGTAGATTTCAACAATTTAGACATACCAACAAACACACACAAACACACACACAAACCGAGAACTAGTTTTACAGTTAATTCTCATAATACAATTCATTGCGGACAGAAGTCCTTTATGGAGAGTATGTGCACAGTGACTCCTGTTGTTAATTTAACAAATAACACTCTTATGTATGATATCAGTGATCACCCAAAACTCTTGTCATGAGCTGCCTAGGTTATAGAAGCTACAAAGGCTATAGTAGCCTCTGTATCCAAAATCTGTATCAGTATCTAGACAAGTCCACAAGCAAAGTTGAAGTACTCTCCACCTGTCAGACAAAAGTACATCCTTCTTTTATGGCCACTTCTTTCCACTGGGGTCTCTCTTACAGAGATCCTTTATGTGGAGCATTTTTTTACCACATTGTCTTGGCTTTTGATGCTTGAATTGCTCTCATGCGACTTTAACCTGACCAGAATGCCTTATGGGCTGATTCTGAGGACAGAGTGTTATTTAATGTGATTCTCATTCTATGTGTCTGCTCTGTGTACTGCTTCCCATGTTGGAATATTCTCTCCTTTTTAATTCTGTTTATTTTTACCAGACATTTCATATTATTTATATGATCCATTTAACATGTAATCCTATCTGTATTATCAATTTAACACTTAATATGTTCACTTTAACAATTAAGATGACATTTTTTACTATGCAGTTTGATGGGATTTGAGGTCCCATACCAAGATTTTAAGCTGTACCTTTAGCAGTAATCTGTAGGAAAGTATGCAGGACAATAGAGCTTCACAGTTACAAAATTCCTCCTTCCTGTGTTATTCCAAACATTATGCTTAATGAGATTTATTTTCAATTGACTTTATAAACCTCCACTGTGATACGGCCTTGACTAAACAAGTTCAGAGTTGGTGAACTCAAGGGGCTCCCATAGCCTAGACAGCTCATGGCAAGAGCCTCGGGTGATTGCTGACATCATAAATAAGAGTGCCAATTGTTAAATCAACAATGGGAGTCACTGGGTACATGCTCCCCATGTAGGATCTCTGTCCTTAATGTGCTTTACTATGAAACTTAAAGACAAACATAAGAGTGCGAATAAGAGAGGGAAGAGATGTACAATTTGGGACATGCTCAAGCTGACTTGCCCCAAATGGTAGAGTTAGAAACATACCAGGGGACTCCAATTTAATCCCATCAAGGTGGCATGTACCAATGCCATCTCACTAGTTCAAGTGATCAAATTCAGTTCACAATTGATCATAATGAAAGGACTAAGAGTCAAAGAGAGCACATAAACAAGCCTAGTACTTGCTAATACTAACTGATAGAATAAATAAAGGGGAGAGTGATCCAACATGGGAAGCGAGATACTCAGCAGACTCATAGAATGGCGGATGTCCTAAACAACACTCTGGCCTCAGAATCAGCCCTAAAGGCACTCGGATCTGGCTGAAAAGCCCATGAGAGTATTTCAGGCATGGAAAGCCAAGACACTCTGGCAAAAAACAAACAAACAAACAAACAAACAAACACACACCTAAATGAAAGATCTCTGTGAGTGAGTGAGATCCCAGTGGAAAGAACAGGTCATCAAAGAAGGAGGTACCTTTCTCTGAAGGGAGGAGAGAACCTCCACTTTGACTATGACCTTGTCTAAACAAGATAAGAGTCGGAGAACTCAGAGGGCTTCCATAGCCTTTGAAGCTCATGACTGGTGCATAGGGAGATTACTGATGCCATAAACAGGAATGTCAATTTATAAAGTCAACAGGAGTCACTGTGCACTTACTCCTCATGTAGGATCTCTGCCCTTAATGTGCTGTACATTGAGACTTAATGCTATAATGAGTACTCAAACAGTATATTTCACTTTGTGTTTCTATGGGGGTGCAAACTGTTGAAAGCTTTACTTAATGTATACTAAACTGATCTTCTGTAAAAAAAAAAAAAAAGAAGAAGAAATTATCAATTCCCAACTTGACTCTCACTGGGATTAAACATGACAATAGGTCTGATCTGATTTCATCATCATTTAAAAAATCATCTATTATTTTTCACTTTATGTTTCTGTGTGGGAGCAAACTGTTGAAATCCTTACTTAATGTATGCTAAACTGATCTTCTGTATATAAGAAGAATCGAAAATGAATCTTGATGTGAATGGAAGGGGAGAGGGAGTGGGAAAGGGGAGGGTTGCGGGTGGGAGGGACGTTATGGGGGGGAAGCCATTGTAATCCATAAGCTGTACTTTGGAAATTTATATTCATTAAATAAAAGAAAAAAAAGACAACATTACTAGTTGAGCAATACCCTATACCTTGTGCGGTTGTGTGAAGGCAGCCTATTGAAATCCTTGCTTAGTATATACTAAGTTGATTTCTGTATATGAAAGTAATTGAAAATGAACCCAATGAATAGCAGGATGAGAGAGGGAGTGGGAGAGGGAAGGGTTGCAGGAGGGAGGGAGGTTGGGGGGGAAGCCACAACAATACAAAAGTTGCACTTTGTAAATTCACATTTATTAAATAAAAAAATGAACACAGGATTAATTCAATGTTAAGAAAGAGTTCAACAAATAGTATGACGGATAGAAAAAAAAAAAAAAAAACTTTCTCAACAGTCAAGACCAAAGCTGTTCAAGTCATTGCTTCTCAAAGTGTCAATCTCAATTTTATGGATTTTCTTTTAGGTGCTCTGTTATTTATCACAGATCAAGGAAAACATGTGGTATTAGTAAATTGGGACTGTCTTATTTCACTCAGTATGTTTTCCAGATTCATTCATTTTGTTGCAAATGAATGGATTTCATTTTTTTATCCATTGTGTAGTATGCAATAGAGTATATATCCCATAATTTCCTTATCCAGTCTTTAGTTGAAGGGCATTTAGGTCAATTCCATGTCTTAGCTATTGTGAAAGCAGCTTTAATAAACATCGAGGTACAGATAACATTTTTCATTTGCTGACTTCGTTTCTATTGGGTAAATTCCCAGGAGTGAAATGGCTGGGTCCTATGGTAGGTCTATATTCAGATTTCTGAGGTATCTCCAAACGGTCTTTCACAGTGGCTTTACAAGTTTACATTCCCACCAACAATGGGTTGGGGTACCTTTTGCCTCACATTCTCATCAGCATTTGCTGCTTGTTGATTTCTGTATGAAAGCAATTCTAACTGGAATGAGGTGAAACTTCACTGTGTTCTTTTTAAAGCTTTATTGAATTTATTTGAAAGACAGAGTTACAGAGAGAGGTAGGGACAGAGATAGAGGTCTTCCACCTGATGGTTCACTCCCCAGATGGCTGCAATGCCTAGAGCTGTGTTGATCTGAAGCCCGGAACTTCTTCAGGGTCTCCAACATGGGTGCAGGTTCCCAAGGACTTAGGCCATATTCTATTTTTTCCCAGGCCATAGCAGAGAGCTGTATAGGAAGAGGAGCAGCTGGGACTAGAACCGGCACCCATATGGGATGCCTGCACTTCAGGCCAGGGATTTAACCCACTGCACCACAGTGCCAGCCACATCACTGTGGTTTTAATTTGCATTTCCTTGATGGCTAGTGATTCTAGACATTTTTTTATTTGTCTCTTTGCCATCTGGATTTCCTATTTTGAAAAAGATCTATTTAAATGCTTGGCCCATTTCTTCACTGGGTTGTTTGTTTCATTGTTGTGGAGTTTCTTGATCCTGGTTATAAATCTATATCCTGGTTATAAATCTATATCTATATATATCTATAAATCTATATATAGAGATCTATATATATCTATATATTTATATTATATATATAAATCTATATATATCTATAAATTTATATATCTATAAATCTATATCCTGGTTATAAATCTTTCATCAGCTGCATAGTTTACACATAATTTCTCCCATTCTATCAGTTGCCTCTTCACTTTCTCATTGTAATCTCATTTGTTAATTATGGCTTTGATTACCAGTGCCTTTGGTTTCTTTTCTAAGAACCCTTTGCCTGAGTTCTTTCTAAGAACTCTTACTGGCTATCCCCAATGTTCTTTAATAATATGGTGTTATCAGTTCATAGATTTATGTCTTGGATCATTTTGAATGGGTGTTTTGTGTATGGTGTAAAGTAGGGGTTTTGCTTCATATTTTTGCATGTGGAAATCCAGTTTTCCCAGCACCACTTGCTGAAGAGACTGTCCTTACTCCAGGGATGTGTTTATGCTCTTTGGTTGAATATAAGTTGGTTGAAGATGCTTGGATTGACTTCTGGTAGTTTTGTTTGTTTGTTTGTTCATTTTGTCTATCCATCCTTTTTTTCACCATTACTAGGCTGCTTTTATTATAACTGCCTTGAAGCATGTCTTGAGACCTTGTATTGTGATGCCTCTGGCTTTGTTTTTGTTATATAATATTGTTCAGCTATGCAAGGTCTCCCGTGTTTCTTCATCATTTTTCTAGATCTTAGAAGAATGTCTTTGCTATTTTGATTGGTATCACATTGAATTTGTAAATTGCTTTTAGAATAATGGACATTTTGATGATATTGCTTCTTATAATTCATGAACATGGATATTTTTCCATTTTTATCTTCTATTTCTTTGTTAATGTTTTATAATTCACATCATAAAGATCTTTGGCATTATTGGTTAAATTTACTCCATGCTATTGTGAATGGGAATGATCTGAGAAGTTCTTTCTAAAACATGCCATTGTGTATACAATCTTTGTATACAAAGGCTATTTTAATGCCTGTGTATTGGTTGTATATCCTCCTACATTACCAAACTCTTCCATGAGTTCACATAATCTCTTGGAGGAGTCTTTTGGATCCATCTGCAAATAGAGATAGTTTGACTTTCTCTTTACCAATTTGTGTCCCTTGATTTCTCTTTGAGGCTAATGGCTCTGGTTAAATCTTCCAGGATTATACTGAATAGCAATGTTGAGCATGGGCATCCTTGTCTAGTTCCAGATCTCAGTGAGAATGCTTCTAACTTTTCCTCATTCAATGGGATGCTAACTATATTTTTGTCATAAATTTCCTTGATTGTGTCAAGAGATTTACCTCTATACTCAATTTGCTCAGTTTTCATCATGAAAGGGTGTTGTATTTTATCAATTGCTTTCTCTGCATATAGAGATTTGGTTTTTGTTCTTAAATTTGTTAATGTGATGCATCACATTGATTGATTTGCAAATATTGAACCATCCATGCATACCAAGGATAAATTCCACTTGATCTGAGTTAATGATCTTTAGATGTGTTGTTAGATTCCATTGACTAGAATTTTATTAAGGATTTTTGCATCTATTTGATTTAGAGAAATTGTGTCTTTTTCTGTGTTTAGAAATTAAGGTGATGCTGGCTTCATAGAAAGATTTTGTGAAAATTCCCTCTCTTTCAATTGTTTTGAATAACTTGAGAAGAATTGATATTAGTTCTCTTTTAAATTTCTGTTAAAATTCAGCAGTGAACCCATCGGGACCTCAGCTTTTCTTTATTGAGAGGGTCTTTATTACTGATTCAATTTTCATCTTGGAAATTTGTCTGTTTAAGTTTTCTATGTATTCATTGCTCAATGTAGCTAGGTTGTTTGTTTCCAGGAACCTGTCCATTTCATTTATGTTTCCAGCTTGTTGACATGCAGCTCTTTGTATTAATTTCTTGTTATTCACTTTATGGTGTCTTTTGTTACTTTTCCTTTTTCATCTCTAGTTTTATTAATTTGCATAATTTTTTGGTTAGTTGCCCAATTATGTGTCAATTTTATTTTTTAAAAAAAAAAAACAGCTCTTTATTTTTTTACAGGCAGAGTGGACAGTGAGAGAGAGACAGAGAGAAAGGTCTTTCTTTGCCATTGGTTAGCCCTCCAATGGCTGCCATGGCCACTGTGCTGCAGCCGGTGCACTGCACTGATCTGAAGGCAGGAGCCAGGTGCTTATCCTGGTCTCCCATGGGGTGCAGGACCCCAGGACCTGGGCCATCCTCCACTGCACTCCCTGGCCACAACGGAGAGCTGGTCTGGAAGAGGGGTATCCGGGACAGAATCCGGCACCCCGACTGGGACTAGAACCTGGTGTGCTGGTGCCGCTTTGCAGAGGATTAGCCTATTGAGCCACAGCGTCGCCACAGCTCTTTATTTTGCTGACCTTTGATATTGTTTTTTAGATTCATTTTTTAAATTTCCTCTCTAATTTTGATATTTATTTTCTCCTATTAGTTTTGGGTTTGGTTTGTTCATTTTCTAGATCCTTGTGATGCATTGATAGCTCATTTATTTGGTGTATTTCCAGTTTCTTGATATAGGCACCAATTGTTACAAACTTTTCTCTTAACATTCCTTTTGCTGTACACCATACATTTTGACATTTTATTGTTGCTTCATTTGTTTCCAGAAATTTTTTATTTCAATTTTAATTTCTTCTATGACCCACTGTTTATTCTGGAGCATATTGTTCAGTCCCCATATGTTTGCATATGTTTCAGAGATTGTTAAGTTGCTGATTTCCAGCATCATTCCATTGTGGTGTGAGAAGAAGCGTAGTATGATTTTCATTTTTTTTTGGAATTTACTGATGTTTGCTTTATGGCCTAGTTTGTGGTCAATCCTAGAAAAAGTTCCATACACTCCTGAGAATAATATGTATTCTGGAACTGTAAGATGAAAATTTCTGTAGATATCTATTGGATCCAGTTGGTCTATAGTGTTGATTACCTCTGCTGTTTCCTTGCTGAATTTCTGTCTGGTGGATCTGTCCATTCCTGAATGTGGGGTATTGAAGTCCCCCATTACTATTATGTTTGAATCTATGTCTCCCTTTTGTTCCTTTAATGTTTGTTTTAAATAGTCAGGTGACCTGTAATTAGGTGCATATGCATTTATAATAGTGATATACCCTCCTCCTAGCATGTAGGATTTCTGATGAGAAGTCCACTCTGAATCTAACTGGAGATCCCTGAAATAAATCTAGTGTTTCTCTTGTAAAGATTTTAGAATCTTTTCTTTATGTTTTACTGTGGAAAGTTTGATTATAATCTATTATGGTGAATATATTTTCTGGTCATATCTTTTAGGAGTTCCATGTGCTCCTCGTACTTACATGTCCCTTTAATTCTCCAAATAAGGGAAGTTTTCTGTTATTATTTCACTAAAAAGGCCTTCTAATCCATCCCATCTTTCCAAAACTTCAGAAATTCCTAGAACTTTTATGTTGGGTCATTTGATAGTATCTATAATTTACCAACAGTGTATTTTAACTTTCTAATTTCTTATTATGTTTGATCTCTCTGAATGATTTCCCTTTTCTGTCTTCTAAGTCAGATATTCTTTCTTTGGATTCACAGATTCTTTTGTTAAGGCTTTCCACTGCATTTTCTAATTTGCTCTATTGACTTCTTCATTTCCAAGATTTCATTTTTATTTCTCCTTAAGTTCTCAATTCCATGGGAGAAAATTTCTCTCATGTCATGTATAGATTTTATTAGTTCATGCATTTTCTTCTGATTACTTTTAAGAAATCCTGTGATCAATATTTTGAATTCTATTTCTGGATATTTTTTAATGTCATCATCTTCACAATCTATTATTGTAGTGTTGTGTTCTTTGGGGGGCATCATTTTGTCTTCCGTATTATTGTTTGGTGCATTTTTTATTTAGTATTTGTGGAGATACTCATTGTTTTTTGTTTTTGTTTTTTGCTGTGGCAGCTTTTATACGTGGACTATGTCTGTGTTCATTATCAGATTGTCTGCCTTTAGGAAATACCTAAAGGCTTGTGGTGATTGTAGCCAGGGAGCTCTGTTCATTGCTTCAGAGTGAAGGGTGTGTCTGAAGTGACACACCAATTTTGGCATCTTAAATCTCATTTTTTTTTATTAGAAGGGAGTTTTCTTCTTGTCTGTTGGTGTAGATTCATCTGAGCTCCTCTCCTCAAATGAGACCAGTGCCTGGGTGCTAGCCCCAGAGGGTATATTATTTGTTGGCACTGCCACAAGGACCACAGAAAGGATCTGTGCAGTTTCCAGTATAAGTTTGGATTCTCCAGCCATGACCCTTGCCTGGTAACCCGGGAATGCTGATTGTTTGGAGCCTCCCACAGTGACTGCTCAAAGTCCCGGTGACACCCTGAGTGCTCCCACACAACCGCAGTATTTACACAGTCCTAGCACAGAAGCCTCACACAGTCCCAAGCAGCATACCCCCCTGCCAGATCTCCCCACCAGATCAGGATTCTCTGCTTGGCTGCTTTCAAGATGCTGACACAAGCTAGCACAGCTGTCATATGTGTCAAAGTGGCACTTGCTATATCACTTTCTTACATGTTGCAGTTGCAGGGTGCTATGGACAGAGAACATGTGCCCCCACTTTTTTTCTCCTCTAGTTTGGCAGGTACATTATCCCCCAATTGGTTCCAAGTCAGATTCTCTCTAGGCTCTTCCTGCAGCTTTTTCACCCATGGATTTGGCTTATGCAGTCTGGTCTCACCACACTCTCCTCTGTCGTGTCCCTCGACCAGCAAGGAAGACACGACCCGAACTCTTCTTCAAGCAGTTTATTCAGGAACCTTGAACAAGCTTCTTCTTCCACCTCCTTCCCTCTCCCATCCCTCTTATAGCCATCAGCACACCAATCAAAAGCAGCCAAGTGGCAAGGATTGATAGGTACAGCAATGCAGAAGCCAGAAGGGAGCTCAGCCATCTCCTTATTAGGAGTTGTTTGTTTCTCGCCAGTCCTTCCAGGAGAAAAGAGCCGGCGCCATCTTTAGGGTGCAGTGCAATGGCTCCCCACAGTTCCCCCTTTTTATTTTAGAACCAGGCATCTAAGGATTACAGGAGAAGGTAGGGGTCTGTCCCTCACTGCCAGGCATCCACCTGGAACAGCATCCTTTTCACGGGGGTGGGATCTGGGATGCTAACCCACATGCAGACAGACTTGCCTTCCAGAGAACGTAATGGCTCGTTCTCTCTGCAGTGCTTTGCCTCGCACCCTGCACCCATGCCTAGCATTCAAGGAAGGCCAGCCATGCTTGCGGCGATTGTCCAGCCTCAAGAGCATAAAAGGCTTGAGCTATCATGGCCAATTCCTGCCAATGAGCTGTCCTCATCCTGCACAAACACCACAGGCAAAATAACACAAGTAACAGCAACCCCGTCAAAGCTCCAAGTCCTGCCCACTCCTTCAGGTTGGAGACGGCTGTGCGGATCCAGGATGACAATCCAGATGGGAAGGAGACATCCACACGTGTGGAGTTGATGGTGACCACGGCAAGGCACAGTTGCTTCAAGGTGTAGTCAAATTCTGTGGACCAATTCTGCAAGAGCATCTGAGACAACTGTTTAGAGTAATTTGCTGCCTGAGTCATGTTATCGTACTGAACAGAGGTCACACACAACCCTGAAAATTTCCACTCACATCCTAGCTAAGCAAGCTGCCAGAGAGTATCCACCTGCTCCTGTACCAAATCCATACGCTGATTAACAATCATCAAGCCTCCCTTTATTTGTGCATTTAAGGATGTCTGAGTATCCAAAGCAGCAGCCACGGAGGCCGTTAAATTATTCAGGGTATTAGCAGTTTGAACTGTCCCTGTGAGCGCTATAGCAGCTGTTGTAGTGCCCACAGCTGCAATGGAAATGGCGGTTATAATGGCTGCAGTAACGATCCCAATCAGCAATGTTATAATGAAGATAGAGGGGCTGCTTTGTGACATTGTCTGTTTGCCGCACCAGTCGCTCAGGTAACCATCGAGAATATAGAAGCATGTCCACGTCCCCATATTAAAACAGGGTCAGGTCCATACCATTGAGCAGTTAGAGGGTCTTTCCACTTCACATAGACTTGTCTTTTGGTTTCAGGATGCCAGTGACGATCAGCTGCAGTTTTCCCTTGATTATCAAGTATTAGAAAATTTAAAATGAAAAGAGCATGTGATAGCCATTTTTGTGGGGAATATGCCATGGTCCCGTATTCCCCCTTTTTTATTTTTTGTAAATAATTTTTTAATGTGGCATGTGCTCGTTCCACAATACCTTGTCCCTGGGGATTATAAGGAATCTCGGTGATGAGAGATGTGGAAGTTAGTACAGAAGTGCTTAAAAGAGTTGGAAGTATACGTTGGGCCATTATTAGTTTTTATCTGTATAGGGGTTCCTAGAACAGCAAAGGCCTGAAGGCAATGAGAGATGTTTGGCAGCCTCGCCGCATTGCGGGGTGGCAAAAACAAAACCTGAACATGTATCTAAAGAAACATGTATGTATTTTAGTTTACCAAATTCAGAAAAATGGGTAACATCCATCTGCCAAAGCTGATTAGGCATAAAATCTCTAGGATTTACACCATAATAAGGGACCAGGAGAAATGTGACACAGGAAGGGCAGGATTTTACAATTTGCTTTGCCTGTTCCCGGGTGATTCTGTATCTTAATCATAAGGTTTGGACATTGAGGTGATATAAATCATTACCATGGGATGCTTTAGACTTTGTCAGTCTTTCTTTAAAGGATCTGACTTCTAAGCCAGAGACTGGAGCAGCTAGAAAGAAACACGTTTATAACTGAAGTTTACATCATTTCACATCTTGGCACCACTTTTTTTTTATCTTTTATTTAATGAATATAAATTTCCAAAGTACGACTCATGGGTTACAATGGCTTCCCCCCCATACCATCCCTCCCACCCACAACCCTCCCCTTTCCCACTCCCTCTCCCCTTCCATTCACATTAAGATTCATTTTCGATTATCTTAATATACAGAAGATCAGCTTAGTATACCTTAAGCAAGTATTTCAACAGTTTGCTCCCACACAGAAACATAAAGTGAAAAATAATAGATGATTTTTTTTAAATGATGATGAAATCAGATCAGACCTATTGTCATGTTTAATCCCAGTGAGAGTCAAGTTGGGAATTGATAATTTCTTTTTTTTTTCTTTTTACAGAAGATCAGTTTAGTGTACATTAAGTAAAGATTTCAATCGTTTGCACCCCCATAGAAACACAAAGTGAAATATACTGTTTGAGTACTCGTTATAGCATTAAGCCTCAGTGTACAGCACATTAAGGACAGAGATCCTACATGAGGAGTAAGTGCACAGTGACTCCTGTTGTTGACTTTACAAATTGACACTCCTGTTTATGGCATCAGTAATCTCCCTATGCACCAGTCATGAGTTTCCAAGGCTATGGAAGCCCCTTGAGTTCTCCGACTCTTATCTTGTTTAGACACAGTCATAGTCAAAGTAGAGGTTCTCTCCTCCCTTCAGAGAAAGGCACCTCCCTCTTTGAAGACCTGTTCTTTCCACTGGGATCTCACTCACAGAGATCTTTTTGTCTTGGCACCACTTTTAATCTAAACAGCCCGATTGGTTATTATCTCTGCAAGATGAGAGATATATCTTTTGACATCTCCAGGGGCCCTCTGGAGATACCAAAAGTCCAGAGAATTTAGAACTTTGATTTTCAGAAAGTCTGTTAAAGGTGCCAAGAGAACTTAGAGTATCTGGTCAAAATAGAATTCCTTAACATTTAGTCAGGGCGATTTTAACACTTTTAGACCAGATCTGATCATAATAATATTTAACATAATTTTTTAAGACTTAATACTTTTTATCAATCATAACTTAACAGACAGTAGTGTTAAAAAGAGATGTTACAGTTTTTGCAACAACAGATTTTAAGATTTACAATTGAGACCATTTCCAGATAATTACTAACATTAGTACACATTTTAAAAAATCCCATTGTTATAACAGAAGATCAGACTTCAACTTTAGGTTAGTGTAATTTTGGCATTAACATTTAACTTATAGAAAACTCTGTAAACAATGTTTTAAAATCGTAAACTTTTTACAACTTTTCATGACTTGCTCACATCTTCTGTAACTTTGTACCTGTAGTTACTTTTACAGTCTTGAATTATCATGTATGGACAACCTATGAGAATACATGCTGGCAAACTTAAAAGTCTCTCTTATCAAATTTAAGATGTTAAAAGTACACATAATACATTTTCCATATTTTACTTAGCACCGATGCCTGGATAACTTAAAACACTGAGCTATTAATGAATACCACACCATTATCTGAATTAAAAGTCAAAATTACATTTCCATGCTTTTAAGTAACATAAGGATAACACCACTTGGGCAGCAACAGTCACTAGTGCATATTTACAACTTTGAAAAGATCTTCATCCTTAAGAGAAACAAGTTTAAAGCATATCAAAGGCATGTAAATGTAAAACTGAGCAAGTGAACCAAAGGGCGTTTGCATTAACCCAATTTTCTGAACCAATCTGTATTGGCTTACTTGAGTTAACAACATAAAGGCTTGTATACACAGAATTTACTCTCATTTTTAAAAGACTACTCTAGCTGAAAAGCAAAAACATGAATACAACATAGATTTGACATCATTTACTACATTTTAATACACTTTGTATAATTTGAATTGACTCAAACAGCTGTTACTTTAACAAATTTAGAGTCCCATCCTTTGAGAGTTCCAGGGATCTGACTGGAAGCCCCAAAGTTGAAAGACTCGGTTTAGAATTTAAACTATCAGAGAGTCAAACCATTTTAGTCAAAAATTAGTACGTTTAACCAAGGCAGTGGACTAGATCTAATCAGAGTTAGGTAATCACTCAAACATTAAAGATATAACGTAAACAGCTTCATGGTGCAGTTTTTCCAATCAAGACTCATACTGGCAATAGAAAAATGCGAAACCTTCAAGACACATGAAAACTCTCATTAGATAAGTTAGCTACAGCAGCACAGAAAAGAATTGATTATCAGTGTATGAGCCCATTGCTTAAGTTTTTATTAACTGTAAAGAGAAAAACCCATCAAGTTGGAAAGGGTTATTGAATTAAGACTTTTCTCTAGATCAAGATACCTGTGGAATTTTTCCTCTCTCTTTCTCCTGGCCTGTTGCATCCCTCTTTTTGTTTTAAAAGATATTCTTTCAGTGTGCGGTGTGCTCGCTCAATTATGCCCTGGCCCTGAGGATTTTACGGCAATCCATGGACAAGTTGAACCTCCATTTTTTGGCAAAAGGTGGTAAAGGTTTGAGATGTATAGGCCGGGCCATTATCAGTTTTTAGCACCTGGGGTCTCCCCCAGGTGCCACATGCATCCAGACAATGAGCAATCACCTGATGTTAGGGATGCAATTGGGCTAGAAGGTTTAATCGGTCCTGCAGTTTCCAATATCTTTAATGCGTTCACCACATATAAGGAATCTGACAACAACTGGTAATGGCTCAGCGGCTTTAATTTTTGGAAATCCTCATTTGCCAATTCATCTCCCGTACTTGCTTTATACCAGACTCTTTGTTATCGCCACACTCTTCAGACTCACTGCTGCTTTCTGAGCTACTTTCTGCACTAGTACTACTTACTAAGGAGGGGCTGCGCAACTCGGAAAGATCAGGGTACAGTTTTTTCCTAGTTCTTTTCTGACTCTCCTTCAAAGTTTTCCCTTTTTCACTGGCAGCTCTCTCGGAGTGCTCTTCCTGAAGCTCCTACAAGGCAGCTTGACCACTCAGAATAGTTTCACTATACTGCTCATCCTCGAGGCATGCTCGCACTAACATCCATATTGGTCTCACTCCCCTTTTGAGATTACCCTTTTCGAATGCAAAATCCAAATCCCTGCCTAGTTTGTCCCATGAAGGGATAGTAAGGCTTCCCGAAACCCCATACCAGGGTGCAATGGTATCGCAGTTACGTAAAAACCTATGCAATGTACTAGGCTTAAGTTTCAAACCATTTTCTCAAAGCAGCGCATTCAGCGCCAGAAAAATTGGATGGGACTGTGAATTACCCATCGTCAAAAATTGCACTCTTTCCCTGGCCACGGGTCAGAGCTCCTTCTGCTTTTGTCGCAGAACTTCCTCTGCTTTAGTCGCAGAACTATCCTCCCGCTATTGTCGCAGGACTGCCCACTCTTATCGCGGATCCCCACCTTATTTTCCTGGGGGACTTACCAGCGCTGCCCTGACTGCAGGAAGTTCTGAGTTCGCGTTTGAGATGGTTCCCCGTACAGGCCACCAGTTGTCGTGTCCCTCGACCAGCAAGGAAGACACGGCCCGAACTCTTCTTCAAGCAGTTTATTCAGGAACCTTGAACAAGCTTCTTCTTCCGCCTCCTTCCCTCTCCCCTCCCTCTTATAGCCATCAGCACACCAATCAAAAGCAGCCAAGTGGCAAGGATTGATAGGTACAGCAATGCAGAAGCCAGAAGGGAGCTCAGCCATCTCCTTATTAGGAGTTGTTTGTTTCTCACCAGTCCTTCTGGGAGAAAGGAGCCGGCGCCATCTTTAGGGCATGGTGCAATGGCTCCCAACACTCCTCTCTGATGTGGAGGCTCTTGGCTGCTGGAGTTCTGAGTTGTGAATCCCTCCATGTAGGTCCACTTTGTCCCTCCAATGTGTAGAGCTTCCTCTGCTTTTTTACCCAAAACTCTTGCCTGAATCTGCACTCTTTCCATTTTTTAAAAACTATCTTCCCCAAGAATAGAGCAGCAAGCTCCCTCCCTACTCTGCAATCTTGCCCCTGATCCCTATTATTATTTTCTAATGGAGGAGAGCTTACATGTATCTGTGGATTTGTTCAACATCAAATGTTAATAACCTTGATGAAAAGGGAAGAATTTAATTCCATGCAAAGTTAAACCAGAAGAAATTAACATGTATGTTCAGGTACAGGACTCCATCCTTTATTAATGTGTTGGTGGTAGGAATCCAAGTGCTTATGCACCAACTACTGCCTCATAGACATCTTAGGAGGATGCTGCCCTGAATATGCAGAATATCAATCACGCAACTGGGCATGTTGGTATTAGATATGGTATTTCCCAAGCAGCAGACTAACTTGCATCACAACATTTAACATTCCCAAGTCTGATGGTTTGCTATGAAATTTTGCCTGGGTCCTGTATCTCCAACAGGAAGTTCTGAGGCTTATTCATAATATTACTTTTCAAATCACGTTGGTGTTATATTCACTGAATGCCAAGAAGCATTTTGGGGAAGAACTACATGAATATTTGGAAACTGGGAGGTGTCTTCTGCAAAAATTGCTATAAAGATATAATATAATAAATGTGTATTATATTCATTTTTCTACACAGCTGTGGACAAAAATACCCTGGTTATAAGAAGAATATATTCTATAGAATTTTCGTGTATTACATCAAAATATGTTCTAGTGAAACTAACCATGAAGTGTATTTGTAGCAACAGAACAATAGTTAACATCACCCAAGTATTTTTCTATAGGGTAGATTTTAGTGACAGCATTAGTTTCTTTCTGTGGTATTTTGCAACTTGACTCACAAGCATTCTTAAAATAACAAATTGCTTTCCTTTAGGGCCATTTTTTTGCCAGAGTGTCTTGGCTTTCCATGCCTGAAATACTCTCATGGGCTTTTCAGCCAGATCTGCGTGCTTTAAGGGCTGATTCTGAGGCCAGAGTGCTGTTTAGGACATCTGCCATTCTATGAGTCTGCTGTGTATCTCACTTCCCATGTTGGATCCTGCTCTCACATTTTTTTCCTATCAGTTAGTATTTGCAGACACTAGTCTTGTTTATGAGATCCCTTTGGCTCTTAGTCCTATCATTATGATCAATTGTGAACAGAAATTGATCACTGGGACTAGTGAGATGGCATGGGTACATGCCACCTTGATGGGATTGAATTGGAATCCCCTGGTATGTTTCTAAGTCTACCGTTTGGGGCAATTCAGCTTGAGCATGTCCCAAATTGCACATCTCTTCCCTCTCTTATTCTCACTCTTATATTTAACAGCAATCACTTTTCAGTTAACTTTCAACACTTAAGTATAACTGTGTATTGATTACAGTATTCAACCAAAAGTATTAAGTAGAACAAACAAAAAAAATACTAAGAGGGATAACGTATTAAGTTGTTCATCAACAGTCAGGGTAAGGGCTGATCACGTCACCGTTGCTCATAGTGTTCATTTCTCTTTAACAGGTTTCCTTTTTGGTGCTCAGTTAGTTGTCACTGATCAGGGAGAACATATGATATTTGTCCCTTTGGGACTGGCTTATTTCACTCAGCATAATGTTTTCCAAATTCCTAACAGGGGTCACTTTTCAGTTAAAATTTAATCACCTAAGAATAATTGTGTGTTAATTACAGAGTTCAACCAATAGTACTAGAACAAAAAAATACTAAAATGGATAAAGTATTACATTGTACATTAACAGTCAGGACAAGAGCTGATCAAATCACTGCTGGTGCTCTTTCAAGGAGGTCTTCCTTGGCCCTTGTCATGTGTAAAGCACTGTTACTACTGAGCATGATATTGCTCTGAGTCTAGGAGCAAATCACACCAGTTCTCTCACATTTCCATTTTTCTTCTCATCCAGGTACAGTCCTAATTCCCACTGCATGTTTCCAAGGCCAGAGAAAATGAACACACCACCAGTATGTTGTTTATTTTTGTTTGCATTATATTGTGATATAGCAGCTTTATGAGTATATTTTGTTAAAATCGTGAAATAAATGTTTGACAACATAAAATTTTCATGATTATAAAGCATTAGAAGTATCAAATCTGATATCAAATTTGTTTCCAGTCTCTGTGATGCTATAACAGTAACATGTTTATCATGTTATTCAAATTGGAACATAGAATCTCCTAAATTATTGTAAAATATAAAGCCTGAATTTGTATTTGTTGGTCTTATCGATGATATAGTAGACGTGGTTTAGTACCAACATAGTAATATACGCTGAACTAGTAAAAAGTTGGGGCCAGCACTGTGGCACCGTGGGTTAATGCCCTGGTCTGAAGTGCTGGCATCTCAAATGGGTGCCAGTTTGAGACCCGGCTGTTCTACTTCTTTTTGTTTGTTTGTTTGTTTAAACTTTTATTTAAAAAAAAGTACAGCTTATGGATTACAATGGCTTTTCCCCCCAATAACTTCCCTCCCACCCGCAACCCTCCCATCTCCCTCTCCCTATCCCATTCCAGTCACATCAAGATTCATTTTCAATTCTCTTTATATACAGGAGATCAATTTAGTATATATTAAGTAAAGATTTCAACAGTTTGCACCCACATAGAAACACAAAGTGAAAAATACTGTTTGAATACTAGTTATAGCATTAAATCACAATGTACAGCCCATTAAGGACAGAGATCCTACATCGGGAGTAAGTGCACAGTAATTCCTGTTGTTGACTTAACAAATTGACACGCTTGTTTATGGCATCAGTAATCTCCGTAGGTTCTTGTCATGAGTTGCCAAAGCTATGGAAGCCTTTTGAGTTCACTGACTCTAATCATATTTAGACAAGGTCATAGTCAAAGTGGAAGTTCACTCCTCCATTAAGAGAAAGGCACCTCTTCTCTGATGGCCTGTTCTTTCTACTGGGATCTCATTCACAGAGATCATTCATTTAGGTCTTTTTTTTTTTTTTTTTGCTAAAGTGTCTTGGCTTTCCATGCCTAAAATACTCTCATGGGCTCTTCAGCCAGGTCCAATTGCCTTAAGGGCTGATTTTGAGGCCAGAGTGCTATTTAGGACATCTGCCATTCTATGAGTCTGCTGTGTATTCCGCTTCCCATGATGGATCTTTCTCTTCCTTTTTGATTCCATCAGCTAGAATTGGCAGACACTAGTCTTGTTTGTGTGGTCCCTTTGACTCTTAGACCTTTCAGTGTGATCAATTGTGAAATGAGTTGATCACTTGGACTGGTGTGATGCCATTGGTACATGCCACCTTGATGGGATTGTATTGGGATCCCCTGGCATGATACTAACTCCATATTGCAGCCTCAAAACCAAAGGTAACATCAGAAAATACATTGCAAACCATGATAAATAAGAAAAATGTGAAATAAGCCAAAGAAATCCAAGAGTCCTTAGTGATATTGGGCTTGATTTAGTCACAAAGAAACCGGCTTTTCTGGATTCATCCACCCCTCCCAGCTGACTGGCTGTGGAACTCTGATTGAATTAACCTGAAAATCGCAGTCACACTCGATTTGGAGGGAATTAATACCTGTCCCCTCAGCAAAAAGGTTGCATTTCATTTTCCAAAACACAGAAACTCATCTTGGTCGTGTTGCCTGTAGATTTCTAAGCAGAGACACCAATTTGTTGTTGTTGTTGTTTTATTTCCTAATGGATATTCTATCTAAACTCTTGTTTGTATTGTGTCAGAATACCAAATTTGATATTGATATATGACTGCTGCATCATTCCCCCTTCAGAGACTCCATTCACTTAATAGGGATGTTAAAGGGTGTAGAATCATCACATCTTCTATAGCTGCTCCCTGTTTATGAGGGATGTAGTGCAGGTCCTGCCTGTGCTGTTCTGGAAGGCTATGCCTATCTCATCTAAGAAATTCTCTTTGTGAGCTGGAGCAACCTTGGTCACCACCAATGTCTGTTTCCCCTGCATGGTCAGTGACTCCCAGAAGTTGTTGAGTTCTGGAACATACGTTTGTTATGTAGTATGAGCAAAACTGGAACATGACCAATTGTAAGTGGAGTGCCCCTTTAAGATTAAAAGACCACATCCTACAGACTCCCAGATAGTGGGTGGTGATACACTATTGTGGGGAGCAACCCGGACTGGACTGAGTTACTGGAATTAAGACTTATTCTATGCATCTGCTCTCCCACAATATGGCGCTGGGAGAGGAGGCAACAGCTTCTACCCAGCTGCCTCTTGCCAACTTGAGTGATGACCTCCAGGAGCTGATCCTGCTCCTGATTGGAGGAGAGCAGCGTACTCGGCGTGTGGGCAGCCAAGTTAGGATTGGCGGAGGAGGACTATAAAGGAGGAGAGAGACAGCATGCACCAGGAACATCTAAGGGGAACATCTATCTGAAGGAACACCTGTGCAGCCCCCGAGAGAGCCGGCCGGCAGTGTGCTGCTCCCCTGTGGAAGTGGGGAAAGTGGCCAGGGGGAACCGCTCTTCCACGGAGGTGGAAGGGTAGGTAGCCAACCCGGGAAGAACCAGCAGCAAACCCGGGGACGGCCGAGCAGACAAAAGAACAGCGCAGGGTCCTGTGTCATTCCTCCACGAAGACGGGGAGCGACACATTATAAACCCATTTAGCTTTAGTATAGAGAATTATAATAGAAGAACACATTAGGAGTTTTATTATTAATAACAGAGAGAATCAAAAGAGGCAGGTACACCATGCCTGCCTTCAGGTGCAGCACTCTTGATGTGAGGAAAGCAAAGGCTTTGCTTTTCTTTTTGCTTAAGATCTCTGGCTTACAGGAATAATCAGGCATGTCTTTTGAGTACACCTGTGAGGACTTGAGAGGTATATGTTTAATCCTAATTTTACTGAGGTAGTCATGTTCAGTAGCACCTGGTAAGGTCCCTTCCATTTAAGCTGTAGCTGATCTGAAGAGGATCTTTCTATGAATGGCTTGTTCAGGGAAAAGTGATGAAGTTGGTTTGTAGAGGGTCAGCTTTCAGAGACTGGGTCCAGGGTTTGGCATTTCAGGCTGCTATCCACACAGGCTGCAGAGTGATCTCTGGAAAACACAAGCAAAACCTTTGCCCATCATTATGAGGGGATCAGGCCACTTTTATTGTTGGGTGGTTGGGTCCCTCCATCAAACCAGAAGCAATTGGGTTGCACCTATGAGAGGTCTCCAATGTTTCACTGCTGGTGGCTCTCTAGGGTGTGATACCTGTAAGAACTTTATGGTGAAAGGAGCAAAGTGAATACACTCATAGTGGGGTACCATACTCTCCCCTCTGTTTAAGCATAGTCTTAAGGTCCTGCATGGGAAGTTAGTGCACAGTGACTCTTATGGTTAATTTAACAATTCACACTCTTTCGTGTGATGTCAGTGATCACCCAAGGCTCTTGACATGAGCTGTCTAGGCTATGGAAGCCTTCTGAATCCACATACTCCATCAATATTTAGAGAAGGATGGAAGCAAAGTCAAGGTTCTCCCTTTGAAGAGAGTACATCCTTCTTTGATTACCACTTCTTTCCACAGGAATCTCACCCAGGGAGACTCTCCATGTAGGCACACCTTTTTGCACAAGTGTCCTGTCCTGACTTTCCATGCCTGAAATGCCTTTGTGGGCTATTTAGCCAGACCAGAATGATTTAGGGATGACTTTGAGGTCACTGAGCGTTACTTAGAGCAATCGCCATTCTATGAGTCTGCTGTATGGACTGCTTCCCATGTTGAAGCATTTACTCCTCTTTAATTCTATTAATTGTATTGATATGATCACTTTAACAATTAGTGCCTTCTACATGACCAACTTAAAGCTTAATGCAATCAAATACAGTCACTTTTAAACTTAATCATACATATATATATATATATATATATATATATTAAAACTTAAGATGTCACTTTCACCATCTAGCCCAAGGGGATTTTGGGAACCAACGGTAAATCCAGCTGTGAAATTATGATTTAAGCTCTCATTTTGGCTATGCTGTTACACAGAATATGTTGGTCACTCCTTTCATAAGATCTAAAAATCAAACTACATCTTGAGGAATCCCTCAGGACAGAGTCAGTGTCCCATCTTAAAGAGAATAGAGAAATGTGGGAGCAAGTCAGGCTTGCCAGAATGCCCACTGACAATTTCAAATGGAATCTTAGCAAGTGGTTTTAACCATTAAATAATAGCTTATAAAATATTTACTGGAAGATCCAATGCCTTCTATAAATTTTAAGAATACATGTATTTAGGGTCAGCACCATGGCTCACTAGGCTAATCCTCCACCTTGTGGCACTGGCACACCAGATTCTAGTCCCGGTCGGGGCACCAGATTCTGTCCCAGTTTCCTCTCTTCCAGGCCAGCTCTCTGCTATGGCCCGGGAGTGCAGTGGAGAATGGTCCAAGTGCTTGGGCTCTGCACCTGCATGGAGACCAGGAGAAGCACCTGGCTCCTGGCTTCGGATCAGCACGGTGCACCGGCTGCAGCGCGCCGGCCACGGCTGCCATTGGAGGGTGAACCAACGGCAAAAGGAAGACCTTTCTCTCTCACTGTCCACTCTGCCTGTCAAAAAAAAAGAATACATGTATTTAAATATATCTTAAATATCTAACATGATGTGGCTTGTTTAAACAGCAAACAGAAACATAAAACATTTTTTAGTTCCTTTCTATCAACAAATTTAAAACATCTGACAAAGAGATTCAGGTCACATGAATCAAATGTATCTTTAATTAATTTTAGCTTTTAAATTTATAAGCAATCTTTCCTTGATAAACCAATTAAGACAGAGCTCAAAATAAATTTTCCCATGTAGACATACAATATGAACACACATATAACACAACATACAAGATAGAACAATAAAGCAGTTTTAGTAAGAGTTTCCTAAAATATTTAGCTGTTTTTTTCTATTAGAACCAATTAAAATTACTTTCTGTTCTTGGTAACCTTGATTAACCATACTTTCTTCCAGTTGGAACCTGTAGTGCATTATGGACTTCATCCGTTTACAGAACAATTCAAAACTACTGAATTCAATAGAAGTGGCTGGAAAAAGTCCATCAGAACCTATAGGAGGGCAGCTAAACACAGAACCAACAATGTTTTAGTTTAGAGCAGCAAATCTGATATACAAAACTGTGGATGAGAAAAGACTTTAAATAGCTTTGTTTAACATGATAAACTCATTAACCAACAAGAGGCATTTGCTTACTTCACACAGTATTTTCAAAAGCACCTGTAGGATTTTACAAAACATTTAATTCTTTTAGGCCTCTGAGCCTTTCTCATTAAGATAACCATCATGCCTAGTAACACAAGATCATTAGACTTTTTAACTTTCAGACATTTGTATCAGTGGCATTTTATATTATCAAAACTTAAAATTTATCACGACTTCACATTTTAACAATATCTGTAATATAACCCAAATAACCTGATTGATTAGCTGGTGTCTCTCCAAGATGAGTGACATATATCCTTTGACATTTCCAGGAACCCAACTGGAAATATCAAAGTCCAAATTCTTTGGAACTTTGATTTTTTTGAATGCCTATAAAAGATGACAAGAAGGCTTAAAATATCTGGTTGAAATAAGATCCCTTAACATCATGACAAAGTATAGATCAGATTTGATCAAATCATAACTCCTTTAGAACTCAGTTGTTTTAAACAATTAGAACTTAAGAAGCATTAAGAGAACATAATAGATTACTTTAAAATAACACAAAATCTGTCTCTTTGGTTGTTCAAAAGTCAGAAATAAAACCTTAAATTTAATACCTGGTGCATTGAATCAAATCCCATAATTTGGAACAGTGTTAAGAGTCAGAACTAGGGAAGAAAGAATAGCACCCACATGGGAGACCAGGAGGAAGCACCTGGATCCTGGCTTCAGATCAGCGTAGCACGCTAGCTGCAGTGCACCAGCCTTAGTGGCCATTTGGGGGGTGAACCAATGGAAGAAAGACTTTCTCTCTGTCTCTCCCTCTCTCACTGCCTAACTCTGCCTGTCAAAAAAAAAAAGAAAGAAAGAAAAGAAACCAACAAATGAAAAACTGATGAGGATGTGGAAAAAAGTTACCCTGGTCCACTGTTGGTGGGAATGTGAACTGGTGCAAGCCACTGTGAAAGACTGTATGGAGATATCTTACAAATCTGATTATTGACCTGCCATTTGATCCAGCAATCCCACTCCTTGGAATTTACCCAAACCAAAAGAAATTAGCATGTGCAAGAGTTATCTATAACCCCATGTTCACTGCAGCACAATTCACAATAGCTGAGATCTGGGAACAATCCAGATATCAATCAATTGTTGAGTTGATAAGAAAATTATGGTATATGGCCAGCACCATGGCTGAATAGGCTAATCCTCCGCCTAGCAGCGCCGGCACACCAGGTTCTAGTCCCGGTCGGGGCACCAGATTCTGTCCCGGTTGCCCCTCTTCCAGACCAGCTCTCTGCTATGGCCAGGGAGTGCAGTGGAGGATGGCCCAAGTGCTTGGGCCCTGCACCCCATGGGAGACCAGGATAAGCACCTGGCTCCTGCTTTTGGATCAGCTTGATGCGCCAGCCGCAGTGCGCCAGCCGCAGCAGCCATTGGAGGGTGAACCAAGAGCAAAAGGAAGACCTTTCTCTCTGACTCTCTTTCTCACTGTCCACTCTGCCTGTAAAAAAATAAAAATAAAAATAAAATAAAAAGAAAATTATGGTATATACACACTATGGTGTACTACTCAGTTATAAAAAAAAAGAAAGAAAAAGAAACCCTGTCTTTTGCAACAAGATAGATGAAACTAGAAACCATTACACTTAGTGAAATAAACCAGTCCCCAAAAGACAGATATCATATGTATTCCTTGATATGAGGTAGCTAATAGAGTACCTAAAATGTAATGTATTGGAGTTAGATTCATGTTTTGAGATTTGATGATTGTTTAGAGCCCTTGTCTCTTCCATTGAGGAACAGTGATTATTTTTAATTTATTTTTTTTCATCATACTATTTGCTGACTTGTTGAACTCTTACTTAGTGTAGGGTTAGCTATACAATCATTAAGTAAACTGAAAACAGATTTTTTTTTTGGACAGGCAGAGTGGATGGTGAGAGAGAGAGAGAGAGAAAAAGGTCTTCCTTTTGCTCTTGGTTCACCCTCCAATGGCCGCTGCGGCTGGCGCGCTGCGGCCGGCGCACCACGCTAATCCAATGGCAGGAGCCAGGTGCTTCTCCTGGTCTCCCATGGGGTGCAGGGCCCAAGCACTTGAGCCATCCTCCACTGCACACCCTGGCCACAGCAGAGAGCTGGCTTGGAAGAGGGGCAACCGGGACAGAATCCGGCACCCCGACCGGGACTAGAACCCAGTGTGCCGGTGCTGCAAGGCAGAGGATTAGCCTATTGAGCTGTGGTGCCAGCTGAAAACAGATTTTGTAAAAGTTAAGTGGGAATATTAGAGGGAAGAGGAGAAAGGGTTGGAGTGTGTGGGGGAGGGAGGATATGGGGGAAGTGTCACTTACATTCCTTAATCTGTATATATGAAATATTTCAAACTTATATTACTTAAATAAAATTTTAAAAATAAGTAAATATTTAAAATTCAAAAAAATTATACCTGGTTCAATTTAGGTAGGTTGCATG
The DNA here is from genome assembly GCF_964237555.1 of Oryctolagus cuniculus. NCBI lineage: Eukaryota > Metazoa > Chordata > Mammalia > Lagomorpha > Leporidae > Oryctolagus > Oryctolagus cuniculus. The sequence continues at coordinate 94,471,846 of NC_091433.1, forward strand.
TGTCCAGGAATCTATCCATTTCTGATAGGTTTCCCTGTTTGCTGGCATACAAGTCCTTGTAGTAATTTCTGATGATTCTTTTTATTTCTGTGGTGTCTGTTGTTACGTTTCCTTTTTCATCTCTGATTTTATTGATTTGGGTCTTTTCTCTTCTTTTTTTAGTTAGTTGGGCCAATGGGGTGTCAATTTTGTTTATTTTTTCAAAAAACCAGCTCCTCGTTTGGCTGATTTTTTGTAATGTTTTTCTTGATTCAATCCTGTTGATTTCTTCTCTGATTTTAATTATTTCTCTTCTCCTACTAGATTTGGGTCTGGTTTTTTGCAGTTTTTCTACATCCTTGAGGTGAATTGAAAGCTCATCTATTTGGTGCCTTTCCAATTTCTTGATGTAGGCACCTATTGATATAAACTTTCCTCTTAACACTGCTTTTGCTGCATCCCATAAGTTTTGGTATGTTGTGCTGTTATCCTCATTTACTTCCAGAAAGTTTTTGATTTCTCTTTTGATTTCTTCTATGACCCATTGTTCATTCAGGAGCATGTTGTTCAATCTCCATGTGTTTGCATATGCTCTAGGGATTCCTGAGTTGCTAATTTCCAACTTCATTCCTTTATGGTCTGAGAAGCTGCATGGTATGATTCTAATTCTTTTGAATTTGCTGAGACTCGCTTTATGACCTAGTATGTGGTCAATCCTAGAGAAGGTTCCATGTACTGCTGAGAAGAATGTAAAGTCTTTAGCTGTAGGATTGAAAGTTCTGTATATATCTGTTAGATCCATTTGGGCTATAGTGTCGTTTAAATCTACTGTATCCTTGTTGATCTTCTGTCCTATTGATCTGTCTATTTCTGAGAGTGGAGTATTGAAGTCCCCCAGTACTATTGTATTGGGGTCTAAGTCTCCCTTTAAGTCCGTTAACAAGTCTTTTAGATAAACCGGTGCCCTGTAGTTAGGTGCATATACATTGATAATTGTTATATCTTCCTGTTGAATTGATCCCTTAATCATTATGTAGTGTCCCTCTTTGTCTCTCTTAACGGTTTTTGTGGTAAAGTTTATGTTGTCCGATATTAAGATGGCTACGCCTGCTCTTTTTTCATTTCTGTTGGCATGGTATATCTTTTTCCAGCCTTTCACTTTCAGTCTGTATGGATCTTTGTTGGAAAGATGTGTTTCTTGTAAGCAGCAAATAGATGGGTTTTGTTCCTTAACCCAATCAGCCAATCGGTGTCTTTTAACTGGACAGTTCAGGCCATTCACGTTCAAAGTGACTAATGATAAGTGGTAACTTTGCCCTGCCATTTGCCAAAGATAAGTTCTAATATATGCTTTGAATTCCGTGTGATCTTTTGCTGTGAGGTTTCCTTCCTTGGTTTCCTTCCTTTACCTTCTTTCATATTGATGACCGTGTTTCTGTGTTTCTGTGTGTAACACATCTTCAAGCATCTTTTGCAGGGCTGGACGAGTGGCAACAAATTCTTTCAATTTCTGTTTGCAGAAGCAAGACCCCTACCTTACGCCTTACACAAAAATCCACTCAACATGGATTAAAGACCTAAATCTACGACCTGACACCATCAAGTTACTAGAGAACATTGGAGAAACCCTTCAAGATATTGGCACAGGCAAAGAGTTTCTGGAAAAGACCCGGGAGGCACAGGCAGTCAAAGCCAAAATCAACTATTGGGATTGCATCAAATTGAGAAGTTTCTGTACTGCAAAAGAAACAGTCAGGAGAGTGAAGAGACAACCGACAGAATGGGAAAAAATATTTGCAAACTATGCAACAGATAAAGGGTTAATAACCAGAATCTACAAAGAGATCAAGAAACTCCACAAAAACAAAACCAACAACCCACTTAAGAGATGGGCCAAGGACCTCAATAGACATTTTTCAAAAGAGGGAATCCAAATGGCCAACAGGCACATGAAAAAATGTTCAAGGTCATTAGTAATCAGGGAAATGCAAATCAAAACCACAATGAGGTTTCACCTCACCCCGGTTAGAATGGCTCACATTCAGAATTCTACCAACAACAGATGCTGGAGAGGATGTGGGGAAAAAGGGACACTAACCCACTGTTGGTGGGAATGCAAACTGGTCAAGCCACTATGGAAGTCAGTCTGGAGATTCCTCAGAAACCTGAAGATAACCCTACCGTTCGACCCAGCCATCCCACTCCTTGGAATTTACCCAAAGGAATTTAAATTGGCAAACAAAAAAGCGGTCTGCACCCTAATGTTTATTGCAGCTCAATTCACAATAGCTAAGACCTGGAACCAACCTAAATGCCCATCAAAGGTAGACTGGATAAAGAAATTATGGGATATGTACTCTTTAGAATACTATACCGCAGTAAGAAACAATGAAATCCAGTCATTTGCAACAAAATGGAGGAATCTGGAACACATCATGCTGAGTGAAATAAGCCAGTCCCAAAGGGACAAATACCATATGTTCTCCCTGATCGGTGACAACTGACTAAACACCAAAAAGGAAACCTCCTGAAGTGAAACGGACTCTATGGGAAACGGTGACTTGATCAGCATAGCCCTGACTGTTAATGAACAACTTAATACATTATCCCTCTTAGTAGTTTTTTTGTCTGTTCTACTTAATATGACTGGTTTAATTCTGTAATTAATACACAGTTATTCTTAAGTGTTGAAATTTAACTGAAATGTGATCCCTGTTAAACATAAGAGTGGGAATAAGAGAGGGAAGAGATGTATAATTTGGGACATGCTCAAGCTGACTTGCCCCAAATGGTAGAGTTAAAAACATACCAGGGGATTCCAATTCAATCCCATCAAGGTGGCATGTACCAATGCCATCTCACTAGTCCAAGTGATCAATTTCAGTTCACAATTGATCATAATGAAAGGACTAAGAGTCAAAGGGAGCACATAAACAAGTCTAGTACCTGCTAACACTAACCGATGGAATAAATAAAGGGGAGAGTGATCCAACATGGGAAGTGAGATACTCAGCAGACTCATAGAATGGCAGATGTCCTAAATAGCACTCTGGCCTCAGAATCAGCCCTAAAGGCATTCGGATCTGGCTGAAAAGCCCATGAGAGTATTTCAGGCATGGAAAGCCAAGACACTCTGGCAAAAGATCTCTGCGAGTGAGATCCCAGTGGAAAGAACAGGTCTTCAAAGAAGGAGGTACCTTTCTCTGAAGGGAGGAGAGAACCTCCACTTTGACTATGACCTTGTCTAAACAAGATAAGAATCGGAGAACTCAGAGGGCTTCCACAGCCTTGGAAACTCATGACTGGAGCATAGGGAGACTACTGATGCCATAGACAGGAGTGTCAATTGGTAAAGTCAACAACAGGAGTCACTGTGCACTTACTCCTCATGTAGGATCTCTGTCCTTAATGTGCTGTGTATTGAGATTTAATGCTATAACGAGTACTCAAATAATATATTTCACTTTGTGTTTTCATGGGGGTGCAAACTGTTGAAATCTTTACTTAATGCACACTAAACTGATCCTCTGTAAAAAAAAAAAAAAAAGAAAAGAAAGAAATTATCAATTCCCAACTTGACTCTCACTGGGATTAAACATGACAATAGGTCTGATCTGATTTCATCATCATTTAAAAAAAATCATCTATTATTTCTCACTTTATGTTTCTGTGTGAGAGCAAACTGTTGAAATCCTTACTTAATGTATACTAAGCTGATCTTCTGTATATTAAGATAATCAAAAATGAATCTTGATGTGAATTGAGGGGGAGAGGGAGTGGGAGGGGGGAGGGTGGTGGGTGGGAGGGACGTTATGGGGGGGAAGCCATTGTAATCCATAAGCTGTACTTTGGAAATTTATATTCATTAAATAAAAGTTAAAAAAAATTATATCAATAACCAGAATTTTAAAGGTTTTTATATATATAATATATATGTGTGTGTGTTTAATTTATGACATTACAATATAAATGTACATATATATAATTTGTAATATAAATATATAGAGAGCAACATTTTGAAATTTTTATAATGTATTTGTTATCAGAAAGGAATAGCTCAGATTTCTGTAATAATCCAGTTTCTGATCATTACAAGAATGAAGAGTAAGCCATCAAGTTGTAGCTCATAATCTCTGTTTCTCTGTGTCTCCAAGTCTACCAACTTCTAAAATTAAATAAACATACATAATTCTGGGATAAAAATAACATTAAGATCCCACTATTTTCCCGCATAATTTTCAGGAAATATAGAAAATATATGTATGTTATATATGTTACATATATTAATATATATATATATATATATTACATTGAGGAGAAAGAATTATTACCCTTGGCTAAAATGGCCCTGAGACACTGTGTACCTGACAGTTTCCAGGGCAACTTACAGAATGTTGGGGGTGATGATGATCTTACAATAAAAGTGAAATCACCATGGCCACAGATTCACAGAGCAAGGATTGGCCTAGACTAAAATATTTGTTCAAAAGAGTGACTCCAGTGAATTTAAGAAATAACTTAAATTTTCATAATTAAAGGTTAATTTCAAGTTCCATGAATGTCTGTAAGGCTAAGAATGAAATCTCCTGCTAATAAGTGATGGAACTGACTCTAAATTGTTCTTATATACTATGAAAATAAAATTTGGACATCTTCCAGAATTTGATGGCCTTACAATGTTAAAGTAAATCATGGTAGCCTGAAGTTCTCTGCACTAGAATTGGCACAAATTAGGTTATTATTTACTGAGGTGATAATAAATTTGAATCAACATGAAAAATAGAGAAATGTATTCATTTCAGTATATGTTGTATATTGACAGTTGTGTGTACAAATGGTAAATTTACTAGAAGCAGGAATAAGGTTACAAGGAGATGTAACAGATATTAATAAAAATAGCCCTAAAAGCACATTTAAATAAAGAAAATTTGTGCTCTCTTAAATCAAAGAAAGCTTATGCCATTGACTTCAGTAATTTTAAAACCAAGATAAAATTGTCTTGATCTAATGCATGGAAATTTTAAAGAGAATGAGTTTTGTTTCTTGAAATATAAAGAAGCTATAAAAAAGTGTCCTTGAAAGTGTAAAAGAATGTAATATTCTAAAAATTGTTTTATAGGCCATAAAGATGGAGGTTACTAAGACAATTTGAACATTATTTAGTGCATTCATGACATGAAAATATAAGTGTCCAAAAGAATCTTCATACCTTGGCAGTGCTAAGATTGCTTTTCATGTGGATATTGACATACTCAGATGAAATTGATAAAATGAAAGACAAAATATAGAAACCTGATGTACATGGAAGTTAAAACTTTGCCTTGCCCTTAGTAACAATGTGTATTTTAATGTGAGCCATAATTAAAAAACAAATATGTGGAAAATATTTGGTGAAAAAAAAGTCCGGAATAAACTGGAAAAATTACAGTATGATACAGACTTGCAGTTTGGAAAATTTCCACAATGAGAAAATAATTTACAGCTCTAGGACCATCTAGAAACAGTAAGAATGTATCCTATGCTGATGACCATGATGGTGCTGACACTGCAATGTACTCAAATCCTATACACATGACAGTTGCTGGGACAACTTCCAGCAATTAGAGTGAGTTGATGACCACACAATTATAAATCAAACCATGATACCCATCATTTCCCTGTGTTAGGAATGTCACAAATTGGGTTATTCATTACACATGCAGGTGATAGTAATAAGTGACAAAATAAATATGCACTCCATGGAAGGCATTTAATTTTGATTATATGGTGTATAAATTAGTAATTTGGCAGAAACAGAGTCATAATCATATAGAGATGGGCTAATAATTGGATGGTGGAGTAGGGAGGGAGCTTACTGCTCTAGCCCAGGAGAAGATAGTTTTAAAAAAGTGGAAATAGAGTAGTCTCAGGGAAGAATTAGGGAAAAAATGACAGAGGACATTCTACCTACATTAGAGGGACATGGTGCCCATGGCTCATGACTCCAACAGCTGAGACAAGACCGCAGTAGCCTGAGTCACCGGCAAAAATGTGTCAGGAACCTAGAGGGAATGAGGCTTAAATCTCCATGGGGGAAAGTGTGCTAGCCAAACTAGAGAAGAGAAAAAAAAAAGGACAGTACAGACACGTTTCTCTCTCTCCAATCACCTCACAAAGGAATGCAAGCTGATAGAGCAGGAGCCATTTTGGACATATATAACATCTGTGCCAGCTTGTGTTTGCACCAGGCAAGCAGCCGAGTGGAGACTCCTGACTCTGGTGAGGAGAAATAACAGGAAACTAGGAACTTGTGACTGTGTGAAACTTCTGAAGCAAGACTGTGAAAAAATAAAAAAAACTGATGGTGTGTGGGAAGACTCATGCTGTGGCTGGGACTTTGAGCACTCTCAGTGGGAGAAGCCACAAGCTTAGGGGTTCTTGGTTACCTGATGAGAGACATTTCTGGAAAATCTGAACTTATACTGAGGACTACACAGATCCTTTGTGTGGTTCTTTGGACAGAGCAGACAAATATTATACCCACTGGGGCTAGTACTCAGGTACTGGTCTCCATTGAGGAGAAGAGCCCAACTAAGTGGAATATACTTCCCTTCTGATTAAAAAAAGGAGAGATAAGACTTAACATGCCAAACTTGGGTGTGTCACCTGAGGCACACCCTTAACCCTGGAGACTGAACAGAGCTCTCTGGCCACACCCACTACAAGCCTCCAGAGATTCAGTGAAAGCAGAAAGTCCACTTATCTATAGAGTCATAGTACAAAGATAAAATCCTCCACAGTGGAAAAAAAATAAAAAAGAAGAAATCTTGCTGGTCTGTAAAAGTGGTGGCAAATTCTTTCAATTTCTGTTTGTTATGAAAGGTCTTTATTTCACCTTCATTCACAAATGAGAGCTTTGCAGGGTATAATAATCTGGGATGACAGTTTTATTCTCTTAGGACTTGGGCTAGATATTGCCATTTTCTCTTAGCCTGCAGGGTTTCTGATGAGAAGTCTGCTGTGAGTCTAACTGGAGATCCTCTGAGAGTAATGTAATGTTTCTCTCTTACGCATTTTAGAATCTTCTCTTTTTGTTTCACTGTGGCAGTTTGATTACAATGTGTCATGGCAAAGATGTTTTCTGATCATGCCTATTCAAAGTTCTGTGTGCTTCCTGTACTTGGATCTCTCCTTTTTCCAAACAGAAAGTTTCCTGCTAGTATTTCACTACAAATGCCTTCTAATCATTTCTCTCTCGCCATGCCTGCAGGAACTCCTAGAACCAGAATGTTTTATTTTTATAGTATCCTGTAGATTCCCAACAGTCTTTTTTAGATTTCTAATCTCCTGTTCTTTTGTTTGGTTTGACTGTATACTTTTCTGTACTCTGTGTACTCAGTCTGATATTCTCTCTTCTGCCTCACTGATTCTATTTTTAAGGCTCTCTACTGCATTTTTTATTTGTTCTATTGAATTCTTAATTTCATTTTTATTTCTTTTTTTAATTTTTGACAGGCAGAGTGGACAGTGAGAGAGACAGAGAGGAAGGTCTTCCTTTTGCTGTTGGTTCACCCTCCAATGGACGCCACGGCTGGCACGCTGCGGCCGGCGCACCACACTGATCTGAAGCCAGGAGGCAGGTGCTTCTCCTGGTCTCCCATGCAGGTGCAGGGCCCAAGCACTTGGACCATCCTCCACTGCACTCCCTGGCCACAGCAGATAGCTGGCCTGGAAGAGGGACAACCAGGACAGAATCCGGTGCCCCGACTGGGACTAGAAGCCGGTGTGCTGGCGCCGCAAGGTGGAGGATTGGCCTATTGAGGCACGGCGCCAGCTTGATTTCTTTTTAATATCTCAGTTTCATGTTCTGTTGAATTCTTCATGTCATCTTGATTCCTCCTGATAATTTTAATTTCATGGGAAAGATTTTCTTTCATGTCCTTCATGGATTCCAGTAGTTTGTGCATTTGTTTTTGATTACTTCTATGTAATCTTATGACCAAATTTTTGAGTTCTATTTCTTGCATTTCTTCTATCTCATCATCTTCATGATCTAGTATTGAAGTATCATGTTCTTTTGGGAGCATGATGACGTTTTCTTTATTCTTGCTTCTTGGATTCTGGCATTTGTGGAGATACTCATCTTTTTTTTTTTTTTCTGGCAGTTTTTATCATTGTATCATGACTGTAGGTAAATGGACTTTCTGCTTTCAGTGAATCTCTAGAGGCTTGTAGTGGGTGTGGCCAGAGAGCTCTGTTCAGTTTTCAAGGGTAAAGGATATACCTAAGGTGACAAACCCAGGTTTGGCATGGTAAATCTCTTTTTTTTTTTTTCAATCAAAAGGGAGTTATATTCTGTTCAGCTGAGTTCTTCTCTTCAATGGAGACCAGTGCGTGAGTACTAAATCAAGTGGGTATAATATTCGCTATGTCCCAAGGACCACATAAGGATCTGTGCTCTCCATGTGGGACCTCTGTTCTTAGTGAGAATTAACAGTAAATCTAGTCTTCAAACACCTGTTTAGCTGGGAGCCTAGGAAAAAGTGCTCAGGTGAGTAATATAATGAAAAAATAGTTCTAAGTAATATGAAAGATAACCCAGACAAAACAGCGGTCCAGCAAATCATTCAACCTCACTGAAACTACCAGCAGCTACATCATTCATTTTCTATTAAATCTGTTTATAATAAGATTTTTTTTGATGAACACTTGTAAGAAGCTGTGGGGACTTAAACAGGGATGAACTATTTCTCATGGGTAGTAATGGAGGTGGAATGGATTACTTGCACAGCTATTATCTAGATGAGAAATAAAAGAGCTACTGCAGCTAGATGCATCATAGCATTTGTAGCCCTGTTATCATAGGATAGCCATGCAACCTAGGAAAAGTGTTTCTCCTGAGAGTATTGTGAGGAATTAACTGAATGTAAATCAGATTTATATTAATCCAGAAAGGACTTTGTAAATCAGAAGGAATAAAAACACACATTTTCAATAAAAATAAAGGCCACCTGCAAGAGCAGGGAATAATACAAAAAAGGTTATAAAAATTATAAGTTAAATAATACAAAAGTGTACTACAGGGGCCAGCACTGTGTCACAGGTTAACACCCAGACCTGAAGTGCTGGCATCCCATATGGGTGCCGGTTCAAGACCCAGCTGCTCCACTTCCAATCTAGTTCTCTGCTATGGGCTGGGAAATAGTAAAAGGCCCAAGTGCTTGGGCCCCTGCACCTACATGGGAGATCTGGAGGAAGCTCCTGGCTTTGGATCAGCACAGTTCTGGCCATTGTTGCCAATTGGGGAGTGAACCATTGGATGGAAGATTCTCTCTGCCTCTGCTCTTTCTGAGTAACTCTGACTTTCAAATAAATAAATCTTTCTTTAAAAAGTATACTACATTTATGCTCCTGCTTCTCTGTTACAATGGGTACCACCAGGATAGACTTCATTCCATGTTCTTGTCTCAAGGCAATTAGGAATAGAATGAAAAAGTGTAGAAAAGGGGCATCATGAATGAAAAAGGCATTATGCACTCTGTAATACAGGAAAATTCAGATGAGTGTTGCAACTTACAGGGTTTGAGGTTGTCCCTTTAAAGAATGAGGGTAATGTGTGTGACAACATCTACTTGCATCTTCAAATAGACCTTGGGTAGTGGTGTCTAATCCAGATGTGTACACAGATAAGTTGAAATTTCTCATGGATATATAGGTCGCCACAAACTCATTCCCTTGTGTTGCACACAACACTTATTATCCAGGGCTGGGGTATACTATTATGGCTGGAATATGTGTCACTTGATATGCCTATGGTCACATCACTGGTTTGCACTGCAATAATGAGGGGAAAGAATCCTGGGTGGCCAACAAAGCAGTTATAAAACAAATAACTTTGTAATTGATGAAGATGGTATACCAAATAACTGTTGAAATAACTGTTACTCAACTTTTAAATATTTATTAACAAAATTTACACAAGAGAGCACAGTTCAATTCATATACTTGATCCCACTCACAATAATGGGAAACCAAAAGTTCAGGTTGTATAAGAGAAAAATTTCTGAAGAATGGTTATTAACCACTCTCTGTCACAATTCATCATGAAAACTGCCCAGTACTCACTAAGGTGTAATTCAACAAAAGAATTCTTCCAGACAAATTGTATTTCAGGGACTTCTCTCTGTAATCTTGCTATGTTTTGTGGAAGTTTCCCTAATAACAAAGGTATTTCACATTACAATACAGTCACAGGATTTTTTCTTTTTGTGAGTTGTCAGGTAACCATTGAGAGGTGACATATGGTACATGAATTTTCTGTGCGTGTATGTTTTTTCAATTCTGAGTCTCTTCATGTGAATTGATTGATGGCAGAAGAAATTTTTCACATTCATTATATTGACATTTTACAAGGCTGGTGCCACAGCTCACTAGGCTAATCCTTCGCCTTGCAGCACCGGCACACCGGGTTCTATTCCCGGTCGGAGCACTGGATTCTGTCCTGGTTGCTCCTCTTCCAGGCCAGCTCTCTGCTGTGGCCAGGGAGTGCAGTGGAGGATGGCCCAAGTGCTTGGGCCCTGCACCCCATGGGAGTCCAGGAGAAGCACCTGGCTCCTGCCATCGGATCAACGTGGTGTGCTGGCTGCAGCAGCCATTGGAGGGTGAACCAACGGCAAAAGGAAGACCTTTTTCTCTGTCTCTGTCTCTCTCTCTCACTGTCCATTCTGCCTGTCAAAAAATAAAAAAAAAAGATTTAAAAAATTGACATTTAACTGTATGAATTCTCTGGTGTTAGTTGATGTTTAATTATTTTTTTTTTAAGATTTTTATTTATTTGACAGGTAGACAGTGAGAGAGTCAGAAATAAAGGTCTTCCTTCTGTTGTTCACTCCTCAAATGGCCACAATGGCCAGAGCTGCACTGATCTAAAGCCAGGAGCCAGGTGCTTCTTCCTGGTCTTCCATGTGGGTGCAGAGGCCCAAGCACTTGGGCTGTCTTCTACTGCTTTCCCAGGCCACAGTAGAGATCTGGATTGAAGAGGGGCAGCTGGGACTAGAACTGGCACCCATATGGGATGCCAACATAGCAGGTGGAGGATTAACCTATTGCTCCACGGCGCCAGCCTGATGTTTAATTTCTGGGTATGGTTTTTTGAGGTCTATTGCACTTGAAGGATATCACCTTTTTTGAGTTGCATATTTATGCAGGCCTGAATTCCATGAAAATATACTTCCACATTCATTACACTCCTAAAAAACCCCTTGTGTGAATTTTCTGATGTATAATGAAATTTCTGACAAATGGCTTTTTGTCACACTAATAATATTTCTGAACTTCTTCATTTTTTTAGCAATTTACTTTATTCACTTGAAAGACAGAGTTACAGAGAGACAGAGAAGCAGAAAGAGGTCTTCCATCCACTGGTTCATTCCCCAGATGGATGTAATGGCTGGAGCTGCAGCGATCCAAAGCCAGGAGTCAGGAACTTCTTCTGGGTCTCCCAGGTGGGTGCTTTCCCAGGCCATAGTAGAGAGCTGGATCAGAAGAGGAGCAACCAGGACTAGAACCAGAGCCCAAATGGTATGCCAGCATTTCAGGCCAGGGCTTTAACCTACTGTGCCACAGCTCTGGTCCCAGCCTTTCTTCCTTACAGGAGTGCCTATTGTATGGGATGTAATTTCCAGCAAAAGGCTCTGTCACATGGTTATGTTGATTTTGGAAAAAAGTCCTTCACATTCACTATATTCTTAAGTTCCCTCCCTTGTTTGAACTACATGTGTTATGAGGTATTCCTTCTGACAAAAGGCTTTCCCACATTTATTACAAGATTTCCACCATGTAATAAATTCTCTGATGTTATATTGTGTGATTTTGGCAGAGTTTTCCAACACTCATTCCATTCATAAGGTTTCTCCCCCAAGTGAATTCTGATGTTTTATGAGGTGTTACTTATGGATAAAGGCTTTTCCATATGCATTATATCCAAAGTGTTTTCCCCCATATGAATTAGATGATGTGCAATGAGGGCTGAACTATGGGAAAAAGCTTTCCAAGTCATTATGTCCAAAAGGTTTCTCTTCATGTGAATTTTCTGATGCATTCTGAGATGTGACTTATTGCCAAGGGCTTTTCTACAGTCATTGCATTCATGAAGTTTCTCCCCAGTGTGAATTCTCTGGTGTGATATAAGCTATGATTTATAACATATGATTTATAAAGGCTTTTCCACACTCATTAGATTTATAAGATATCTGCCCTGTGTGAATTCTGTTTTGATATGAGTATAACATAGAAAAAGGCTTTTCTGTAGTCATTACATTTATAAGGTTATTTCCCTGTGTGAATTCTCTGATGCATTTGGAGTTGGAACTTAAAATCAAGTTTTTCCACAGTCATTACACTCATGAAGTTTCAACACTGTGTGCATTCTCTGGTACATTATGAGATTTGACTTGTGTCCGAAGGCTTTTTCAGTCATTACATTCATAAGCTTTCTGCCCTGTGTGAATTCTCTGATGCATGATGAAGGTTGACTTATGGCTAAATGCTTTCCACAGTTATTACAATCATGAGTTTTCTACCCTGTGTGAATTCTCTGCTGTAATATGAGGTTTGTCTTTTGTCCAAATGTTTTTACAAAGTCATTACATTCATGAGGTTTCTTCCCTGTGTGAATTCTGATGTATTCAAAGGATTGACTTTTATCCAGAGCCTTTCCCTCGGTCATTACATTCATGGGGTTTCTCCCCTGTGTGAATTCTCCAGTGTGATATGAGGTGTGACTTTCATACAAAGGCTTTTTTTTTAATTTTTTTTTTTATTTTTGACAGGCAGAGTGGGCAGTGAGAGAGAGACAGAGAGAAAGGTCTTCCTTTTGCTGTTGGTTCACCCTCCAATGGCCGCCGAGGTGGGCGCACTGCAGCCTGCACACCACACTGATCCGAAGGCAGGAGCCAGGTGCTTCTCCTGGTCTCCCATGGGGTGCAGGACCCAAGTACTTGGGCCATCCTCCACTGCACTCCCTGGCCACAGCAGAGAGCTGGCCTGGAAGAGGGGCAACCGGGACAGAATCCGGTGCCCCAACCATGACTAGAACCTGGTGTGCCGGTGCTGCAAGGCAGAGGATTAACCTAGTAAGCAATGGCGCCAGCCCATACAAAGGCTTTTCTACAGTCATTACATTCATGAGGTTTCTGCCCTGTGTGATTTCGCTGATGTATCATGAGGCGTAACTTATGGCCAAAGGCTTTTCCACAATCATTACATTCATGAGGTTTCTGCCCTGTGTGAATTCTCTGGTGTACAATGAGGTGTGACTTGCTTCCAAAGGATTTTCCACAGTCATTACATTTATGAGGTTTCTCCCCTGTGTGAATTCTCTGGTGTATGATGAGGTCTGACTTTTCTCCAAAGGCTTTTCCACAGTCATTACATTCATGAGGTTTCTGCCCCGTGTGAATTCGCTGGTGTATGATGAAGCATGACTTTTGTCCAAAGGCTTTTCCACAGTCATTACATTTATGAGGTTTCTCCCCTGTGTGAATTTGCTGATGTTTCATCAGGTCTGACTTTTGTCCAAAGGCTTTTCCACAGTCATTACATTTATGAGGTTTCTCCCCTGTGTGAATTCGCTGGTGTATGATGAGGCATAACTTTCTTCCAAAGGCTTTTCCACAGTAATTACATTTATGAGGTTTCTATCCTGTGTGAATTTGCTGTTGTATGATGAGGCATGACTTTCTTCCTAAGGCTTTTCCACAGTCATTACATTTATGAGGTTTCTCCCCTGTGTGAATTTGCTGATGTTTCATGAGGTCTTTTTGTCCAAAGGCTTTTCCACAGTCATTACATTTATGAGGTTTCTCCCCTGTGTGAATTTGCTGATGTTTCCTGAGGACTGACTTGTTTCCAAAGGATTTTCCACAGTCATTACATTTATAGGGTCTCTCCCCTGTGTGAATTCTCTGGTGTACTATGAGGACTGACTTTCACAGAAAGCCTTTTCCACAATGAAGGCATTTATAAAGTTTCTCTTCTGTGTGAATTCGCTGATGGTTTATGAGGTATGACTTTTGTGTAAAGACTTTTCCACAGTCACTACATTCATGATGTTTCTCTCCTGTGTGAATTTGCTGATGTTTCTGAGGACTGACTTTTGTCCAAAGGCTTTTCCACAGTCATTACATTCATAAGGTGAATTAAAACTGAATGATTTTCCACAAGGTTTACATGTGTAAAGTTTTTCTTTTGTATTTAGTCTCTGATTTATTGCAAGATGTGACTGGTGAATGACAGGTTCAACATACCTAATGTACTTATAAAATTTCTTTCTTGTGTGAGTTTGTTGATGCATACTGAGGCTAGAAATTTCATGGATAGCTTTTTCTATTTGAGTTACTTTTCCAAAAGTGACAGTTGATTTATTACAGTTTTCTGCCAGATGAACCCTCTCAGATTTACAGAACATCTTTCTGGAAAGACTTTTGCTTGTCCAGTGGGTCCAAATGGCTGCTTCATGATATGAATATTGTCATGCTGACTAAGAGGCTCACAGAACTGGAGAGATTTTCCAGGTATCTTAGTGTTATCAAATTTCTCTCCAGCCTGTAGTTGATCAGGCCCACTGGGGGGATACACAGTGTGACATTTATTGCATTCCTCAGGCTTCAATCCTGAATAGATTCCCTTTTTAATAATCAGTGTTGGAATATGGTGTGAATTTAAACTAAGGGTTTTTCTTAATTCATCTCTCTTGAGAGCTGATGTCTTCTTATTTTTCATAAAATCCTGATTCAGATTTTTGTCCTGACTTTCCTGGTTGATGCTAATCAGGTCATCCATACAACAGGCACTCCTGTAAGGAAGAAAGGTTGGGACCAGAGCTGTGGCACAGTAGGTTAAAGCCCTGGCCTGAAATGCTGGCATACCATTTGGGCTCTGGTTCTAGTCCTGGTTGCTCCTCTTCTGATCCAGCTCTCTGCTATGGCCTGGGAAAGCATTAGAAGATGGCCCTGCATCCACATGGAGAGACCCAGAAGAAGTTCCTGACTCCTGGCTTTGGATCACTGCAGCCCCAGCCATTACATCCATCTGGGGAGTGAACCAGTGGATGGAAGACCTCTTTCTGCTTCTCTGTCTCTCTGTAACTCTGTCTTTCAAGTGAATAAAGTAAATTGTTATGCTATGCTGGCATCCCATATGGGTGCCAGTTCTAGTCCCAGCTGCCCCTCTTCAATCCAGATCTCTACTGTGGCCTGGGAAAGCAGTAGAAGACAGCCCAAGTGCTTGGGCCTCTGCACCCACATGGAAGACCAGGAAGAAGCACCTGGCTCCTGGCTTTAGATCAGTGCAGCTCTGGCCATTGTGGCCATTTGAGGAGTGAACAACAGAAGGAAGACCTTTATTTCTGACTCTCTCACTGTCTACCTGTCAAATAAATAAAAATCTTAAAAAAAAATAAATTAAGCATCAACTAACACCAGAGAATTCATACAGTTAAATGTCAATTTTTTTAAATCTTTTTTATTTTTTGACAGGCAGAATGGACAGTGAGAGAGAGAGACAGAGACAGAGAAAAAGGTCTTCCTTTTGCCGTTGGTTCACCCTCCAATGGCTGCTGCAGCCAGCACACCACGCTGATCCGATGGCAGGAGCCAGGTGCTTCTCCTGGACTCCCATGGGGTGCAGGGCCCAAGCACTTGGGCCATCCTCCACTGCACTCCCTGGCCACAGCAGAGAGCTGGCCTGGAAGAGGAGCAACCAGGACAGAATCCAGTGCTCCAACCGGGAATAGAACCCGGTGTGCCGGTGCTGCAAGGCGAAGGATTAGCCTAGTGAGCTGTGGCACCAGCCTTGTAAAATGTCAATATAATGAATGTGAAAAATTTCTTCTGCCATCAATCAATTCACATGAAGAGACTCAGAATTGAAAAAACATACACGCACAGAAAATTCATGTACCATATGTCACCTCTCAATGGTTACCTGACAACTCACAAAAAGAAAAAATCCTGTGACTGTATTGTAATGTGAAATACCTTTGTTATTAGGGAAACTTCCACAAAATATAGGAAGCCCAGCTGAGTACAGTCCATAACACAGAGTCAGAACTGCAAATCAAATGGCTATTTGTTAAGCCATTGTGTTTTCTGATTTGTGCTACATCAAATGCTGATATATATCAGTAAGTATGAAAGGAAGTTGAATTACATGCAAACTACAATGCATACAACTTCAAAATTTCATTTAGAAGTTCCCATAAAACAGGGCCAGCATTGTTACATAGCAAGTAAACCTGCCGTCTGCAATACAAGCACTCCATATGAGCACTGGTTCATGTTCTGGCTGTTCTGCTTTTGATCCAGCATCCTGCTGATGGCCTGAGAAAAGCAATGGAAGATGACCCAAATAGTTGGGCAAATGCTACCAATGTGGGAGATCCAGATGAAGATCTTGGTTTCTGGCCTCATTCTTTCCTGGCCCTGCTCAATGCAGCCATGTGATGTGAATAAGGAGAAGGAAGATCTCTCTGGGTCTCTCCTCTATATACAATATTTTCAAATATTTTTTTAAAAAACTTAGAAAAAAGCTCCTATAAACGTAATCTTTGCCTATCAATTAGATCATAGAAGGCTGCTGATATCTGGCCAGCGCCGTGGCTCACTAGGCTAATCCTCCACCTTGCAGAACCAGCACACTGGGTTCTAGTCCCAGTCAGGGCACCAGATTCTGTCCCAGTTGCCTCTCTTCCAGGCCAGCTCTCTGCTGTGGCCAGCAAGTGCAGTGGAGGATGGCCCAAGTGCTTGGGCCCTGCACCTGCATGGGAGACCAGGAGAAGCACCTGGCTCCTGCCATCAGATCAGCATGGTGTGCCGGCCGCAGCATGCCAGCCACGACGGCCATTGGAGGGTGAACCAATGGCAAAAGGAAGACCCTTCTGTCTCTCTCTTTCTCTGTCCTCTCTGCCTGTCAAAAAAAAAGGTTTAGGAAGTCATGAGTCATGGGAGTAGCCATTAATAGGTCAGGCCTGCCAATATCAACAGTCACTGGGTTCCATACTCCCCTTCCTTCTCACAACTAAGTTCAGTTAAGTCAAAGAAAAAAGGGTAGTTCTTTGTATTTTCGTCCTGAAAACATCAATCTTAAGATATTTTAAGTCCTCTTTCAAAACTTCAAGTAGGAGAAAGAACATTTATCCAAGGCCCATGATCTAGGTAACTGATTATTTTTAGCATCTTTGAGCAAGAATTGTTAATGAATTTTTAATCTGAAGGGCTTAAATCACAAAGTGTTCCAAGTTTCAGGGAAGCACCACAGAATTCAAAGGAAATCTCATCAATCCCTTTCTATCAGTTCACTTCCTGACAGTCACCTTCCAATAAAAGCAGCCAAAAAATTTCTAAGATCACAGACACACTTTAGTGGAGCCACATTCCAAGTCCTTGTTTATAAATTGGTTTTTAAATGGTCAGGGATTGAGGTAATATACTTAATCTCCATGCACAAGTCCATAAAACAAGACAAGCTATGTGCCAAGAAAGAGGTGACAGAGCATGGAGGAGCCATAGGCAGACCAGGTTTATTCACTCCAAGGTGAATGCATGGCAGAGTTCCCAGCAAACACACAACAAAGAGAGAACCCCCTATCTCTAATGCTTTATATAATACAAAGTGGTGGGAAGGAGCTTGGAGGTCTGGGCTAAATCAGGGCTGTTGAGATAGAGAAGTGCTTGGGATAGATTTAAAGGTCCTTATGCTCCTGAATGAACACTGGATCATAGAAGAAATCAAAAGAGAAATCACAAACTTTCTGGAAGTAAATGAGGATAACAACACATCAAAACTTATGGGATACAGCAAAAGCAGTGTTAAGAGGAAAGGTTATAGCAATAGGTGCCTACATCAAGAAATTGGAAAAAGACCAAATAAATGAGCTTTCAATTCATCTCAAGGATCTAGAAAAACTGCAAAAAACCAGATCCAAATCTAGTAGGAGAAGAGAAATAATTAAAATCAGAGAAGAAATCAACAGGAATGAATCTCCCCCCAAAAAATTACAAAAGATCAGCCAAACAAAGAGCTGGTTTTTTTGACAAAATAAATAAAATTGACACCCCACTGGCCCAACTAAAAAAAATACAAGACCCAAATGAATAAAATCAGAGATGAAAAAAGAAATATAACAACAGACACCGCAGAAATAAAAAGAGTCATCAGAAATTACTACAAGGACTTGTATGCCAACAAACAGGGTAAACTGTCAGAAATTAATGGATTCCCCCAGACAGTGGCTGAGCCCCATCTGCCCCTCTTAGGCTTCTACCAGGCCTGCAAGGACCTGTGTCGTGTCTCCATCTCCAGGAACACCATCGATGTCCTCACGGGCTTCCTGCTGATGGGTGCCAAGTGCCCCAGCCTGCTTGACCGTGTGTGCCATGGACAGGAGGTTTTTTCCTGATGACAATGGCCACAATGCCCTTCTTGGTGAGTCCTCACTTTGTCTGCAGCTGCACCTGTCTGTGGTGGGCAGGAGTGGAGGTGGGGGTGCAGAAGTGGTAGTGGCAGTGACAGAGAGGCCACCTTCAGAACCCTGCCATCACATACCCCATGCTTCTCAGTAGCTGATTTCCTGGGGGAATGGCATCCAAGCGGGATTCCTTTGAGAATGCAGCCAGCACCCCATGGACAGACCTCCCTATATATTCATTTATTCCTCAAACTCATGAAGTACCTTCGTGGACCAGATCACAAACCCTGTCCTGGGCACCCTTGGAAATGACAGACATGGAGCAGCTTTGAGGGAGGCCAAGCATGGTCCCCATCTCTGGAACGTGCGTGCCCAGAGTCTGCTGGTCCCTCACCTCATTCTGCCCCTGGGTTCAGTGCTCACCTCGCAACAGGTGGGCATTACTATCTTGGTTTCTGGGGGGCTTGGAGCTGTTAAGGAACTTGCCCAGCGATGTGCAAATCAGGAAGACAGAGCCAGAGTTTGACTCATGTCTTCCTGGCTGCAGATTCCACCCTCTGAAGACTGAACCCCATGGGCCCATGTCGGGGTCAAGGTCAGGAGGGCATGAACCTCGGCTCCTTTGCAGCACCAGCATCCCCCCAGCCTGCGTTCTTTCCCATACCACTGAGGCCTAGACTTCAGCACAGGATTGAGGCCAAGCCTGGATCCTGGCTCATTTGAATGTGCCAGGCCCATGCACACACGGGTTGAAGCAAAATAAGATGAGGATTCTAGTCCTGCATCCACCTGTGGGTAAGTGTGGCCTCCTGGCCTCAGGGGAGGTGACCTCATGTGTTCTCCCCACCCTGTGTCTCCTCTGGTGTGCTGGGCACTGGCACAGTGGGTGAGGATCTGTCTGGAATGTGACTTCAGGAGCCATCGTCATTATAAAAGTGTTTTCCTGCCAGAACTTGTGGGAAACACTTTGACAATGAAACTTCAAGACTAACAATTTCTTCCTGGTCAGAACTCATGGGTTAGCAAGCTATTCAGGGTCTTCCCTGTGTGTCAACAGCTATGTTGCTAGCTCTGTCCCAACTTGGCCCCAGAGTGGGGAGGTGCACTCATGTTGTGTGTTGATGGGGTATTGTGCAGAGGACAGAGGGAGGGGCAGTGGCCAGGGTACATGCCCACCTGAAAACTTCAGAATGAGGCAGAGGAATGCTCACTCCTGGGACAGCACAGTTCTGGGACAAGGATGAGGGAGAGAAAAGGTTTTAGACACCTCTCTCCTTATGTCTCTGGACTTTCTGTAGCCAGTTCTTTAAAAACAAGAATAGGCCCAGAAAATTCACTCTGCCAAAAAGCTGGCAGAATCAGTTTGTGAATCTCAGGCTGAGTTTCCTTCCCAAGGCTGTGGGGGGGGGGGGAGTTGGAGGGGCTGGGAGATGGGGGATGGCTGCCTTAGTCTGTTCTAGCTGGATCCCACCACTTTGTGACTGTAAGGGAATTGCCAGAGCAGTAAATCAGAGTCTCTGCCTCTGTCTCCTACCCTGTGGAGAGGGAATCTCCCAGTGCCTCCCCACCAGCCCCCGGGGGTGACCATTGAGTGTTCAGGAAGTAGCAGCCTTTTAACTGCTTGCCAAAAAGCCATCTAAACTGGGCAACAAAGGCTGCTGGGAAATAACCAGGCTTTCTTCTTTGAAAATAGATTTATGTTCTCTGCTTGCACATTTAGCAATGTTCAGGTTTCCTGCAGTTAACCCCTGCTGGCTGCCAGGGCACTGTGGTCAGGCTTGGTGCCTTTTAGTGACCCATAAAATGGAGCCTGTGAGCTATCTTGGGGGAAGCAAGGGCTTTAGGAGTCTTGTTGTAGCAACTTTGAATCTGTGAGGGATTTTGTCTGAGAAAACTGAAAGATTAAGCTCCTGGCCTGTGTTTCAGTCTGGAGCCTGTAGCCTGTCTAAATCAGCTGATCACCAAGATGTAAGAGAAGGGAGCACGTCTCTCTAGAATGGTCCATTCTTAGATGACAATAATGAATCCTATGCTCCATCAGCAGGGAGGTGGTTAAGCAAGCTTTCACTGAATGCATAAGCCCAGATCTGCTGGCTGGACATGCAGCCCGGGGCCACAGCAGATGAGGCCTAACCTGGGAGCCCCTTGCTGGGCAAGCACAACAGGATCAGCTGCCAGGTCCATGGGAAGTGGCCACCCAGGTGGTACCTGGGCCACCTTCTGCTGCTTTTCCTAATCTATCAGTCTGCTGGATAAGAAGTGGAGTAGCTGGGACTTGAACTGGCACCCCTAAGAAATGCTGGTGTTGTAGGCAGCCACAAGGCCAGCCCTAGCTTGTCTGTTTTCCATAATTGGTTTATTTGAATCAATAACTCAGTGAATTTCTCCCAGAGCACTTGGTGGTTGTCTCTCCTAAGTGCTTCCTAATCCATGGGTTCTTTCTCTGTGGTTTTTCCCTGATGATTTACACTAAATCTGAGTGCTGTGTGGATGCTGAGGGACACCCTGGCTTTCTGTGCTGGGAGAGGTGTCCCAGGGAAGCAGGAGTTTGAGCTGCCACACTGGTGGCAGCCAGCATTGGCTGCTCACAGGCCAGAGACTGTCCTGATTCAGCTGCAGCCACTCACAACGTGGTTCCTTTATTACCTACTGCTTATAGATGACAAAGGGGGGGGGGTGCACAGGAGTGACTGTCACAGACTCATATAGCTGGCAGCTGGCAGGTCCTGAATTGGAACCCAGATGCCCAGCCCTGGAGCTCGCACCAAGGGATGGGGTGAGGGTGTCTCAGGCAGAGGGAGCCATGCATGGCGAGAGCTTGGTGCATGGGACAAGAGGGTGTTTTAGGCCATAGCAAGAGCTTGGTGCACAGGACAAGTGCTTCCACTTCCTTTTGACTGGAGCTTGACTCATGGGGAGAAGCTGACAACTTTCAGTCATGTCCTGCTTAGCCAAGGCTGCCTATGGTGCCCAGAAAATCATTTTCTAGCTGCAGCAATAGAGAAAAAAGTCTCAGACTAATGCACCTGCCCTCGTCCTCAACAGTTACCAGCCCACAGCCAGCCTGGTTTTGTTTGTGACTCCTCCCTCTTCTCCCTCTCCTGGAATGTGGTGAAGCAAAGCCCAGACCTGAGTCTTGTTAGTTCATCTGTTTGGGGTTTTAGAGGGTATCTCTAAAAGATAAGTGCTTTTTACAAGGAAACCAATACCATAATCATATCTGAAAAAAAGTAACAGTTCTTCAGGTTTTTTTAAAGATTTATTTTATTTATTTGAAAGAGTTACAGAGATAGGTAGAGTCAGAGAGAGAGAGAGATCTTTAAGCCACTAGTTTACTCCCCAAATGACTGCAATCCTAAAGCTGAGCTGATCTGAGCCAGGAACTGCCGCCAGGTCTCCCACACAGGTGCAGGGGCTAAGGAATTGGGCCAACTTCCACTGCTTTCCCAGGCTATAGCAGAGAGCTGAATCTGAGGTGGAGCAGCTAGGACTCAAACCAGTGCCCATATGGGATGCCCATACTGCAGGCTGGGGTTTAACCTGCTGCACCACAGCACTGGCCCCAGTTCTTCAATATTATCAAATATGCAATGTGTTTAACTTTAACTTGTCTTTTTTATGACTTATTTATTTGAAAGTCAGAGGTAGAGACAGAGAAACACAGAGAGAGAGATCCTCCTGCTGGTTCACTCCTCAGATGGCTACAACAGCCAGGGCTGGGCCAGGCCAAAGCCAGGAGCCAGAGCCAGGAGCTTCATCCAGGTCTACCATGTAGTTAGCAGGGGCCCAGGCACCTGGGCCACCTTCTGCTGCTTTTCCTAGTCTATCACAGTCTGCTGGATAAGAAGTGGAGTAGCTGGGACTTGAACTGGCACCCCTAAGAAATGCTGGTGTTGTAGGCAGCCACAAGGCCAGCCCTAGCTTGTCTGTTTTCCATAATTGGTTTATTTGAATCAATAACTCAGTGAATTTCTCCCAGAGCACTTGGTGGTTGTCTCTCCTAAGTGCTTCCTAATCCATGGGTTCTTTCTCTGTGGTTTTTCCCTGATGATTTACACATTTTTTAAGAAGTACTGAATGGTGGCAGGTGCCACAGCTCACTAGGCTAATCCTCCACCTGCGGCGCCAGTACCCCGGGTTCTAGTCCCGGTTGGGGTGCAGGTTCTGTCCCAGTTTCTCCTCTTCCAGTCCAGCTCTCTGTTGTGGCCCAGGAAGGCAGTGCATAGTGGCCCAAGTGCTTGGGCCCTGCACCCACATGGGGGACCAGGAGGAAGCACCTGGTTCCTGGCTTTGGATCCGCACAGCGTGCAGTCATAGCAGCCATTTAGTGGGTGAACCACCGGAAGGAAGACTTTTCTCTCTCTCTCTCTCACTGTCTAACTCTGCCTGTCAAAAAAAAGTACTAAATGGTAAGAGGAGGTGGTCTCCAATTTTTACTTTGTGTTTTAGAAAGATCGCTTGTCAATCATACACGCAATATTTTTTTAGAAAGAGGGAAACTGAAGCAGAGGAATGAGCTATGAGCTTAGTGCAGGATTCTGGATAATTGTGGTGGACTGAAAATTAGAAGCTTCATGGCACGGTGTTGGGCATAGCAGTCAGGACATCATTTGGGATGTGCACGTCCCACATTGGAGTGTCTTGGTTCGAGTCCCAGCTTCTCCACTTCTGATCAGCTTCCTGCTAAGGTAGATCCTAGGATGCAGCAGGTGCTGGTGCAAGTGCTTGGTTCCCTCCCATCTGGATGGAGACCTAGATTAAGCTCCCAGCTTCTGGCTTTGGCCTGACCTCGACCCAGCTATTGTGAATATTTGAGGAGTGAACCAGTAGATGGGAGATGTCTTTCTCTGCCTTTGGAATAAATCTTTTGAAAATTAAATAATCCAAGTGCTTAACTATAATGTTCATAACAAAATTAATAGTTTTGAAAGAGAAGTCTCAACCTTCTGACATTGTACAGTGACCCCCTGAGTTATCCCACTTTTCCCACATGCCACTGCCCCAGCATTGACTCAAGGCAGGTTATCTGTGCACCGTAGGCAGATTTGGCCAAACATCAGCGTGAGATCCCTGGGATTGCTTTTTTCCCTTGGCTGTATTTACCTTGGGAAAGAAGTCCAGAAAAAAATCAACAAACAAAAAGGAGAAGTTCGCCCCAATTCTTTCACACAGAAGAGTAGTGCATTTCATTTTTCCCATTGCCTGTTTGATTTTCCTCCAGCTGGGGGTTTAAGTGAACTTTCTATGAGCTGGGGACTGCAGCACCACTCTCATGCTTGATTAAGCCCACTGCTGTTCCTGCTTCATGGCTATCGAGCCAGAGATGACCCTCCTTTTGTCCCATGTTGCTGCTCCAGTGCAGGGACTGGGTGGAGTGGGCTGGCCAGCCAGGTGCAGCTGTGGTCCCAGCTGTGACATCTCTTTCCTGGAGGGGAGCTCAGAAGGGAGTTCCACCTTTGCTTTGAGGCCTGGAGTGTCTTCCTGGACCCACTCTCTGGTACTGCTCCTGTACCTGTCCTGCCTGTGGCCCATTAGGCTGGAAACGCAGCTCCCAGAGCATGTCAGGGAAGTCTTCAGTGCCTTCTGCCTTGGAGCTGTGGGTTTCCTGACTGTTCCCCCAGGCCACTGGTGCCTGTGGGTCTGAGATCTGCCCAGGAGCTGATGTGCACAGCAGGGGGCTGAGTGCCAGATGGAACCTGGCCTGCCCTCTTCGTGCCCAGGGCTGTGTGCTTTTTTTTTTTCCTTTTGGTCTGTGTCTTCCTCAGAGTACCTGGTTTAATTCCTAGCAATTGTCCTTTCAGTGAGTGCTCAAAACACAACTGGGTGTTTCTCAGAGGGTTGGTGCTCAGGCCAAGTGGTGCCAATGTGGGGCAGTAGCCTAGCTCCAGGCCCATCCTGAATGTCCACTCCTGGGAAGTTGCAGGTGGAGGTGGGCGGGCTGACCTTAGGGCTGGTTTGTGGTTACAGGTGACTGGGGAGGTGGCTGTTGGTGAGGCCTCCTGGGATTGCAGCTCAAGAGGGAAGGGTCATAGCTGGGGAGCTCCTGAGCCATCCTTGAGCTCCCACATAGGGAGTGGCCCCAGCCATAAACCTGGGCCTGCTTCACCACTCCTGCTGTTGGCTCTGTGCTCAGGGACTCCCACGGAGTCTGAAGGAGCTGCTTGTGGTTGTTTTCCAGAGGACTCTGTAGCTCTGGACCAGGGAGGGAACATCAGCTAGCTTAGTCCTAGCCTTCCCTCTTGTAATTAGGAAAGGGAAGGGCACACAGGCTGAACACAGGTCTCCATGAGGGACCAGGCAGCTGTTCTTTAAGGGTTGGATCCAGTCCCCGATCCCTGCTGTACTCTGCAGCCCAGAGAGGCAGAAGAAGCAGCCCAAGGTGGGTTTCAGAGCCAAGGGTACAGCAGAGGGTTCAGATCCCAGCTCCAACCTGTCCCTGTGATGAGTTCCTGCCCCTCTGTCTGCCTCAGTGCCCCCATCTGTAAGCTGGGGATTCTGTGGCAGATGTTTCATGAGGCTGTGCGAGGGGTGGGAACCTCGTACAATGCCTGGCACAGGGTGGCCACACAGTGGCTGCTTCCTCATGTCATCTTGTTTGCAGGTGAGGAGGGCAAGGGTGGGGCTTTTAATCAACCTGCTGTCAGGATCTGAACCCAGGCCCCTCCCACTTCCAAGTCTGTCTCAAAGAGGGGAGCAGTGGGGAGGGAGTGGGTGAGAGCTTCCTCCCAGTGGAAGGGCAGTGTCCGTGGGCAGTATGGGCTCCCCCAGTTGCTAGATGACACCCCACTGCTGCACTTGAACCACAGTGGGACCACAAGTGGCTGTCACGGGACAGTCCCTGTCATGTGGTGCTGGCAGGAAAGCTTTCTCTGCACCCTGTGTGTGCTGCCTGCAGGAGCTGAGGTTTTAGGCTGGACCTCATGTTTTCTAGACTTGCCTCCTGCAGAGCTTTTTGGAGACCTCAGGCCTAGGGTAGAATTTGAAGAGAACAGCTCCTTGTTTCAGCCTCTCATGAAAGCATCTATTGTCTTTCAGATAATCTCCTGAGTTGGAATGGCTTCATTGTCTACCCAAGGGGGTCATGGACCCATCTCTCCAAGGTAACCTCTCAGACCAGCAGCTGGGTTTCACATCAGGTGCATTTGGCCAAAGCAGGAGAGCAGTTTGCTTGAAGGCTCCCTAAATCCTATGGAACCAGTAAGACCTGGGGTGGCCACTGCTGTCTCCCAGCCCCAGAGAGAAGTTCCTGGTGGATGCTGTCTTTTAGCTGAGGACGGCTTGTGAGACCCAGTGACAGCCTCACCTGCAACGTCTGCAGCAGCTCCAGCCTTGGCAAATTGCCCTCCCACCCCTAGTCTCCCAGTACTGCTTCCTGATCATCCACCTCTGCCACATGGAGCCTTCTAACCCCTTCAGGGAGCTCCAGAGGCTTCTTAAGTCCTTCTTTGTGGCTTGCTGGGGAGAGCTGTGTTTCTCCCAGGGTTGGAGGAAGTGAATAAATAAAAATTGAGGTTAGTGCTTGAAGGTTTCTGCAGGAAGCTTAAAATGTTCTGTTTGACAGTGAGCCTGTTTCCCTTCCTCTGCCCTTCAGTGCTTGGTGGCCCTGGTCCACACACACACAAGCACAGCATGTACATGTACATGCACACCCATGCACACATATGCACACATACACACATAGGCAATCACACCAGGGCCCGGGTCCTTTAGGAGGACTGAGATAATTATGGGAAAAGCAGACATGGATTTCTATAGCCAGAACACTAAGGAGGATGTCCCAGGCTCTCTGAGCATAGAAGTAGGCAGAAGGCTGCAAGTAGCCCTTTGGGTCCAGGCCCTGGTACTGGGTAACAAGTGATGGCTGGTGCACTTATGGGAAGGAGCAGGAGCAGGAACCAGGGCAGGAGCTGGTGGAGTCTAGGGGGGAGTCAGGTGTGTGAGGAGGGACAGCAGGAGAGGCAGCTCGGGCAGAGTCCATGCAAGCCCTGAGCACTGTGCTTGTGGCTCTGGGCCTGTTCCTAGGTGCTGGAATCTAGCAGCATGCTGGCTGCATCAGGGACTGTGCAGTGCTGAAGCCTCTGTGGTCCTTGAATTCACAGAAGTGTTTGCTTCTGTGCTGAGTGTCAACCAAGCCAAGTGACAGATATTGTCAGAAGGTGTGGCTGTCTCTGGCTCTCTGTGTTCCATAAACAACAAGGAAGCATAGAGGACAGAGTGTGGTGTTTCCCTGGGAGAGGTGAGATCACCTGTACCTGACCTATGACCTGAGTTATATTGAATTTATATGTAGTACACAGATGAACACCTCTGGTAATGTTCTGTACTGTGCACACCTTGTCTCAGTGGGGATGTTTTTAACCTTTACTAACAGCTGTTGTATGGAACCTGAGCCACAGAGCCCACTCACAGATACTCGGTTTCAAGGGAGAGCTTAACACACAGCTTTGTGTCCCTTGGGGCCCAAGGCAAAATGACCCTTGCAGACCTACCAGCCAGAGACCCAGGAAGAAAGCATCAGGCTCAGCCCCTGTGTCTCCCCCTACTCTGGGAACTTGGGCCCATGGAAGCCAGATCAGCCCATGGGCAAAGCCATATCCCTTGCTCATAGGTGACAAGAACCATCATTAGAGGCAGCAGCTGAATTGTGATGCACACTTGTCGTGAGTACAGTCTGAAGGGGCTTTTTCCAAGCCCCATCTCAGAGCCTCAGTAGGTCACATGAAGTGTTTTGTCATTGTCACTGTGTACATGGTCTTCCCAGAGTGTGTCTGGCCTTGGGCAGGAGGACCCTGGCATTGAGACACATACACACAGCAGTGAGCATCTCCAGCAGCTGGCAGCCAAGCCCCCAGAGTCCACCCTGGTACACATTGGCCATGCGCTAAGGACCCCTCTTGGTCTCATTCGAGCACTCAATGCACCTGCTGGACTCCAGGATGCAACCTCAGCCTTCTGAGTGGTCTCATGGTGTTCTGGGCTCACTGGTCTGATTGCTCTGGGCCTTTGTGTCTCTGGCTGGTGCCCAGGGAAACAGGGCTGTGGTGGTCCTTCCAGGCCCCTGGTCAGTGTGGCCACTGAATGGGCAGTTGTTCCCTGCAAAACCTGTTCTCCTTGTGGGGGTTCTAAGCACATGAGAGGCTCCAAGCCTGCTCAGGCCCAGCCCCAAAACTTCTAGGTCCTTCCTGTGTTTGAGCCAAAGCTGTTTTTTATTTTATTTATTTTAAAGCTTTACTTATTTGATAGAGTTGCAGAGAGAAAGGGAGATAAAGAGACAAAAAGAGTTTGCATCGCTGATTCACTCCCCAAATGGCTGCGATGGCAGAGGCTGGGCCTGGTTGAAGCCAGGAGCTTCCTGTGGGTCTCCTACATGGGTCCAGGGCCCCAAGCACTTGGGCCATCCTCTGCTGCTTTTCCAAGTGCATTAGCAGTGAGCAGAATCAGAAGTGGTGCAGCCAGGACTTTAACTGGCATCCTTATGGGACACCAGCATTGTGGGTGGTGGCTTAACCACCTGTGTCATGGCACTGGCCCCCGAGGCTGTCTTGATCCCTGTGCCAGTGTGCTGTGCTAGGGCTTTTGCTGTGTGCATTCTCAGGTTGGTGGGACAGAACCTGAACGTTGAGTTTCCATGAAATTGTATTTGAAAGACGAGCTGGAGGCCTTCATGTGTGCTTCCTCCTCCCGGCTTCTCTGGGAATTGTGTTGGCTGCAGGAAGAAGGGCTTCTGTTACTTCACGGAGTTCAATCACATCAACCTGAAGCTGGCCACCCAGCCCAAGAAGCAGAAGCACCTCAAGTACTACCTAGTCCGGAACACCCAGGGCGCTCCCACCAAAGGGCCTCTGATTTGTTGCAAAGGCTCAGGTGAGGAGTGTGGCCCTGGGCTGCCCCTCCAGTGGGCATCTTGCAGGGTTGTCCTTCCACATTGAGCCTTACAGACAGACCTGGGGAGCATCTGCCTTTCCCATCGCTCTCATGTTCACTGTGGCTCCCACACCTGAGGATCAGAGCTGCCCCTCAGCATGGGGCCACAGGAAGAGTGCTTCCCTTGTGCCCAGCTCCCCACTGTAGCCACAGTTGGTGTGGTGGCGGTGCCTACTGGGGTTACCCCTGTGTCTTGCACTCCTCTGGGATGAATTCAGGACGTGGCTGTGTGACTGTCAGAAAAGGCTGATGGGTTTCTCATGTGTGTCTTGTCCTCAGAGATCCGAGGCCTGCAGACTTCCGCCAGGACTGGTGCCAGCTCTCGTCCCACTGCTGGAAAGCTCAGGGCCTCTGGCTGCCTTCCCCCATGAGCCTCCTCCTGGGACCAACCCCAGCATCTTGATGGGCACTCAACAGGCTGGTGAGGCCCAAGGCGCTAAGCCCACAGACCTGGTGTATGTCTCGTGGGCTGCCAGCTGCCTTCAATACTGAGGGCACACTGTGTGTGTTATCTTCATCTTGAACCTGTGATGGTTTCCAGTGGAGACTGTGCTTTCACTTGGAAAGCTTTTCCTCCCTGCTCCTGTGGATACGCCATGTGGCCCTGGATGGAGGGAGATCATGTCCCAGGGTGCCTGGCCAGGCACTGTTCTGTGCACCTGCCTTCTCATGGTGGCTCTGAGCACACCCTCTATGATCACCCCCACTTTATGGATGAGGATGTGGAATCTGGGGAGGTTCTGTGGGTGTCCCTGGTCACATGGCTGTTGGTGGTAGATGGGGATTCATCAGAGGCCACTGAAATCTCAGGAAATTCTTGGTGCCACTCCTGGCTCAAGTGCCTTCCAGAGCATTCTGGCTGACTTGGACAACTTGGACAACTTGGACAACTTGCTTGTCCCTAGAATTGTCCTCAATCTAGCCAGGCCTCAGACCTGTGAGCACCCAGAGCTAGGTGGCTGCAAACCTCACAGTGTTCCGGGCTGTTTTGCATACAAGCCTGACCTCTGGGGGTAAACAGGGAGGGGGAGAGAGAGATCTTCTATCTGCTTTTTCACTCCTCAAATAGCTACAACAACCAGGTCTGGACCAGGGCAAAGCCAGGAGCCAGAAACTCCTCTATCCAGGTCTCCCAAGCCACTTGGGCATCTCCAGCTGTCCTCCATGGGCACATGAGCAGAGAGCTGGGTCAGGAGTGGAGCAGCCTGGACTTGAACCAGCACTCTGACCTGGGTTGCCGACCATGACATATGTCACAAGCAGTAGCCACAATGCCGTCCCGACACCAGTGTCTTCCCGCATTGTAATGTGGTCAGCTGGCATGCAGGCGCTCTGGAAAGGAGCTGATGGCAATGGTTCTGTCAGCTCCTCTGGGGCATCAGAACTGGGAGGGTTGCATTCTGCACATGGTGTACTACAGTGAAGTTTGTCATGAGGAGCCCTGGAACCAATAAAGCCACATGATGGGGTGGAGCTCAGCAGGTCCACAAGGGAGCAGTACTCAGCAAGTGCACAATAGGGTGGCACTCAGCAGGGGATGGTGCCTCCTGAGCTGGGACTTTATGTATCCATTAGCAGTGCTGGTTATGGGGACTGGAAACAGCATGGAAATGTGATTATGTGATAACAGCAGGAAAGAAGGTAAGCCCCAAAGCTGTAAGCCCAGGATTCTAACTGCTAGTTGAAACCTGTATGGTAAACAGCCACTCGAGGCACTGAGACATACCCTGAGGCAGCCCTGGCTGTGTTGCAACTGCAAGAAAGGGTACAGGTGATTTCTCATTCTCCCATGTTTCCCAGCTGCCCAGGATGCTGGCTACCAGCAGTCACTCAGATTGTGTGATTTCCAGCGCTCACCTGGGCCCCCAAAGCTCCTGCTGAAGGCTCCTTACCCTTCTTGTGCTGTAGCTGCCCACCAGGTGCCACTCATGGAGGACCTGGAGCAGATCTTCCTGTGCTCCTGGTGTGAGTCACACCTGACCAAGATCCAGCAGTACCAGCAGGCGCAGCCGTAGCTGCAGCTCTTCTCGCCCACACCAAGCACGGCAGCACCTGTGACCACAGCACAGCTCCTGCAACGACAGTGTGCATGTCATTGAGTGTGCCTATGCCCTGGCCAAAGGCCTCTCCAAGATGTTCAGGCTGCTGGTGGAGGGCAAGCTCGCCAAGACCAACTTTGTGGTCATCATCTGTGCCTGCCACAATGCTGCCATCGACTCCTGCATCACTGTTACCGGTGAGTCTGTTGTGGTGGCCAGGGTCAGAAGCAAAGGTCGGCACATGCAGTTGGTGCCCAGTAGCCAGTTTTAGAAGGAGCCATGCATGGTGCCAGGGGCTCAAGTTCTGGATAATGCTCACAGTTGTGGTCCCATTGCTGCTGGGATTGCAAGGTTCATAGTTCCCAGGGCTTCCTTAGTGAGAAGTGGGCCAACTTTGCAGTCTGCATAGAGCTGTCTGGGAAGCTGGCACCTCCATGCACCTGGTGCTGTGGTTGTCAAGACTCTGACCCTGGTTCCCCCCACAAACTGGTGCAGAGAAAAACGATGACCTCATTGTGTTGGGTGAGCCCTTGAGCCAATTCCAGGCACTCACTGAAGCCCTACTGTGTGCAGCCACTGTTCTGGGGGCCGGGATAAAGGGAGGCAGCCAGCAAACACTAGCATTTTTGGCCTGTTTCGATTTTCACAGGTGCATGTTTTCAACATCAAGTTGTCACACTGCCACTGTGTAGGGCCCCTTCCTTTTGCCCTCAAGCCCAGGAATAAGCCTGAGGCCACTGTTGGTGCTTGTGAACACACACTGCTGGGAGCCAACCATTCCAGGTGAAGGGCACGGGTCTAGGAGTGTTCTGTGGTGTGTCCAGTGTTACACCACTGGGGGCAGCAGTCAAGTCCCAAGGTCAGTGCTCTGAGATGTTGCTTAGTGATCTTGACCTTCTTAGCACCCTGATAGGAAAATTAGGATAGGATGGTGCCCTCTGCTGATCTGTTTAACATACACGAACACCTGCTCTTCACCAGATGTGGTGCCAGGCTCAGGCTGTGAAGAAACCAAGCCACAGGCCTCGTCCTCTGAGAAAATGTGCTCCTTCTAAACACAGGGTCCAGGGAAAGTGAAAGTTTTGTTTTCCAGGAAAATACCAAGCCCAAATTCTTTCCGAGAGCCTGCTCAGCCCCTCCAGGTACCAGCAGGAAGTCAAGGCTGAGCTGGTGACTGGGAAGGTGGACTCACTGGGGATCTTTGTCAACATGCTCCATCCAGGTGGGCTGCTCATGGGTGGGAAGCATGCCAGAGATGCTGACAGGGCGGCCATCTCTGCCCTGCCCAGCCTGAGCCCAGTGGGACCCACTCAGTGGGTCTGTCTGTCCATTCCTGCCTTTTGGTGCTCACCACCCATAGTTTCTGGCTGTCGTCTCTCCTGCCCTAGCACTGGGGTTTCCCTGGGGAAGTCCTGGGGCTCTGTATTGCATGTGAGGCCATTACATCTGTTCCTCTATACCTCCCCAACATCCTTGGCCACCACCGCCCCATCCCCCTACACTCCAAACAGCACAAAGCTTCTCCTCATTGGGGAATTCCTCACCTGTGTGTTCTCTGAGCCTTTCTGGCTTTGCCTGGCTCCCTGCCTCTCGGGATTCAGCCCCAGTCCTCCTGCACCACTGTGTCTGGTGCCACACCTGAGTCCTTCCTTACTGGGCTTCAGACTTGTGGACGGACCAGGCTGTGCCCTATCCTTGGCCTTAGGAGGTAGCTGACACACAGCTGTCCAGGAACGAGTGCTGAATCTCACTGAGACATAGAACCTGTTTCTGTCTGTTCTAGTTCTGGCAGAGGGCATCATAGACATTTTGCTGGACAAATTTCATCAGGAAAATCAAGACCCTTTCTCTTCCTCACTCACTACCACCTCCATCTCTCAAGCAGCATCTGTGGATGTCAGTGGGTCACATATGTGTATGAGTGGCCAGAGGGGGAAGAGTGCACGTGTGCACAGTGAGTGGTAAAGGCATGGGGGCACAGGTATGCACAGTGAGTGCTGAAGGGATGGGAGGGGCACAGATGTGTACAATGAGTGGTGAAGGGATGGAGCCACAGTTGGCACAGTGAGTGCTGAGATGGCTGGAGGGGCTCAGGTGTTCAGTGAGTGCTGAAGGGATGGGGGAGTGGCACAGGTGTGTACAGTGAGTGGTGAAGGGATAGGGGCACAGATGTGCACAGTGAGTGGTGAGAGGGGGAGGGGTGCAGGTGTGCACAGTGATGAGAAGGCTGGGGACACAGGTGTGCACAGTGAGTGGTGAAATGATGGGAGCACAGGTGTGCACAGTGAGTGGTGAGAGGGTGGGGGACACAGGTGTGCACAGTGAGTGGTGAAATGATGGGAGCACAGGTGTGCACAGTGAGTGGTGAAATGATGGGAGCACAGGTGTGCACAGTGAGTGGTGAGAGGGTGGAAAGGGGCATAGGTGTGCACAGTGAGTGGTGAAAGGGTGGGGGACACAGGTGTGCACAGTGAGTGGTGAAATGATGGGAGCACAGGTGTGCACAGTGAGTGGTGAGAGGGTAGGGAGGGACACAGGTGTGCACAGTGAGTGGTGAGAGGGTGGGGGACACAGGTGTACACAGTGAGTGGTGAGAGAGGGAGGGTCACAGGTGTGCACAGTGAGTGATGAGAGGGTAGGGAGGGACACAGGTGTGCACAGTAAGTGATGAGAGGTACAGGTGTGCACAGTGAGTGGATTCCTGAGGAGCTGTGATACCTTCCTTCCCTTCCAGAGCACTTCCAGCTCTTCCCCAGTGCAGTTTCAGTGTCACCTCCCCAGGCTGCTGTGCTTGTGCCCTGCAGGCACTGCTTCCTTTGTGTGCCCTAGAGCACTTGGCTTATTCTTTTACTAGAACATGAAGTGGTGCGGAAGCATCCAGCCCAGGGCTAAGCTGAGAGCAGGCACTCATTGGCTGTGAGACTGTCCCTGGCCCTTTTGCTCTGAGCATGCACTTGGCTCACTGTGGGAACCCCCGTCCAAGTGCCCAGGTGGTGGTTTTCTGGCCCCCAACACTCAGCTGGCCCTCAGGGCTCTGGTTCCAGGTTACCACCTGGAGCTGCATGGCATCTGGCCCTTCCAGCTGGCTGTGGCACAGAAGCTCCTCTCCCACGTATGTTCAATCACTGACCCCAGCACCCAGAACCTGGACTTGGGATCCTTCAAGAAGGTGGACTTCCTGATCTGTGTTCCACTCTCAGAAGTGACCTACCAGCAGACCCTGTGCCACATCTGGCACTCAGGTGTGGGGCCTTGTGAGTTAGGATGTGAGGACTTCCTGTCTGTGGAGTAGATAGGGTGAGTGTCAGTTATCATCCCCATTTTATACATCATGAGACAGACACCCAGAGCTGACACCCGAGAACCAAGACTTGACCTTTTGCTATTTCCCACCCAGGCCAAAGAGCCAGCTGAGTGTGTTAATACCTGGCTTCTGAGTTGTCCATCAGGGGCCTGCAGGTTGACAAAAACCGGGATCATGTTTGGCAGCTACTGATGAGTTTCTGCTGTGCTGCAGGGGTCTTGCCGGAACTGGGCCTGGAAAAGGAGCACATGACCAAGCAGAAGGTAGAACAGTATGTCTTGAAGCTAGATGCAGAGGCACAAACAAAATTCAAGGCCTTCCTGCAAAACTCCCTGTAGAATCCATACACACTCTATGTCCTCATCCATGACCACACCCACTAGGAAATCGTGATGTTAGAGTGAGTGCTATGTGACAGGTTGGTGTATCCCTGTCTTTTTGTTTTTTAAGATTTATCTGTTTAAAAGACAGAGAGATGAAAGCAAACTTCTATCTGTTGGTTCACTCCTCAAATGGCCACAACAGCCAGGTCTGGGCCAGGCAAAAGCCAGGAGCCAGGAACTCCATCCTGATCTCCTGCAGGGGTGCAGGGGCCCACGTACTTGGGCCATCTTCTGTTGCCTTTCAAGTGCATTATCAGAGAGCTGGATCAGAGGCAGAGCAGCTGAGACTTGAGCCAGCACTTGGTTATGGGATGCCATTGTCCTACAGTGTCCAAAGTGTCTCTTGTTTGCAATGGTAAACAGCTGGCACTCTTCACCTGTGGGTTGCATATCCACTGATTCAGCCTCAAATGGAAAATATTTTTGTACCAAATTGCATCTGAACAGAACATGTCCAGATGTTTTTCTCTAACCAATAGAGTGAAACAGCCATGTCTGTGGGGAGCAACTCGGACTATACTGTTACTGGAATTAAGACTTATTCTATGCATCTGCTCTCCCACTGTGGGGAGCAACTCGGACTATATTGTTGCTGGAATTAGGACTTATTCTATGCATCTGCTCTCCCACAATATGGCGCTGGGAGAGAAGAAAGAGGCTTCTACACAGCTGCCTCCAGTTCAGCCAATAGACTGTGGGACTTGCTCCTGATTGGAGGAGAGCAGCGTGCTTGGCGTGTGGGCAGCCGAGTTGGGATTGGCAGAGGAGGACTGTAAAGGAGGAGAGAGACGGCATGCACCAGGAACATCTATGGGGAACAGCTAAGGG
This sequence comes from Oryctolagus cuniculus, assembly GCF_964237555.1. Classification (NCBI taxonomy): domain Eukaryota; kingdom Metazoa; phylum Chordata; class Mammalia; order Lagomorpha; family Leporidae; genus Oryctolagus; species Oryctolagus cuniculus. The sequence continues at coordinate 94,506,748 of NC_091433.1, forward strand.
AACCCGTGCAGCCCCCGAGAAAGCCGGCCGGCGGTGTGCCGCTCCCCTGCGGAAGTGGGGAATGCGGCCAGGGGGAACTGCCCTTCCACGGAGGTGGAAGGGATAGTAGCCAACCCGGGAAGAACCAGCAGCAAACCCGGGGAGGGCCGAGCAGACGAAAGAACAGCGCAGGGTCCTGTGTCGTTCCTCCACGAAGAGGGGGAGCGACATAATGGTGCCGTGACTCGGATATGAAGCCTAGGCAGGGCTTAGTGTCGTTCCCCCATGAAGACGGGGAGCGACATAATGGTGCCGTGACTCGGATAGGAAACCTAGCTCGGATAGGAAACTTAGGACGGATAGCAAACTTAGGAGGGAAGAAACGGGAAGAAATGGGAAAATACCGGAGAGAGAGACTAGCAAAGAGCCTAGGTGCCGGAAGAAGCTATTGAAAGCCTAGGCATAGACTCGGATATGGACTGTGGGAAAGAAGTTAGGATTGAAAGCGAAAGTGAAAGCTTTCATAGACTCGGATGCGGACTATGGTGGGGAAGCTAGGAGATTGAAAGCGAAAGTGAAACCTGGAGGAGGCTTGGACTCGGATACGGACTGTGGGGAGTAGCCAGGAGAAATGAGAGGAATATTGTTGGAAGAAAACTTAAGGAAACATACCGGGTAGAGAAAAACGTTAGGGAGGATGAAGCCGCGAGTGCAGGCCGAGGCGGAGATATAAGCCACCTTGGAATTCTTCAAGTCACCCCGGGGAGCAAGAGGCGAAGATCTGGAACCAGAGGCAGAGACGTGGGCCGCCAGGTTGAAATTCGCCAGGTTAGTCCGGGGAACTTGGACTGAATGCCGGTGGTGGCGGAAACATTCGCGGAAGCCGCTGCGGGGCGGGCGCCGGCGGGGCGAGGCGCCGGGAAGCTGCGCAGAGCTGTGAAGCCGCTGCGGGGCGGGCGCCGGCGGGGCGAGGTGCCGGGAAGCCGCGCAGAGCCGTGAAGCTGCCGCGGGGCGAGGTGCCGAGAAGCAGCCTCGGGCGGGCGCCGGGAAACCGCGGGGATAAGAGAAACAGAAGTTTAGAAGTAGAAGAGAAATAGGAATGCTGGAAGATAGAAGTAAAATGGGAGAAATAGGAATGCCCGGAGATAGAGAAATAGAGAAATAAAAAGGCCTCCCTACAACACTGCAATGTGAGAGCTTGGATTCGGTCTGCCCGATTAGTGAGGCGATGAGCACCTGCGGGCAGCTAGCAGCTTATGCGCCGCAGGTCACCGAAGACAGGCACGTTATCAACACCAATAAGTCACCCCACAACATGGCAATGAGAGAGCTTGGATTCGGTCTGCCTGATTAGGGCGATAAGCACCAGCAGGCAGCTCGACCAGAGTATGAGCTGCAGGTCACCAAAGATAGGCACGAATCAACACCAATAAGCCTCCCCACAATATGGCAATGAGAAGGCTTGGATTCGGTTTGCCTGATAGGGCTTGTAAGCCCCTGCAGGCAGAGCAGAGCATGCACTGCAGGGCACCGAACACAGGCACGCATCAGCGCCTAAAAACCTCCTCACAACATGGCGAAGAGAGGACCCGGATTCGGTTTGCCTGATTGATAGGACTTGTAAGAACCTGTGGCAACTCTAGCAAGCAGAGCAGAGTGTGTGCCGCGGGACACCGAAGACAGGCGCGTATCAACGCCAAAAAATAAAAAGAAAGGGGGATCTGTGGGGAGCAACTCGGACTATACTGTTACTGGAATTAAGACTTATTCTATGCATCTGCTCTCCCACTGTGGGGAGCAACTCGGACTATATTGTTGCTGGAATTAGGACTTATTCTATGCATCTGCTCTCCCACAATATGGCGCTGGGAGAGAAGAAAGAGGCTTCTACACAGCTGCCTCCAGTTCAGCCAATAGACTGTGGGACTTGCTCCTGATTGGAGGAGAGCAGCGTGCTTGGCGTGTGGGCAGCCGAGTTGGGATTGGCAGAGGAGGACTGTAAAGGAGGAGAGAGACGGCATGCACCAGGAACATCTATGGGGAACAGCTAAGGGAACCCGTGCAGCCCCCGAGAAAGCCGGCCGGCGGTGTGCCGCTCCCCTGCGGAAGTGGGGAATGCGGCCAGGGGGAACTGCCCTTCCACGGAGGTGGAAGGGATAGTAGCCAACCCGGGAAGAACCAGCAGCAAACCCGGGGAGGGCCGAGCAGACGAAAGAACAGCGCAGGGTCCTGTGTCGTTCCTCCACGAAGAGGGGGAGCGACAATGTCCATCATGTTTGAGTTGTGTGAGGAGTTAAAAGTGACCTGGACATGGTTTAAAGTAAGTGGGAGCAATACATGGGTTTTAAGCAAGTGCTACCCTTTCTTGTCTAGGGGACTTGGGCATCCACAGGTCACAGCCCTCACAGTTACTGTGGGATGACTGGGGAGGGATGACACCTGGTGCTGACAAGTCCTGAAAAGAGGGGGTGCTGCTGGGGCCTGGCATGGGCCTGCTGATGCCAGGGATGTGTTCTGCAGCAGAGCCAGAGGTTATCTCAGGGATCATCGCTTGGAACTTCTGAAATGCACATTACAGAAGGCAGGGGGAGGGGGAGGGGAAAGCATGTCACTCAGATTCACAGGGCTGGGGCAGGTGGGTGTTAGTGGTGGAGTGTGGCCTCAAGTCCAGGCCCTGAATCACAGCTGGGTAGGTGACAAGGAGCCCTGCAGGTGCAAGTTGGAGAAGGGTCCCAATGGAAGCCGAGCCCAGCCCCTCCCTGGTGGAGGCTCCTGATGCCATAGTCCCAAGTGTCACTGCCGGTGCTATGCTCGGTTAATTTCAGACAGGGAAAGCTAGAAGCCTACAGGTTTCCTGGCTGGGCTGCTTCCTCACCTCTCCCTGCCACCGTCTTAATTCAGGGTACCCTCTCTGGGTGATCACAAGGTCAGCTCTAGGGAAGAGCTCCAAGGTGAATCGAGATAAGGATCTGATCAGATTCTGTGGCATCTGCAGAACTCCCTGGATTTGGAGTCCATGTTTTGAGGGAGCAGGTGACCTGGGCACCTTGCAGGAAATCCTAATAACAGCTGAGCCTCTCCTAAGTCACGAATTTCAGGGGAGTCCATGGTAGGGAGCCAGAGTGCAGTCCTTCCATTTCTCCTAGTCGTGGGCAGAGCCAGAAGCATCCGTTGTTGACAGAGTTGGAGATGGGTCATCGGTTAATTCCCTAGATCTATCCCTGTGAGTTACAAAGTGGCATGTGCAATTCACTGGCTAATTCTTCTCCTCCTGTTTGCTGTCCAGCAGCACTGTTCATAACCTCTGCTCCCAGAGCGAGCCCTGAGTGGGGCTGGTGGACAGACTGCTCAACTGCAGGGAGGTGAAGGAGGCCCCAACATAGTGACCCTGCATGTGACCTCCTTCCTGTACACACTGCAGACCCAGCACATGCTCATCAGCCCCTATAATGAGATCCACTGCCAGCCTCCTATAGTAACATCAGTGCCACAGGGCCGCTGGGTCTTGCTGTTGCCCGCACACTTACATCTTCAGGAACGATGCTGAGTAAAAGCAGTTGGCTTCTGCTCACTGAGGCCAGCTCCCTGGACCTGTCAGTCCACGCGGGGCTAGATTTAGACCCTTTCTGGTCTCCTCCCTTGGTGGCTCCAGCTCAGAAAGTGTGAAGGAAATGAAAGTGATAATTGATGTTGGCTGTGTTTTTATTGGTAATGTGTGCATTTATGGACTGTTTATTTTGTGCTGTTCACTGTCCCAAGAATGTTATTCTTTGCATTAAAATCAATTTTACCTGAAATTAATAGCCACTCTGGTTTATTTTGGTCTATTTTGATTCATGTGCACATAGATGATAATTTTTCATCATTTTATTTATTTATTTCAAATTAAAGGTTTTCTCTGTTTTTTTTTTAAGATTTATTTATTTATTTGAGAGGCAGAGGGAGAGGGAGACGGAGAGAGGGGGAGGGAGATAGAGAGAGAGAGAGAGAGAAAGAGAGAGTCTTCCATGTGCTGGTTCACTCTCCAAGTGGCCACAATGGCCAGGGCTGGGCCAGACCAAAGCCAGGATCCAGGAGCTTCATCTGGGTCTCCTATGTAGGTGCAGGGGCCCAAGTACTTGGGCCATCTTCTACTGCTTTCCCAGGTGCCTTAGCAGGGAGCTGGATTGGAAGTGGAGCAGGTGGGACTCCAACTGGTACCATATGGGATCCCTGCATTACAGGCAGAGGCTTAACCTTCTGTGCCATGGCACTGGCCCCCATCCTTTTATTTTTTAGCCCGTTGTATATTTGTGCTTACACATGATTACTTGTAGGCAGCTTATAGTTGGGTCTTGGTTTATCCAATCTGACAACATGTGCCCTTTGTTGAGGTGTTTGAAGCACTTATATTTAATGTGGCGTTGATGTAGTTGCGTTTAGATCTTCCATACTTCAATTTACACCACTGTTTTATGGTCTGTCTCTGATTTATTACTCACTGGTACACTTTCTTGTGGCTGCCTTACATGTATAGTTTACATCTAACCACACTCTGCTCTCAGGTCATGTTTAGGATTCTTCCAGCAGGTTATGAGAGTGTTCAAAAAGTTTGTGGAAGATGGAATTAAATGATAAATTTTTTGTACCAAAGTAAACTCTAGAGTCAGTGTATTTGAGGAGACTTTGAAAAGTTGACAAAGAATGCGTAGTGGGAAGAAAGTGTGAGTGGATTTCAAATTTTTTTTGCACCAAAAAACCTGAACTTTTAATTCCATTTGCACATTTGTAAAAAATGACTTAATTTATTTGAAAGCCAGAGAGGACTTACATCACTGATACAATCTGCAGATGGCTGCCAGGAGCTTGCTCCGAGTCTTCCATTTGGGTGGCAGGGGCCCAAACACTTGAGCCATCTTCCGGTGCCACTGGATGTTGGTGTCACTGGCAGCAACTTGACCCTCTACACCACAGATCTGTCTCCTCCTTCTGTCTTAAGGCCTTCATTTAACGTTTCTTATAGAGCAGGTCAGCTAGTGATGAACTTGTTCTACTTTTGTATGTCTGAAAAAGTCTGTCTTTGCCTCGTCCTCGAGAGTAATTTTCCCTAGGCCTCATAAATGCTGGACCAATTCTTTCTGTTAGTATGTTAGAGATGCTATTTCGCTGTCTTCTGCCTTGCGCCATTTCAGCCCAGAAATGTCACCCCCTCTGTGTCTCTCTGCTGTCTTCCTTGCCCCTGCCAGAGACTTGGAAGCTTTTAAAACATTCACTCACTTAAAGCCATACAAGCTCGGCATGACTGGGCATAATTCTTGTCATCTTTCTTGTGCTTCACTTGAGTTTACTTCACATCTGAGCAAGCTCAGCCTTTCCTCAAATACTTTTTCTGTCTCCCACCCACCTCTATTGGAGAGGAAGCCAATCACACAAGGATCAGGCTGCTTGAAGCTGAGCTCTCTGCCTCCGTTTCATTTTTTCCCTCAGTCAGTTTGGGGTCTGCAGCTGTTTTCAAGTTTATTGATTTTTAAAAAATATTTAATTATTTATTTGAAAGGCAGAATTACAGAGAGAGAGAGCTTCCACCCACTGGTTCACTCCCCAAATTACCAAAACAGCCAGGGCCGGGGCAGGCTCAAGCCAGGAGCCAGGAGCTTCTTCTGGGTCTCCCACACAGGTACAGGGGCCCAAGAACCTGGGACATCTTCTGCTGCTTTCCCAGGTGCATTAGCAGGGAGCTGGATCAGAAGTGGAGCAGCTAAGACTGGAACTGGCATCCATATGGGATGCCAGCCTTGAAGGTGGAGGCTTAACCTGCTATGCTGCAGTGCTGCCCCACCCCCAAGCTTGAACTCTTTAGGAAGAACAGGGATGTATTGGGTCATGAAGCAAAAGGCTAAGCAGAGCCACTGCTGGTTATGAGAGTAGTTGTGTTAGGTGTTCACCCATTGCCACAGCAGCACCATCCTCCCTTGGCTGTCTCCAGGCTGGCTTTACTGTATGTATCTTATGCCCATGGGCATCATCTAGGGGGCTGAAAAGTATTGCACGTGGTTGCCAGTGGACCTCACAATCTCTGACTTCTGCAGGGGGAATAATCCTGGGAATATGATGTTGGTTCTTGCTGGGTCAGGTTCCTATTCCTGAGCCAGCCTATTGTGGCTGGCACAGTGAGACCATGGGCAGAGACAGTGGGTCCTGGGGAGAACCCAGGGTCTGGTTTATTTTCTTAGGCATAGCTTTCACCTCCATAATTTGCTTTTTTTTTTTTAAAGACATCTCCACTTAACACGTTCCATTTTTCCTCTAAATATTTGAATACAGAATGTAGTCAGGGTGCTTCTGTTAGGTTTCCTGTCTGCTGATTAACCTGTAGTATTTCTCGGTTGGTTTCTGTTGACTGGCTTGCCTCCTCTTCCTTAGGCTTGTTTTCTCTGCTGCTTTTCATATCTGACCACTTTTGAGAGGATGCTAGTCACTGTGAAGTTTACCTTATTAGGTGTTACATATTTTGGTATTATTAGAAATACTGAGTTTTGGGTTTTCTTCCTGGAATACAGTGAAGATTCTTGAAACAGTTCGGTCCTTTCTGGACTTGCTGCTGAACATTGCCAGGCAGGAGCAGAGCAGCAGGCAGTGCCCCCTGCCTCTGAGGTCTTCCACATCTCAGGTGGGAACAGGGACTGCCTCCAACCCCAGGGGCTCACACCAGCACACCCTTTCCTTGCCTCAGGCAGCCTCCTCACCTACCCGTGCTGACCACAGCTCAGCTGGAGACTTGAGGGGGCAGGCATTGCAGATCTCTGGAGCTCTCCTTGTCTATGCAGCTCTCTCCTCCCTGGGACTCTGGCTGTGCTGCACAGTTGTCTTGGTTTCCCTGGGATCTGTCATCTCCGCTCAACTCAGGGAGACCCCTGGGCTTTGCCTAAGTTCCCCTTTCTGAGCATGCAGGGGCTGGAGGCTCAGATAACTAATGTCTTTCCACACCATTGTTCCACCCACTGGGAAGATAAACATGATCCCTGCGACTCTGTCATGGCCAGAAGTGGGTCTCTGCTTGTCCTTGAGCAGAAGAGAGTTAACCCACCCCCTCTCTCCCACTCTTCCTCCATGCCATCTGGCTGGGCACCAGGGGCAGGGTAAGAAGTCCTTGGGCCACTGAGTCCCCTTTGTGCCAGACCCCATGAACCACTTATTCCCTCCTGGAACTGTGCTGAGTCCTGCAAGTCAGCAAGGCCAGCCTTCCAGTTTACAAAACCCCCAAAGTAGCTGCCCTGCTCAGGGAGGAATGAAGAAGAGGAGGGAGCAGAAATGTCATCTGGCCATCAGCTGGCTGCCCCGAGAGCACACACAGGTGCCTGGCCATAGCATGGTTCCCAGCTTTGCAGGTTCCGGGGGACTCACTCCAGCTACAGGAACTCACAAGGGCACTGTTTGGAAACTGGATGTCTGGGGCCAGCACTGTGGCATAGCAATTTAAGCCACCATCTGTGATGCCAGCATCCCATATAGGCACGGGTTCTAGACCTGGCTGCTCCACTTCCAATCCAGCTCCCTGCTAATGGCCTGGGAAGGCAATGGAAGGTGGCCCAATTGTTTGGGCCTCTGCACCCACATGGGAGAGCCAGAAGAAGATCCTGGCTCCTGGCTTCAATCTGGCACAGCCCTGGCCATTGCAACCATTTAGGGAGTGAACCAGTGGATGGAAGATCTCTGTGTGTGTGTGTATGTGTCCTAACCCCAACTCTGCCTTCCAAATAAGAAATAAATCTAAAAAAAAAAAAAAAAAAAAAAAAAAAAAAAAAAAAAAACAGAGCACACACATATCTGTGCTCCTGGGAGGCACAGAGTGACCCAGGAGGACCTGGGGTTTTCCAGTGGGACCTTGGGGCCTGTTTCTGATGTGTAGGTCGGAGCCACTCCAGGAGCCACTAGCTCTGTGGGGACATGTGGTAGCTGTCAGCTTGACTTCATATGTTCTGTGACTCATCTGTCAAACGTGACTCCTGTAATGGAAACAAAGCAGTGTGTGGAGGACGGGCCCTGGGTCTGAGGCACAGGGATTGCCCCTGCCTGTTGGTGGATTCAGGCTCTCCCAATGCTAGGGGGAGCCCTGAAAGCTTCACCTGCCTCCATGGGGAACCTTCCGGAAGCCGATGAGAGCTGCACAGTCCCTTCCTTCCTCCATCTGTTTGCTCACTGCACATGTTTAGTTGGTGGCCACAGGGTGCCAGGAGCTGGGAGGCACAAAGAGACACCACAACCATGTGTCTGATTCCCAGCAAGGCCCTGGCACTCTCTGTCCCCACAAGTTCCCCTGCCTGCACAATGCAGTGATCCAGACCTTTGTTCTCCTGCAGCACTATGCCACTGTGCTGATGGCCATGAGTGGCCTGCCACAGATGAGGAACCACACACTGGTGGAGACGCTGGAGATGGCTCAGAACCTATTGCATGCATCTGCACAGTGTCCCCATGGCCATGGGCTCATGGTGCTGTTGCACATACCCTGTGCGCCGCTGGCTGCTGTGGCCTACGAGTCCCTGGTCCACGTGTGTGCATGCCTGGTGCTGCGGGAGTGCTTCAGGATAGTCCACGGCAACCCCAGTGTGGGCGTCATGGTGGGCAAGCACTTCATAAAGCAGCTCAAGGTGGGCACCACGGACAACTGCTGGCCTCCTGGGACCGGACCACCCCTCCAGCCCAGGGCCACTTCTCCACTGTGCAGCTCTCCATGCTACTCCCCTGGACCTGAGGCCACCTTTTTCACACCCCTAGGGTTGCCCCAGCTTTTCCTGCATCCTGGGATGCATTTCTCCTCCTGCTGTGGGACCCAGCTCAACATCATTTCCCCTTTCACAAGGCCACCCTCCCCCACTGCTGAGACTGGCCCCAGGTCCCTGCAGTCCCCACCCCTCCTCCAGGCACTGGAGACAAGGACCAGCCCTCATGGCTTTCCCAGAAGCCTAGCACAATGCCTGACCCATCAGAGTTGTCACTAGGCCTGGAGAGAATGTAGAGGTTAGGGAGCAGGTGTTGAAGGAACAAGCGAGTAGCACATGATGACAGAACAGTGAGCCATGGGACAGCACCCACAGGTCCTCCCTTCCAGAGAACTGCAAATGGACACTCTCAGTCTGCCCAGTTAGCATGTTCAAGAATAGGGCATGATTGGGCATCTTGCCTAGTGGTTTGTGCCTGTATCCCACGTTGGAGTACCTGGGTACAGTACCTAGGCTGTGATGAGAGCTCAGCTGAATGGATTTCTGCCACCCACATGGGAGACCTGAATTGAGCTTCTGGCTGCCAGCTTCTGCCTGGCCCAGCCCAGCTCCCACCATCATAGGTGTTTGGTGAGTGAACTGGTGGGTGGGGGAGCACACTCTTTATCTTCCTTCATCCTAACCCCCTCCTCTGTCTCCCTGCCCCTAAAATTAATGAATAAAGTGCAGAAAGGTATAGGATGCTCACACCTAATGGGAAACAAAGTGGACGGCATGCTCGTCCACAGTGCAGAGAGCTGCATGGTGAGGGCTTTAAATCATTCGGAGAACATGCGGGTCCTGGACAGCTGGGCCTGTGGGGAGGAAGGAGCCTCTGGACCTCATCTCTTTATAACTATCTGCAGATGTGGCAGAACATCGAGGATGCAGCGTGGAGACCCCAGACCTACCTGGAATTGGAGGGCCTGCCTTGCATCCTCTTCCTCAGTGGGGCGGACCCGCTCAGGGAGTCCTTGCCCAGGTGAGGCCAGGTGTGTTACCATGGCCTGGCTCCAGGTGGCGCCCTTCACTGTCAGCTATGGTCATGGTAGATGGTGTAATTCTTGAGTTTCCAGCAGATGGCAATGAGATTCATCAGAAGCACAAGCAGCTTTTTCCCACTTCTCAGAAAGGTTAGGGGTGGGGCTGCTGCTGGACTCCCTACATGCACGTGGAGACCTGGATGGAGTTCCAGGCTCTTGGCTTTGGCCTTGCCCAACCCTGGACACTGTGGCCATTCTGGGGAGTGAGTCAGCAGATGGAAGATATCTCTCTCTGTCACTCCCTGTCTCACTGAAACTCTGCCTTTCAAGTAAATAAGATCTTTTAAAATCAAAGCCTCAGAGAAGTTGCACAGTTATAGAAGGTTCTGTCACATGAATGTGGCTGATCTGGATTCCAGCCCTGTGTCGCTGGACCCTAAAATCATTGTTCTTTCAATCACATGCAGCTGAGTTGGAAATGCAGCAGGTGCCCTGGAGCCTTGCTGGCAAGCTGGCATTGCTGTGAAGGCTCACAGAAGCGTGGTTGTCTTCCCACGGGCATGGGTCCTGGCATCACGAGGTGGAGGGCAGGGGTCCACAGTCGCTGCCTCCCTGGGTGCTTGCTCGGCACAGGGCACCCCCTAAGGCCCAGCCTGTGCCGCCTCCTAGGTCTCTGACCTGCACCTGATCAACTCCTCGTGCTTGGGCGAGAAGCGCCTTGGAGCAGGAGCTGGGCCTGAAGTTGTATTGTGGGGGTGGGAGCAGGGAGGGCCCTGGGCTTGCCTGTGGTGCCTCTTGAATCAGCTGTTACCAAGAGGCAGTGGGAGTTTCTGTGAGTAGAGTCACCTGCTGGGCCAGGGGTGCAGGATCTGTGGCAGAGGAAGGAAGAAGAGAAGAAGATGCTTTTTCTTCCTGGGTGTGGGAGAAGAGAAATGAGATGTGGACATTTTGTGTCTTGGGCAGTGAACTTTGTTACCTTACTGTAGACACAGCGATAGAAGCAGGCAGTTTCTGGCCATTGCTGTGGTGCAGCAGGTTAAGCTGACACTTGCAAATCCAGCATCTCCTATGAGAGTGCCCAGTCGAGTCTCTGCTGCCTTGATTCCAGTCCAGCTCCTTGCTAATGCACCTGTGAAAGCAGCAGCCTGTGGCCCCCTGACACCATGTGGGAGATGTGGATGGAGTCCAGGTTCCTGGCTTGGGCCTTCTCATGTGATGAGGAAAGCCTCTGTCTATCAGAGCTCCAGTTTGAGTCCCAGCTGCTGCTGTTCCTGCTCCCTGCTCCTGTTCCTGAGAAAGCAGTGGAGAATGGTCCCTGTTCTGGGACCCTTCCACCCACATGTGAGACCCAGATTGTGCTCTGGGCTTCTGGCTTCAGCCTGGCCTAACCCTGGCCATTGTAGCCATTTGGAGAGTGAACCAGCAGGTAGAAGATTCTCTCTCTCCCCCACCTCTCTCCCTATCTCTGCCTTTCAAATAAATAAAATAAATCTTAAAATATCGAAATATAAATACCCAACAGTACAGACAGCCAATGAGGTAGCAGTTTATGTTGACCCATGGAGGTAAATGATATTGGAACTCTTCTTTAGAGTGTTCTTGTGCTATATATTTGTGTATTTGGTGTACTTTTAAGCTTTCTATATTATACTAATTGCATTGATTTTTTAAAATGAAAATAGTAAAATTTGTCTTACATTTTGTTTTTGTGATCTTAGTTTTTCTTACATAAAGATTAAACAGGCTGCTGTTTGAAGATTTTGATAATATGAATATAGTATCCATTTCTGCTTCAGTATTTTAATATCTTAGTGGTAAGCATGATACCTTTCCTAGTGATACTTTTTTGTTAAATGTTGTATTGAGAGGTGCCCTTATATTTAAATAAGTGAAATTGATATTAAAAACTGCTATAATTAGATTTTAAATGTGAATATATCTTTGTATTACAAATGTATATAATAGTTTCACCAAGATTATTTATGCTAATTCTGTTATATGCTTCAGAGCATTTTTTAAAGATTTATTTTATTTATTTGAAAGACAGAATTACAGAGAGTTACAGACAGAGAGGTCTTCCATCCACTGGTTCACTCCCCAAATGGCCACAATGGCCGGATCCATGAAGATCTGAAGCCAGGAACCAGGAGCTTCTTCTGGGTATCCCACATGGGTGCAGGGGCCTAAGTACTTGGTCCATCTTCCACTGCTTTCTCAGGCCATAGCAGAGAGCTGGGTTGAAAGAGGAACAGCCAGTAAGTAGAACCAGCACCCATATAGAATGTTGGCGCTTCAGGCCAGGGCTTTAACTCACTGTGCCACAGCACCAGCCCCTGGAGCATATTTTTTTTTATTCTTGTTTGTTTTTTTTAAGTGTGTGTTGTTAAATATTGAGTCTTTTATTCCCTTAAACCTGGTTAAGAACCATTTTAAATTAATTCTACTCTTTATTGTTTCCAAGAATGAGTAGTTACCTTTACTGAAAAGGCTTTTCATTTATATCCTAGCTTAACATTTCTGTGACATACTAACTTATGAGGATTTAATTGATGTTTAAAAGTGCCATTAATGCATTTACCCCAAATGTTCACTAACAATGTAAATGTATGCTTATGTTCTATGAGAAAGGAAGTGACTAATGGCTCTTTCAACTAACAGCACTTAAAATGAATAGAAACTTTAAATAGCTAATCTTGAGGTAATCAAGACCCTCATTGAGTTTGGCACCTCTGTATGCTCTAAAACAGCTGTCAACTGTTAAAAATACACACACACACACACACACACACAAAAAGAAAGATACACAAATATCTAGTTCCCCAAAGCCATGAAAGTTACTAGGTTACTAAGCACAGTGTGTTTTGTGTATTGTATATGTAAATATTGTATATAAAGCATTTATTTAATCTTCTTTGATTTTCTTTTTGTAGAAAAACATGGGTTGCATTTTAATGGGCTGTCATATTTACTTGATGAATCATCACCTTTCTGACCTTTCTGGTGTGTTTGTTTATTTTTATATATGTCTTCTTTGAGCTTTCTTTAATTTTGAGTCCCTTTACACATTTCTGCCAGAATCATTAGAAAGTTCATGGATACTGGATGACTTACGTTCCAAATAATCATTGGACTTACATAACTGATTGTCAGTATTAATATCATGTATCTTTTGTAAAACTCCTGTTATAAACTTCATTAGTAAATAAAATAGTCTTTACATTTTCAAATCTAGTTTTAATGTTCATAATGAAACAATACTGTTAAGTGATTTTTGGAGTTCTGTAAAGGATTAATATAAATAGCCATAATAGGAATGGAAAGTGATTATTTTTATTAATGATTAAGGAAAGTGGGTGAGGGAAGCAAAATCCTCTATTTGGATATGTAAATACATACTCTTACATATTTTCCTTATGAACTAAGGGTATTTTCCTTATGAATTAATTTTTGAATTTTTAAATTTCATTTTTTTTGAAAGTAGGCAAAACACTGATCCTTGACAGTATAGACAAGGGTTATAAATAATAGTCAAATCTCAAAATGTCAGTTTTACTCATATACATTATATTGTTTTTTGTACTCTATGTATTAGTTACCACAATTCAAAGACATTATATTTGTCTTTTTGGGACTGGCTTATTTCACTAAGAATAATGGTCTCCATTCACATCCATTTTGCTGCAAAATACAGAATTTCATTCATTTTTACATCTGAATAGTATTCCAACTAGTGTATATACTACGTTTTCTTTATCCAGTCATATATTGATGGATATCTGGGTTGATTCCATATCTTAGCTACTGTGAGTTGAGCTATTATAAACATGGGGATGCAGATAACTCTTTCATATGCTGATTTCATGTCCTTTGGTAAATTCCCAGGAAGGGGATAACTGGGTCATATGGTAGACCTATTTTAAAATTTCTGGGTAATCTCCATACCATCTTCCATAATGGTTGTTCTAGTTTAAATCCTTACTAACAATGTATTAGGGTACCTTTTTCACAATATCCTTGCCAGAATTTATTATTCTTTGATTTTTTGTGATATTCTTGAATTCCAATAATCTTTTAGAGGAGTCTTTTGGTTCCCCTATGTATAAGATCATATCATCTGCAAACTGAGATTATTTGACCTCTTTGTTTTCCATTTGTATCCCTTTGCTTTATTTTTCTTGGTTAATGGCTCTGACTAAAACTTTCAGAACTATGTTGAATAGCAATGATGGCATATTTGTCTTGTTCCTGTTCTTAGTGGAAATGATTCCAGCTTTTCCCCACTCAATATAATTTTGGCTGTGGGTTGGTCATAAATTGCTTTGGTTGTGTTGAAGTATGTTCCTTTTGTACCCAATTTGCTTAATGTTTTTATCATGAAAGGATGTTGTATTTCGTTAAATGCTTTCTCTGTATCTATTGAGACAATTATATGATCTTTATTCTTCAGTTTGTTAATATGAGCTATGACATTTTTATTTGCATATGGTAAACCATCCCTGTGTTCTAGGGCTAAATCCCACTTGGTCCCTGGTGAATGATCTTTCTGATGTGTTGCTGGATTCGATTAGTTAGTATTTTGTTGAGGATTTTTGCATCTAGGTTCACAGGGATATTGGTCTATAATTCTCTTTCTTTGTTGTATCTTTTTCTGGTTTTTGTGTTAATGTGATGAAGTGTGAGGGATTCCATCCCCCCAATTGTTGTAAATAGTTTGAGAAGAATTGGGATTAGTTCTTTAAAAGTTTAGTACCTGCTAACACTAACTGATAGAATAAATAAAGGGGAGAGTGATCCAACATGGGAAGTGAGATACTCAGCAGACTCATAGAATGGCAGATGTCCTAAATAGCACTCTGGCCTCAGAATCAGCCCTAAAGGCATTCGGATCTGGCTGAAAAGCCCATGAGAGTATTTCAGGCATGGAAAGCCAAGACACTCTGGCAAAAGATCTCTGCGAGTGAGATCCCAGTGGAAAGAACAGGTCTTCAAAGAAGGAGGTACCTTTCTCTGAAGGGAGGAGAGAACCTCCACTTTGACTATGACCTTGTCTAAACAAGATAAGAGTCGGAGAACTCAGAGGGCTTCCATAGCCTTGGAAACTCATGACTGGAGCATAGGGAGATTACTGATGCCATAGACAAGAGTGTCAATTTGCAAAGTCAACAACAGGAGTCACTGTGCACTTACTCCTCATGTAGGATCTCTGTCCTTAATGTGCTGTGCATTGAGATTTAATGCTATAACGAGTACTCAAACAATATATTTCACTTTGTGTTTCTATGGGGGTGCAAACTGTTGAAATCCTTACTTAATGCATACTAAACTGATCCTCTGTAAAAAAAAAAAAAAGAAAAAGAAATTATCAATTCCCAACTTGACTCTCACTGGGATTAAACATGACAATAGGTCTGATCTGATTTCATCATCATTTAAAAAAATCATCTATTATTTTTCACTTTATGTTTCTGTGTGGGAGCAAACTGTTGAAATCCTTACTTAATGTATGCTAAGCTGAGCTTCTGTATATTAAGATAATCGAAAATGAATCTTGATGTGAATGGAAGGGGAGAGGGAGTGGGAAAGGGGTAGAGTTGTGGGTGGGAGGGACGGTATGGGGGGGAAGGCATTGTAATCCATAAGTCGTACTTTGGAAATTTATATTCATTAAATAAAAGTTAAAAAAAAGTTTAGTAGCATGCATCAGTGAAGTCATCCATTTGTGGGCTTTTCTTTGTTGGGAGAGTCTTTATATCTGATTCAATCTCTGTCTTGGTTATTGGTCTTTTTAGGTTTCCTATGTCTTCATGACTCAAATTTTGTATGTGACCAAAAAATCTAACTATTTCTTCTAGATTTTCTAATTTGTTTATATGTAACTATTTGTAGTAATTCCTGATGAGTTTTTTTTAAAAGTTTATTTGTTTATTTGAAAGACAGATTCACAGAGAGAGAGAGAGACAAAGATCTTCCATCCAGTGGTTTGCTCCCCAAATGGCCACAATGGTCAGAGCTGGGCTTAACCAAAGCCAGAAGCCAGGAGTTTCTTCAGAGACTGCTACTCGGGTACAGAGGTTGAAGCATTTGGGCTGTCTTCCACTGCTTTCTCAGGCCATAAGCAGAGAACTGGATCAGAAGAGGAGCAACTGGGACACACATAGGATGCCAGTATCACAGCCAGAGACTTAGCCTATTACACCACAGAACTGATCCCTCCTGATGACCTTTTTTATTTCCTTGGTATCCATTGTAAAATTCCTTTTTCATCTCTGATTTTATTAATTTTGGTCTCTCACCCCATTCTTTACTTTTCTCCTTCTTTTACTTTACCTATGTCAATGTTGCATCAATTTTGTTAATTTTTTTAAAAAAACAGCATTGATATTTTATATCTTTTTTTGGTTTCGGTTTTAATTTCAGTTATCTTTTTCTCTAATTTTTATTATTTCTTTCCTCCAACTAATTTTAGTTTTGGTTTTGGTTTGTTTTTGTTTTTCTAGATCACTGAGATGCATTTTTAGATCAATTATTTCCTTCCAATTTCTGTTTTTTTTTTAATTTATTTTTATTTATTTAAAAGAGTTACAGAGAGGAAGAGTGAGAGAGAGAGATTTTCCTTCACTGGTTTACTCCCCAAATAGCCCTAATGGCTAGGATTGGGCAGACAGAAGCCAAGGACCAGGAGCTTCTTCTGGGTTCTCCATGCAGCTCCAGGGGCACAAGCACTTGGGCCATCTTCTGCTCTTTTCCCAGGAGCATTAGCAGGGAGCTAGACTGAAAGTGGAGCTAGTTTTCAAATGGGATGCCAACCTTGCAGGTGGAGGCTTTAACTGGTATTCCACAATGTTGGCCCCTTTCCAATTTCTTGATGTAGGCACTGATTGCTGTAAGATTTCCTTTTAACAGTGCTTTTGCTGTATCAGGTTTTGATACAACCTGTTATAATCTGCATTCATTTTGGGAATTTTCTTTCATTTTCCTTTTGATTTCTTCTAAGACTCACTGCTTATTCAGGACCATGTTTTTCAGTCTCCATGTGTTTGCATATGTTCTAGAGTTTCTTGCTAATTTCAGTATCATTCCATTGTGCTCAAAAATATACATAGCATAATTTTTTTTTTGACAGGCTTAGTGGACAGTGAGAGAGAGAGACAGAGAGAAAGGTCTTCCTTTGCCGTTGGTTCACCCTCCAATGGCCACCGCGGCCGGCGCACTGCGGCCGGCGCACCACGCTGATCCAATGGCAGGAGCCAGGAGCCAGGTGCTTTTCCTGGTCTCCCATGGGGTGCAGGGCCCAAGCACCTGGGCCATCCTCCACTGCACTCCCTGGCCACAGCAGAGGGCTGGCCTGGAAGAGGGGCAACCGGGACAGAATCCGGCGCCCCGACCAGGACTAGAACCCGGTGTGCCAGCGCAGCTAGGCGGAGGATTAGCCTAGTGAGCCGCGGCACCAGCCCATAGCATAATTTTAATTTTTTATGTTTGTTGAGACTTGCTGTATGACCTATCATTTGGTCTATCCTAGAGAAAATTCTATGTACTTATGAAAACAATGTGTGTTCTGCAGCTGTGGGATAAAATGTTCTCTAGATAGCAATTAGGTCCATTTGGTCAATAATATAATTAGCTGTGTTGTTTCTTGGTTGATTTTTTTTGTCTAGTTGATCTGTTCATTGATTAAAGTGGGGTTAAATTTCTTTTTCACATAGAAAACTGCATACAAAATGCCACATTTTCTGTAAAAAAAAGCCACATTTTTTCTATGGACTAATTAACCTTGTCACATACATGAATTGCTACCTTCAATTCTAATATCTTAGACTAAAGGGGAATAACTGACAAGGAAGCTATAATTACATTGAAAACAAAAAAAAAGCAAAAAAAAAACTTTTTAGACTACCCATGATTATTTGTTCTTAATATGTAACCTATAATCAGTTAACTGAAAAAAAAAATTTTTTTGACAGGCAGAGTTAGACAGTGAGAAAGAGAGACAGAGACAGAGAGAGATAGGTCTTCCTTCCATTGGTTCACCCCCCCAAATGGCTGCTACAGCTGGTGTGCTGTGCCGATCTCAAGCCAGGAGCCAGGTGATTCCTCCTGGTCTCCCATGTGGGTTCAGGTCCCAAGCACTTGGGCCATCCTCCACTTCCCTCCTGGGCCACAGTAAAGAGCTGGACTGGAAGAGGAGCAGTCAGGACAGAACCGGTACCCCAACCGGGACTAGAACCCAGGGTGCTGGTGCCGCAGGTGGAGCATTAGCCTAGTGAGCCATGGCACCAGCCCCTGAAAAAATAATAAGAAATAATTATTAATAAGGTATTAATAATTATCATTAATATTAATAAGAAATAATACCAAGATCTTGGGAAATTTTCCTATCAATTATAACAACACTATTGGGATAACTAGGTCTTTTAAATAAGTGTTTATTTGAGAAGCAAAGAGAGAAAAAGAGAGAAACTTGGCTTATTCCCAAATGTCTGCTATGGTTTGGAATGGTCCAATCAGAAGCTGGGAGCTGAGAGTTAATCCAAGTCTTCCATGTGGGTGGCAGGAACCCTGTTAGTTAATCACCACTGCCTCCCCTTATCCTGATCCTCCCCTGATTAAAAGGAAACTGAATCAGGAGCTGGAAACAAATATCTATGGTACTCCCATGTGGGATGCAGGCATCTTAACTGGTGTCTTAACTGCCAAGCTAAATGCCTGTCCCAGTTTTTAAAAATAAGGTGTGAGAGATTTAGATTGCCTTGAGAATAACATTTATATTATACATGAGAGTACTTCAAAAAGTTCATGTAAGTTGGAATTAAAAGATATGTTGATTTTGGAGCAAACCAGATTTGATATCCACACATATTTTTTTTCATAATAAGCATTTTCCACAAATTTTTGAAGGCTGCTCTCAATTCCAATATTTTCAGCTATAATTTTTTATGCTACAGTATTCAACCTTCTTACAGTTTTTATAATATCCAGAAAATTACATAATGTATTTTTGCCTTTTTATTTCTTTCTCACAACTGTATTTCTATTTTTAGTGTAAAGTATTTGTTTATTTTTTCTTTTTCTTTTTTTAAGATTTATTTATTTTAAAGTCATAATTACACACAGAAGAGAGGCAAAGAGAGAAATCTTCCATCCGATGGTTCACTCTCCAATTGGCCGCAACAGCCGGACCTGCGCTGATCTGAAGCCAGGAGCCAGGAGCCTCCTCAAGGTTTCCCACATGGGTGCAGTGGCCCAAGGACTTGAGCCATCTTCTGCTGCTTTCCCAGGCCATAACAGAGATCTGGATAGGAAGAGGAGCAGCCAGGACTAGAATCAGTGCCCATATGGGATGCCAGCGTTTCAGGCCAGAGCGTTAACCCGCTGCATCACAGCACCAGCCCCAAGTGTAAAGTATTTCGTTACCTACTTTAAAAATTTTTAAGATGTGTAGAATCCTCTCAACTTCATTTTACTCCTGTAATGTTTTTATCCCCAATTTTTTCTCTCTTTCCGTGATGTCAGAGAGTTTTCAAACTAGAACAAAGTACCCTGACTATGAATGCAAAACTTGGTAATATTTAAAGTAGTATTTAAAGTTGAAATTAATATAATAATAAGGCAAAGCTATCTTACTATGATCTTTTTGTTATTCTCCATAGAGTAATTTGGATGTAAATGGAGTAAAAGTTGTATTTTTTTTTTGACACTATCTAGATGGGGACTATCATTTTATCGCCCCTTAATTTTTATGTTAGCTCTTCTGTAGACTTTAGGAACTCAATTAATAAAATAATTGATTAAGAGGAGAATGAAAATCCTAAATGTTTAAACACATGTACATGGAAGTCTTCAGAGAAGAGTAGGGTTTGGAAAAATGATAAAGCATAATGCTTCAATTTTTAGACAAATAAATACATTAATAAAGGAATAATTA
Source organism: Oryctolagus cuniculus (assembly GCF_964237555.1). Taxonomy (NCBI): domain Eukaryota; kingdom Metazoa; phylum Chordata; class Mammalia; order Lagomorpha; family Leporidae; genus Oryctolagus; species Oryctolagus cuniculus. Next base: position 94,526,376 of record NC_091433.1, read on the forward strand.
GACAAACTGATCTCTGAACTAGGGAAGTAAGTTTTTAGGGAACTCATTGAAATATAAGGGTTATTTCTTTTTTTTTGACATGCAGAGTTAGACAGAGAAAGAGAGAGAGGCAGGGAGCTGGACTGGAAGAGGAGCAACCAGGACAGAACCGGCACCCCAACTGGGAGTAGAACCTGGAGTGCCAGCGCTGCAGGTGGAGGATTAGCCTAGTGAGCCTGGAATATAAGGGTTATTTCAATGAGTTTATCCATTAAGGTTCATTATGGCCCCTATTACCAATAGCACAACCCTGGGCACAACACCTTTACCACATGGATTTTGGGGCACATTCAACATCCAATGTTCTTTCTTTAGCACCAATGTTCTCTCTTTAGTTTTTTTAATTAATTTATTTATTTGAAAGAGTTACACAGAGAGAAGAGAGGCAGAGAGAGAGAGAGAGAGAGGCCTTCCAGCTGCTAGCAGCAGCTTTACCCACTATACTACAGCACCAGCCCCCAGCACCAATATTAATGTGTTTTATTGTGTTCTATTGTTCTTCTTGGATCAAAATTTAACTTTATGAGGGCAAGAACTGTGCTAGAAGAGTTTTCATACCTACTACAAGGTATGGGCACCACTCAATAATATATAACAAACAAATTAACTGAGTTTTACCAGTTTGAGCACCTCCATATATGTTAGTAATCATTTAATATAGCTTTCTTTCATCTATCCTTCTTCCTGTTCCAAATTGTAATGTATGAAATTTTTTTATTGTCCCTAACTATTCTAGTATTAGAATGTTTTAATTTTTTAAAGATTTACTTATTTATTTGAAGGGCAGTGTTAGAGAGAGAGAGAGAGAGAGAGAGACAGAGAGAGAAAGATTTCTCATCTGCTAGTTCACTCCACAAATGGCCACAATGGCCAGAGCTAACACAAATCTGAAGCCAGGAACCAGGAGCTTCTACCAGGTCTCCCACATGGGTGCAGGGGACCAAGGACTTGCACCATCTCCCACTGATTTCCCAGGCATATTACCAGAAAGCTGGATCAGAAGTGGAGCAGCCAGGACTTCAACTGGTGCCCATATGGGATGCCAGCACCATAGGTAGCAGCTTTACCAGCTACTCCACAGCTCTGGCCCCTGAAAGTTTTTTTTTTTAGGACTTCAGAAGATAATAAGCTATCTTTGCTCCTCTTTGGTCTCTTTGATTTCTCCCTCTTTGAAGTCTCTCCTGAAATTTACTAATTCCATATTTGCTTTTATTTATGACCCATTTCAATATTTTGATGGGAACCAAATGAGAAAATTTTCTGAGAAATATATGCCAAGGTTTGATACTCTGATGAACTCATAGCAATAGTCATTTTGCAAAGAAAAACATTGTTACTTTTCTAGAAAACTTCATGGCCAAAATTTCAAAGTATAAGCTACATAGTAGTATGCTTACATTTAGAATACACAAAATTCTGAAATTTTTAAAGATTTCCTTAATTCCTGGTTTATAAAACTTAGTGATACAGGTGTCGGTGCCATGATGTAGCAGGTAAAGCCACTACCTGCAGTGTTGGCATATGACATGAGCACCAATTCGAGTCCCAGCTGCACTTCCAAGCCAGCTCTTTGCTATGGCCTGGGAAAGCAATAGAAGATGGCCCAAGTCCTTGGGCCCCTTTACCAGCATAAGAGACCCGGAAGAAGCCTCTGGATCCTAGCCTCAGACTGGTGCATCTACAACTGTTGTGGCCATTTGGGGAATGAACCAGCAGATAGAGGACATTTCTCTCTCTCTCTCTCTCTCTCTCTCTCTCTCTCTCTCTCTCTCCACCTCTCTGTAACTCTGCCTTTCAAGTAAATAAATAAATCTTTAAAAAATAAATATAATACTGTCATGATGGGAGTCTGCAGGAGATGTTAGGATGGTAGGGAAAGAGTTGAGCTTGGTGTCCAAGGAAAAAAGGAATAATGAGTGTAGCAAGGTTTTCACACTGACTCTTAACCTAAAATTTTGTGTTTTCTATTAAGTATATCTTTCCAATGTATATTCTAAGTTCCTAAGAAATTAATAATTTTTTAATAATATTTTCTAATGTTCTTACATGTTTGTTTTGTTTTTTAATTAATTAATTAATTAATTTGAAAGGCAGTTACAGAGAGGCAGAGACAGAGAGACACAGAGAGAGAGAAAGAGAGAGATCTTTCACCTGCTGGTTCACTCCCCAGATGGCCACAATGGCAAGAGCTACACCGATCTGCAGCCAGGAGCTTCTTCCTGGTCTCCCACTTGGGTACAGTGACCCAAAGATTTGGACCATCTTCTATTGCTTTTCCAGGCCACAGAAGAGAGCTGGAGCTGATATGGAGGAGCCATGAGTTGAACCAGTGCCCATATATTATGCCGGCACTGCAGGTGGCAGCTTTACTTGCTATACTACAGTGCTAGCCCTGGTATATTTATTTATTTGTTTGAAAGGCAAAGTTACTTAGAAAAAGAAAAAGATAAATCTTCCATCTGCTAGTTTACTCCATAATGGCCACAACAGCAGGAGTTGGGCCAAGTGAAAACCTAGAATACCTTCTGAGTCTCCCTAGTTTGTGGTAGGTGCCCAAGCACTTAGACCATCTTCTACTTCTTTTCCTGGTGCATTAGCAGGACCTGGATCAGAAGTGGAGCTGCCAGGATATCAGACTCTGGTATCTCAGTTGGCAGTTTAACCCACTGTGCCAGAAGGTCAGCCTCTGAAACATCTTTTTAAATAAAAAAAAAAAAAATTTCCCTAGATACCAAGAATAAAAACAATTAAGGTAGCTTTTTTTAAAAAACAGGTTATAATTCCTCAAGGAAAATTATAACTTTATTGAAGGTAAATATTACTAAATGAATGGATAACTGACTTAGAAATTCTTAAATGCAGTAACAAAGTTAAAAACAATTGTTTTTGTAAAGATGTCTCTTTCAAAACATATTTTGTCATAAGGTAAGAAGTAACTAGAAATGACAGAGAGCAGTGAACATACTATGCCCAGTTCCTCTGACTGACATGATTCAAAATACAGTTGGAAATAATAGCCTTCATTTTTAAAAGACTGGATTAAAGGTCTGCATGATATCTTCCAGAGGTAACAGTTCTAAGGATAAGACAGATAAGAAGTCCAGGGAGAGACAAAGGAGAAAGCTGAGTACTCATTTGTTGAAATTTTCCATGATTAGAAGATTGATACAGGGGCCAGTGCTATGGTGTAATGGGTTGCACCAGCATCCCATATAGCCACTGGTCAATTCCCAGAAATAACCAGGTCTGCTGCACATGACTGAGGAAAGTATCAGAGTTATCACCTGATTTCTCACCTATTACAGTCCCTTTTTATTCTTCTTCATGTTGTATCAGATTTCTTCCCCATAGCTTAGTAGTAAAGTGAATCATCCACCCCTTCTGAGTATAATTCTGCACCTCCCTCATATTTCTCCTAATGTCTTACAGTATTAAGAAACCTTTAAATTCTATTTCAACTACTTGTTTGAACAATTGAAAGCTTTCTTACTTTGACCTTTCCCAATCAGAAGGAAGAATTAAATATTCAAGGAGGATAAGGGAATGAAAGAAAAAAATTAAACCTTAGTCTAGATAAATATTCTGGCACTCCCACTATTGCTTCACTGTATCTACAACTCTTCCCATGTAGAATTTCCCAAATACCCATTTTTTTCGCAAGTTCATGTCTTCAAATTATTCCCTGAGTTTGCTGTAAACAGTCAACTAGGTTAATAAAAAACATTTGAAAAGCAACCAATGGTATTTTTAATATAACATGATTTAGGAAAATTTTTCTTTACAGGTAGTTTTCTTTTAATTGATATGACTATACTTGAGTATTTATAAATCATTTTGTACATCTAAGTAAGACATATTATGCATGTTTGTCATTTGGAGATTTCTAAAAATTACTTCATATGTTAGACTATAATAATATGTTAACCCACCCAGACCAAGTGGGATTTCTCCCTGGTATGCAGGGATGGTTTAATGTGCGCAAAACATTCAATGTGATACACCACATTAACAGACTGCAGAAGAAAAACCATATGATTATCTCAATAGACGCTGAGAAAGCATTTGATAAAATACAACACCCGTTCATGATGAAAACTCTAAGCAAACTGGGTTTGGAAGGAACATTCCTCAATACAATCAAAACAATCTATGAAAAACCCACAGCCAACATCCTATTGAATGGGGAAAAGCTGGAAGCATTTCCACTGAGATCTGGTACCAGACAGGGATGCCCACTCTCACCACTGCTATTCAATATAGTTCTGGAAGTTCTAGCCAGAGCTATTAGGCAAGAAAAAGAAATTAAAGGGATACAAATTGGGAAGGAAGAACTCAAGCTATCCCTCTTTGCAATGACATGATTCTTTATTTAGGGGACCCAAAGAATTCTACTAAGAGACTATTGGAACTCATAGAAGAGTTTGGCAAAGTAGCAGGGTATAAAATCAATGCACAAAAATCAACAACCTTTGTATACATAAGCAATGCCATGGCTGAGGAAGAACTTCTAAGATCAATCCCATTCACAATAGCCACAAAAACAATCAAATACCTTGGAATAAACTTAACCAAGGACATTAAAGATCTCTACAATGAGAATTACAAAACCTTAAAGAAAGAAATAGAAGAGGATACCAAGAAATGGAAAAATCTTCCATGCTCATGGATTGGAAGAATCAATATCATCAAAATGTCCATTCTCCCAAAAGCAATTTATAGATTCAATGCAATACCAATCAAGATACCGAAGACCTTCTTCTCAGATCTGGAAAAAATGATGCTGAAATTCATATAGAGACACAGGAGACCTTGAATAGCTTAAGCAATCTTGTACAACAAAAACAAAGCTGGATGCATCACAATACCAGATTTCAGGACATACTACAGGGCAGTTGTAAACAAAACAGCATGGTACTGGTACAGAAACAGAAGGATAGACCAATGGAACAGAATTGAAACACCAGAAATCAATTCCAACATCTACAGCCAACTCATATTTGATCAAGGATCCGAAACCTATCCCTGGAGTAAGGACAGCCTATTCAATAAATGGTGCTGGGAAAATTGGATTTCTACATGCAGAATCATGAAGCAAGACCCCTACCTTTCACCTTACACAAAAATCCACTCAACATGGATTAAAGACTTAAATCTACGACCTGACACTGTCAAATTATTAGAGAGCATTGGAGAAACCCTTCAAGATATAGGTACCATCAATGACTTCTTGGAAAACACTCCAGAAGCACAGGCAGTCAAAGCCAAAATCAACTATTGGGATTGCATCAAATTGAGAAGTTTCTGTACTGCAAAAGAAACAGTCAGGAGAGTGAAGAGACAACATACAGAATGGGAAAAATATTTGCAAACTATGCAACAGATAAATGGTTAATAACCAGAATCTACAAAGAGATCAAGAAACTCCACAAAAACAAAACCAACAACCCACTTATGAGATGGGCCAAGGAACTCAATAGACATTTTTTCAAAAGAGGAAATCCAAATGACCAACAGGCACATAAGAAATGTTCAAGATCACTAGCAATCAGGGAAATGAAAATCAAAACCACAATGAGGTTTCACCTCACCCCGGTTAGAATGGCTCACATTCAGAATTCTACCAACAACAGATGCTGGAGAGGATGTGGGGAAAAAGGGACACTAACCCACTGTTGGTGGGAATGCAAATTGGTTAAGCCACTATGGAAGTCAGTCTGGAGATTCCTCAGAAACATGAAGATAACCCTACCGTTCGACCCAGCCATCCCACTACTTGGAATTTACCCAAAGGAAATGAAATTGGCAAACAAACAAGCTGTCTGCACATTAATGTTTATTGCAGCTCAATTCACAATAGCTAAGACCTGGAACCAACCCAAATGCCCATCAACAGTAGACTGGATAAAGAAATTATGGGACATGTACTCTATAGAATACTATACAGCAGTCAAAAACAATGAAACCCAGTAATTTGCAACAAGATGTAGGAATTTGGAAAACATCATGCTGAGTGAATTAAGCCAGTCCCAAAGGGACAAATATCATATGTTCTCCCTGATCGGTGACTACTAACTGAGCACCAAGGGGGAAACTTGTTGAAATGAAATGGACACTATGAGAAACAGTGACTTGATCAGCTCTTGTCCTGACGGTTGATGTACAATGTAATACTTTATCCATTTTAGTATTTTTTTTTGTTCTAGTACCATTGGTTGAACTCTGTAATTAACACACAATTATTCTTAGGTGTTTAATTTTTAGCTGAAAAGTGATCCCTCTTAGGAATTTGGAAAACATTATGCTGAGTGAAATAAGCCAATCCCAAAGGGACAAATACCACTTGTTCTCCTTTATAGATGACAACTAACTGAGCACCAAAAAGGAAACCTGTTAAAGTGAAATGAACACTATGAGAAACGGTGACTTGATCAGCCCTCACCCTGACTGTTGATGAGCAACTTGAGATGTTATCACTCTTAGTATTTTTTTTTGTTTGTTCTACTTAATACTTTTGGTTGAATACTGTAATCAATACACAATTCTTCTTAAGTGCTGAAACTTAACTGAAAAGTGATCTCTGTTAAATGTAAGAGTGGAAATAAGAGAGGGAAGAGATGTGCAATTCGGGACATGCTCAAGCTGACTTACCTCAAATGGTAGAGTTAGAAACATACCTGGGATTCCAATTCAATCCCATCAAGGTGGCATGTACCAATGCCATCTCACAAGTCCCAGTGATCAATTTCTGTTCACAATTGATCATAATGATAGGACTAAGAATCAAAGGGATCACATAAACAAGAATAGTGTCTGCAAATACTAACTGATAGAATAAAAGGAAGAGAATGATACAACATGGGAAGTGGGATACACAGCAGACCCATAGAATGGCAGCTGTCCTAAACAACACTCTGGCCTCAGAATCAGCCCTTAAGGCGTGCGGATCCGGCTGAAAAGCCCATGAGAGTATTTCAGGCATGGGAAGCCAAGACACTCTGGGGAAAAAAAAAACCTAAATGAAAGATCTCTGCGAGTGAGATCCCAGTGGAAAGAATGGGTCATCAAAGAAGGAGGTACCTTTCTCTGAAGGGAGGAGAGAACTTCCACTTTGACCTTGGCCTTGTCTAAATATGATCAGAGTCGGTGAACTCAGAGGGCTTCCATAGCCTTGGCAGCTCATGACAAGAGCCTAGGGTGATTACTGAGGCCATAAACAAGAGTGTCAATTTGTTAAGTCAACAACAGGAGTCACTGTGCACTTACTCCTCATGTAGGATCACTGTCCTTAGTGTGCTGTACATTGAGATTTAATGCTATAACTAGTACTCAAACAGTATTTTTCACTTTATGTTTCTGTGTGGGAGCAAACTGTTGAAATCTTTACTTAATGTATGCTAAACTGATCTGTATATAAAGAGAAATGAAAATGAATCTTGATGTGAATGGAAGAGGAGAGGGAGTGGGAAACGGGAGGGTGGTGGGTGGGAGGGACGTTATGGGGGGAAGCCATTGTAATCCATAAGCGGTACGTTGGAGATTTATATTCATTAAATTAAAGTTTGAAAGCAAAAAAAAAATATGTTAACATTATTGCTTTCCAACAATCATTTTTCTGTAGTAAGGACAGAGTAGTAATGAATTTACTATATGGAGTTTTTTTGTAGCTATGAAATAGTTTATTTCAACACATTAAGCCAAAAAATAATGAAACAACTGCTTTCTTTGGATGAAACCCAAATTCTGTACAAGCAGAGTAGGCTTGACTATTAGATATTTTAACAAGAAAGCATTGAGCTACATCATGCCTAATAAAGCTTTTCATATACAAAGTGGATACCAAATAATTTTGTTAAATAACCAGACATTTGGAAAAATCAAAATGTTGCCTCAAAAGAGTTAAGTACACAAGTTAACAATATTAGGAATTTTTATTCACCTAAGAATAAAAAAAAAAAAAACATTCTCCAACCCTCCATTTTTCACACACATTTTCTTTAACAGAACATCTGTATTTGAAGGACTAACTTCTTTCTTCCTAAGGCCTCAGAAATATCAGATCCCCCTTCATATCAGTAGCTGTTTACAAAGCAGCAGAACCATTTAAAGGGAAAAGGAAAAAATAAAAACAATACATAACAAAAATAGAATAAAAGGAAATGATGAGGAACAAAGACAACAGATTTCACTTCTTCACTTCACCATCCAAGACTCTGCTGGGGAAGATTCCTTGTGGCAGCTGACAGGTCCCTCTACTGGGTTCAAAACACAATCCCTGACTATAGAACTTCTGGGCATTCACACAGCCCATCAGCAGCGTCATCATGGAAAACCAGCTGGGACAATCAGCCTCCAGCTTCACCTACTACAAAGGAAATGCGTGAATTCTATGACAGTGATTGCTGAAGTGTAAATATGCACAATTCTGAATAGTAAATAAGTTGTTACAGATGTAAACTGCCATGTCTTCTCAATCATCACCTTCTCCATGCACAAAGGAAAAATAAAGCAGAAAGCCCTAGATGTCCCAAAATGAGATGACTATAAAAGTTTCATATATCAGCACATGGATAGGATCAGCTTACACTGCAAGAATAATTATTATTGTATGTAATTGGACAGCAAAACCCAGCACTGTATCAAACTACCTTCCCAAGTCCTCCCAGGCCATAATTCTATGAGCTACAATAGAAAAATTTTAGCAAATGGAGTCTATCATGGAACTGTAAGTTCTTTATATTTCTATACAATTAATTTAACCTTAGTTACTATAGCAATGAATTAAATATGAGTGCTAAAAAAAGATAAAAGTGTTGTACACATGCTTTTTTTCTTTACCTGTGAGATAATATTAAAAAGAGATTCCACAGCTGATTAAGAACTAGGAATTACAGTGTCAAACACCATAAATAAATGTGCAACCTGGAAGCCCCAAAAAGGTAGAGAACAATAAATGTAACAAGCCAGTGTATTAAAATCCAGTATTTTATATTAAGACTTCTTCAACCAAATGCAGTTAGGTTTATTGCTACTATAAATAAGCTTCACATTAAGGGACCTGTCATTATCTATGAAACAGATTTAGATTCAAAACAAAAGGAATATGCTCTATAAAATTTTTTTCCATTGTGATACTATTACAGACACTGGCAGAGTTTTTTTTTTAACTTCTTGTTTTTTTTTTATTTTTATTTAAAAGACAGAGGAATAAAGACTGAGACAAATACATCTACCATCCACTGGTTCACTCACCAAATGCCCACAACAGTCAGGGCTAAATCTGTTTTACCTTTGTACATTTTCTATGTCCTTCAACATTTGATAGTACTTTAGAACTTTTATATGTTATTTGTGGGGAAAGAGTCATCTGGTTTTTTAAAAGATTTATTTATTTATTTGAAAGTCAGAATTACACAGAGAGAAGCAACAGCTGGAGCTGTGCTGATCCAAAGCCAGGAGCCAGGAGCTTCTTCTGGGTCTCCCATGTAGGTACAGGGACCCAAGGACTTGGGCCATCTTCTACTGCTTTTGCAAGCCATAGCAGAGAGCTGGATCAGAAGAGGAGCAGCTGGGACTAGAACCAGCACCCATATGGGATGCCCGCATTTCAGGCCAGGGTGTTAACCCACTGAGCCACAGCACCAGCCCCACAAATCATCTGTTTTCTTGTGCCATTTGTATTAATTCAATGATACTCTTCTAATTTTTACATGTAAATTTTTCTCTTATTATTCTCTAACATTGTTTTGTTCTTAAAAGATACCTTTGGCCGGCGCCACAGCTCACTAGGCTAATCCTCCACCTTGTGGCACTGGCACACTGGGTTTTAGTCCCGGTCAGGGTGCCAGATTCTGTCCCGGTTGCCCCTCTTCCAGGCCAGCTCTCTGCTGTGGCCAGGGAGTGCAGTGGAGGATGGCCCAAGTGCTTGGGCCCTGCACCCCATGGGAGACCAGGAAAAGCACCTGGCTCCTGGCTCCTGCCATCAGATCAGCGTGGTGCGCCGGCCGCAGCGCGCTGGCCGTGGCGGCCATTGGAGGGTGAACCAACGGCAAAGGAAGACCTTTCTCTCTGTCTCTCTCTCTCACTGTCCACTCTGCCTGTCAAAAATAAATTAAAAAATAATAAAAAAGAATTATAAAAAAAGATACCTTTGACAAAAGCTTTCAAAATGCAACTTGTACCATTAATATCTCAAGGCAGAGGACTAGCCTAGTGAGCCGCGGTGCTGGCCTGAAAAATAGACTTTTAAACATTGCAAATTTTAAATTTTAAGATTTTTGGGCCAGAGGCGGCCTTGGACAGAGGCTAGGTGAGGGCTGCGAGGCCAGCTGCAGGAGGTGGGCAAGTGGGCGGCCCAGGCCCCCAGCACAGTGCCCCCTACCCAGCTCCACCACCAGGCATGGGCTGCCATGGTCACAAGTAGCCAGGACCCCTGCCAGGCCGCAGGGAGGGGGGCAGCATGAAAGTGACCATGTGCTTCGGGCAGGCCCAGGTGGTCGTGCCTTGCGGGGATGGCCGCATGAAAATTCTCAGCCTCGTGAAGCAGGCTGTCACCCGGTACCACAAGGCTGTCACCACAGACCTGAGCTACTGGATACAGGTGCACCATTTGGAGCATGGAGATGGAGGGATCCTAGACCTGGATGACGTGCTCTGTGACGTGGTGGACGACAAGGACAAGCTGGTGCCGGTGTTTAACGAGCAGGATCCCCACCATGGAGGCAATAGCACCAGCACCAGCTCCACGGGTACTCAGAGCCCCAAGCTGTTTGGAGGTGAGCTGGGTCCCAGCAGCGTGTCAGCCTTCCAGCCCTACCAGCCCCCTAGTGAGACTGAGTCACACCCTCCATCCTGCGCACAAAGATGCCTCTGCACATGTGCTAGAGGAACGACCCTGCCCTGTAGGCCTGCTGACCTCACTCAGCGACCTCCACGTCTCCTCCTCTGAGCCCTCCAGGAAGAAGCCCACACAGTGGTCCACAGCCGGCTTCCTCAAGCAGAACCCATCGCGTGGTCCCAACACCTGTGACAGGAAGAAAGATGAAAACTACAGAAGCCTGCCCTGGGACACAAGCAACTGGTCTCACCGCTTCCAGGGACAATGCATGGCCATCTCTGAGCACCAGCCACCCACTAGTGGACAAGTGGTTGGAGAAGCAAGAACAAGAGGAGGATGGCATGGAAGAGGACAGCAGCTACGTTGAGCCCTTGGGACACATGGACACTGGTTCAGAGAACATCCCCAGATTCTCCATGGAATAAGTTGTTACTGGTTTTAACTCACTGTGGGGTACACGGGTAGCATCGCTAATTTCAGCAAGTATTCCTCAGACATATGGCATGTGAAATGTTTGTGCCAAGTTACAGATATGCTTGGCTTTGATTTGTTTTACCTAAGAGCATCTTCCATTGATTGAGTTCCATAACACAAGAACCTGAGCATGTGTGTTCACATGTACCTGCCTAGAGCTTCCTGCCTTGGCAAATACTATTACATTATGACATAAAATAGTGTTTGGATGGAAATGTGTGTCCTGTTAACAGCCTGTAAGTGCTGTAACTGCTTTCACATTGCTTTGTCTATGGTATTTTGGTCAGTTGTTTTCCACTGTGCTGAATTGATGAATATTTTGAGTGTAGGTGACAGGAAACACTGGCTGGCTTTATGCAAACTGCAGTCATTATAATACACACTTGTCAGACATAGAATCTCCCAGAATCTTTGACGAATGAGCAGAGGTCCTCTGTTAGAGACCTGAAACATGACTTTAAATTCAAAAAGGAAAACCATCCCTAAAGTATCACAACTTTTCAGCTGAGTTAAATATTGGCCCATGTTAAGTGGGCAGCATTGTCAGAATTTCTTCCCATGATAGCTTAGAGTAGGATGGGCAGTGATTTGTTTTTTTTTTTCTTTGAGTAAATGTTGGGGATATCCACAGGAACACTTGCGTATTTAATTCTGTCTTTTCTTGGCCTTCCAAGTGAGGGCATCAGGATGTTCTTAGTGAGACCACACTGGTCTGACACAGAGCACCCAGCTCTGAGTGTTTACATCAGAGACACAGCTCATGCCACAGTTCCTTTTAGAAAGCATGTGGAATCAACTTGCCTTATAAAGTTCTGTTCCTGGTCGACAGATCAATGATTAACTAGGTGTTCAAGTGATATTACTGGTATCTAAAATAGGATCTTATGAAATTATATGAAAAATAAATAACAAATTTAAGTAGTGCCACTTTAGTAAACATTGTAGTATTTTACTGAAGCAAAATTTTTGTATGGCAAAATGAAAAAAAAACTTAAGATTTTTTATCCTTTCATTTTATTTCATCAGCAGAGAGTGAGAGACACAGAAAGAGATCATTGTCACTGGCCCACTCCCAAAGAGATCATCTTGTCACTGGCCCACTCCCCAAGTGCCAGCAACAAATGGGATGAGGTCCAGGAAGAAAACAGGAGCCTGCACTCGATCCGGGACCCCAGGGAGTCCTGTATGGGGTGAGGGCATCCAAGTCATCATAACCAGTGTTCCAAACACTCATTCCAGTGTACTCCAGTGTACTGCTGGTTTTGTAGATAAGTGAATTTTTTATTACTCATTTGAAACACTGAGTGACAATGAGGGAGGGATGGAGGGAGAGGCAAAGGAGGGGAGAGAGGGAGAGAGGGAGAGAGGGAGAGAGAAGGAGAATCTTCCACCCACCGGTTCACTCCCCAGATGGCTGCAATGTCCAGGGCCCATCCTGGAGGCAGCCAGGAGCCAGGAGCTTCATCAGTATCTCCCTCATGGGTGGCAGGGGCCAGGCACGTGGACCATCTCTGCTGCTTTTCGCAGGACAACAGCTGGGAGCTGAATCAGAAGTGGAGCAGCTGGGACACAGAGGGGAAGCCAGATGGGAGACTGAGTGGCAGGCAGTGGCTTTCCCAGCAATGCCACAATGACTGCCCCTAGAGCATGGGTAAGAGCACTGACCATCTGGGATGGCACCTCTGTCTGATACAGTCTGGACTGCACTGCCCTTCGCACAGGCTCTGGCTGCCCCCTGTCCCTTGCCCTGTGCCCTGCTTGTTTTGCAGTGGCAGATGCCACGCCACCCTGATGTCAGGCCCCAGAATGAATGGGCATCTTGTTAGGAGAGCTGCGGCGGCTCTTTTACTGCCCGCCCTACCCGAGCATCACCTGCACCAAGCCATCCTTCCTGCCTCCAAATGCACCACAACTTGCTTGTTCCCGAGCAGCGAGGCCCAGGGCCACCGGCTCAGGAGGCCACTGCAGCTCCAGCCCCTGCCTTTGCAGGCTGAGAGCGCCCAGGCACAGATCCCAGAGCTTGCAGCCTGCACCCGAGCGAGCGTGCAACTGGCGTTACCAGCAGCACGAGGTGGACGCAGCCGAGGTATTCTACTCGCCCTCGGCCAGGCACAACCCGTGAGGCTGCAGGTTGTGGCCCGCCCACCCTGCAGCCACTGCCCACTGCTCTTCTCCCAAGGGAACGCTGCGGAGCCGGGCCAGATGTCAGCTTCCATGTGGGTCTTGGCTCCAAATCAGATGCTGCATATGGGATGAATCAGTCTAAGGCTTGAGCCCAGGCTGGCCCTCAGAATCGCCATGCAGACCCGCAGGCACTGCGCACTAGGTCGGGTCCCAGTCCCGAGAACTTCGTCCTCTGTGGGCAGAGCCTGGGGACTGCAGCCATGGGGGACCCGGCCTCGCGGGGGCTGCACGGCACTCATCCTCTGCTGCCCACTGGCGTCCGTTCTGCACGTGGCTTGTCCGGACCCCAGGAAGACTCACCGCTTCCTGGCTGTCCCAGCGCCGACAGGATTTCTGGTCTCCTCTCACCTGCAGGTCATTCTGGGGCAAGGATGAGGTCATCGGCCTCTCTCACAGCCTGGCAGTTTATGAGTGCTGACACAGAGGGTGGAGCCCTTCTGGGCATCAGATATGTAAGATGCTTAAAATTGCTGTATGACTTGTATCGGATGCAGGTATGGGTTTGGCAGTAGTGTCTTGACTTCTCCTTTTTTCCCCTCAAAGTTAAAAGCTTTAAAGTACTATAAGCCTCGGATCGTGGTGCAACTGGATTACAGTTGATTGCTGGGTTGTGTACTGTTGTTTTAATGGAGCACAGGGGTTGGTAATGGAATAAAGAATGCATGGATCAGGAAAAAAAGAGAATAAAAAGCAGACCATTTCATGGGACACAATAAACAAGCCAGAAACAGGGAAAAAAAGAATTTCAAGTAAAATAATGGGCATTTTAACATACCGTCAAATCATGAACTGTTAGAGACAAGTGAACATTCATTTTAGAAAGTTTATAAATATTTAACCGTGTTTCAAACTAATGCATGGATTGACTAAAGAATCCAATTTAGGGAAATAATAGTAAAAATGAAAAGTAAAGAAAATGTAAAGGCTGGGCCAATAAAAGAGGTGTGAAGAATGTTTTCATTTTTTTCTAGGAAACCTGCTTTGATTTCTTAAGATTGAACTAGATGGCACCTATGGCCAGTTTCTGAAATCACAAAGCACAATCTTGTTTTCACATCCTTAAATTCCCACTGAAACTGACCAGAACTCAGAGGGACATGGAGGGAGCATAAACTGAGGAACAGGAGATGTGGAGAGGGATTTTAAGGGTGTCTACTCCGGATGAGGCCTTCAGCATCCTGAAATTCCATGCCACCTTAGTCCTGGTCAGTGCAGACTGTCTTCCACAGGCTCCAATGTTTCATTCCCACAATGACCCCAACACTTGGTCAAGTCCACCAACATTGGTAAATAATCTAATTGGTCAGCTTTCCTAGGTAGGAACCATGCACATGCACACTAAGCATGCTTGACCACCAGACTTCTGTGCACACGCACAGCAACTGCCCTCTAGGGGCGCGCTTATGCACTTGTGTTTAAGGGCATTCATAGGTTACAGTTCTGTGAGCTGGGCGGCTGGACACGCCATGAGATTCTCTGCTGAGACCTCGACGGGGAACCCGTGTTCATCATAGGACAGCCATAGGCTTCCGAGGTGGACAGAAGTGGCTGCAAAAGCTGTTTGGGAAATGATACATCTAGTTTTTTCATATATATATATATATATATATATATATACCTTTATAAATTTATTTTATATATACATACATATATATTTTAAATGCTTTTGAAGTATATATATAGATATCCTAAAAGTGTTTAAATAATATTAAATAGTTGTTCATGGAGTAAAGATAGTAAATAATTCTTTTTCAAAATATTGAGTTTATTTGAAAGAGTTAGACAGAGGCAGCCACAGAGACAAAGAGGTACTCCATCCACTGGCTCATTCCCCAGATGGCCACAATAGTCAGGACTGATGGGGCCAAATACAGGAGCAAGGTTCCCACATGGGTAGCAGGGGTCCAAGGATTTGAGCCATCTTCCTTTGTTTCACCCAGGGCATTAGCTGGAAGTTGGATCAGAAGTAGAGCCGCCGGGACACAAACTGGCACCCTTATGGAATGTAGGGATCATTGGCAGCAGCTTTATCTGCCACACCACAATGCTGGGCCCCAACATTATTTCTTGTTTTGTAGTTGTCTGCTATGTCTGTAGAAACAAGTTAGTTACTATCTGAATTAATGAAAATATTTAGTTATACTAGGTATAATAATTAGAAATATAACTATATTTATTAGGTAATGGGTATTATTTTTTTAACTTTTATTTAATGAATATAAATTTCCAAAGTACGATTTATGGATTACAATGGCTTCCCCCCCATACTGTCCCTCCCACCCACAACCCTCCCCTTTCCCACTCCCTCTCCCCTTCCATTCACATCAAGATTCATTTTGGATTATCTTAATATACAGAAGATCAGCTTAGTATACATTAAGTAATTTTTCAGCAGTTTGCTCCCACACAGAAACATAAAGTGAAAAATAATAGATTTTTTTTTAAATGATGATGAAATCAGATCAGACCTATTGTCATGTTTAACACCAGTGAGAGTCAAGTTGGGAGTTGATAATTCCTTTTTTTTTTTTTACAGAGGATCAGTTTAGTATACATTAAGTAAAGATTTCAACAGTTTGCACCCCCATAGAAACACAAAGTGAAATACATTATTTGAGTACTCATTATAGCATTAAATCTCAATGCACAGCACATTAAGGACAGTGATCCAACATGAGGAGTAAGTGCACAGTGACTCCTGTTGTTGACTATGCCAATTGACACTCCTGTCTATGGCATCAGTAATCTCCCTATGCTCCAGTCATGAGTTTCCAAGGCTATGGAAGCCCTCTGAGTTCTCCGATTCTTATCTTGTTTAGACAAGGTCATAGTCAAAGTGGAGGTTCTCTCCTCCCTTCAGAGAAAGGTACCTCCTTCTTTGAAGACCTGTTCTTTCCACTGAGATCTCACTCACAGAGATCTTTTGCCAGAGTGTCTTGGCTTTCCATGCCTGAAATACTCTCATGGGCTTTTCAGCCAGATCCGAATGCCTTTAGGGCTGATTCTGAGGCCAGAGTGCTATTTAGGACATCCGCCATTCTATGAGTCTGCTGTGTATCTCACTTCCCATGTTGGATCACTCTCCCCTTTATTTATTCTACCGGTTAGTGTTAGCAGGTACTAGACTTGTTTATGTGCTCCCTTTGACTCTTAGTCCTTTCATTATGATCAATTGCGAACTGAAATTGATCACTTGGAATAGTGAGATGGCATTGGTACATGCCACCTTGATGGGATTGAATTGGAATCCCCTGGTATATTTCTAACTCTACCATTTGGGGCAAGTCAGCTTGAGCATGTCCCAAATTATACATATCTTCCCTCTCTCTTATTCCCACTCTTATGTTTAACAGGGATCACATTTCAGTTAATTTTCAACACTTAAGAATAACTGTGTATTAATTACAGAATTAAACCAGTCATATTAAGTAGAACAGACAAAAAAAACTACTAAGAGGGATAATGTATTAAGTTGTTCATTAACAGTCAGGGCTATGCTGATCAAGTCACCGTTTCCCATAGTGTCCATTTCACTTCAGGAGGTTTCCTTTTTGGTGTTCAGTCAGTTGTCACCGATCAGGGAGAACATATGGTATTTGTCCCTTTGGGATTGGCTTATTTCACTCAGCATGATGTGTTCCAGATTCCTCCATTTTGTTGCAAATGACTGGATTTCATTGTTTCTTACTGCGGTATAGTATTCTAAAGAGTACATATCCCATAATTTCTTTATCCAGTCTACCGTTGATGGGCATTTAGGTTGGTTCCAGGTCTTAGCTATTGTGAATTGTGCTGCAATAAACATTAGGGTGCAGACCGCTTTTTTGTTTGCCAATTTAAATTCCTTTGGGTAAATTCCAAGGAGTGGGATGGCTGGGTCGAACGGTAGGGTTATCTTCAGGTTTCTGAGGAATCTCCAGACTGACTTCCATAGTGGCTTAACCAATTTGCATTCCCACCAACAGTGGGTTAGTGTCCCTTTTTCCCCACATCCTCGCCAGCATCTGTTGTTGGTAGAATTCTGAATGTGAACCATTCTAACCGGGGTGAGGTGAAACCTCATTGTGGTTTTGATTTTCATTTCCCTGATTGCTAGTGATCTTGAACATTTTTTATGTGCCTGTTGGTCATTTGGATTTCCTCTTTTGAAAAAATGTCTATTGAGTTCCTTGGCCCATCTAATAAGTGGGTTGTTGGTTTTGTTTTTGTGGAGTTTCTTGATCTCTTTGTAGATTCTGGTTATTAACCATTTATCTGTTGCATAGTTTGCAAATATTTTTCCCATTCTGTATGCTGTCTCTTCACTCTCCTGACTGTTTCTTTTGCAGTACAGAAACTTCTCAATTTGATGCAATCCCAATAGTTGATTTTGGCTTTGACTGCCTGTGCTTCTGGAGTGTTTTCCAAGAAGTCATTGCCTGTGCCAATATCTTGAAGGGTTTCCCCAATGTTCTCTAATAACTTGATGGTGTCAGGTCATAGATTTAAGTCTTTAATCCATGTTGAGTGGATTTTTGTGTAAGGTGAAAGGTAGGGGTCTTGCTTCATGATTCTGCATGTGGAAATCCAATTTTCCCAGCACCATTTATTGAATAGACTGTCCTTGCTCCAGGAATTAGTTTTAGATCCTTGATCAAATATAAGTTGGCTGTAGATGTTTGGATTGATTTCTGGTATTTCAATTCTGTTCCATTGGTCTATCCATCTGTTTCTGTACCAGTACCATGCTGTTTTGATTACAACTGCCCTGTAGTATGTCCTGAAATCTGGTATTGTGATGCCTCCGGCTTTGTTTTTGTTGTACAAGATTGCTTTAGCTATTCGAGGTCTCTTGTGCCTCCATATGAATTTCAGCACCATTTTTTCCAGATCTGAGAAGAAGGTCTTCGGTATCTTGATTGGTATTGCATTGAATTTATAAATTGCTTTTGGGAGAATGGACATTTTGATGATATTGATTCTTCCAATCCATGAGCATGGAAGATTTTTCCATTTCTTGGTATCCTCTTCTATTTCTTTCTTTAAGGTTTTGTAATTCTCATTGTAGAGATCTTTAATGTCCTTGGTTAAGTTTATTCCAAGGTATTTGATTGTTATTATGGCTATTGTGAATGGGATTGATCTTAGAAGTTCTTCCTCAGCCATGGCATTGCCAGTGTATACAAAGGTTGTTGATTTTTGTGCATTGATTTTATACCCTGCTACTTTGCCAAACTCTTCTATGAGTTCCAATAGTCTCTTAGTAGAGTTCTTTGGGTCCCCTAAATAAAGAATCATGTCATCTGCAAAGAGGGATAGTTTGAGTTCTTCCTTCCCAATTTGTATCCCTTTAATTTCTTTTTCTTGCCTAATAGCTCTGGCTAGAACCTCCAGAATTATATTGAATAGCAGTGGTGAGAGTGGACATTCCTGTCTGGTACCAGATCTCAGTGGAAATGCTTCCAACTTTTCCCGATTCAATAGGATGTTGGCTGTGGGTTTTTCATAGATTGCTTTGATTGTATTGAGGAATGTTTCTTCCATACCCAGTTTTCTTAGAGTTTTCACCATGAAAGGGTGTTGTATTTTATCAAATGCTTTCTCAGCATCTATTGAGATAATCATATGGTTTTTCTTCTACAGTCTGTTAATGTGGTGTATCACATTGATTGTCTTGCGCACATTAAACCATCCCTGCATACCAGGGATAAATCCCACTTGGTCTGGGTGGATGATCTTTCTGATGTGTTGTTGCATTCTATTGGCGAGAATTTTATTGAGGATTTTTGCATCTATGTTCATCAGGGATATTGGTCTATAATTTTCTTTCAGTGCTGCATCTTTTTCCAGCTTAGGAATTAAGGTGATGCTGGCTTCATAGAAAGAATTTGGGAGGATTCCCTCTTCTTCGATTGTTCTGAATAGTTTGAGAAGAATTGGAGTTAGTTCTTCTTTAAATGTCTGGTAGAATTCAGCAGTGAATCCATCTGGTCCTGGGCTTTTCTTTGTTGGGAGGGCCTTTATTACTGTTTCAATTTCTGTCTCAGTTATGGGTCTGTTTAGGTTTTTGATGTCTTCCTGGTTCAATTTAGGTAGGTTTCATGTGTCAGGAATCTATCCATTTCTGATAGGGTTCCCTGTTTGCTGGCATACAAGTCCTTGTAGTAGTTTCTGATGATTCTTTTTATTTCTGTGGTGTCTGTTTTATGTTTCCTTTTTCATCTCTGATTTTATTGATTTGGGTCTTTTCTTTTTTTAGCTAGTTGGGCCAATGGGGTGTTAATTTTATTTATTTTTTCAAAAAACCAGCTCCTCGTTTGGCTGATTTTTTGTAATGTTTTTCTTGATTCAATCCTGTTGATTTCTTCTCTGATTTTAATTATTTCTCTTCTCCTACTAGATTTGGGTCTGGTTTGCTCTAGGTTTTCTGGATCCTTGAGGTGAATTGAAAGCTCATCTATTTGGTGCCTTTCCAATTTCTTGATGTAGGCACCTATTGATATAAACTTTCCTCTTAACACTGCTTTTGCTGTATCCCATAAGTTTTGGTATGTTGTGCTGTTATCCTCATTTACTTCCAGAAAAATTTTGATTTCTCTTTTAATTTCTTCTATGACCCATTGTTCATTCAGGAGCATGTTGTTCAATCTCCATGTGTTTGCATATGCTCTAGGGATTCCTGAGTTGCTAATTTCCAACTTCATTCCTTTATGGTCTGAGAAGCTGCATGGTATGATTCTAATTCCTTTGAATTTGCTGAGACTTGCTTTATGGCCTAGTATGTGGTCAATCCTAGAGAAGGTTCCATGTACTGCTGAGAAGAATGTAAAATCTTTAGCTGTAGGATTGAAAGTTCTGTATATATCTGTTAGATCCATTTGGGCTACAGTGTCGTTTAAATCTACTGTATCCTTGTTGATCTTCTGTCCTATTGATCTGTCTATTTCTGAGAGTGGAGTATTGAAGTCCCCCAGTACTATTGTATTGGGGTCTAAGTCTCCCTTTAAGTCCGTTAACAAATCTTTTAGATAAACCGGTGCCTTGTAGTTAGGTGCATATACATTGATAATTGTTATATCTTCCTGTTGAATTGATCCCTTAATCATTATGTAGTGTCCCTCTTTGTCTCTCTTAATGGTTTTTGTGGTAAAGTTTATGGTGTCTGATATTAAGATGGCTACGCCCGCTCTTTTTTCATTTCTGTTGGCATGGTATATCTTTTTCCAGCCTTTCACTTTCAGTCTGTATGGATCTTTGTTGGAAAGATGTGTTTCTTGTAAGCAGCAAATAGATGGGTTTTGTTCCTTAACCCAATCAGCCAATCGGTGTCTTTTAACTGGACAGTTCAGGCCATTCACGTTCAATGTGACTAATGATAAGTGGTAACTTTGCCCTGCCATTTGCCAAAGATAAGTTCTAATATATGCTTTGAATTCCCTGTGATCTTCTGCTGTGAGGTTTCCTTCCTTGGTTTCCTTCCTTTACCTTCTTTCATATTGATGACCGTGTTTCTTTGTTTCTGTGTGTAACACATCTTTAAGCATCTTTTGCAGGGCTGGACGAGTGGCAACACATTCTTTCAATTTCTGTTTGCTATGAAAAGTCTTTATTTCACCTTCATTCACAAATGATAGCTTTGCAGGATATAATATTCTGGGCTGGCAGTTGTTCTCTCTTAGTACCTGGGCTATATCTCGCCATTCCCTCCTAGCTTGTAGAGTTTCTGATGAGAAGTCAGCTGTGAGTCTGATTGGAGATCCTCTGAGAATAATCTGACGTTTCTCTCTTGCACATTTTAGGATCTTTTATTTATGTTTCACTGTGGAGAGTTTAATTACAATGTGTCGTGGTGAGGATCTCTTCTGGTCGTGTTTATTAGGGGTTCTGTGAGCTTCCTGTACTAGGATGTCTCTGTCCTTCTCCAAACCTGGGAAATTTTCTGCTAATATCTCACTAAAAAGGCCTTCTAATCCTTTCTCCCTCTCCATGCCTTCAGGAACTCCTAGAACCCGAATGTTGGGTTTTTTAATAGTATCCTGAAGATTCCCAACAGTATTTTTTAGGTTTCTAATTTCCTCTTCTTTTCTTTGGTCTGACTGTATCCTTTCCTGTTCTCTGTCTTCTAAGTCCGATATTCTCTCTTCTGCTTCACCCATTCTGTTTGTAAGGCTCTCTATTGTGTTTTTCATTTGATCTATTGAATTCTTCACTTTAGTCACTATCACAGTTTCCTGTTGTACTAGTTGTTTCATTTCATTTTGATTCCTCCTTAATATTTCATTTTCATGAGAGAGATTTTCTATCTTGTCCATTAAGGATTTGTGTAGTTCAAGAATTTGTTTTTGAGAACTTCTTAATGTTCTTATCAATTTTTTGAGATCTGCTTCTTGCATTTCTTCTATGTCATCATCTTCTAATTCATAATCTTGAATTGGGGTGTCTTTTTCATTTGAGGGCTTCATGGTGACTTCCTTGCTTTTATTACCTTGGTTTTTGCATTTGTTATTTGGCATATTGGAGATATTTGGTTTCTTCACTGTGGTGCTTTTTCTTGTTATACTATGGCTTTAGATTAAGTGGACTATCTGTTTTTGATGGAGCCTTAGGGCTTGAGATGGGTGTGGCCTGAGAGCTCTGTTTGGTGTGCCAAAGGTGACACTCCCAGGTTAGGCATGGTAAACCTCTTTCTCTCTCTCTCTTTCTTTTTTTTTTTTTTTGATTCAAAAGGGAAGTTATTCTGCACAGCTGAACGAAGTTAGAGGTAGTTAGCAGGCAAATGATATACCCACAGGAGCCAGAGATCAGAAGCTCTTTCCCAAGGACCACACAGGGAATCTGTTCGGCCCTCAGAGTGGGCTCAAATTCTCCTTCAGTCTCCCACTGGGTTGCCAAAGTTATGGAATTGTAGCGTCTCTGGAGAGTGCTCACGTGAATTCCATGAGTTCTCTCCCCCACCGTCTCTTTTTTCACAGTCTCAGTTCAGCAGCACCAAAATTTACTAGGTCCTAATCTCCTGTTAATTCGCTCCACCCAGAGTCAGGTTTTTCTGCTAGGCTCAGGGCCGGTGCAGACCTGAGGTCGCTCTGCTTATGACGTATGTCCAAGATAGTGCCTGCTCTTTGTCTTGATCGCCCTTGAGAGGTGAGCGGAGAGAGAAACCCGTGTCCGTACCGTGTCTGTACCAGTCACCATTTTTTTTCTCTCTCTCTCTTCCAGCTAGCCTGGTGAACTTCCCCCCCCCCGGGGGGGTCGTTCCCTCTAGTCTCCTCTTTCCGCTTGCCTGCCGGTGTCTCGGGCTATTGAGGTTCGGCTCACCTCGCGTTCCAGCACTGGTGTGTTGAGTCTGCCGCTGGTGTCCCGAACTGTGGGCTCCCACGCTCTCCATGCAGGTCTGCTCCCCTTCCAGCGCCGATGTGTGGACTCAGAGCCCTGGATGTCCCAAGCCTGCCCACTGTTGTCTGTGTGGCATGCACTCCCCTTCGAGCACTGGCGCGCAGACCCTGCGGCTTCCACGGCTCGGTCCCGCGGCTCGGTCCCGCGGCTTGGCTTCCGCGCGGTGGGCGACCTTGTTCTCCCAGTAGGTCCTCCAATTCACGGCCACTCGATCCAGAAGAGTTTCCTCTGCAATATTTTCCTGGTTCTTTTTTCTGAGGCTACCGTAACTCCCCTTTTATTAAACTAAATTTTCCCGGACTATCGGCGCGCGCCCTCACTATTCCGCCATCTTGGCTCCGCCCCTAGGTAATGAGTATTATTTTTAATTCCTTTTTAAGTCATTGTAGTTCATTTGTAAGATGAATATCACATATATTGCTTGTTTATTACACTGATAAGTTTATTATATTTAAATTTATAGTTAAAAGATTGAGTTATAATCTATTTATGTATTTATGTATATTTTTGTATGGCCATAAGGTATCACAAAATTTTGCCTTTTCACCCTAAAAAAGAAAGGGAAATAGGAATAATTACATTTATCTCAATTTTTCCAATTTTAATTAACCTAGTTATGAGAATTTTGTTTACCAAACTTAGCATTAAAGTAACAAGACAAGTTAAAAATAGAATTTGTCTTGTGGACATAATGAAAATATAAGAATATGTCTTTTAATGAGTGAATATTTTAAGGGTTTCTTAAGAAACATACTCATATTCAAATACAAATATTGTTATAATATCTGCCTACCAAGGATTCCCTATACTTCCGATTCACAAGCTTTTTTTCCATTTTTGTTCATAAAGCTTCAGGATAGACTGGAAGGAAATTAGACTAATTTCATAACAATGATTAGAGTTATGTTACTTATTTCAGACTTTCATTAGAGTCAGTGGCTGAGGCATAGCTATTTTACATAAGAGTTATCACAGCAACAACATGTAAAATCTACACGTAGCTTAGTTCTAGATCTCCATTAGACTTCATGGTTCTCCATGCTGTGTAGTCTTCTGTGGATGAATCCTGCCCACCACTTTTCAGTTAGTGACTTAGCCTCCCAGGATCTATTATTGCTTTCCCTTTCACACTGTGTTGCTGTAACCCTCTAAGCCAAGTCCTGGTTTTTCATTTACTCACAGCAGCAAAACCTACAATTGCTTACTTCTTTATTGTATATGATTTATTTATTTTATTTGAAAGTCAATTACACAGAGAAGAGAGACAGAGAGAGAGGAGGAAGGGAGGAAGGGAGGCAGGGAGGGAGGGAGGGAGGAAGGGACGGAGGGTAAAAGAAAGAGAGAGGGAGAGGGAGAGTCTTCCATCTGTTGGTTCACTCCCCAGTTGGCTGCAATGGCCAGAGCTGTGCCAATTCAAAGCCAGAAGCAAGGAGCTAGGAGCCAGAAGCGTCTTCCTGGTCTCCCACGTGGGTGAATGAAATATGAATGTCTCAAGGGCTTACAGATACAGATGGCAGGTGTACCAGGAGTTTCAGGCCAGCTCAAGTCAGCTGCTCCCAGGAAAGGCTCAGGGCCAGGGGCTGCCCCCAGGATGAGTGACTCAGGGGCTGGCATTCACTAGGCACTCCCGGAGGGAGGCATGTTGGACATCATGCCCAGGCAGTTTAAGGAACCAAGACAAAATAAAAAAAAAAAAAAAAAAAAGGAGGGTGGGTGAGGTAACAGCACCCTGCAAAGTTTGCAAAGGGAAACAACCCAATGACTTTCTAATGTCCGCACTTAAGGAACGTAAAATGAGGAGAGGTGCACGGATATTTTGCACCGGAGGGTTGGGTGGGCATTCTCTGCTTTCCTCTCTTGTGAAATGGTCACGAAAGTACACCCTATAAAGTGTCATGGTGATACCTGCACTGCCTCTGAACTCTGCCAGCAAGTTCATCATCAGATGCCATCCCCAACCCTGGCCCAAAAAGCTGAGCAAAATAAGACTTCCATTTCTGAGTTCCCCAGCTTGTAATGTGCATGTCTGGGGAGAAAGGAGGGAACGATGACCCCCAACCTCCTCACCGCATGAACGCTACAG
Organism: Oryctolagus cuniculus; assembly: GCF_964237555.1. Classification (NCBI taxonomy): domain Eukaryota; kingdom Metazoa; phylum Chordata; class Mammalia; order Lagomorpha; family Leporidae; genus Oryctolagus; species Oryctolagus cuniculus. Next base: position 94,551,362 of record NC_091433.1, read on the forward strand.
CACATCCAGACTCCCCCATCACCCTCCGTCCTCTCCACACAACCTGGGGAGAGGCGGACTGCACGCACGCAGAGACGGAGAGGAGGCTCTGGAGCCAGCCCAGGGCGCTGGTTCAGGGACGGGGCTGTTGCCCACAGTCAGGAGCCCGCCCAGCCCTCACCGCAGGGGTCCGCAGATAGAAGAGCTCACTTGGGGGAAGTCCAGCCCCGCCCTGTCGCTGGCTCAGGCAGGATCCACCCACCCCACAGCCCCATCTGGGAAACCTGGCCCCATACTCACCGTTTCCCGCTTGCGAGGTCAGGGGCTTCCTCTCCTGAGAGCTGAGAAGGCCGAGCCACGGGGGTGGGGGTGGGGGGGGACGCACCTGCCACTGTAGGCTGTACGTGACTAGGACACAGGGGTCTCCTGAGATGGCAAGGTTGTCCGCCACCCTCACGGGGGCCCCTGATTGGACAGCTGCCAAGCCGATGGGCGTGCGGAGCGTCACAAAAGCTGTAGCCAATCAGCACGCTTGCTGTCACAGTGGGCATGGAGAGGCTGTTGCCGGGCAACGGGAGTGCGGGCCGGGTTTGGGGTCTGAGGCCCCCCCCCCCCCCGCTGCCTGAGTTCTGGGCAGCGGCGTCGCTGTCATCTCATTGTCCTGCGGGGCTCTCAGGACCTCTAGAGTTCGCCATGAGCTGCAGAAACTGCTCCAGGTGAGTCACCGCTAACTGCGGTTCATTACTCCTGGTCTTGTGTTTCTTCACATTCCCCAACGATTTCTCTTCTGGGAAGTTGTACGTGTGTACTGTTCATATGAACTAGGTTTAAAGATATCGTGTGGTTAATCCTGATTCATTTCTCTTGTGGATATGTGTTTTCTAGTCTGTCTTTCGTCTAATATTATTTTCTATGTGTTTCTTGCTGTTAGTAATGACATTTAAAAAAAAAAAGGTTTATTACTTGAAAGACAGGTGACAGAGGCAGAGAAGTCTTCTGTTATGGGTCACTCCCCAGGTGGCTGCGATGGCTGGAACTGGATCAATCCGAAGCCAGGAGCCAGGAGCTTCTTCCAGGTGTCCCACACAGGTGCAGGGGCCCAAGGACTTGGGCCATCTACTACTGCTTTCCCAGGTCATAGCAGGGAGCTGGATCGCAAGTGGAGCAGGCGGGACTCGAACCAACGCCCAAATAGGACGCCCGGTAATAACATTTTACCCAGTAATCTCGTTACCCTCACTTGTCAGTTGTATGTAGTTCAGGATTACATTGATTATCTGTATGTAATGGATATCACCTGGGTATATGGACAGAGTTTCTGGTTTGTTTAAAGCTTGATGCTTGTTTGTTTTTGTTTGATTTCCCTGTTAGAAATGGAGAGAAGACAGCAGGCATGTCTGGGTCTGTTCCCAGGGGAAAAGCTTTCCCTGATCCTGTGTTAAGTGGTTTGTTGTAGGTCCATTTTAGACTATCTTGATCACATACAGCAAATCACTGTTTTTTGCAATTTTTCTAAAAGATTTTTTATGTTTGGATACTGAATTTAATTAAATGCTTTTTAACACTTAATCTAAATGGTTATGTAATTGCCTCACATTTTCTACCTACCTGGATGTTTTACAGGGTTTGTTTGAGAATGCTGAATGTTCTTCACATTTTAGTGTGTCTCAGTTGTTATAGACATATTATGTTTTCCTGTATGGTTGAATTCACATAATAATAATTTGCTTAGGATATCATCTGTTTATGAAACAGATGCTGTTTATTTTCATTTTTAGTATGTTCTCTGATGTTTGCATCATATACACAGCACTGGCTTCCCAAAAGAAATTGAAATATATCCTCTGTTTAGTTCCAGTTGGAGCTTGTTTGCTTGTTTGGGAAATTTAAGGTTTTTTATTGAAAGTTTGGAATATTCCATGTATATGGGCCTAAAACTTTACTTGTGGAACGTTTTTCTTGGTTGATTTGGCTCCTTAAAATTGTTTCAACTTATTAAATTATGTAGTAGCTTTTCTATTTCATCTGATATTTGTGTTTTGGGAAACTGATTTTCAGAATGTAGCAGATATTTTCCTCTGGAGTCAAATTTTTACTTCTATAAATTTAGCAAAATCCTCTTAGTAACTTAGTAAGTTCTGTAAGCTCTATAAAGAATGCTTCTATATTAATTTCCTGAAATTAGTTATTATTTATTTTATTAACATTCTTAAAGATTTATTTATTTATTTGAAAGTCAGAGTTACACAGAGAGAGGAAAAGCAGAGAGAGTGGTCTTCCATCTGATGGTTCACTCCGCAGTTGGCTGCAACAGCCAGAGCTGTGCCAACCTGAAGCCAGGACCTTCTTCTGGGGTTCCCAAGTGGGTGTAGGGGCCCAAGGACTTGGGCCATCTTCCACTGCTTTCTCAGGCCATAGCAGAGAGCTGTATTGGAAGAGGAGCAGCCAGGACTAGAACCGGTGCCCATATGGGATGCCGTCACTTCAGGCCAAGACATTAACCTGCTGTGCCACAGCGCCGGCCCCTATTTTCGTAAGTTTTAAAATATATTTTCCTTATATGTTTCTGTAGTACTTTTGTGACTATGAACTTTTTAAATTGATGTCTGTTGTCATCTGTTACCTGCTTTTTTAAAATATTCTTCCATCTCCTGTGTCTTCAGCACATTTTTAAAAGACTTATTTGAAAGTTACATAGAGAAACAGAGAAAGAGATAGAGACAGAGAGACAAAAAGAGCTTCCATCCACTGGCTCACTCCACAAATAGCTGCAATGGCCAGGGCTGGGCCAGTCCAAAGCCAGGAGCCAGGCATTTGGAGCTTCTTCTGGATCTCCCACATAGGTGGCAGGGGCCAATACATGAGGGCCATATAACACTGTTTTCCCAGGTCATTAGCAGGGAGCTGGTTCTGAACTGGAGCAGCCAGCATACAAACCAGCACCCATGTGGAGTGCCAGCATCACAGTGTGTAACCCATTGCACCACAATGCCACCCCCTCCATCACATCTTTCCTTGAGTGTCCATCTGTGCCTGCATCCCAAGCCAGCTGCCATAATTCTTTTTTTTTTATCTTTTATTTAATGAATACAAATTTCCAAAGTACGACTCATGTGTTACAATGGCTTCCCCCCCATACCGTCCCTCCCACCCACAACCCCCCCTTCCCACTCCCTCTCCCCCTCCATTCACGTCAAGATTCATTTTCGATTATCTTAATATACAGAAGATCCAGCTGCCATAATTCTTGTCCATTCCAATGTCCTGAAGCACTTTCTCCAAATAGTCAGGTCTTACATTTAAGTCTTTAAATCATCTTTAATTAATTTTAAACAGTATTTATTTGAGAGCAATAAGACATAAAGAGACAGCTAGAGAGTGATCTCATGTTGATTGACTCCACATATGCCCACAAAGGCCAGGACTGGGCCAAACAGAAATCAGTAGTGTGGAATTCAATCCAGCTCTCCCTCATGGTAGAAGGAATCCAGTGCTTGAGTTGTCATGACTCCCTCCCAGCATCTGCATTAGCAGGAAACTGGACTCAGAAGTCAGAACTTGGTATCTAGCTGAGGTACTGTGATATGAGATGCTAGCATCTTAATGACTAGGGTAAATGAACACCCTTGAGTTCATTTTTTGGTAAATGAGGAGAGATAAGAGTAAGTTTAAATTTTCTGCATGTGGGTATTCAATATTCCAAGCACCATTTATTGAAAAGACTGTCCTTTCTGCAGTGTAAATTTTTAGCCCTTTTTTGAAGATCAGCTGGCTGGAGATGTTTAAGTTTACTTTTAGATTCTCTAAATATTTTTATTAATGTAAAGAAACAGATTTCATGTATTTCATAGGTACAATTCTAAGAAGATAACCATAGTTCCCTCCCTCTCTCTCTCTCTCCTTCAATCCTTCTTCATCCTTCTTTGCTTTAATTTTTGCAAAAATATAAACTTTAAAAACATAATTTCATAATTTCCCTTACAATCTCAGATATAGTGCACCAATAACAATAATATTCAGCAAGTAAAAAATACAAATACCAAAGTTTCACTAAAATATATACAAGGGCTAAAAACAATAATCAAATCATATGTCCACTTCATTCTTATACATTTTGTATCCTATATTAATTAGCATATATCAGGAAAAACATGAAATTTGTCTTTCATGAATGGCTTATTTCAGTAAGCATCATGGTTTCCAGTTGCATTCATTTGTTGCAAAGACAAGATTTCATTATTTTTTATGACTGGGTAGTGTTCCATGCTACTCATTTTCTTATTCCACTTATCAGTTAATAGAAATCTGACTTGATTTCATATCTTGGTTATTTTCAACTAAGCTGCAATAAATGTGAGGAGTAAAAATAACTCTCCCATAGACTGAGTTCATCAAATTTCATCGGATTTCATGTAGTAGATCTATTTTCAGATTTCTGAGGAATATCCTTACTGTCCTCCATAATGGTTGTACCACTTTACGTTCCCACCAACAGTGCATTAGGGTAAATTTTCCCTCACATCCTTACCAGCATTTATTATTTTTTGGTTTTTGGATAATAGGGATTCTAGCTGAGATGAAATGTAACTTCATGGTGGTTTTCTTTGCATTTCCCTGATGGTTAGAGATACTGAGCATCTTTTCATGTGTCTGGCAGCCATTTACATTGCACCCTTTGAAAAATTCCTGTTCATGTCCTTTGCCCATTTCTTAACTACAGTTTTGTTGTAGTTGAGTCCTTTCAGGTCTTTATAGATATTGGATATTAACCCTTTATCAATTATATAGAGAAAAACTATATTCTTCTGTATGTTCACTTTGTTGCTGAGTGTTTTCTTTACAACACAGAAGCTTCTTTGCTTTTGTCTCTTTCTGCCTTCATTACCTGTGCTTCTAGGGTCTTTTCCAAGACATCTTTGCTTATGCCAATGTCTTGCGGAGTTTCCCCAATGTTTTCCTCTAATAATTTGATAATATCAGGTCATAGATGTAGATCCTTGATCAATTATGAGTTGATATTTGTATAGGGTGTTAATATAGGTCTTATTTCATACTTCTGAAGGTAGAGATCCAATTTCTCCAGCACCATTTGTTAAAGAGATTGTTCTTTCTTCAGGGATTGATTTTTAGCTTGTTAATTGATTGTGGATGCATGGATTAACTTCTGTGGTTTATATTTTGTTCCTTTGGTGTACATGTCTATTTTTTTTTGCCACTTTTTGGCTGTTTTATTTATAACTTCCCTGTAGTACATCTTGAAATCTATTATTGTGATGACTCTGACTTTATTTTTGTTGTTTAAAATTGCTTTAGCTATTTGGGGTCTCCAGTGTTTCCATACAAATCTGAGAATAATGTCCTTGGTATGTTGACGGGGATCTCATTGAATCTATAAATTGCTTTGGCTAGTTTCAACATTTTGGTGATATTAATTCTTCAATCCACAAACATGGAAGGTTTTTCCATTTTTTTTTGTTATTCTGTTTTTTTAATGTTTTGTAGTTTCACATCTTTAGTTAAATTTTTTCCAAGGTATTTAATTTTTTGGTAAACATCAACTTTTATCATCAACTTCCCAAGGGTTTCAAGGATTACTTTTTTGATACAATATTAAAATTATAAAAGGCATTGTTAAATATCCATCCCAGATAAATAATTTCTGTCAAATCATGTATAAGTAGATATAATTATAGATGTGTATTTTAATTATAAATGTATATATTGATGAATCCCTCAAAATTCACTATGGTATTTTTGTTTAAATTTTAATTCATTCCTGAATGTAAACTCATGAGTATCTTAAAATTTGTGGCAGTGAAGCGTGTTCATAACTTACATTCCTACTTTCTCTGCATTCTGAATGATTCAAAACTAGACATGGAAGGAAATGTGAGCTTTATAACCCACAGAGTTATTAGTCTTGGTGTTTAGCAAAAAAGACTCCCTTCTGTTGCCCCAGTACCTTGTATCCTTACCTAGTCACTTACAGAGCACAGATTTTGTCCTAAATTTACAGTATAAATGAGGGAAGACAAGAACTCATGTTCATTTATAGGCATCCTAAAAACATCCTAAATAAAACAAAAGGTGGTATGGTAGCTCATTTACTGCTTCTCATATCTCCAATCATGTAAGTCATTAATAAATCCCATATAGAGGAACAACTGAGGAGGGGTCAGGAGCAATGCTCTAATATTTAGGCATTTTTCTTTGTGGAGTGGACTGATCCTTGTCAGTCTAAATTCAAACACTTTGTCCCAACAAAAACAAGAAGGCTAGAAAAGTGATCATACCCAAATTGTTTCTTTTAATTGTAGAAAATCACTTGTGTGAGGCCAGCATTGTGGCATAGCGGGTAAAGCTGTTGCCTGCAGTGCTGGTATCCCGCATGGGTGGTGGTTTGAGACCTGGCTGCCCCCTTCCAATCCAACTCTCTGCAATGGCCTGAGAAAGCAGTGGAAAATGGCCCAAATCCTTGGGCCCCTGTACCCATGTGGGAGACCAGGAAGAAGCTCCTGGCTCCTGGCTTCAGATAAGTGCAGCTCCTGCCATTGCACCCACCTGGGGAGTGAACCAGCAGACAGAAGACCTCTCCCCCCGACTTCTGCCTCTGCCTCTCTGTAACTCTGCCTTTCAAATAAGTAAATAAATCATAAAAAAACTTATTGTGTCCAGCTACAGTCACCATATTAAAATTAATAATGAGAAGAATGTGAAAATTTTGATATTGAACAAGGAATTACTCTCATATGACATGGGTATGAATCTATTGTAAGAACAATATGCATGAGTACATGTTTATAGAATATTTCTGCTGTGGTTTTAGAGTTCTTATGGACTTTAATTTTATAAGTTTTTTAAAATGATGCCAAGTCATTTTATTTACTTGTTTGCTCAAGAGATATAATCAATTATTTTTATTTGAAGTGAAGAAATAAATTGTAAGTGGTTGGGAAGCAATTAATTCTGGTAATTTGCAATAACCAGTAAGGATGGATGAAAATATTTATATTTAGATAATGTTGCAATTTTAAAATGTGAAGAAGTGAAAAGTGTGTTTCAAAATGAACATTATAAATGGTTCAAAAATGAACATTATAAATTCTCTCCTCAAAATGTATTTCACTTTATATACTCTCCTTATTCTGAAGACATTAAACTGTGACACATTTTTATTGGGAAGGAAAGAATAATGTTCTATTTCAGAATATTAAAAACATACAATTTTAAGTTTTGTTTAACAGTTTGTAATAGTTGAACTTGTATTTTAGGCATAAATATATTTTCTTCATGATGCACTATTACATATATTATTATTTAAATGTAGTGGAGTATATGGGGTAAATGAATAGATTTGTTTTCATTAGAGCAAACAACTTGGCCCTGTGGTATCTAAACTTAGAATGAGTTTGATATCACAACACAATTTACCTTCTCTGCAGGAAAAGTAAAGGATGTTTTGTCCCTAGATTCCAAATCACAAAATAAGACAGTCCAATTTACTTTTGGTTCTCAGTGAAATATTAGTGTGGTTTATAACACCATACATTCATGAAAGCTATATTTTTATTCAAAAGATCACATTTGTACCTTTTTTTCCTTTAACTCTGTAGGTCTAATATTTTTCTAAAGGACAAGTTTTCTTAAATACATGTTCATATGGGTTTTCTGCTGTAATAAATTTCTAAAGTGTATACACTGACATGAAGAACTACACAAAGTACACTCATCTAACAAGGCATATATTTGCTAAATTTGAAGATGGTGGCTTTACCCACTATGCCACAATGCCGGTTCTGAGTACTTGTTTCTTTTTTAAGATTTACTTCTTTATTTGAAAGGCAGAGTTACAGAGAGGCAGAGGCAGAGAGAGAGAGTTCGTCCATCCATTGATTCACTCCCCAGGTGTCAACAATGGCTGGAGCTGCACTGATCCAAAACCAGGAGCCAGGAGCTTCTTCCAGGTCTCCCTCAAGGGTGCAGGGGACCAAGGGCTTGGGCCATCTTCTCCTGCTTTCCTAGGCAATAGCAGAGAGCTGGATCAGAAGTGGAGCAGCTGGACTTGAACCAGCACCATATGGGATGCCGGCTCTGGAGGCAAGCAGCTTTACTTGCTATGCCACAGTGCCAGACCCTTTATTTGGTTTTGAGCAATGTTCATCTGCAATTTTCATATGTTTATCAGAAAGTGTTATTTGATATTAAGATCTCAGTAAAAAATAAGAGTGGGAATAAGAGGGGGCCGAGGAAGTGGAATGGGAGTATGAGTGGGGAGGGCAAGCATAGTGGGAAGAATCTTCATGTTCCTAAAGTTGTAATTATGAAGTATATGAGGGTTATAACTGTAAAGCTGTATAGTTCTGCATACACTCATATGAACTTACTTCTAAGGGTACAGTTAAAAACTTGCCATAGGACCCCAAATAGCCTTAGATGCATGGTAAAATACCATCTTTTTTAAAAGGATTATTTCATTTATTTGAAAGACAAAGTTACAGAGGGAGGTAGAGATAGAAAGAGAGGTCTTCCATCCCCTGGTTCACTCCCCAGATAGCTGCAAAGGCTGGAGCTGCACTGATGCAAAGTGCAGGTGCAGGGGTGCAAGGACTTTGGCCATCTCCTATGGCTATCCTAGGCCATATCAGAGAGCTATATCTGAAGAGGAGCAGCCAGGACTAGAGCTGGCACCCACATAGGATGCTGGCACTTCTGGACAAAAATTTAACCCACTTCACCACAGTGCCGGCCCCAAAAATACCATCTGAAGTGTTAAAGTGATATTATTGTTAGGATAGAGTGTCAGGTAATAATAAAATTAAAAAGGAGTGAGTGCTCCAACATGGAAAGCAATACACACATCAGACTCATAGAATGACAATCACTTGAAATAGCACTCTGACCTCAGAATCAGCCCTTAAGGCATTCTGGTCTGGCTTAAAAGCCCAGGAGAGCATTTCAGGCATGGAAAACCAAGACACTGTGGCAAAAAAAAAAAAATGTCCTACATAAAGTACCTCGGTGGGTGAGACCCCATTGGAAAGAGGTGATCATCAAAGAAGGAGGTACTTTTCTTTGAAAGGTGGGGAGAGCTTCCACTTTGCTTATGGCTTTGTCTAAATTCTGGTGGCATTTGTGGATTCAAAAGGCTTCCTATTCCTAATATTGACTTAAGAAATTTGTATTCCTTAAAAAATAAATTAAAAAAATAAATAAAAAGCAAAAAACATAGCCTTGAGTGATCATTGATGTCATACATAAGAGTTTTAATTATTAAATTAACAATAAAAGTCACTGTTCACTAACTTCCCATGCAGGACCTCTGTCCCCAAAGAGTTGTATTATTTTTATTATGTATAAATGCTCACAAAACATGTTTCATTCTTGGGTGCTTCTTTAGAGTTAAGTTTCTTAAAAAAAGAAAGAAATGAAATTAACTTTAAGATGCAATGACTTTGAATAGCTCTTGTCTCAGCCATTGAGGAACAGTTGGTTTTTTTCATTGAAATTGTTGAACTCCCTACTTAGTATAGAGTTGGTCTTCTGTGTATAAAGTTAATAAAAAATGAATCTTAGTGGAGAATGGGACTGAGAATGGGAGACAGAGGAGGAGGAAGTGTGGGACAGTGGGTGAGAGGGTGGGTATGGTGGGAAGGATCACTGTATCCCTAAAATTGTACTTACAAATGCATGAAGTTTTTTTTTTCCTTAAATAAAAAGTTTCTTTGGGGGAAAAATAAAAATATATTTTAATATCCTTTTCATGGACATATGAAATAGACCAAATTTTGAATTTTAAAAAAAAGTAGCTTTCATTCAGATCACGCCAAGTCTAAGGCTTTGCAACCTCATGATTATATATCGTTGGGCAAACCAGTTACTTACCTTTTTCTGCCTCAGTTCCATATTCTTTAAAGTTAATGTAATAGGAGCAATCTCATTTTTTTCTGGAAACATAAAATGCTGAAAACATTGCCTGATATAAAATAAATGTTGGTGATTATTATTATCTATTCACATTTTCCTAAACAAAAGTATTTAAGTATCTCTCATTTATGTATAATGTTGAAGTGTACACATTTAGATACAACTCAATGTATTTGAAATAAAATTGCATACATTCAATTTTATTGAAACTCTTCCTATTTCTCTTTTGATGCTAACTCAAACTAGGTTCAGTTTCTGTTTAATTTGATGAATAAGCCATTTCTTATCCAATTACCTAGATAGTGTAACCTATTAAATCATTTGAGCTTTATGATGGTACCTGCGTCTTTTGCAAAAAGAGTAACTAAACTGTGTCATTTTGGTTAAAAATTAATCTCTAGGTTAAATTTGATATTTAAAGAAAGGGACTGTTCTAGGGCAGTAATCTTAAGCTGGTACACTGATGGACTTTGATACATGGATTGGGGTTTGCTGATTGTGTATGTGTAATTATGAATGTATGGTGCATGTGTATATGTTTGTGTGTGTATTTGCTCAATTTAAAGCTACAATAAAATAATTTGCTGCTTGGGCACATCTGAACAAGAACAAAAAAGCCACATTTTAAGTGATTCTGTTGCTTCTGATTCATCATATATGTTCCTTCCCTGTACTAAACTCAAAAATCAGATTGTGAATGTTATGAAATCATTTGAAAGTAGATTATGAGAAGATAAACATTAACATATGTTCAATAAGTATAAATCACCCACCAGAATAACAAAAAGGAGCAATTCCAAGCACCCACAAATATCAACAAAAAACAAGAAGTTTACCAAAAGTAGTATATGATAAAATACAACAGAAGTAATGAAATATTAAGACTGAAATCCAAACATATAAATAATCTGATCAAGTATAATGTTTTGAAAACAGCCCTAAATTTCCAGCTCAGCAGAGTGAATATAAAACAAGACACAAATGTGTGTACTCAGAATGAGTATGTGTTAAACATTTATGTGTTAAAAGTAAAGGACCATCTGCTAACACTAGTCAGAAGAGGTCCTATATCAGTTTTGGGCAGCATCAGTTTCAAAGGAAAGGATATGATTAACGCTTAGTGTATTTGTGAGTTATAAAGGGCACAGTTAATTATGAGATCATAATATTCTTAAGCATTGATGCTGCTAATAACAAACCTTCAAAATATATGTAGCCAAACACAAACAGAACTGCAAGGAAAAGAGTCATTCAACAAAATAAATGTTGAAGAGAAATTTGAATGCCATCTTGATTTCCCCAAAAAAACCCATTATATTCTAGATTTCAAACACATCTCAATATATTTATAAGGATGTAATCCATTAGAACAAGGTAGGGATATTTCCTCTCACCACTTCTATGCAATATCATACTGGAGTTTCCAGGCAATTCAATTAGTCAAGAAAAGATTTAAACTCATTTCCTTGTAAAACTTTACAGCTTTCTTTGGCCCAGCATTGTAGTATAGTGGGTTAATCCTCTGCTTGTGATGCCAGCATCCAATAGGGGCACCAGTTATAAAGCAGTGGAGGATTTGCTAAGTACTGCATCCATGTGGGAGACCCAAAGAAAGCTCGTGGCTCATGTTTCAGACTGTCTCATCCCTGGCTGGTGTGGTCATTTGGGGAGTGAACCAGTGGATGGAAGATCTCTCTCTCTCTCTCATTGGGCCCTTTAAATAATTCTTTAAAAACCCAAATTTTGAGAAGAAAACAGACTCCTTGCTGGCTTATGAAGACTTCAAAGAAATCCAATCACTCCAGAAGCTGTCCTCAAAAGCAAGGAAAATATATGAAATCTTCCTATAAAAATATATAATGGCCTGGGAAAGGCAGCATAAGATGGACCAAATACTTGGTCCCCTGTACCCATGTCGGAGGCCTGGAGGAAGCTCTGGGCTTCTGGCTTCAGTTTGGCCTAGCCATGGCTGTTGCAACCATTTGGGGAGTGTACCAGTGGAAGGAAGATCTTCATTAATCTTCACTCTGCCTTTCAAATAAATAAATAAATAAAAACTTAAAAAATTGATATATGTAAATCCAGCAATAGTACCGGGTTACTCACTATTATTGTGTTAGAATTTTCCATAATTTGTGGCTTGTCCCAAACACAAAATTTAAATCCATAGGTGATACCAGATAATGGAATTTCATGGTTCTACAACAGTTTGATTTTTTTTTTACTGCTTAGAAGTCCATAGATTTCTCTAAATGATTTTTCCTCCTCTGTAGCATCACTAAGTACTTAGGCAGCTTGGACACAGTAGGTGTTGTCTAGGGAGTCACAGTATATTCATACTCTTGGTGGTGACCACAGGTGAATGTGGCATTGAAGTGGCAACAGACATTGCATGTTGTGATGGTGGTGATAACCAGCTAGTATGTTCATTTTGATCTTGTTCGTCAGGAAAAAAAAATTTCCTAGGATGTCTTCTGTTCAACATGCCTTTTTTAAAAGATTTATTTGCTTATTTTAGTTACACAGAGAGAGAAGGAGGGGGGAGAGAGAGAGAGAGAGAGAGAGAGAGAGAGAGAGAGAGTCTTCCATCCACTGGTTTACTCCCCCAATGGCTGCTGCAATGGTCGGAGCTGCACTGATCCAAAACCAGGAGCCAGGAACTTCTTCCAGGTCTTCCACATGGGTTCAGGGGCCCAAGGACTTGGGCCATCTTCTACTACTTTCCCAGGCCATAGCATAGAGCTGTATCAAAAGCAGAGCAGCCTGGACTTGAACCAGCATCCATATGGGGTATGCCGGCATGGCAGGCAGCGGCTATACCCACTATGCCACAGTGCCGGCCCCTCATTGTGCCTTTTTAAAAGATTTATTTCTTTGTTTGTAAGTCATAATTAGAGACAGAGTGAGAGCAAGGGGGGGGGGAGGAGTGTTTGCATCTTCACGAGCTGATTCACTACTGAAATTCTTAATTCCATTGTGATTTCTTCTGTGATCCACTGGCTACTTAGGGATATGCTACTAATTTTTCATGTATTTTCCAACCTCTTAAATGTCCTTTTGTTTTTCATTTTCAGGCTTTTGAAAGTTGTTTTCTTTGGGAGCCAGAAACACGGGTAGTAGTTATCCATCTGCTGGTTTGCTCTTCAAATGTCTGTAGCAGGTGAGCCTTTTCAGGCCACACTGAACTCAATCCAGGTCCATCACATGACTGACAAGGACCAAAGTGCTTGAGCTACTAACTGCTTTTTCCCAGCATTCACATTGGTGGGAACTGGGAAGGGAAACAGAGTCAAGACTTGAGCCTAGGTAATATAATACACAATGGGCATACCAAATGATATCTTAACTACCAGGAAACTCATCCCTAATTTTCAGTTAAAATCCCTCATGGCCAGAGGAAATATTTTATGGTTTAAATCCTTTCAAATTTATTTAGGCTATTACATGATCTAGCAAACAGTCTTCTCTGGCAAATGTTGCATATATACTCAAATGGAATGCATTATTGAATGGTATAAGATAAACACTTTGTTGTTTTAGAGTGTAAATTTTCTATATCCTTTTCAGGCTTTTTTGGTAGTAGTATTTCCATTATTGAAAGTTGGATATTGGCATCTCTGAGCATTGTTGTTTTATGGTTTATTTGTCCACATATTTTTGTCCTTTTTATTTAATTTTTAAAAATTTGTTAAATATATATAACTACATATCTAATACATATTGGATGATCCTTTTGCTACTTCATATTTCCTATTTATATCTAGTACCATCTTTTGCCTTAAAGTCTAATCTGGGGGTGTAGTAGTTGAAGCCACCGCCTGCACTGCCAGGATCCCATATGGGCTCCAATTCAAGCCCCAGCTGCTATAATTCCAATCCATCTCTCTGCTATGGCCTGGGAAAGCAGTAGAAAGTGGCCCAAGTCCTTGGTCTCCTACACGCACATGGGAGACATGGAAGAGATTCTAACCGTTGTGGCCTTCTGGGGAGTGAGCCAGTGAATGGGGCCTGCCTCTCTCTCTCTCTCTCTCTCTCTCTCTCTCCCCCTCTCTCCCTCTCTCCCTCTCTGTAACTCTACCTTTCAAATAAATGAATCTTTAACCAAAAAGGACTATTCTGGGTGTGATGTGACATACTGGGTAAAGCCACTGCCAGCAGTGTCAGCATCCTATATGGGCACCAATTTGAGTCCTGGCTGCTCCACTTCTGATCCAGCTCCCCACTAATGTGCCTGGAAAAGCAGCAGAAGATGGTCCATGTCCTTGAGCTCCTTTATTTATGAAGGAGACCCTGAAGAAGCTCCTGGATCCTGGCTTCAGACTGGCCAAACTCTGGCTGTTGTGGCCATTTAGGGAGTGAACCAGCAGATGGAAAATCTGTGTTTGTCTCTCCCTCTTTCTCTCTGTAACTCTTACTTCCAAATAAATTAATAAATCTTTAAAACAAAAAGAAAAAAAGATTAGTCTGACCATTGTTTGCCAGTATAACCATCACTCTTACATGTTGGCAATTATTTTTTGTCTTTAATTTATGAGCATTTTGCATTTTTGAATCTTGAGTGTTATCTCCTGTATATGATGTGTTATTTGAACTTTTCTGCTGTTTTGTTTTAATGGACAAAATTTGCCTTTTTAAAAAAAGATTTCTTTCTTTACTTTTTAAAAATAACCTTGTCTTTTAATTCTTTTTGCCGTGTACTTTTCTTAAAGATTTATTTAATTTATTTGAAAGGGAAAGATACAGACAGAGGGAAGACAGAGACAGAGAGATCTTCCATACACTGATCACTCCTCAAATAGCCATAATAGTCAGAGCTGGGTCAGGCTGAAGCCAGGAGCCAGGAGATTCTTCCAGGTCTCCCACATGGGGTCAGGGGCCCAAGCACTTGGACCATTCTCTGTTGCTTTCCCAGGCACATTATCAGGGAGTTGAAACAGAAATGGAGCAGATGGGACTGAAATCAGTGCCCATATGGGATTCTGGTGCTGCAGACAGTGACTTAACTTGCTGCACCATTGCTATGGCCCTTAACAATTTAAAATCTTAATTTATTAAAATTCTCATTTTGATGTTTGATTCAAAATCTCACTCAAATATAATGTGTCCTGTGGGCAGGTGCTGTGGTACAGCAGATTAAGCCACCACTAGAAATAACTGCATACTAGAAATATCTGGGGTAAAGTCCCACTTGTGCTTCAATCCAGCTTCCTGAAAATGTGCACCCTGGAGACAGAAAGTGATGGATCAACATTTTGATCCCTGAAACCGAAGTGGGAAAATCAGATAGAGTTCTATGCCTCAGGATTTGGACTGACTCAAGCCTGTTTGTTTTAGGCATTTGGCAAAGTAGTCAAGTAGATGGAAGTTCTCTTTGTTTCACTCTGTCACTCAGCCTTTCCAATAAATAAAAATGTTACAATAAATACACCTTAATAGTAGACAATATGGGGCTGGCACCTTGGCTCACTTGGTTAATCCTCCACCTGCAGCACCGGCATCCCATATGGGCACCGGGTTCTAGTCCCAGTTGCTCCTCTTCCAGTCCAGCTCTCTGCTGTGGCCAGGAGAGCAGTGGAGGATGGCTCAGGTGCTTGAGTCCCTGCACCCACATGAGAGACCAGGAGGAGGCACCTGGATCCTGGCTTCAGATCAGCATAGCTCTGACTGTGGCAGCCATTTGTGGGGTGAACCAATGGAAGGAAGATATTTCTGTCTCTCTCTCTAACTCTGTCAAATAAAAAAAAAAATAGACAATGTGTTCTGGGCTTAAACATGCCCCCAGTTTCCTGTCAACAACCTTCCCCCAAACAAGTTTAGAATCAATAATGGCAGAGGGCCTTTTGTGTAAACTGGTCCAAGAACTTGCTTTTTCCTTACTTTCCTTACTTCTTTCTAGTGATGGGTTGATTGCTTTGCTTAACATCTTAGAATGAAAGTGTTTAGCAGCTCTCATTTCTTTTACACCATTTAGCAGCCTCATTTGCATTGCCATTATTCAGATATTCAGTCTCAACAGTTTCAGTTGGTTTAAGTAGTTCTTACTTTGATGGTAGCTTTTTTTTTTTGCTGGTCTTGGAGAGTTTTCCCTGGATAAGTGGTGGATTCGTTTTGAGCCCAAGCTTAGAGGTCATGTCTCAGGGTATGGTGGTTGTGCACTAAGATAAATCGTGATAGTTATTGGGGGCTGAAGCCTTAGCACTTCATTTTTATCCATTAGAAATGACTGAGCAGGCATTAGGATAATCTCATATGCATAAAGCTGTTCTTCCTTAGAAAGCACAGGTGGCATATCCTTCCTCTGTCATTGCAGCTGGGATAAGAGTTCCAGACTCTGGATATGATAGAACAGGCTTAGACCCTGTCTTTTCATAAACTTGCCTTGCATCTCTCCAGACTGTGAGGCATGATGTGTCCCTCATGGCCACTGAAGAGTTGAGTGCTAATTTGAGTCCCAGCTCCTCTACTTTCAATCCAGCTTCCTACTAGTGTGCCTTGAAAAGTAATGGATCATGGCTCAAGTTCTTGGGCCCCTGCTACCCACTTAGGAGACCCAGATGGTGCTTCTAATTAGGAAGTGTGGCCTGGCCCAACTGTGGCCATTGTATCCATTTAGGGAGTGAACCAGCAGATGGAAGATCTCTGTCTCTATCTGTCTCTGTTTCTCTGTAAATCTGCCTTTTGAATAAATAAATAAATTTTAAGAAATCAGTTTTTAGTGTAGCCTGAGTTATAATGAAATACAAATGCCATTGGATATTGTGAATATTTTTAGATAAAAAGATCTAGAAGTCAGTAGGAAGACTGGATACCACATAATTAAGTTTTAAAAATTTGTAATGTAATCTGTTAGTAAGAAAAATGTTAATTTTAACATGTTTTGTCTCTTTTTTTCTCACTCAGCTTTATCTCTTTTAAAATTTAAAGTCATGGTCTATAAGACTATCAGTTATAGATAGCAAGTACTGGGCAGGCATTGTGGAATATCAAGTGAAGCCACATCTTGTGACACTGGCATCCTATACCAGAGTACTGCTGCTCTACTTCTAAACCAGCTCTCTGATAATGTTCCTAGGAAAGAAGAAAACTTTTGAGAAACCCAATTTTAGCAGAAAATCACCCAGGGAAACTTACCAGACCATCCTCCATGAGGTGGATGTCTTGGGTCATTCCTTGTCAAACAGGGACAATTTTTTAAGAGTTGCAAAAGGAGGCTGGTGCCACAGCTCAATAGGCTAATCCTCTGCCTGCGGTGCTGGCACTCCAGGTTCTAGTCCCTGTTGGGGTGCCGGATTCTGTCCTGGTTGCTCCTATTCCTGTCCAGCTCTCTGCTATGGCCTGGGAGTGCAGTGGAGGATGGCCCAAGTCCTTGGGCCCTGCACCAACATGGGAGACCAGGAGAAGCACCTGGCTCCTGGCTTTGGATCAGCATGGTACACCGGCTGCAGCACGCTGGCCGCAGTGGCCATTGGGGGGGGTGAACCAATGGAAAAGGAAAACCTTTCTCTCTGTCTGTCTCTCTCTCTCACTGTCCACTCTGCCTGTCAAAAAAATAAAAATAATAAAAAAAAGAGTTGCAAAGGGAAATTATTAGGTATCTATGTCAAAATCCTCATTATCTGCTTCTAACTTCTTTCTTTCTCCTAATCTTTTTTTTATTTTTTTAAAGATGTCTTTATTTATCTGAAAGAATTACACAGAGAAAGATGGAAAGAGAGAGAGAGAGAGAGAGAGAGAGAGAGAGAAAGGTATCTTCCATCCACTGGTTCACTCCCTAATTGGCCACAAAGGCCGGAGCTGCACCTATCCGAAGCCAGGAGCCAGGTGCTTCCTCCAGGTTTCCCACATGGGTGCAGGGGCCAATGGACTTGGGCCATCCTCTACTGCTTTCCTAGGCCACAGAGCTGGATCAGAAGTGGAGCAGCTAGGCTTGAACCACTGACCATATGGGATGCCAGCACTGGAGGCAGTGGCTTTACCTGCTATACCACAATGCTGGCTGCTTTTTCTCCTAATCCTAAAAATCATTTAAATGCAACCATTTTTTCTTTTGTTAATAATGTAAAAATATATGCATTGATATTATTCCTTCCAAATAATTCATACATTTCCCTTTAATCATATTCTACTATCTCTTTTTAGCTCTGTCTTCATAGCAACCACTTGTATATATGTTAAACATCCTAGTCTAGTTCAATTCTGTGTGAATGCATGACCATTTTGTTGATATTTTCATTGTGCAGTCAAAATTCTAGGTTGTCTTGGAAAATTCATACATCCAGTGTTTCAGAGGCAAATTTGGGCAGATTGATAATTCTCCAATACCAGATATTATATTTTTTAATTTATCTTGATTTTTATGGAACTCTAACTTTAGTTTTGATTTTTGAAAGTTGTGGAGTTATTTCTAGATAGTAGATTTTTCTTTTTTAGTTCTCTGGTATGTGAGTGATCTTTAATTGATTTATGTTTTCTGGTAAATTTTCTTTGTTTTCATATTTTAATGAAATTGGAATGAGCTATTTTTCAGCATCTGGCCTTACATCTGCTTTCTACTCTGTTATTTCTTTTTCTGTTATTCATTTTTCAAATTATTTACCATATATTTTGTAAGACAACTTCTTTAATCCTTTTTCATTTTCTGTTTTCAACTTGCAGTTGATAAGCATCACCTCTATATATGTTTACCATCCTAGTCTAGGTAAATCTCAGCACTGTGAACTTCTAGCCATCTGGATTGGGTTTATTATTTTAAGGTAATCAACTCCCTCAAAATTCCTTAATTTATTTCTCTGGGTGCTTTTATGTACCAAGTTTTTCATGGCTGTCATAAAAAGGCTGATCATTGATCCTTCTTGGGGAAGATGGTATTTTTTTCCTATTCTGGGTTTTTCTGGGAATATGGAATTACTGATGATATTTGAAAGACTCAGTAGAATATTTCTAGATCCTGGCACCTCCTATTCATGGTTATTTAATAAATTGTAAGATTTATGAGTTACATTTCCTGGATTTTTCATTTAGTCCCCTTTGTAATGTATTTACAACGGATTATTTTGCAGCAAATTACTTTATAGCAGCTGTTATAACTATAATATAACTATAATATAACTATTATTGCAGTTCTCCTTGTCACTTCATTATTGTTCCTATGAAATCACTCATTTTGTCTCATACTGATAATATAATTTACTTCATAATATATGGATCACTTTTGCACCACCTTATCTTTGAATTTAGACCAATCATTTATGTATATCTTAGTCCAAGGCAATACTACCATTGTGAAGCTGAGGTCAGCAGTCCCCTCAGAATTCTGTAAGTTGTTTTCATGAATTTCATGTACACAGTTTCTCACAGCCATCTTACTTCAATGTAATCATCCAAAAATTTCAGGTAATATATTTAGTACCTTTTCTTGGTTGGTATAGGAACTAAATTTACCCTTGCTTTTTATTATTCTTCTCTTTCCACATTTTTCTTCTATCATTGCTTTTTAAAAAAGATTTATTTAGTTATTTGAAAGGCAGACTTACAGTGTGAGAGGGAAAGACAGAGATAGAGAGGTTTTCCATCTGCTGGTTCACAGCCCAAATGGCTGCAACAACCAGGGCTGGGCCAGGCCATAACCAGTCACCAGGAGTTTCACCTTGTCTCCCATGTGGGTCCAGGGTCCAAGCAGATTTACCCAAAGTGTCCATAAACATGTTTGAATTTCTTGTCTGAATTCAGCATTGCATTGATGACACAAATCAGGATATGAAAAGCAAAGTAACTTAACATAGCAGGATACTGTAGAACATGCAAAAGTGATTAACATTCCAAAATAAATCATGTAAATTATTCATGTGTAAGAAAAATATATGAAAATCACAAGATCATTGAGATTAAATGTTGCTAGCACAACATTTTTGATGGAGTTAATGACCTCATAAGGAACACACAACCAAGATGGCCATAAATTCACAGTGGCAGGATTGGATTACACTGGCATATTAAATAAAAACACAGGTGATGGTAATCTTAAAGACAATAATACAAACATGTTTGACTTTTATGAAATAAAATATGATTACTGTGAGTAGAAATGAGCAATTCAGTAGGAGCAATAATTGGCAATGAGATATTAGGAAAGCTGGTGAAAATAGACTATTATAATACATTAAAATGGAAATATTTGTAAAAAATAATAAAATTATACTTCAAAGATATACTGTTTATTAGAATTATCTCAAAATATGTTAGATTTTAAATCCAATGGAATTTTAAGTCCCATAACAATAAAAAATGTACTAAGTATATTACCTTGTACCTGTGAGTGATTACATTGGGCCAAGATGGCCCTGAGAAATTTTTTGTATGAACATCATCAGTACAACTTATAGAACTTTGAGGAAGCTGATGACTCAGCTTCACAGTGTAAATACTTCCTTCAACAAAGATACTAAAGATGCTCATAAGTTATATGTCTAAATTCAAAAAAAAGAATGTTTCAAAGTGATACACACTTCATAAGGTAAAATATATTGTCATTACTGTGTAAAGAAATCAGTAGTTTGATCAGAACAATAATAAAATGACAGAGATAAAAGGGAAGTTGCTGAGAAGTAGGTCATTATAATTACATTTTAAAAACAAACTTTTCTTTAAATGTAAACTAAAGATGATATCACATAAAGGAATCAAAAAATTTGTCAGTAGTTGTAACTAGTCTTTCACAGCTTTTTTTTAAAGTTATATTTATTTGAAAGGGTTACATAGAAAAATGAGAGTCTGAGAGAGGGAGAAGTGTCTTTTATCTACTGGTTAACTCCCCATTTGGCCACAATGGTTAGAGCTATGCCAATCTGAAGCCAGAAGCCAGGAAATTCTTCCAGGTCTCCCACATGGGTGCAGGGGCCCATGGACTCTGGCCATCTTCTGCTTTCCGAGGCCATAGCAGAGAGCTGGATCAGACAAGGAGCAGTGGGACTTGTTCCTGCAGCCATTTGGGATGCTGGCACTGCAGGTGGTGGCTTTACCCACTATGCCACGGCACCTGCCCCTGCCACAGCTTTTAAAATGCAAAGATGGGGCTTGGCAGTGAGGTCTTCAGTGGAGAACTCCAGACACCTGTACCTTTCCTTGGCTGTGTTGGAATTGCTTTAAGGAGAAATCAGTGACTCTGCCAAGTATGAGATGTTTGCATTTCACAGTGGAGGTGTTCAAATTTTATGCAAATACCCCAAGATTGTCCTGCAATTCAAAATGCAGCTGCTGACAGGGAGACAAGTCCTCTGTGACCTCAGGCAGACAAAGGAAAGTGGAAACATGGTGTCCATTAAGGCTCTGAAATTCTGTCAATATCAATTATTCAACAACAGTTTCTCTTTTTTCCTGTATAATTTGGACAGTGCTCATGCCAGCTATTACTTTTGCAAACTATCAATTTTTGACCCTCCTCTTTTTCAAGTAGAGATTCTCAGAGAATATTTGCATATTTAGGAATCACAAGCTCTGTTGCCAGGTGAAGTTCCGGTTATCCAGAGAATGTGCAGCTTTTGCAGTAGTCTACATTTTTGGGTGCATATTTATGTTTTGGCTTACAAAAAAAGAAATATCAATCAAGTGTGCATGACCCTAATAGTGAGTACATGTTCATAGCAGCAGTGAACACAGCTGAAAAACCTACACCGACAGAACTCTCTAGCACCTGGGCATGGCACACATTGGTCGGGTCCCCTCAACTTGTTTCCTCGACTACAGAGTTTGACTTGACTTGATTGGACTACATTCATCTCCTGCTCATGTTTTATTCATTCTGGACCAGTGACTCTAAAAGCCAGCATGATTTGCACAGATTTCCTTGGTGCTGCTGCTTTCTCAGAACAAACACCTTCTAGCAACTAGCTTTATAGAAAGCCCATCTTACATGTGCTCAACAAACAGACCTCACTGGGAAGGAATCCTTGTGTCTAGGCCTACTTCTAGCAATGCAGTAAAACAAGTGTCTTTTTTTGCTTTAAAGAAACCAAAAAATGGGGGCCAGCACTGTGGCCTAGCAGGTAAAGCCACCACCTGCAGTGCCAGCATTCTATATAGGCACTGGTTCCAGTCCCGGCTGCTCCACTTACAATCCAGTTTCTCTGCAATGGCCTGGGAAAGCAGTAGAAGATAGCCCAAGTCCTTGGGCCCCTGCACCCATGTGGGAAACCCAAAGGAAGCTCCTGGCTCCTGGCTTCAGATCGGTGTACTCTAGCTGTTGTGGCCACCTGGGAAGTGAATCATGATGGAAGACTCTCTCTCTCTGCCTCTCCTTCTTTCTTCGTGTAACTCTGACTTTCAGATAAATAAATAAATCTGTAAAAAAAGGATATCAAAAATGAACTTAATCTGCCAAGCAAATGGACAGCATAGGGCAACATCTGTCTGCATTTCACTAACAGACCCTCTTCTTTCCACGGGGATGGGCATTCCTTTTAAAATTAGACAACAGGAAGTGATGTTTCAAAACTGTAGCTATCGTATTTCTCAGGTGTTCACATATGCTCTACTGTCCTAATACATACACAGTACTGTCCTCTGACTTTTGAAACCCATCAATAAGAGTTAGATGCCTTCTTTTGCCCCTGATTTTCTTTCTGTAAATAGTTTTACATTACTTGAAAGCCTGCAACTATTTTGAAGAGGGAGCTCTATGAATACCTACACTTTTTCACTCAGATGTGTAATAAAAGTACATATATAAATATATAACTATGTAATATATTTATATGAGGATACATCAAAAAGTTCATGAAAAACAAAAGAGAAGTTTATTTTGTTAATATATTGTTGAACCCATGAATGGTATTTTTCTTGATTGCATCTTTCATCAACTTTTTGAAGAGCAACTTATTTGTATGAGTTTTAACATTTGGTTTTCAATTTGGATTTAAATCAAAATAAACACAGCATTTACTTCCATTTGCCACCACCTTTAAAACTGCCCTTGTATATGTATACATGTATTTATATACGATCAGTTTGGCTATATTCTCCCTACAATAATATTTTTGCCCCAGAAAGTTATCTAATTTCCCCCAAATTCAGTTAGAATGATTTACTTTGTTGACATTAGTGGCAGGAAACATTGCTCTGAGTCAAAAAGAATTCATTTTATTATTTTATTTTATATCATGATGCATGTTTTTATGGTGCTATTAGGTACAAACTTTGATATTTTTGTAGATAATTTTAAAATCACAAACAAATAAAAACATATTTAATTTGCAATCATTCTCCTGGGAGCAGACTGAATTATACATTTAGTCCGAAAGCTGCAATAACTGGAGGTTATTGCCAAATTATAGCTGTGGTGCCTCTGGGTCTACCAGGTCAAAAGGATCTCCATCAGCCCAGCACATCCCTGGGTGGAAGTCCAAGGGTTGACAGACATACCTGAGCAAGGGGCTTCCCGCTCCTCTGCCCCGAGAGGCTGAAGTTACCCTGGGAATCAGAGTGCATCCACCTGCATATGTGAAAGCATAATTCCATCCTATAGAACCCCATTAAGCCTGAAAACTGGCTCTAGTTTTGCAAGGGCATCTTTAGAATAAGATTTGGCTGGAACACTTCCTACATGCATGTTAACACATGATTATTCTCTCCACCTCTTTCTGCGTGCCCAGGACTTCTGCAGCAGTCCATGTCTGTGCAACACTGTTAACTTCAGAAAAAATGGTGTTATTTAAGAGTTTTAAAATATGTATTTGCCTGCTAATAGTTTACTTTCAAAGTGAGACCCATTATGTCCCTATGCATACTTACATTATTTTAAGCATGTGTAATGTTGGATGTGTACAGTATAGTACTGAATGTGTAATTTGAATCAAGTGTGGTGTTCTCTGTTCAACCTGGATGGCCTTGCAGAAATGCTTCCTGTGTTACTTGCAGCTTTTTGTGTGTTAGCTGGGGAATGGGGAAACAACCTTCATGGTGGCCCCTGGGATCTCATGATCCCAAGCTATGCCTTGAAGCATTCTCATCCCCAGCACTGGAAATTTCAAAGTAAACTACTACAGGACAGAATTTCTGTGAAATGGAAACTGTCATAGGAGCCACTTATAGAGTAGATTTTAATGTTAGACAAAAAATAAATAAATTCATTGTCAATAAACATCCAGAAAAACTAAAAAAAATTCTTTAAAATGGTAAATTATCAGACTGGCCTAGTGTGGCACTTGAAAACTTTGTGCACAACATTTCCAGGATGAATACAGATTTTTGAGGGTATTGATTACTTCATAAAAACCAACCAAAATGACTACAGTTACCCTAGGGCTAAGTTGCCTTATACTATATTTAAATGTGCATAGGTTACATTTATATATTCAAAGAACAAACAAAAATAATGGGTGCAGATGTAACGAAATAAAACACAGTAATTATCCGAGAAGTTAGTAATTTTGTTAGGTGTTTAAATTTTAACTGAAAAGTGATCGCTGTTAAATATAAGAGGGGGAATAAGAGAGGGAGGAGATGTACAATTTGGGACATGCTCAATCAGACTTGCCCCAAATGGTGGAGTTAGAATCGTGCCAGGGGATCCCAATACAATCCCATCAAGGTGGCATGTACCAATGCCATCTCACTAGTCCAAGTGATCAATTTCAGTTCACAATTGATCATAATGAAAGGACTAAGAGTCAAAGGGATCACACAAACAAGACTAGTGACTGCTAATACTAACTGATAGAATCAAAAAGGAAGAGAACAATCCATCATGGGAAGCAGGATACACAGCAGACTCATAGAATGGCAGATGTCCTAAATAGCAATCTGGCCTCAGAATCAGCCCTTAAGGCATTCGGATATGGCTGAAGAGCCCATGAGAGTATTTTAGGCATGGAAAGACAAGACACCCTGGAAAAAAAAGAAGAAGACCTAAATGAAAGATATCTGCAAGTGAGATCCCAGTGGAAAGAATGGGGCCATCAAAGAAGGAGGTACCTTTCTATGAAGGGAGGAGAGAACTTCCACTTTGACTATGACCCTGTCGGAATAAGATCAAAGCCGGTGAACTCAAAAGGTTTCCATAGCCTTGGCAACTCATGACTAGAGCCTAGGGAGATTACTGACGCCATAAACAAGAGTGTCAAATTGTTAAGTCAACAACAGGAGTCACTGTGTACTTACTTCTCATGTGGGATCTGTCCTTAGTGTGCTGTACATTGAGATTTAATGCTATAACTAGTACTCAAACAGTATTTTACACTTTGTTTTTCTGTGTGGGTGCAAACTGATGTAATCTTTACTTAATATATACTAAATCAATTTTCTGTATATAAAGATAATCAAAAATGAATCTTGATGTGAATGGAATGGGAGAGGGAGCAGGAGATGGGAGGGTTGTGAGTGGGAGGGAAATTATGGGGGGGGAGCCCTTGTAATCCATTAACTGTACTTTGGAAATTTATACTTACTAAAAAATAAATAAATAAATAAATAAATAAATAAAGTCCGGGGCTGTCACTGTGTTGCAACAGGTTAATGCCATGGCCTGAAGTGCCAGCATCCCATATGGGCACCAGTTCAAGTCCCAGCTGCTCTACTTCTGATCCAGCTCTCTGCTATACCCTGGGAAAGCAGTAGAAGATGGCTCAAGTCTTTGGGCCCCTTCATCCATGTGGGAGACCAGAAAGAAGCTCTTGGCTCTTGCTTTCAGATTGGCACAGCTCCAGCTGTTGCGGCTAACTGGGGAGTGAGCCAGCGGATGAAAGACCTCTCTCTGTGTCTCCACCTCTCTCAGTAACTGTCTTTCAAATAAATAAATAAATCTTTAAAAAAAGAAATTTGTAATTTTGTAGGAGCAATAATAGAATAATAAGCACATATAAGGAAATTTACTATAAAATTGTCCTCTGCAAATACATTACAAATGAAAATAGGATAAGAAATTGGGAAATGTGAATGAAGCAAATATCTTGCTACTTTCTAAATAACCATGATGGAAAGATGCCAAAATATAGAAGTACTCTATTGAAACATCAAATATTGACAATAAATTAATGGTCCTATAAAAATCCAGATTTATTTATTTATTTGAAAGTCAGAGTTACACACAGAGAGAAAGAGAGGCAGAGAGAGAGAGAGAGAGAGAGAGAGAGAGGTCTTCCATCCACTGGTTCACTCCCCAATTGGTCAGAACAGCGGAGCTGCACTGATCTGAAGCCAGGAGCCAGGAGCTTCCTTTGGGTTTCCCACATGGGTGCAGGGGCCCAAGGACTTGGAAAATCTTCCACTGCTTTCCCAGGCCATAGCAGAGTGCTGGACCAGAAGTAGAGCAACCAGGTTCTCAAACTGCCGCCCATCTGGGATTTTGGCACTGCTGGTGGTGGCTTTACGCGATACCCCACAGTGCTGGCTTCAGGGAAAAATTATTTTACCAGCAAATGGTTAATGCTCAATCTTTTCTAAGATGGCTCTGGAAAACTGGGTTCATGAATGTCCCCAGAGAAATAATGGGATTTAATTATTTTACAATAATAAAGACAATCCAGGTAGCCATAAATTCATACTGCCTGGATTAACTTATACTAGCATAACAAAGGTATATATAGAGGTGAGCCAAAACTGCTGTGGCTCACTAGGCTAATCCTCTGCCTGCAGCGCCAGCACCTCAGGTTCTAATCCTGGTTAGGGCACCAAATTCTGTCCCAGTTGCTCCTCTTCCAGTCCAGCTCTCTGCTGTGGCCCAGGAAGGCAGTGGAAGATGGCCCAAGGGCTTGGGCCCTGCATCTGCATGGGAGACCAGGAGGAAGCACCTGGCTCCTGGCTTCGGATTGGTGCAGCACACCTGCCGTAGCGGCCATTTAGGGGGTGAACCAATGGAAAAGGAAGACCTTTCTCTCTGTCTCTCTCTCTCTCACTGTCTAACTCTGCTTGTAAAAAAAATGCAACTCAGGGCTGTCTTCTCTGGACTTGTTCTGTGAGCAGAACAGCCACCAGCTGGCTAGTAAAGACTCCTCAATTTGATTTCATTGATTAAAGTGGTCTTTGTTTGATGTCCCTGACAACAGAAGTTAATATAGAAACAATATAAAAATTGCATGGACATATTATTTGTGTATAGCTATAAATACTGCTTTATGATTTTTATCATGCACATTATAATATACCACTTTCCCCCATGCTATGATCATTGCCATGAATCCATTTTGTCATATTACTATATCAGTTGGCCGGTGCTGTGGCTCAATAGACTTATCCTTCACCTGTGGTGCCAGCACCCCAGGTTCTAATCCCAGTCAGGGTGCCAGATTCTGCACCGGTTTCTCCTCTTCCAGTCCAACTCTCTGCTGTGGCCCGGGAGTGCAGTGGAGGATGGCACAGGTCCTTGGGCCCTGCACCTGCATGGGAGACCAGGAGGAAGCACCTGGCTCCTGGCTTTGGACCAGTGTGGTGTGCTGGCCACAGCACACCAGGCGCAGTGGCCATTGGGGGTGAACCAACAGAAAAGGAAGACCTTTCTCTCTGTCTCTCTCTCTCACCATCCACTCTGCCTGACAAAAAAAAAATCTGTTTTCATAAAACTAAATACAAAATACCTCATTATGAGCTCTAGTTACCTACTGTGCTGTGGAACATTTAAATTTGTTTATTCTATATTTTGATATTCCTTATCTAACCTTTCTTTAGCCTACTCCCATAATCAAGTCTCTAGTAACCATTATTCCAATTTCAGGTCAGACAGGGGGCTGTATGAACATGACTGTGGGATCCTTGGGTGACAGGACTGTGAAAACACTGTGGCCATATGGGAGGATGCAGGCTGTGGCTGGGACTTTGGGCATCAGTGTGGTGGGTGGCTCTAGATGCTCAGGGCTACCTGATTTTCTGGTGAGGGTCATTGCTGCAGAATCCATGTTCCCAGGGAGGACTGCATAGATTCTTTGTGTTGTTCTTGTGTCAGTGAAGATGAGAACTATACCCACTGGGGCTCATGCACAGGCATTGGTCTCCTTTGAGGAGAGGAGGTGAGTTTGTGAATATGGCAACAGAGCAGAACAAATCTTCCCTCATATAAAAAGAGATTTACCACACTAAATTTGGGTGTCACCCTGGACACTCCCTTCACCTTGAAGCACTGTGCGGAACTCCCTGACCACACCCAGCATTCATCTCTAGGTATTCACTGAAAGAACAGACACTCTTCTAAGCCAAAGAAGCAAAGTCCAAATATAAAAGACATCACAGAGGAAAAAAAAAACAACAAGTGTCACCACAAATGCCTAATAATAAATGAAACAATTCAAGATACAAGAATATAGAAGACATCATGATGATCCCAAAAGAACAAAACTCTTAAATAATAGAATGTGAAGAAGAGATGGAAGAAATACCAGAAATGGAATTCAAAAAATTAATCATAGAATTGTAAGTAATCAAAAATACATTCATGAACTAATATCCAAACATGACAAAAAAAGTTTCCCCATGAAATTGAGATTTTCAAATGAAATCAAATTAAATATTGGATATGAAGAACTCAAGCAACAACAAAAAATACAGTGGAAAGCCTCAGGAATAGACTCAGTGAGGCAGAAGAAAGAATATACGAATTAGAAGTCAAATCTATGGAAAATTTACAGTCAGACAAAAAGAAAAAAAAGGAAGATGTAATTAAAAAGCTAAAAACACTATCAGAGATTTATGTGATACTATCAAATGACCCAACATACAAGCTTTACAAATTTCTGAAGGTTTGAAAATAGAGAATGGATTAGAAGGCCTATTTAGTGAAATAATTACAGAAAACTTCCATAATTTAGAGAAAGGAAGGGATGTCCAAGTACAGGGAACACACAGAGCTCCTAATGGACATGACCAGAAAAGATCTTCACCATGATACATTGTAGTCAAACTCTTCACAGTAAAACATAAAAAAAATTGTAAAATGTGCACCAGAGAAACACCAGTTTACTTTCAGAGGATCTCCAATTAGACTCACATCATACTTCTCATCAGTAACCCTACAGGCTAAGAGAGAATGTCAAGATGTATTCCAAGTATTAACCAAAAGAAATTGTCAACCCAGAATACTATACTCAGCAAAGCTCTCACTTATGAATAAAGGTGAAATAAAGAACTTCCAAAACAATCAGAAATCAAAAGAGTTTGTCACCGCTCCTCCAGCCATAAAAAATATGCTTTAGGTTGTGCTATACACAGAAACATAGTCATCGCTACAAAAGGTGAAACCAGAAAATCTCCCAGTAAAAGTTTAAAGGATAGCCAAAGTAAACAATATGAATATTTATGGGAAAATGGCAGGGCCAAGTTGTTACATATCAATAGTCACCTTGAATGTAAATGGCCTCAACTCTCCAGTTAAAAGACACAGAGTAGCTGAATGGATTAAAACAAAACCCATCTAATTGCTGCATATAAGAAACACATCCCCCAAACAAAAATACATGCAGACTGAAAGTAAACAGATGAAAAAAGTTATTCCATGCTGACAGATGGTGTAACCATCCTAATATTAGACAAAATAGACTTTAACATAAAAAATTAAAAGAGACAAAGAAGGTATCAATTCAACAGGAAGATGTGACTACTATTAATGGATTTAAAGGGAGACATAAACCCCAATACAATAGTAATGGGGTTTTTAATACTCTACTTGAAGCAAAGGACAGATGAACCAGATTGAAAATCAGCAAGAAACAACAGAGATAATAGATGCTATAGAACAAAGGTATCTAACAGATATCTACAGAACTTTTCTTTTTTTAAAAGATTTATTTACTTATGTGAAAGTCAGAGTTACACACAGAGAAAAGGAGAGGTACAGAAGTAAAGGGAGAGAGAGAGAGAGAGAGAGAGAGAGAGAGAGAGAGAGAGAGATTTTTCATCTACTGATGCACTTCCCAGTTGGCTGCAATGCCCCGAGCAGTGCCGATCCAAAGCCAGGAGTCAGGAGCTTCTTCTGGGTCTCCCATGAGGGTTCAAGGCCCCAAGGACTTTGGTCATTTTTACTGCTTTCCCAGGTTATAGCAGAGAGCTGGATCAGAAGTGGAGAAGCCTAGATTCAAACCAGTGCCCATATGGGATGCTGGCACTGCAGGTGGCAGCTTTTCCTGCTATGCCCCAGTGCCTGCTCCAACAGAATTTTTCATCCTTCAGATGCAGAATATACATTCTCCTCACTAGTGCATGCAACTTTCTCTAGGATAGACCACATACTAGGCCACAAAGCAAGTCTCAGCAAATTCAAAAAAAAAAAAACTGAAATCATACTATGCTTCTTCTATAACCACAAAGGAATGAAGCTGGAAATCAACAACTCAAGAATCTCTAGAACACATGCAAACACATGGAGACTGGACAATATGATCCTGAATGAACAGTGGGTCACTGAAGAAATTAGAATAAAAATTCTGGAATGAATAAAGAGGACAATGCAATATAGCAAAACTTCTGGGATACAGCAAAAGAAGTGTTAAAAGGAAAGTTTATAGCAACTGGTCACTACTTCAAGAAACTGGAGGGGCCAGCATTGTGGTGCAGTGAGTTAACACACTGGCCTGAAGCACTGACATCCCATATGGGTGCCAGTTCTAGTCCTGGCTGCTCCTCTTCTGATCCAGCTCTCTACTACGACCTGGGACAGCAGTAGAAGATAGCCCAAGTGCTTGGGCCCCTGCACCCATGTGGGAGACCTGGAGGAAACTTCTGGCTTCTGGCTCCTGGCTTTGGATTGGTGCAGCTCCGGCCATTGTGGCCAATTAGGGAGAGAACCAGTGAATGGAAGATCTCTCTCTCTGACTCTGCCTCTCTGTAACTTTGCCTTTCAAATAAATAACCTTTAAAAGAAAGAAATTGGAAAGGAATCAAATAAATGCACTATCAATGCATCTCAAGGTCCTAGAAAAACAACCATAAACCAACCCAAAATTAGTAGGAGAAAAAAAAACCTTAAAACTAGAGAAAAATAAACAAAACTGAAACAAAAAAAGAGTACAAAAGATCAGCAAAATGAAAAGCGTGTTTTTTGAAAAAATAAATAAAATTGAAACAACACTGGCCTAATTAACCAAAAAAGAGGAAGAATATAAAGAAATAAAAGTAGAGCTGGAAAAGGAAATGTAACAGCGGATACCACAGAAATAAAAAGAATCATTAGCAATTACCACAAAGAGCAGTATTCCAAATAATTAGGAAACCTAGAAGAAATTGTTAATTTTCTGGACTCATACAACGTACCTAAATTGAATCATGAACATAGAAAACCTAAACATACCAATAAACAAGATAGAAATTGAATCAGTTATAAAGACCCTCCCAGCAAAGAAAAGCACAGGACTGATGGGACTGATGGCTTCACTGCTGAATTCTACCAGAAATTTAAAGAACTAACTCCAATTCTTCTCAACCTATTCAAAACAATTGAAAGAGGGAATCCTGCTAAACTCCTTCTATGAAGCAAGATATATTGCAGGACATTTATAATCAAAATATCCAAGAATTTGCAGGAAAACAGATGGACAGGCCAATTAAACAGAATAGAAACTCCAGAAATCAATCCACCCATCTACAACCAAATTATCTTTGACAAAGGAGCTAAAATCAATCCCTGGGGCAAGGATATTCTCTTCAACAAATAGCACTGGGAAATCTGGTACTCCACATGCAGAAGTATGAAGCAAGAATATTACCCTACTCTACAAAAAATCCACTCAAAATATATTAATGACCTAAATCTATAACTCAATATCAAATTATTAAATAATACTTTGGGGAAGCCCTACAAGACACTGGAATAGACAAAGAGTTCTTGGAAAAGATCCCAGGTGCTCAGTGAATCAAAACCAAAATTGAAAATGGGATTACATCAATTTGAGAAGCTTCTGCGCTGCAAAAGAAACACTCATAAAAATGAAGAGGCCACCAACAGAATGGAAGAAATTATTTGCAAACCATGCCACTGATAAAGAATTAATAACCAGAATCTGCAAAGAGATCAGGAAACACCACAACAGCAAAACAAAAAACCCAGTTTAACAGTCATTTTTCAAAACGGGAAATCCAAATGGCCAATAGACACATGAAAAAATGCTCACGATCACTAGCTATCAGGAAAATACAACCAAAACCACAATGAAGTTTCACCTCACCCCCATTTGAATGGCTTTCATACAGAAATCAACAAACAACAAATGCTGGTGAGAATGTTGGGAAAAAGATACTCTAATCCACTGTGGGATGAATTGTAAACTGGTACAGCCACTGTGGAATACAGTATAAAGATACCTCAGTAATATGAATATAGAACTACCATATAACCCAGCCATTCCTCTCCTAGGATTTTTATCCAGAGGGAATAAAATTTGCATATGCAAGAGTATCTGTACCCCCATGTTTATTGCAGCTCAATTCATAACAGAGAAGATATGCAATCAATCCAAATGTCCATCAACTGAAAATTAAATATATTATGGGGTATATACACCACAGAACACTTACTACACAGCAGTTTAAAAAAATGGAATCCTTTCAGTGGAACAAAATGGATATAATTGGAAAAGATCATACTTAGTAAAAAAGCCAGTCCCAAAAGGACAAATACAATCTCTGATATTTGATAACTAGTAGAACACCTAAATGGTAATCCATAGAAGTAGTATTAACATTTTAAGATTTCATGACTTTGAGCAGCACTTGTCTTGACTGTGGAGAAATTTTTTTTTCATACAACTTGTGAAAATCACACACACACACACACACACACACACGAAAAAATTCCAGATTGCATGCAAGAGAGCAAAAATATTTTGTATCACCTAAGACATATCTTGCAAGAAAAAGACATCTGAGGTATTCATACAAATGCAAAGTAAAACTCAGTGATGTTCAGGTTATAAAAAAAAGATATAAGTATCAAATATATTTCTGTATAGCATAAATAAACATTATGAAAATATAATTAGCATTACCATTCAATGTAGCATCAAACTGAAAATACCACTAAGAAAAATAAAAAAAAACCTTGGATTTCATATTTTAAAAATACAAAATATAAGAACATGCAATTTTTTTTGACAGACAGAGTGGACAGTGAGAGAGATAGAGAGAAAGGTCTTCCTTTGCCACTGGTTCACTCTCCAATGGCTTGGCGCACTGCAGCCAGTGCACTGCGCTGATCCAATGGCAGGAGCCAGGTGCTTCTCCTGGTCTCCCATGGAGTGCAGGGCCATCCTCCACTGCACTCCCTGGCCACAGCAGACAGCTGGCCTGGAAGAGGGGCAACCAGGACAGAATCTGGCGCCCTAACCGGGACTAGAACCAGGTGTGCCGGCGCCGCAAGGCGGAGGATTAGCCTATTGAGCCAAAGCGCCGGCCAAGAACATGCAACTTTTAAAACAAAGTAGTGATTTCAGTATGGGATTTAAATTTTAATACAGCAGAAAATATTAGTCATTTGAAATTCAATCAAATCTTCAGGAAGATATCAATTCATATACAGTAAAATGACTGAGTCAGCCATAGATAAATGTTGACAGGGACATTAAGAACATGGAACCATCATATGTTTAAATAAAATAGTGCAGGGATTATGAAAAATACTTTGACAGTTTTTAAGCATGTTCTACATGGGACTATTTATGGCCTCAGCAGGTTATCTCCCAGGTAGGCCATTAAAAGATACAAAATTCATATGCCCATAATGGATCACTGCAGCAATACTCATAAAAGCCAAATATGAAAGCAACCCAAATACTCATGTGTAAGAAAAAGAGTTCAGTATATCTTTTATAATGGCATACTATTTGACAATAAAAATTAAGAAATGAAAGACCACAAAAATAATGAAAGTCAAAATATTTTTTTAAAAAAAGAGAGAAGAAATCAGAAGCAAAACCCCACACATTGTATCATATCCAAAAAAAAATGCCTAATCTCTGGATCAGAGTTTAGATTAATGCCTGTCTGCAGCTAATGGTGGATGAGAATTTACTGTAGTTACCTAGTCTATGGCACTTATGTTGGCAACATAAAATGAGGTCAGATCCCAGAAACAGCTATGCTGAGAGATCAAGGTCTGGGACTGAGACCCTGCTCCCAATGTCTTCCGAAAACTTGGGGAATCAGGTCACCCTGGGAGGAAAAGAGGAGCCGAGCACCCCATAAATGACAACCCCTCACCTGCATGAACCCCATCACACTGCCTGGATTCTCTCTAGTGACCATCTGGTCCCCACTGCACTATCAGGGAAAACACGAGGCTGCTGCCACACAGCTGCCCAGAGATGACTCCCGGGCTCCTGGGCTAACAAGTCCCTGCCAGGAAGAGACAGGACTTCTGGAGTCCAGGTGCCAGCCCATCCTGGACACTGTGGACAGAGGGGCTAAGGGAAGTGCTTCACCAGTAGCAAGATGGGACCACAGACTCAGAGCCCTCACCGCCTCTCCATCTCTGCATGCCCGCCCTGCGCTCATCTTCTCATGGCTTCTGAGGGGTGCAGAATCCTGTGGAGAAAGACTGTCCAAGAACAATGGATAAATCTCCCAGCAGCACAACCCCCTCCTAGGACCTCTGTCTGCTGTAGAACTGGACAATGATTAATATGTCAAGAAACCACGTGATTACGTAATATTTACTCTGCTGCTCCTGATTGGACAGTTTAGATAGCATGTACATCACAAAAGATACAACCAATCATCATCCTCACAGCGCTGACATGCCAGATGGGAAAAAAATAAGAGGGGAATCCTGGGTTCAGTACCAAAACTTCATTCTTCAGGGCTCCACCCTGCCTGCAGTGGGAGGGCTTTTCACCCCTGGTCCTGCCTCCTGCTGGGCTCCCTCCTGCTCCCTGGTCCTTCTCACTCAGAGGATCCTACCTGGAGGTTGCAGCACCTGCTTCAGGTCAATTACTATCTAATGGCTATTTACTGGCATCTGAGCCTTTCTTTTCAGCTTACGTGTGACACGTTTCTCTATTGAGACTTTTGTGGTTTTTTTTTTTAAATATTGACTTGAAGAATGGTAAAGACATTGCATTATTTACTCATTTCCCTTTCTATTTCCAATTTTCTTCTAATTTGCCTGTTGTCTTAAATATTATTTTCTATTCACTTCCTGCTCATACGTGTGTGTGTGTGCATGTGTATCTTTCCAGTAATCTCATTTATAAGTTGTATTTGTTTTTATATTTCATGGATTAACCATTATATAAACATCATCCAATATATTCATATTTTACTGCTCAGATATTGACATTTACACCTTACATTTCCTTTTTTCCTGTAATATTTCACCAACTATTCCTGCAGTAGAAAGTTGAAGAGAGATAGCGCAGGCATCGGGGACTAGGTTTACTCCTAGAGAAAACAATTTCAGGAACTCATTATTAGTTGTGTTTGCGGTAGGTTCCTTTCTCTGTTCATTAGATTAAGACACTCGCTGGATTGTTGTTGTTTTGTTTTCTTTGTTACTCTGTATTCTTTTCTTTAACCGGATGCTGAACTTTACTTTTAAACATGTAACCAGAGTGAGCATGTGATTTTCTTGTAATTTTTTACCTGCCTGGGTGACTTGTAAAGGAATCTTAACCACCCTTGCATTTTTATTATATATTGCTTACTTTTGATTTTTTATGTTTTTATATGTAATTTCATTTATTATATTACTATTTTGTTTAGGATAGTTCTAGCTCTGTTTATGAAAGGGATACTTTTAAGAAACTTAATTTTTCTTTCAAGTCATGGTCCACCTGCATCATTATCAATATAATGCTGATTTTCCAAAAGAAATTTTAAAATAACTTTCTCTGTTTATTTCTACTTTGGGTAGGTCTGGGAAACATAGATTTGTCTTTTCTTCCTAAAAGTTTGAATTATTCAGTAAATGTGGACCAAAATTTAGATTTTTGTGACTCTTTTCCTTACTGTACTCTTTGGAACAGGGTCACTATGTATCACCCATGCTTAAGGAGTAGAGAGTTGACACATATCCATGAGGTTGGAATTTATTTGGGATTCTTTGCCTGGAAGTATTATCTCCTCATTTATTTATGTATTCAATCATTCATCCATGTCACTGTTGATTCAGGAATATTTACTTTATACTTTGAATATTATCCAATAGTAGGGACTTTCAAAGATTACACAAAAAATACACATTATGAAAAAAGAAGCCTATACATGTATGTTATTACTTAATTTATTCCAGTTTTGGCCATTGGGAAATTTTTCATCTGGTTCCATTGTCATGCCCCCTCATGATGGAATTATTTATTCATTAGGGGCACATCTTTTATTCTCTGGCACTGTGACATGCCCCAGGTTCATATTTGTATACCTCCTTGCCTGAGACTGAGACTCAGCCATTTTTCCAAAGAGCCCTGGATCCTTTAATTGTAGAATAGTTTTAGAAATCAAGATCTGGGCATTAGGTATGTTCAATGCTCCTGGGCTGTTGTTACTTCCAAGCCCTATCAGTTGTCAGAGCAGGGGAATGCATGTATACAACTCTGTATATATGGATTTATAAATATTCCTATATTTATCTATTTATCATGAGCTAAATGTGCTCTCATTGTTGTCTCCAACTCCAATCCTTGACCACCAGAATCATCGTAGGCATCTCCTTTTCTTTTCTGTAAACTTCCTTTCCAGAATCCTATTTTAAAAACATTTCTGGAGGCCAGGATTGAGGTGCAGTGGGTTAAGCCACTCGCTGTGATGCTGGCATCTCATAAGAGCATTGGTTCAAGTCCTGGGTGCTCCACTTCTGATCCAGCTCCCATTTAACTCACCCTGGCAAAGCAGCAGAAGGGCAAAGTACTTGGACTCCTATCACCATGTGGGAGACCTGGATAGAGTTCTTGACTCCTGGCTTCTTCATGGCCCAGTTCTGGTCATCGTGGCCATTTGGAGACTGGACCATCAGATGGAAGATCTCTCTTTTCTCTCTTTCCACCTCACCATCTCTATAACTACTTTTACAGTATATAAATATTTTGAAGATTTTCCTTAACTTCATTCTAAAAATGTGTCTCTGTTTACATGTATGCATTATATGTACATCACAGAACTTTTGGAAATGTAATATAGGCTATGGGAAGAGATAAAATTTCCTTCTATATTTAGTCACTTAACATTTACACACAGATACCCACATATATACATATACAAATACATATATATATATACATATACATATACATATACATATACAAACAAAACTATGACCGAGGTAGACATTGGTATTTTGTAGTATACTTTTCCTACTCAATAGTGTGTAATGAGCTTTTCCCTTCAGGTTGTTAACCATGCTTTTTAAAGGTCATAATTGTAATTGACTGAAAATATTAAACTTTCCTTTTGACCACTTAAGTTTTAATAATTTTTCTGTGATGAATAACTACAGTTAACACTCTTCATATAAGTCATTATATATATATATATATATGTGTGTGTGTCTGATTTTTAAGTTTAGACTGCATTGTGTAAGTTGAATTACTAGGCCCAAGAGGTAATCACTGGGTCCCAGAGTAGTGGCATTTTAAAGACTATGATAAAAAAGGCTAACCTTCCCTGTAGAAAAAAGAGCACTAATTTAGCTAGATACCAAAATCATTGAAGAGTCATTTTCTTGAGAAAATGCTTAGTAATAAGAGGTATTGAAAAAATTTAAAAGAATCACCAATTGTCATTAAAATGTCATCTCACTGTTGTTTTGCATTAAACATGTTTTATTATTAATGTGTGAATTTTATTTCCTAAGTTAATTGTATATTTATATTTCTTCATTTCAATACTGCATTTACTAATTTTAAAATAATTTTTACTTAAATGAATGGAGGGGCTGGCACTGTGGCGTAGTGGCTAAAGCTGCCACCTGCAGTGCTAGCATCCCATATGAGTGCTGATTCAAGACCTGACTGCTCCACTTCCAATCCAGAAACCTGCTCTAGCCTGAGATAGCTGTAGAAGTTGGCCCAAGTCTTGGGCCCCTACACACCTATGGGAGACCTGGAAGAAGCTCCTGGCTCCTGGGTTCATACTGATCCAGCTCTGATTGGCTGGGCCAATTGGGATTAAACTAGCAGATGGAAGACCTCTCTCTCTCTCTCTCTCTCTCTCTCTCTCTCTCTGCCTCTCTGTAACTCTGCCTTTCAAATAAATAAATAAATCTTAAAAATATTTAAAAATGAATGGAACAAATTTATATATTTCACATATATAGTTTTAAGAGAATAATGATATTCCCCACTCTACATTCTCTCCCCACCTCTCTCTCTCTCTCTCTCTCTCTCTCTGCCTCTCTGTAACTCTGCCTTTCAAATAAATAAATAAATCTTAAAAATATTTAAAAATGAATGGAACAAATTTATATATTTCACATATATAGTTTTAAGAGAATAATGATATTCCCTACTCTACATTCTCTCTCTCCCTCTCTCCCTCCCTCCTTATTCCTTTCTTATTTTCCTTTTTATTTTTACAATGACATACTTTTTCTTTAAGATTTATTCATTTTATTTGAAACTCAGAGTTACAGAGAGAAAGAGAGGCGGGGGGGCAGAGACTCCTGAGACACCTGGGACCCAGAGACCCCCTGAGAACCTGAGACCCCCAGAGACTCCCCACAGACCCCAGATACCACTGGAGATCCCTGAGCCTCTGAGACCCCCTGGGTCTCCCAGACACCTCCTGAGACCCTCAGAGACTGCCTGGGACCCCAGAAACCCCCAGAGACACTTGGGACCCCCAGAAATTCTCAGAGACCTCCAGAGACCCCTGGGCCCCCAGTGACTCCAAGAGAGACCCAGGGACCCCTGAGACCCCCAGAGGCTGTGAGAGAACCTCAGAGACCCCCAGAGAGACCAGAGACCTGCATAGACCCTGAGAGACCCCCCTCAGAGAGCCTCAGAGGTACCTGGGACCTTCAGAGAGCCCCCTGAGAAGCTCTGAGTCCCCCTAGGGCCCCCAGAGATTCCTGAGACCCCCAGAGATGCCCAGGGACCCCCTGAGGCCCCCAGAGAACTCTTGGGACCATAAAGACCCCCACAGATCCCCCAGAGACCCTGAGACACCTGAGACAACAGAAGTGGACTGAAAATTACTTAGGAACCCGGAAGTGGAATGGAAATGAGTCTGAAAACCCTGAAGTTGACTGAAAGTGACATGAAATGGACCAGAAGTGACTTAGCAACCTGGAAGTGGACTGGAAGCAGACCTGGTAAAGACTGGAAGTGACTCTGTGAACCTGGAAATGAACCAGAAGTGGATCTAGAATGACCAGAAATGGGTCTAAGAACCCAGAAGTGGGCCAGATGTGACAGGAAGGAAGGAAGGAAGGAAGGAAGGAAGGAGTGAAAGCAGGGAAGGAAGGAAGGAAGGAAGGAAGGAAGGAAGGAAGAAAAGGAAGAGAGGAAAGGAAGGAAGGAAGGAAGGGAGGGAGGGAGGGAGGGAAGGAGGAAAGGAAGGAGTGAAGGAAGGAAGGAAGGAGGAAGAAAGAAGGGAGGGAAGGAAGGAGGAAAGGCAGGAGGGAGAGAAAGAAGGAGGAAAGGAAGGAGTGAAGGAAGGAAGGAAGGAGGGAGGGAAAGAAGGAGGAAAGGAAGGAGGGAGGGAGGGAAGGAAGGAATTCATGAGTCATGCTGAAATTCCTGCTGAGTCATCATAAAATTTCTACTGACTCATCATTATTACATACCTGTTCACTCAACATTATTACTTACCTAGTGAGTCATCATTATAACACACCTGGTGAGTCATCATTTCATACCTGCTGAGTCATGACTATTATACAATTAGATACACACCTGCTAACACATCACTATTGCATACCTTCTGAGTCATCATTATTACATACCTGCTGACTCATCATTATTACATACCCAGTGAGTTTTCCTGACATATACACTCTGTCATCCTACTATAATTGCTGAGTCATCTTACTATACATGCTGAATCATTCTACTATACTTGCAGAGTCATCCTACTACACTTCCTGAGTCATCATTTCACACCCACTGACTCATCATTACCTACCTGCTGATGCATCATTGACATACCTGGTAAGACATTATTACACACCAGCTGAACCATCGTTATGACATACCTGGTGAGTCATCATTATTAGACACTGTGGAGTCACCATTTCATACCTACTCACTCATCATTACATATCAACTCAGACATCATTTCATACCTGCTGAGTCACCATTTCATACATGCTGAGTCATAGTTACCTACAACATGTACACACCTACAGTCATAAAACTATACCAAGTAAGTCATACTCCTAACCCTACTGAGTCATACTTCTAAAATTGCCAAGTCATGCTTCTAGACTTCCTGAGTCATGCTTCTAACACTAACCCAAACCCAAATCTCATCCCAACCCTAACCCTAACACCAAACCTAACCTGCTGAGTCATGGCACTAGGCCTGCTGAGTCCAACCCCAACACCAACCCCAACCCTAACCTGAACCCGAATCTGAACCCTAACCCTAACAACCTTAACCCTAAACCCAACCCTAACCCTTATCTAACCCTAACCCTAAACCCTACCCCAACCCCAACCCGAACCCTGGCCCTGACCCCAGGCCTAGCCCTGACCCCAGCCCCAGCCCCATTCCCAACCCCAACCCCAACCCTAACCCTAACCCCAACCCTAACCTAATCTTAACCCAACCGTAACCCTAACCCTAACCCTAGCCCTAGCCCTAACTCTAACCCCAACCCTAACCCTAACCCTAGCCCTAGCCCTAGCCCTAGCCTCAGCCTAACCCTAACCCTAACCCTAACCCTAACCCTAACCCTAACCCTAACTCTAACCCCAACTGTAGGGTTGATGTTTTATCTGTGTATGCTTAGAAGTGTGTGGGTTTGTTCATGGACTGATGGATGGATCTTGGATTCATTTTCCATGTCCCACCTTAAGGGACCCATCTTCAAATCCCAGCCCTGGCTCCCCAGTCTGGCCTCCTGCCCTTGCTGACCCTCGTATGGCAGTGTAGATAGATACTGACCCCCGGGAGGCAGTGGACATGACATCATAAAGACAGCAATGCCATCATGAGAATTTAGAAGGCGGTGAGTTGACATGGATGGTGGACGTTGGGCCAAGCGTGGAGGGCTCAGCAGAGAGAGAGAGGGGAGGGTGGAGGATGTGCTGGTGACCCCTCCCCTAGTTGGGGGTAGGGAGAAAAGATGAGAACCTATGGCTGCAGTGTCTATCCGGAGGGGCCTGCGAGCCACCAGCCTTTGTCTCGCACCACATCTGGTTCACTTGGACACTGCACAGCTGGTGAGTGGATGCTGACTCCCCCTGCTGGAGACCAGGATGGAGGTCCTGGGGGCGGCCTCAGGGGCCCATGGTGCACCTGCTGAGACCCGGATTGATTTCTGGGTCGGGCTCACGGCCCTGTGCACCTGCTGAGACCTGGGTGGAGGTCCTGGGGGCGGGCTCAGGTCCCCGTACATCTGTTAT
The DNA here is from genome assembly GCF_964237555.1 of Oryctolagus cuniculus. Lineage (NCBI taxonomy): Eukaryota > Metazoa > Chordata > Mammalia > Lagomorpha > Leporidae > Oryctolagus > Oryctolagus cuniculus. The sequence goes on from NC_091433.1 coordinate 94,592,731, forward strand.
ATCTTTGTGAGAGATCCAGATGGAGATCCTGGGGTGAGTCAGGTCCCCGTGTACCTGTTACATTCTTGTGAGAGACCCGGATGGTGCTCCTGGGGCTGACTCAGGGCCCTGTGCACCTGCTGAGACCTGGATGAATTTCTGGCTCAGGGCCCTTTGTGCACCTGCTGAGACCCGGATGGATTTCTGGGTCAGGGCCTGCTGAGACCCGGATGGAGCTCCTGGGGTGGGCTCAGTGCCCTGTGCACCTGCTGAAGACCCGGATGGAGGTCCTGGGGGTGGGCTCAGTGCTCTGTGCACTTGCTGAGACCTGGATGGATTTCAGGCTCAGGGCCCCGTACCCCTCCCTGAACCATGGCTCATGCAATCTCTGTTATTCTGTTTCTTCTCTCGGACCTGCAGCTCCGCTGCCCACCTGGTCCGCGTCTCCACCATGAAGCCGTGGGTCTGCCCTCTGCTTGGTGTCCTGTGCGTGGCGCTGTCCTGGGCCCTGGGCCTGAGCCTCGCCCGCAGCACCTCGAGGTGCCTCTGGGAGTTCTGCAGTGATTCGGTGCCCTTCATGTCTATTGGGCTCTGGGCGGCCATCTACTACCAGCGGGTCAACGTATCAGGGGCCCTGCGGGCGGTGCCCACGCGCAGCCGCATCGACAGCAGCTGGGTGCTCCCGGCCAAGATGGAGTATGGCCTAGACCTGTTGTTCTTTGCCACCTTTGCCAAGGCGGCGGCACTGCTGCTGGGCGTGGCGTCTGCGCTGCTAGGCTGGGCCTGGCCCAGGAGCCACACGTGCTGGGCTCCAAGGCGGCGGCTGCGTTCCTGACACTGAGTGACTGCTGCACGGTGATCACCATGACCTGGAACGTGGTGGCCGACAGGGCACAGTGCCCTGGACTTCCTGCTGCACTTCCCCGTGGCCAGGAAGAGCTGGTGAGGGCGCACAGCACCTACGTGCTGCCACTGGGCCTGCCCAGGACCGCGCTGTCGCTGGCCGGTGCCCTCGTATTCCTTGGGGAGGCCTGCCTGGTGCAGCGGCAGAACTGGGTAGCGCCCAGAGCAGATGACCTGGGCTAAGAGCCCCCCACCTGGGCTGAGAGCCCCCCCACCTGGGCTGAGAGCCCTGCCCTACCTGGGCTGAGAGACACCCCACCTGGGCTGAGAGCCCCTCCCACCTGGGCTGAGAGCACCCCCCCACACACTTGAGCTGAGAGCACCCCCAACCTTTTTTGGAAAATTTCTTAAAGAAAATTTTGGCATCCTTGGCTCCTGTCTACCCAGTCCATGTCCTAGCACAGTGTCCTGCAACCTCTTCCATCCTCTGGGTCCATTACTGAAATGCCCACAGCAACAGCCGAGGGTGGGGCTAGGCTGGAGTCAGGAGCCTGGAGCTCTCCATCCGGGTCTCTAGCAGATGCATGGGGCCTCCAGGGGCTCCATCTGGGTCTCTAGCAGGAGCACAGGTCTCCATCCGGGCTTCTAGGGGATCCATCTGGATCTCTAGCAGTTGCATGGGGCCCCCAGGGGCTCCATCCGCATGGACAGGAATCCATCCGGGTCTCTAAGGGGCTCCATCCAGGTCGCTAGCAGGTGCACAGGCCCCCAGGGGCACCATCCGTGTCTCTGGGGGATCCATCCGGGTTGCAAGGGCTCCTCCGGGTTTCTAGCAGGTGCATGGGACTCCATCCGGGTCTCCAGAGGCTCCGTCCAGCTGTCTAGGGCTCTATCCGGGTCTCCAGGGGCTGCATCCATGTCTCAAGGGCTGCATCTGGATCTCTAGGAGCTCCATCCAGGTCTCTAGCAGGTGCCTGGGGCTCCATATGGGTCTCTAGGAACTCCATTTGGGTCCCCCAGGGCTCCATCTGGTCTCTAGGGCTCCATCCGGGTCTCTAGGGGTTCCATCTGGGTCTCTAGAAGGTGCAAGGGGCTCCATACAGGTCTCTAGGGATTCCATCCTGGTCCTCCTAGGGCTCCATCTGGGTACCCAGGAGCTCCATCTGGGTCTCTAGCAGGGGCACTGGGCCCCCAGGGAGGGAATGCATGTAAGGGGTGACACGCAGACAGAAGAAAAAAAGAAACACAAAAGGGAGGTTGTGGAGACCTTTCATGCATTTGACACTTGGGTGATGATTTATAACACCTAATACAATGTAACCCATATGTGGAGTTATTATGACAAGAAAAAAAAATGGAAGATTCAAGATGTGGGCAGCAGCGCTCAGGGGTCAGAGCTGCCTGGGAGGCGTGGCCTCCGCGAGCCCCCAGGATCCAACATGGCCGCTCGCAGCGGGAATGGAGGGGCGGCAGGCGGCGCCTGAGGCGCGGTGACTCTGCGATGATGGACAACGCATGGAGGCCGGGCGGTGCCGGGATGTTATGGCTGAGCGGGGGCGGCCAGCAGCAGGGACGGGCCCCGCAGGGTGATGCCGCCCGGGAGTCGCCGTCCCCGTCCCCGCCATCCTCACCGCCCGCGTCCCCAGCACCCTCAGAGCCTCAGCCACCGCTGCCGCCAGCCCAGGAGAGCCCCGAGCTGCCGCTGCCCGCTGGTTGGGAGCAGGCGCGCGACTACGACGGCCTCGTCTTCTATATCGACCACAACAGGCGCCAGACCTCGTGGATGGACCCTGCGACCAGTCAGTGTGGGGTCAGCGACAGCACCCCGGGTCTAAAAGGCAGGGGTGGACCCCGCCCCCAGGGCCTTGGGCTTGGTCTTACCCTCTGGGAGGGTCCAGGTTTCCAGACCCTCCCCCCACTCAGGGCCCTGGGCTCAGTGTGGGGTCCCCGGGAGGGTTCAGGTCGCCCCAACCCCATCCCCAGGGCCCTGGGCTCCGTGTGTGACCCCCTTCCCCACCCCAGTGCCTTGGGCTTGGAGTGATCCTCTGGGAGGGTCCAGGTCACCCCGATCCCCCCCCAGCCCTGGCCTCCCGCCAGTCCCCTTTCGCGTGGTGGACACTCTGACTCGGTTCCCTCACATCACCCACCATCGGGTCCCTGGAATTTCCTCTCCTGAGCTGATGGATGGCCCTGTCTTCCTGTCCCTGTCCTGGTCCTCTTGGAACACCGCCCCCCCGGAACACCCCACCCACCCCAGTGCCTGATTCCCATCCTGTGAGACCAGGTGTGGTTGACTTCGTGACTAAGTCCCCATAGCCATTGAGGGAGAGCATCTGTCCAAGCCCAGAATTGAGCTCGGATCCACTGCCTGTCACTCTGAGCCCGGCCCTGCCCCTTCCCTGTCACTCTGACCCAAGCCCCACCCCCTCCTGCCTGAGCCAAGTCCCACCCCCTGCCTGTCAGCCAGTAGAGGGGATTGGCAGTAAGATGAGGTTGGTAAACTGTCGTTTTGACTGTATTGACAATGAAGCACCACCAGAAAGCATAGGTGACATTCACTTACGGAAAGGAAGGGGTGTGGTGCATCTAGGCAGATGCACAGCCCTAGGACGTTTCCAGCTAAGGATGTGTCTTTGGTTACAAAGAGTAAATCAGGGACCTTCTGGAGCTCAGCCACTGGAATCAGCTGATGGCATTGTGGAGTTCCTATTTCACCATGCCTTTTCAAATACTCAAAGCAGATATATCTTCCATGAAATGGATAGTGTTTTCATATATTCCAATAAATCAATCAAATTTGTGCCAGGGGTTAACTTAAAATTCAAAGTCTCTTAGACATATATGTTATTTATATTGTACCTTCGGTTTCTGTTTTTTTTTTTTTTAAATATAGATGGCAGATAAAAATACGTAAATAAAAGTCTTCATTGCTATAAATTCTCTAGATTATTATCTATTCTACTTTCACCAATATGCTTGCTTCTTGCTCTTCAAAGTTTTGGAAACCAACTTATTATCTAGTCTAAATCTTGTTCAAAGATGTCATGATGGGATACCTCATTGTAACTTTAATGAGATAACACTATACTTCTTTTTATTCTCTTTCCAATTTTCTTTTTTTTACATTTTATTTCAGATTAGTTTTAAATTTACAAAAGATAAATTGTGAAGTGTTTATACAAAGAGTTCCCATATATCACTGTCCCCATTTCCTTTGTTAACATCTCATAAACTAAACTCAACTTCCCATTTTTTTTTAATCTGGAAACCTTTTATCCTTCCTATTCTGACCAGCCTCTAGTAATCAACATTCTGCATTCAGGTTTTTTTTTTTCTCTTTTAGTTTTAGCTCCCACATGTAAAGGAGAATGCATGTTACTTGTCTTTCTGTGTCTGGCTTATTTCACTCAATGTGGTGTCCTCCAGTCTCATCAGTTTTGCTGCAAATGACAGGATTTCATTCATTTTTTAAACCTGAATTCCACTCTGTGTGTGTGTGTGTGTATGAGATTTTCTTTATACATTAGAGAAATGGACAGTGTGGTTTATTCCATATCATGAATAGTGTGAACAATGTTGTTATAAAAGTATATTCTTTTTTTGGGGGGGGGATATATACCCAGATGTGGATTTCTGGATTTTGTGGCAGAACCTTTTCCAGTTTTTCAGAAATCTCCATGCAGTTTTTCACAGTGGCTGAACTAATTTAGTTACACCAAAGTATGTAAGGGTTCCCTTTTCTCCATGTACTTGCTAGTATTTCTCTCTCTCTCTCTCTCTCTCTCTCTCTCTCTCTCAGAATAGCCATTCTGACAGGACGAAGTGATACCTTATTGTGGTTTTGATTTGCATTTCTTCTTTTGAGAACTATTAAGTCCTTTGCCCATTTCTTAAATTATTTGGTTGTTTTTTACTATTGAGCTTTTTTTTAAGATTTATTTTATTTATTTGAAAGGCATAGTTACAAAGAGAATGAGAGAGAGAGAGAGAGAGAGAGAGAGAGAGAGAGAGAGAGAGAGAAGTCTTCCATCCACTGGGTCACTCCCCAAATGGCCACAACAGCCAGAGCTGAGCCTATCCAAAGCCAGGATCCAGAAGCTTCTTGCAGATCTCCCTTGTTGGTGCAAGGGCCAAAGGACTTGGGCCAACCTCATTTGCTTTCCCAGGTACATTAGTGGGGAGCTGGATTGGAAGTGGAGCAACCAGGACATGAACAGGCACCCATATTGGATACTGGTGCTGCAGGCCAGTCCTTTAACCTGCTGTGCCACAGCAGCTTCCCAGCTGTTGAGTTTTTGAGTTGTTGATATATTTTGGATATTATTCCTCCCTCTCACAATGCCTTACAAATGTTTTTGCCTGTTGTGTTGGATGTCTCCACTCTACTGATTGCGTATATTGCTGCATAGAGCTTCTTAGTCCAATTTTCCTGATTTTTACCTCCTTTTGAGTTATGTCCTTAGAGCAACATATTTACAAATCTAATTGGAAATGCATTTTGACTGATTATCATACCTGAAAGCATATTTGTCTTGTATAGATTTGGTATAGGTTGTTTATGTCAAAGTCATTGAGCCAATAGATTTATCATATTTATGCACATTCTGCTAGCATCCAAACTTGGATTTCTAAGACTAGATTTTTTTTCCTTTGCTGGTTATTATGTTTTCACATTAATGGTTGTAATCATGTTCTCTCAAGCACTGACATTGTGAAATTTTGGTAGGATAAGCCTCTTGTAAATTTTCCTTCACTCTTCTTGAAATATGATGACCCCACTAAAATGAAGATTTCAGACCTGGAATTTTTTGCCTTATATATATTTTATTCTATCTTTCTTTAACTCTAATTGAAGTCATAGAAAACTTTGCTTTTGTTTTTTAAATTATTTCAGTTTAATAAAATTATTTGATTATTAAACTCCATATTTAAGTTCTTCTTTAATTTTATTTAAGCAATTACATTTTTAATTTCAAAGAGCTGTTATTCTTTCTCATTTTTCTTTACCATCCTTATATTGTTCTGTGCAATATACAACTCCTTGCAAATACCTAGAAAAACTAGAAATTTGCTGCTGTAGATTTCATCTTTCCCAGAAACTATGTTGATCATTCATCGACTAATTCATTTTTGATTGATGACTATGTTATATATAGTTTTGTATCTTTATATAGATGGTTGGTTGTCTCTTCAGGTGTAACTATGAAGCTCATGTGAAACTGTGAAGTTCTAAGCTATTTCATTTCTATATGCAAACCATATTCTGAGTATTCCCTAGATTCTGCTTCTAAAAGGGAAGGCAGTTGGGAGCCAATGTGCTGGATAATGACAAAGCTTTGCTTTACAGTGAAGTCTGAGTCCTGGATGATAAAATCCTCCATCAGTGCCAGGAAGTGCATAAAACCTAGTAATTAGGCATTCAATATTTATATTAGGTGACTTAATAAATATTTCTGTGGAGACCACGAATGTTAATGAAACTATCCTAACTTTTAGATTATAAAATGGTGATTCTGGGGGCGGAGCCAAGATGGCGGAATAGTGAGGGCGCACACCGATAGTCCGGGAAAATTTAGTTTAATAAAAGGGGAGTTACGGGAGCCGCAGAAAAAAGAACCAGGAAAAAATTGCACGGGAATCATGAATCGGAGGACCTACTGGGAGAACAAGGTCGCCCACCGCGCGGAAGCCAAGTCGCGGGACCGAGCCACAGAAGCCCCAGGGTCTGCACGCCAGTGCTCCAAGGGGAGTGCATGCCACACAGACAACAGCGGGGAGACTTGGGACGCTCAGGGCTCCGAGTCCACACATCGGCGCTGGAAGGGGAGGTGAGCTCAATAACCCGAGACATTGGTGGGGAAACGGGGGTCAGAATCTAGAGGGGGGCCGGAAAGTGCAGCAAACTCACTACCGGAAAGAAGGAAAAAAAAAAAAAAGCTTCGGGGTTTCTCTTCCCCCTAACCTTGCAAAGGTTACAAGGCTGCAAGGCTTGAAGAATTCCCAAGAGACAAAGAGCAGGCCTGCTCTCTGGATTTACATAGCAATGGGGGAGAGCTAAGGAACTGAGTCACTACAATTCAGTAGCCTAGGCAACCCAGTGGGAGTCCAGAGGAGCCAAAGACTGGAAGCTAAATACCATCAATTCTGCACAACCGTGCCCTGCGGTGTTACTTACCCCCTGAATAAATAAAATAAATAAATAAATAAAAAGAGAGAGATTTACCACGCATAACCTGAGGGTGTCACCTTTGCACACCCTTAACCTGGAAGAACCAGGCAGAGCTCTCAGGCCTCACCCATCTCAAGCCTCCAAGGCTCCTCCAACAGCAGGCAGTCCACTTAACACGGACACAGTATAAAAAAAAAAAAAACGCACAGTGACGCAAGAAGAATTAACTATGCCGAGTAACAAACACAGAAACAGAGGGAGCAAGATCAACGATGACACTATGATGCCTCCAAATAAGCAAAACACCCCAAGCCAAGAGTATGAAGATGATGAGATAGAAGAAATGCAAGATACGGATTTCAAAAAATTTATGATAAGAACATTTAGAAGTTTTCAAAAGCAAATCCTTGAACTACAGAAATCCTTAATGGACAAGATTGAAAATCTCTCTCGTGAAAACGAAATTTTAAGGAAGAGTCAAAATGAAACTCAGAAACTAGTAGAACAGGAAAGTGTTATAGTGAAGAGAAATCAAAATGAAATGAAGAGCTCAATGGATCAAATAACAAACACATTAGAAAGCCTTAAAAACAGAATGGGTGAAGCAGAAGAGAGAATATCGGACTTAGAAGATAGAGCACAGGAAAACATACAGTCAAACCAAAGAAAAGAAGAGGAAATTAGAAACCTAAAAAATATTGTTGGGAATCTACAGGATACTATTAAAAAAACCAACATTCGAGTTCTAGGAGTTCCTGAAGGCATGGAGAGAGAGAAAGGATTGGAAGGCCTTTTTAGTGAGATACTAGCAGAGAACTTTCCAGGTTTGGAGAAGGACAGAGATATCCTAGTACAGGAAGCTCATAGAACCCCCAATAAACATGACCAAAAGAGATCCTCACCACGACACGTGGTAATTAAACTTACCACAGTGAAACATAAAGAAAAGATCCTAAAATGTGCAAGAGAGAAACGTCAGATTACTCTCAGAGGATCTCCAATCAGACTCACAGCTGACTTCTCATCAGAAACCCTACAAGCTAGGAGGGAATGGCGAGACATAGCACAGGTGCTAAGAGAGAAAAATTGCCAGCCCAGAATATTATATCCTGCCAAGCTCTCATTTGTGAATGAAGGTGAAATAAAGACCTTTCATAGCAAACAGAAATTGAAAGACTTTGTGGCCACTCGTCCGGCCCTGCAAAAGATACTTAAAGATGTGCTACACTCAGAAACACAGAAACACGGCCATCAATATGAAAGAAGGGAAAGGAAGAACACCTACCAGTAAAAGAGCATGGGAAGCTCAAAGCATATACTAGAAAATATTTCCGGGAAAATGGCAGGGCAAAGTCACTACGTATCAATAGTCACATTGAACATTAATGGTCTGAATTCTTCAGTTAAAAGACACCGTTTGGCTAACTGGCTCACAGAACACAACCCAACTATTTGTTGCCTACAAGAAACACATCTCTCTAACAAAGAGGCATGCAGACTGAAAGTGAAAGGTTGGAAAAAGATATTCCATGCCAACAGAAACCAAAAAAAAGCAGGTGTAGCCATATTAATATCAGACAAAATAAACTTTAATACAAAAACTGTTAAGAGAGACAAAGAGGGACACTATATAATGATTAAGGGTTCAATTCAACAGGAAGATGTAACTATTATAAATGTATATGCACCTAATTACAGGGCACCGGTCTATTTAAAAGATATGTTAAGGGACTTAAAGGGAGATTTAGATTCCAATACAATAGTACTGGGGGACTTCAATACTCCACTCTCAGAAATAGACAGATCAACAGGACAGAAGATCAACAAGGAAACAGCAGATTTAATTGACACTATTGCCCAAATGGATCTAACAGATATCTACAGAACTTTCAACCCTACATCTACAGACTTCACATTCTTCTCAGCAGCGCATGGAACCTTCTCTAGGATTGATCACATACTAGGCCATAAAGCAAGTCTCAGCAAATTTAAAAAAATTAGAATCATACCATGCAGCTTCTCAGACCACAGCGGGATGAAGCTGGAAATTAGCAACTCAGGAAACCCCAGAAAGTATGCAAACACATGGAGACTGAACAACATGCTCCTGAATGAACACTGGGTCATTCAAGAAATCAAAAGAGAAATCAAAAACTTTCTGGAAGTAAATGAAGACAACAACACAACATATCAAAACTTATGGGATACAGCAAAAGCAGTATTGAGAGACAAATTTATAGCAATAGGTGCCTATACCAAGAAATTGGAAAGGTACCAAATAAATGAGCTTTCAGCGCACCTCAAGGACCTAGAAAAACTGCAGCAAACCAAACCCAAATCTAGTAGGAGAAGAGAAATAATTAAAACCAGAGAAGAAATTAACAGGATTGAATCCAAAAAAACATTACAAAAAATCAGCCAAGCGAGAAGCTGGTTTTTTGAAAAAATAAACAAAATTGACACCCCATTGGCCCAACTAACTAAAAAAAGAAGAGAAAAGACCCAAATCAATAAAATCAGAGATGAAAAAGGAAACATAACAACAGACACCACAGAAATAAAAAGAATCATCAGAAATTACTACAAGGACCTGTATGCCAGCAAACAGGAAAACCTATCAGAAATGGATAGATTCCTGGACACATGCAATCTACCAAAATTGAACCATGAAGACATCGAAAACCTAAATAGACCCATAACTGAAACAGAAATTGAAACAGTAATAAAGGCCCTCCCAACAAAGAAAAGCCCAGGACCAGATGGATTCACTGCTGAATTCTACCAGACATTTAAAGAAGAACTAATCCCATTTCTTCTCAAACTATTCAGAACAATCAAAAAAGAGGGAATCCTCCCAAATTCTTTCTATGAAGCCAGCATCACCTTAATCCCTAAGCCAGAGAAAGATGCAGCACTGAAAGAAAATTACAGACCAATATCCCTGATGAACATAGACGCAAAAATCCTCAATAAAATTCTGGCCAATAGAATACAACAACACATCAGGAAAATCATCCACCCAGACCAAGTGGGATTCATCCCTGGTATGCAGGGATGGTTCAACATTCGCAAATCAATCAATGTGATTCACCACATTAACAGACTGCAGAAGAAAAACCATATGATTATCTCAATTGATGCAGAGAAAGCATTTGATAAAATTCAACACCCTTTCATGATGAAAACTCTAAGCAAATTGGGTATAGAAGGAACATTCCTCAATATAATCAAAGCAATTTATAAAAAACCCACAGCCAGCATCCTATTGAATGGGGAAAAGTTGGAAGCATTTCCACTGAAATCTGGCACCAGGCAGGGATGCCCACTCTCACCACTGCTATTTAACATAGTTCTGGAAGTTTTAGCCAGAGCCATCAGACAAGAAAAAGAAATCAAAGGAATACAAATCAAGAAGGAAGAAGTCAAACTATCCCTCTTTGCAGACGATATGATTCTGTACTTAGAGGATCCAAAGAACTCTACTAAGAGACTATTGGAACTCATAGAGGAGTTTGGCAAAGTGGCAGGATAGAAAATCAATGCACAAAAATCAACAACCTTTGTATACACAAGCAATGCCATGACTGAGAAAGAACTGCTAAGATCAATCCCATTCACAATAGCTACAAAAACAATCAAATACCTTGGAATAAACTTAACCAAGGACGTTAAAGATCTCTACGATGAAAATTACAAAACCTTAAAGAAAGAAATAGAAGAGGATACCAAAAAATGGAAAAATCTTCCATGCTCATGGATTGGAAGAATCAACATCATCAAAATGTCCATTCTCCCAAAAGCAATTTATACATTCAATGCAATCCCAATCAAGATACCAAAGACATTCTTCGCAGATCTAGAAAAAATGATGCTGAAATTCATATGGAGGCACAAGAGACCTCGAATAGCTAAAGCAATCTTGTACAACAAAAACAAAGCCGGAGGCATCACAATACCAGACCTCAGGACATACTACAGGGCAGTTGTAATCAAAACAGCATGGTACTGGTACAGAAACAGAAGGATAGACCAATGGAACAGAATTGAAACACCAGAAATCAACCCAAACATCTACAGCCAACTTATATTTGATCAAGGATCTAAAACTAATTCCTGGAGCAAGGACAGTCTATTCAATAAATGGTGCTGGGAAAACTGGATTTCCACGTGCAGAAGCATGAAGCAAGACCCCTACCTTACACCTTACACAAAAATCCACTCAACGTGGATTAAAGACCTAAATCTACGTCCTGACACCATTAAGTTATTAGAGAACATTGGAGAAACCCTTCAAGATATTGGCACAGGCAAAGAATTTCTGGAAAAGACCCGGGAGGCACAGACAGTCAAAGCCAAAATCAACTATTGGGATTGCATCAAATTGAGAAGTTTCTGTACTGCAAAAGAAACAGTCAGGAGAGTGAAGAGACAACCGACAGAATGGGAAAAAATATTTGCAAACTATGCAACAGATAAAGGGTTAATAACCAGAATCTACAAAGAGATCAAGAAACTCCACAAAAACAAAACCAACAACTCACTTAAGAGATGGGCCAAGGACTTCAATAGACATTTTTCAAAAGAGGAAATCCAAATGGCCAACAGGCACATGAAAAAATGTTCAAGGTCACTAGCAATCAGGGAAATGCAAATCAAAACCACAATGAGGTTTCACCTCACCCCGGTTAGAATGGCTCACATACAGAAATCTACCAACAACAGATGCTGGCGAGGATGTGGGGGAAAAGGGACACTAACCCACTGTTGGTGGGAATGCAAACTGGTCAAGCCACTATGGAAATCAGTCTGGAGATTCCTCAGAAACCTGAATATAACCCTACCGTTCGACCCAGCCATCCCACTCCTTGGAATTTACCCAAAGGAGTTTAAATTGATAAACAAAAAAGCGGTCTGCACCCTAATGTTTATTGCAGCACAATTCACAATAGCCAAGACCTGGAACCAACCTAAATGCCCATCAACGGTAGACTGGATAAAGAAATTATGGGATATGTATTCTTTAGAGTACTATACCGCAGTAAGAAACAACGAAATCCAGTCATTTGCAACAAAATGGAGGAATCTGGAACACATCATGCTGAGTGAAGTAAGCCAGTCCCAAAGGGACAAATACCATATGTTCTCCCTGATCGGTGACAACTGACTGAACACCAAAAAGGAAACCTCCTGAAGTGAAATGGACACTATGAGAAATGGTGACTTGATCAGCATAGCCCTGACTGCCAATGGACAACTTAATACATTATCCCTCATAGTATTTTTTTTGTCTGTTCTACTTAATATGACTGGTTTAATTCTGTAATTATCACACAGTTATTCTTAAGTGTTGAAAATTAACTGAAATGTGATCCCTGTTAAACATAAGAGTGGGAATAAGAGAGGGAAGAGATGTATAATTTGGGGCATGCTCGGGCTGACTTGCCCCAATTGGTAGAGTTGGAAACATACCAGGGGATTCCAATTCAATCCCATCAAGGTGGCATGTGCCAATGCCATCTCATTATTCCAAGTGATCAATTTCAGTTCACAATTGATCGTAATGAAAGGACTAAGAGTCAAAGGGAGCACATAAACAAGTCTAGTACCTGCTAACACCAACCGATAGAATAAATAAAGGGGAGAGTAATCCAACATGGGAAGTGAGATACTCAGCAGACTCATAGAATGGCGGATGTCCTAAATAGCACTCTGGCCTCAGAATCAGCCCTAAAGGCATTCGGATCTGGCTGAAAAGCCCATGAGAGTATTTCAGGCATGGAAAACCAAGACACTCTGGCAAAAAGATCTCTGTGAGTGAGATCCCAGTGGAAAGAACAGGTCTTCAAAGAGGGAGGTGCCTTTCTCTGAAGGGAGGAGAGAACCTCCACTTTGACTATGACCGTGTCTAAACAAGATAAGAGTCGGAGAACTCAAGGGGTTTCCATAGCCTTGGAAACTCATGACTGGTGCATAGGGAGATTACTGATGCCATAAACAGGAGTGTCAATTTGCAAAGTCAACAACAGGAGTCACTGTGCACTTACTCCTCATGTAGGATCTCTGTCCTTAACGTGCTGTACACTGAGGCTTAATGCTATAACGAGTACTCAAACAGTATATTTCACTTTGTGTTTCTATGGGGGTGCAAACGATTGAAATCTTTACTTAATGTACACTAAACTGATCTTCTGTAAAAAAAAAAAAAAATTATCAATTCCCAACTTGACTCTCACCGGGATTAAACATGACAATAGGTCTGATCTGATTTCATCACCATTTAAAAAAAATCATCTATTATTTTTCACTTTATGTTTCTGTGTGGGAGCAAACTGTTGAAATACTTAAGGTATACTAAGCTGATCTTCTGTATATTAAGATAATCGAAAATGAATCTTGATGTGAATGGAAGGGGAGAGGGAGTGGGAAAGGGGAGGGTTGTGGGTGGGAGGGACGGTATGTGGGGGGAAGCCATTGTAACACATGAGTCGTACTTTGGAAATTTATATTCATTAAATAAAAGATAAAAAAATAATAATAGGAGAAAATAGGAAAAAAAATGGTGATTCTATCTTTATGGAACATACCCTGGATTGAGCATTTAGTTATTTTATATGAGCAATAAGGAAAAGATATTAAATACTCTTGGCTCTGTTACAAATTGTATGACTTACATTGTATATCTCTAATATTCTAGAGATTCAGAGTATTCAGCATGCATGCATAATAAATTTCAAGTAGAATATCAGTCCATCAAAATATTTTCAAGAAAATTTGTTAAATGTATGGCTAAAAAATTGGAATTTATTACAATTGATTGCAATTTTTTTAAGATTTATTTTATTTATTTGAAATACAGAGCTACAAAGAGAGATAGAGGCAGAGAGAAAGGCCTTACATCTGCTGGTTCACTCCCCAGATGGCCACAATGGATGGAGCTGCACCGATCCAAATCTAGGAGCCAGGAGCTTCTTCCAGGTCTCCCACATAGGTGCCATGGCCCAAAGACTTGGGCCATCTTCTGCTCTCTCAGGCCATAGCAGAGAGCTGGATCAGAAGAGGAGCAGCCGTGACTAGAACCGGCACCCACATGGGATGCTGGCACTTCATGCCAGGGCATTAACCTGCAGTACCACAGCACCAGCTAACATTGTGAATTCTTTAGTGGTAAATTTAATTTATCTTTCATTTTTTTCTGATTTAATTTTGTAAATAATAAAATGAAATAGGACAGAGAGAAATTCCAATAATCTTTAAAAAGGAACAAAATTTACATTTCACCACATTTCATATTGAAAACACAAAGTTTCAAAGGACTTTAAAATATTTATTTTAAAACACTGAATTTATTATTTAACAATAGAAGATGATATTGTCATTCCATAATATAATTATGTGAATCTTATTTCATAAGAATTAGAAACTAACTAGAATACAAGTAGCCCCAAACTCTCCTCTCACAGTTCTAAATCTCAGAACTGCTGCTTTAATCCAGGTATTACAGGGTCTAGAGATATCTGACAGAAATAATAATATTTAAGTAAATGTTAGCAATATCAATGCATATGATATGTTATAAAGTTTCTAAATTTAAATACCTTTTCAAAAATTTTATTATATAGGTGCATTATTATACACTGACTATATGACACCATCATTTTAAGCAATATAGAACATAGGTATACATTTAGCACTCATTTCCCAGGATCCATTTGGTAAGTGAATTGAAAAAAAATAGCATTAATAGTCCTTTTCCTACAGAAACTCATGAGTTGAGGGTACTTCAAAAAGTTCATGGGAATATATTTTAGAGATAACTAAACATGGATTTCAATATTTATACCAAATAAATTTATCATTTAATTCAATTTCTCATGAACTTAAATATCCTTTTTTATGGCATTGGTCCCCAAAAGATAAATACCATGTTTTCCCTGATCTAAGGTATCAAACAGAGTATGAAAAAATGTATAGGAGTGAAATTGCCACTTTGAGATTGGATGATTGTTACAGTCCTTGTCTGTACTGTTGAGGAGGAGTGTTTTTTTCTTCTTACTATTTGTTGAACTCTTCACTTAGTGTATGGTTATTCTTATGAGTATAAAGTAAACTAAAAGTAGACCACTGTAAAAACTGAGAAGGAATATAATAGGGAGGAAGAAAAAGGGTGGGACCATGGGCAGGAGAGAGGGTAAGGTGGGGAGTATCACTATGTTCCTAAATCTATATATATATATATATATATATATATGAAATACATGAAATTTGCTTACCTTTAAAACTCAAAATAGATTTAAAAAAATAAAAATTCAGCTTGTGTTGGAATAAACTTTCTGAATTTTTTTAATACCCAATTCCAACATGCAAGTCTAAATTTATTATGTAGTAGGACTAGGGAGAGACTTAAAAATTTATATTTCAAACAAATTCACAAGTAGTGCTATGCTCCTTGTCTGATGAGCATACTTGCAGAACCACTAAATTGTGGTGATACCTATGTCATTTAACAAAAAAAGTTGCTATGTATAATTACAAAGCTAATGAGTACGAAAGAACATGAAAGGGGGGCGGAGCCAAGATGGCGGAATAGTGAGGGCATGCACCGATAGTCCGGAAAAATTTAGTTTAATAAAAGTGGAGTTACGGTAGCCTCAGAAAAAGGATCAGGAAAAAATTGCAGAGGAAACTCTTCCGGATCTAGTGGCTGTGACTCGGAGGACCTACTGGCAGAGCAAGGTCACCCACCGCATAGAAGCCAAGCTTTGGAGCTGCAGGGTCTGCACGGCAGTGTGGGAAGGGAAGTGGATGTCACACAGACACCAGCGGGGAGAGCAGGGACGCCCAGGGCTCCGAGTCCACACATCAGCACTGGAAGGGGAGTTGAGCTCAGTAACTGGAGACATTGGTGGGGAAATGGTGGACAGAATTTTAGAGGGAAGCGGGCTTTGAGGAGGGAAAGTTCACCAGACTGACTACAGGAGAGAAGGAAAAAAAAAAGGAGGGGGGCTACTGGTACAAACAAGTTTCTCTCTCTCTGCCAACCATGCAAAGGCAAGCAAGAGACAAAGTGCAGGCCCCGCTTGGGATATACATAACAAAAGGGGAGAGCTAAGGCTACAATTCAGTAGCCTAGGTAACCCAGTGGGAGTCTGCAGGAGAAACTGAGCTGGCACAGACTCTTTGGGTAGAAGCCAGAGATCGGAAGCTAAATACCATCACTTCTGCTCAGCTGTGCGGTATTACTTACCTCCTGAATAAAAAATAAAATAAATAAATCAATAGAGAGAGAGAGAGATTTACCACGCATAACCTGAGGGTGTCACCTTTGCACACCTGTAACCTGGAAGAACCAAGCAGAGCTCCTGGCCACACCCATCTCAACCCTCCAAGGCTCCTCCAACAGCAGGCAGTCCACTTAACACGGACATAGTATAAAAAAAAAACTCACAGTGAGGGAAGAAGACTTAACTATGCCAAGCAACAAACACAGAAACGAGGGAACAAGATTAACGATGACATTATGATGCCTCCAAATAAACAAAACACCCCAAGCCAAGATTATGAAGATGATGAGATAGAAGAAATGTAAGATACAGATTTCAAAAAATTTATGATAAGAACATTTAGAAGTTTTCGTTAGGATATTTGCCATTCTATGGGTCTGCTGTGTATCTCACTTCCCATGTTGGATCATTCTCTCCCTTTTTTATTCTATCAGCTAGTATTTGCAGACACTATTCTTGTTTATGTGATCCCTTTGGTTCTTAGTCCTATCATTAAGATCAATTGTGAACGTGAGATGGCATTGGTACATGCCACCTCAATGGGATTGAGTTCGAATCCCCTGGTATGTTTCTAACTCCACTGTTTGAGGCAAGTCAGCTTGAGCATGTCCCGAATTGCACATCTCTTCCCTCTCTTATTCCCACTCTTATATTTAACAGCGATCACTTTTCAGTTAAGTTTCAGCACTTAAGAAGAATTGTGTATTGATTACAGTATTCAACCAAAAGTATTAAGTAGAACAAACAAAAAAAATACTAAGAGTGATAACATATTAAGCTGTTAATCAACAGTCAGGGTGAGGGCTGATCAAGTCACCGTTTCTCATAGTGTTCATTTCACTTTAACAGGTTTCCTTTTTGGTGCTCAGTTAGTTGTCATCTATAAAGGAGAACAAGTGGTATTTGTCCCTTTTGGATTGGATTATTTCATTCAACATAATGTTTTCCAAATTCCTAACAGGGATCACATTTCAGTTAAAATTTAAACACCTAAGAACAATTGTGTGTTAATTACAAGTTCAACCAATTGTACTAGAACAAAAACAAAATACTAAAATGGATAAAGTATTACATTGTACATCAACCGTCAGGACAAGTGCTGATCAAGTCACTGTTTCTCACAGTGTCCATTTCACTTCAACAAGTTTCCACTTTGGTGCCTGAAATGTGATCCCTGTTAAACATAAGAGTGGGAATAAGAGAGGGAAGAGATGTATAATTTGGGGCATGCTCAGGCTGACTTGCCCCAATTGGTAGAGTTGGAAACATACCAGGGGATTCCAATTCAATCCCATCAAGGTGGCATGTGCCAATGCCATCTCACTACTCCAAGTGATCAATTTCAGTTCACAATTGATCATAATGAAAGGACTAAGAGTCAAAGGGAGCACATAAACAAGTCTAGTACCTGCTAACACCAACCGATAGAATAAATAAAGGGGAGAGTGATCCAACATGGGAAGTGAGATACTCAGCAGACTCATAGAATGGCGGATGTCCTAAATAGCACTCTGGCCTCAGAATCAGCCCTAAAGGCACTCGGATCTGGCTGAAAAGCCCAGGAGAGTATTTCAGGCATGGAAAGCCAAGACACTCTGGCAAAAGATCTCTGTGAGTGAGATCCCAGTGGAAAGAACAGGTCTTCAAAGAGGGAGGTGCCTTTCTCTGAAGGGAGGAGAGAACCTCCACTTTGACTATGACCGTGTCTAAACAAGATAAGAGTCAGAGAACTCAAGGGGCTTCCATAGCCTTGGAAACTCATGACTGGAGCATAGGGAGATTACTGATGCCATAAACAGGAGTGTCAATTGGTAAAGTCAACAACAGGAGTCACTGTGCACTTACTCCTCATGTAGGATCTCTGTCCTTAATGTGCTGTACACTGAGGCTTAATGCTATAACGAGTACTCAAACAGTATATTTCACTTTGTGTTTCTATGGGGGTGCAAACGACTGAAATCTTTACTTAATGTACACTAAACTGATCTTCTGTAAAAAAAAAAAAAAAAAAAGAAAGAAATTATCAATTCCCAACTTGACTCTCACTGGGATTAAACATGACAATAGGTCTGATCTGATTTCATCACCATTTAAAAAAAATCATCTATTATTTTTCACTTTATGTTTCTGTGTGGGAGCAAACTGTTGAAATACTTACTTAAGGTATACTAAGCTGATCTTCTGTATATTAAGATAATTGAAAATGAATCTTGATGTGAATGGAAGGGGAGAGGGAGTGGGAAAGGGGAGGGTTGTGGGTGGGAGGGACGGTATGGGGGGGAAGCCATTGTAACACATGAGTCGTACTTTGGAAATTTATATTCATTAAGTAAAAGATAAAAAAAAAACAGGAAAAAAAAATAAAAATGAACACATAAAATATACATCATAAATCTTCACACAACTATGAAACAATCTTACAAAGAAAAACCCCACAATAGATTACTATATCTGAACTATATATTAAACACTGAAATGAGAGATAATATCATTTTTACTTTTGATCATTAGTTGTAAAACAATTATACTTCTATTTATTAGCAAAACAACTCAAAAAGAAAAAAAAAGTAACTCAGATATAATATACCACAGCATATATGTGGGTAGAAAGTATAAAGTAGATGATAGATGATAGGTAGATAGATGTTAGATATATACAGAGACAGACACATGCCACAGAACATGAAATTCCATAAAACATTAGCAAAATTACAGGAAGTAATAGAGAGATGTCAATTTTCTCCAGTATTACCATCTACCTGTCTTGTATAAATTTGGTAAAAGTTTAGTGAGTTTTTGTATGTGTATGGGATGAATTCACAATTTAAAAATATATAGGAAAATCACAGAGTTGCCATAACATACTGGAATGAGTATAATTTGGTATTACCCTATTGTGTCATTTTTGTAAGTTGATCATAATTAAAATACCAATGTATTGGAGGTAGAATATGAAATCCATTTATATTTTTGTAATATATATTTTCAACCTATTTTAAAACATTTTTTCAGTAATATAATCTCATACATTTAATTTTGTTTTCCAATTGCTTTCTGATGTTCTTTCATATCATGTTAACTTCATGTTTTCATGTATCATTATTTTTCAACTTGAATAGATTGCTTAGTATCAGCAGATATATCTCAACTAATACTGATATATACATGTAGCTATATGATCACTTTTTAAAAAATATAAATGCCAAGGTGCCTGTATGCTAAATAATTACTCAAAAGTTTAGTAAGCAAAAACGCAAGTCATGTGCTATTCCTCCCTTTGCAACCTGTATTTTGTGAGGAGTATTGTGCATATATCTCTCATGTAACTTTGGGAATCAAAGGAGACTGGTAGTGTTTAGATTTATTTTCAAATAATAGAACGAGAATCTCAGTGTCTCGGCTTTCCATGCCTGATACTTTCATGGGCTTTTCAACCAGATCCGAATGCCTTTAGGGCTGATTCTGAGGCAGGAGTGCTGTTTAGGACATCCGCCATTCTATGAGTCTGCTGTGTATCTCGCTTCCCATGTTGGATCGTTCTCCCCTTTATTTATTCTACCGGATAGTATTAGCAAGCACTAGTCTTGTTTATGTGATCCCTTTGACTCTTAGTCCTTTCATTACGATCAATTGTGAACTGAAATTGATCACTTGGACTAGTGAGATGGCATTGGTACATGCCACCTTGATGGGATTGAATTGGAATCCCCTGGTATGTTTCTAACTCTACCATTTGGGGGAAGTCAGCTTGAGCATGTCCCAAGTTGTACATGTCTTCCCTCTCTTATTCCCACTCTTATATTTAACAGGGATCACATTTTAGTTTAATTTTAACACTTAAGAATAACTGTGTATTAATTACAGAATTAAACCAGTAGTATTAAGTAGAACAGACAAAAAAAATCCTAAGAGGGATAATGCATTAGGTTGTTCATTAACAGTCAGGCTATGCTGATCAAGTCACCATTTCTCATAGTGTCCATTTCACTTTAACAGGTTTCCTTTTTGGTGCTCGGTTAGTTGTCACAGATCAGGGAGAACATATGATATATGTCCCTTTGGGACTGGCTTATTTCACTCAGCATGATGTGTTCCAGATTCCTCCATTTTGTTGCAAATGACTGGATTTCATTGTTTTTTTTTTACTGCAGTATAGTACTCTAAAGAATACATATCCCATAATTTCTTTATCCAGTCTACCGTTGATGGGCATTTAGGTTGGTTCCAGGTCTTGGCTATTGTGAATTGTGCTGCAATAAACATTAGGGTGCAGACCGCTTTTTTGTTTATCAGTTTAAACTCCTTTGGGTAAATTCCAAGGAGTGGGATGGCTGGGTCGAATGGTAGGTTTATATTCAGGTTTCTGAGGAATCTCCAGACTGATTTCCATAGTGGCTTGACCAGTTTGCATTCCCACCAACAGTGGGTTAGTGTCCCTTTTTCCCCACATCCTCGCCAGCATCTGTTGTTGGTAGATTTCTGTATGTGAGCCATTCTAACCGGGGTGAGGTGAAACCTCATTGTGGTTTTGATTTGCATTTCCCTGATTGCTAATGACCTTGAACATTTTTTCATGTGCCTGTTGGCCATTTGGATTTCCTCTTTTGAAAAATGTCTATTGAGGTCCTTGGCCCATCTCTTAAGTGGGTTGTTGGTTTTGTTTTTGTGGAGTTTCTTGATCTCTTTGTAGATTCTGGTTATTAACCCTTTATCTGTTGCATAGTTTGCAAATATTTTTTCCCATTCTGTCGGTTGTCTCTTCACTCTCCTGACTGTTTCTTTTGCAGTACAGAAACTTCTCAATTTGATGCAATCCCAATAGTTGATTTTGGCTTTGACTGTCTGTGCCTCCCGGGTCTTTTCCAGAAATTCTTTGCCTGTGCCAATATCTTGAAGGGTTTCTCCAATGTTCTCTAATAACTTAATGGTGTCAGGACGTAGATTTAGGTCTTTAATCCACGTTGAGTGGATTTTTGTGTAAGGTGTAAGGTAGGGGTCTTGCTTCATGCTTCTGCACGTGGAAATCCAGTTTTCCCAGCACCATTTATTGAATAGACTGTCCTTGCTCCAGGAATTAGTTTTAGATCCTTGATCAAATATAAGTTGGCTGTAGATGTTTGGGTTGATTTCTGGTGTTTCAATTCTGTTCCATTGGTCTATCCATCTGTTTCTGTACCAGTACCATGCTGTTTTGATTACAACTGCCCTGTAGTATGTCCTGAAGTCTGGTATTGTGATGCCTCCGGCTTTGTTTTTGTTGTACAAGATTGCTTTAGCTATTCGAGGTCTCTTGTGCCTCCATATGAATTTCAGCATCATTTTTTCTAGATCTGCGAAGAATGTCTTTGGTATCTTGATTGGGATTGCATTGAATCTATAAATTGCTTTTGGGAGAATGGACATTTTGATGATGTTGATTCTTCCAATCCATGAGCATGGAAGATTTTTCCATTTTTTGGTATCCTCTTCTATTTCTTTCTTTAAGGTTTTGTAATTTTCATCGTAGAGATCTTGAACGTCCTTGGTTAAGTTTATTCCAAGATATTTGATTGTTTTTGTAGCTATTGTGAATGGGATTGATCTTAGCAGCTCTTTCTCAGTCATGGCATTGCTTGTGTATACAAAGGCTGTTGATTTTTGTGCATTGATTTTATATCCTGCCACTTTTCCAAACTCCTCTATGAGTTCCAATAGTCTCTAAGTAGAGTTCTTTGGATCCTCTAAGTACAGAATCATATCGTCTGCAAAGAGGGATAGTTTGATTTCTTCCTTCTTGGTTTGTATTCCTTTGATTTCTTTTTCTTGTCTGATGGCTCTGGCTAAAACTTCCAGAACTATGTTAAATAGCAGTGGTGAGAGTGGGCATCCCTGCCTGGTGCCAGATTTCAGTGGAAATGCTTCCAACTTTTCCCCATTCAATAGGATGCTGGCTGTGGGTTTTTTATAAATTGCTTTGATTATATTGAGGAATGTTCCTTCTATACCCAATTTGCTTAGAGTTTTCATCATGAAAGGGTGTTGAATTTTATCAAATGCTTTCTCTGCATCAATTGAGATAATCATATGGTTTTTCTTCTGCAGTCTGTTAATGTGGTGAATCACATTGATTGATTTGCGAATGTTGAACCATCCCTGCATACCAGGGATGAATCCCACTTGGTCTGGGTGGATGATTTTCCTGATGTGTTGTTGTATTCTATTGGCCAGAATTTTATTGAGGATTTTTGCGTCTATGTTCATCAGGGATATTGGTCTGTAATTTTCTTTCAGTGCTGCATCTTTCTCTGGCTTAGGGATTAAGGTGATGCTGGCTTCATAGAAAGAATTTGGGAGGCAAACGTGATAATCACTACACTACGGAAACCAACCGTGATACCAATGGTGATACAGCCAGCAGGAGAGTGTGGCATAAGTTTATACTGCAGCCCTGGGGGCTAGTGGTTGCTAGCGTTTGCCTGCGGACTAAGTGAAAGTAGAGGGGCATGTTTATTTTGCCCCAAAACAGCACCTGCTGCCTATCTGAGAAAGGGCGGGCGCCATTTTGTGTTTTGGTGGGAGCTGCAGAAGACTGCACATGCACAACAACTGGCTGAGACAGGACACCATCTTCTCGGCAGTACTGGTGGCAGTAGCAGGGAGGGAGCAACATTCCGCCAGTGGTTCTTGTGAACATGTGATCCAGAGGTTGTACTGGAGAGAACAAGTCACAGTCCCCACTGACTATAAGCCTGGCTGGGAGGTAGCTGGGCAACCACATAGGACAGTGAGGCACTTGCAGCCTCCCAGGATTAAGACACATAGGCAGAGCTGTCTAGGGGAACATCTGCCTCTCTGTTGACTGAATAGGCTGGCAGGGCCTAGAGAAACCTCTGCACCCAGTGACTTTGGGAACCTTGTGTGGTGAGACCATGGGGACTTGGTGTTTACATGAGAAGGTGCAGAGTGTAGCTGGGTCTCTGGACAATCACTGGGTACAGCTCCACATACTGGGAGCTCCTTGGTTACATAGAGCAGATCATTGCAACAGAACCTTTATTCACAATGAAGACTGTGAAGACCATATCTGCAGTTCATTCAGTGGCACAGAACACACTGGGGCTTACACATGGGCATTTAGAGCTGTCACACCCAACTTGGGTGTTACCCTGGATACTTGTCCTATCCTGTAGCACTGACCAGAGCTCCCTGGCCACAAGCACCACATACCTCTTGGTATTCACTGAGAGTACAGACATTCCACTAAGCTACAGAGGAATAGCTCAAACATAAATACCATCAAAAGAAAAAAAATAAACAACCAACTCACAAATGCCTAAAAACAAACACAGAAACTCAAGAAACAAGAATAAGGAGACACCATGACCATCACCCCACCCCCGAAAGGAACACAAAAACATTTCAATATTAGAATGTGAAGATGAACAGATTAAGGAAATGCCAGAAACAGAATTTAAAACATCAATCATAGGATTACTAAAAAGCAATCAGAAGCAAATCCATGAACTAAATACCATGCATGACAAGGATGAAAATATTTCCCATTACACAGCAGACTCATAGAATGGCAGATATCCTAAACAGCACTCTGGCCTCAGAATCAGCCCTTAAGGGTTTGGATCCAGCTGAAGAGCCCATGAGAGTATCTCAGGCATTGAAAACCAAGACACTCAGGCAAAAAAAAAAAATGAAATGAACTAAATGAAAGATCTCTGCGAGTGACATCCCAGTGTAAAGAACAGGTCATCAAAGAAGGAGGTACCTTTCTCTGATGGGAGGAGAGAACTTCCACTTTGACTATGAACTTGTCTAAATATGATCAGAGTTGGCGAACTCAAAACAAGACATGACAAGAGCCCAGAGTGATTACTGATGCCATAAACAAGAGTGTCAAATTGTTAAGTCAACAACAGGAGTCACTGTGCACTTACTCCTCATGTAGGATCTCTGTCCTTAATGTGCTGTACATTGTGATTTAATGCTATAATGAGTACTCTAACAGTATTTTTCACTTTGTGTTTCTATGTGGGTGCAAACTGTTGAAATCTTTACTTAATGTATGCTAAACTGATCTTCTGTATATAAAGAGAATTGAAAATGAATCTTGATGTGAATGGAAGAGGGGAGGGAGAGGGAAAGGGGAGGGTTGAGGGTGGGAGGGAAGTTGGGGGGGGGGGAAGCCATTGTAATCCATAAGCTGTACTTTGGAAATTTATATTCATTAAATAAAAGTTATAAAAAAAAGAAATGAAGAATACAATAGAACAAAAAAAAAAAAGAAAGAAAGAATTTGGGAGGATTCCCTCTTCTTCGATTGTTCTGAATAGTTTGAGAAGAAATGGGATTAGTTCTTCTTTAAATGTCTGGTAGAATTCAGCAGTGAATCCATCTGGTCCTGGGCTTTTCTTTGTTGGGAGGGCCTTTATTACTGTTTCAATTTCTGTTTCAGTTATGGGTCTATTTAGGTTTTCGATGTCTTCATGGTTCAATTTTGGTAGATTGCATGTGTCCAGGAATCTATCCATTTCTGATAGGTTTTCCTGTTTGCTGGCATACAGGTCCTTGTAGTAATTTCTGATGATTCTTTTTATTTCTGTGGTGTCTGTTGTTATGTTTCCTTTTTCATCTCTGATTTTATTGATTTGGGTCTTTTCTCTTCTTTTTTTAGTTAGTTGGGCCAATGGGGTGTCAATTTTGTTTATTTTTTCAAAAAACCAGCTTCTCGCTTGGCTGATTTTTTGTAATGTTTTTTTGGATTCAATCCTGTTAATTTCTTCTCTGGTTTTAATTATTTCTCTTCTCCTACTAGATTTGGGTTTGGTTTGCTGCAGTTTTTCTAGGTCCTTGAGGTGCGCTGAAAGCTCATTTATTTGGTACCTTTCCAATTTCTTGGTATAGGCACCTATTGCTATAAATTTGTCTCTCAATACTGCTTTTGCTGTATCCCATAAGTTTTGATATGTTGTGTTGTTGTCTTCATTTACTTCCAGAAAGTTTTTGATTTCTCTTTTGATTTCTTGAATGACCCAGTGTTCATTCAGGAGCATGTTGTTCAGTCTCCATGTGTTTGCATACTTTCTGGGGTTTCCTGAGTTGCTAATTTCCAGCTTCATCCCGCTGTGGTCTGAGAAGCTGCATGGTATGATTCTAATTTTTTTAAATTTGCTGAGACTTGCTTTATGGCCTAGTATGTGATCAATCCTAGAGAAGGTTCCATGCGCTGCTGAGAAGAATGTGAAGTCTGTAGATGTAGGGTTGAAAGTTCTGTAGATATCTGTTAGATCCATTTGGGCAATAGTGTCAATTAAATCTGCTGTTTCCTTGTTGATCTTCTGTCCTGTTGATCTGTCTATTTCTGAGAGTGGAGTATTGAAGTCCCCCAGTACTATTGTATTGGAATCTAAATCTCCCTTTAAGTCCCTTAACATATCTTTTAAATAGACCGGTGCCCTGTAATTAGGTGCATATACATTTATAATAGTTACATCTTCCTGTTGAATTGAACCCTTAATCATTATATAGTGTCCCTCTTTGTCTCTCTTAACAGTTTTTGTATTAAAGTTTATTTTGTCTGATATTAATATGGCTACACCTGCTTTTTTTTGGTTTCTGTTGGCATGGAATATCTTTTTCCAACCTTTCACTTTCAGTCTGCATGCCTCTTTGTTAGAGAGATGTGTTTCTTGTAGGCAACAAATAGTTGGGTTGTGTTCTGTGAGCCAGTTAGCCAAACGGTGTCTTTTAACTGAAGAATTCAGACCATTAATGTTCAATGTGACTATTGATACGTAGTGACTTTGCCCTGCCATTTTCCCGGAAATATTTTCTAGTATATGCTTTGAGCTTCCCATGCTCTTTTACTGGTAGGTGTTCTTCCTTTCCCTTCTTTCATATTGATGGCCGTGTTTCTGTGTTTCTGAGTGTAGCACATCTTTAAGTATCTTTTGCAGGGCCGGACGAGTGGCCACAAAGTCTTTCAATTTCTGTTTGCTATGAAAGGTCTTTATTTCACCTTCATTCACAAATGAGAGCTTGGCAGGATATAATATTCTGGGCTGGCAATTTTTCTCTCTTAGCACCTGTGCTATGTCTCGCCATTCCCTCCTAGCTTGTAGGGTTTCTGATGAGAAGTCAGCTGTGAGTCTGATTGGAGATCCTCTGAGAGTAATCTGACGTTTCTCTCTTGCACATTTTAGGATCTTTTCTTTATGTTTCACTGTGGTAAGTTTAATTACCACGTGTCGTGGTGAGGATCTCTTTTGGTCATGTTTATTGGGGGTTCTATGAGCTTCCTGTACTAGGATATCTCTGTCCTTCTCCAAACCTGGAAAGTTCTCTGCTAGTATCTCACTAAAAAGGCCTTCCAATCCTTTCTCTCTCTCCATGCCTTCAGGAACTCCTAGAACTCGAATGTTGGTTTTTTTAATAGTATCCTGTAGATTCCCAACAATATTTTTTAGGTTTCTAATTTCCTCTTCTTTTCTTTGGTTTGACTGTATGTTTTCCTGTGCTCTATCTTCTAAGTCCGATATTCTCTCTTCTGCTTCACCCATTCTGTTTTTAAGGCTTTCTAATGTGTTTGTCATTTGAGCTCTTCATTTCATTTTGATTTCTCTTCACTATGACACTTTCCTGTTCTACTAGTTTCTGAGTTTCATTTTGACTCTTCCTTAAAATTTCGTTTTCACGAGAGAGATTTTCAATCTTGTCCATTAAGGATTTCTGTAGTTCAAGGATTTGCTTTTGAAAACTTCTAAATGTTCTTATCATAAATTTTTTGAAATCCGTATCTTGCATTTCTTCTATCTCATCATCTTCATACTCTTGGCTTGGGGTGTTTTGCTTATTTGGAGGCATCATAGTGTCATCGTTGATCTTGCTCCCTCTATTTCTGTGTTTGTTACTCGGCATAGTTAATTCTTCTTGCGTCACTGTGAGGTTTTTTTTTTCTTTTTTTTATTATTTTATACTGTGTCCGTGTTAAGTGGACTGCCTGCTGTTGGAGGAGCCTTGGAGGCTCGAGATGGGTGCGGCCTGAGAGCTCTGCCTGGTTCTTCCTGGTTAAGGGTGTGCAAAGGTGACACCCTCAGGTTATGCGTGGTAAATCTCTCTCTTTTTATTTATTTATTTATTTTATTTATTCAGGGGGTAAGTAACACCGCAGGGCACGGCTGTGCAGAATTGATGGTATTTAGCTTCCAGTCTTTGGCTCCTCTGGACTCCCACTGGGTTGCCTAGGCTACTGAATTGTAGTGACTCAGTTCCTTAACTCTCCCCCATTGATATGTAAATCCAGAGAGGAGGCCTGCTCTTTGTCTCTTGGGAATTCTTCAAGCCTTGCAGCCTTGTAACCTTTGCAAGGTTAGGGGGAAGAGAAACCCCGAAGCTTTTTTTTTTTTTTTCCTTCTTTCCGGTAGTGAGTTTGCTGCACTTTCCGGCCCCCCTCTAGATTCTGACCCCCGTTTCCCCACCAATGTCTCGGGTTATTGAGCTCACCTCCCCTTCCAGCGCCGATGTGTGGACTCGGAGCCCTGAGCGTCCCAAGTCTCCCCGCTGTTGTCTGTGTGGCACGCACTCCCCTTGGAGCACTGGGGCTTCTGCGGCTCGGTCCCGCAACTTGGCTTCCGCGCGGTGGGCGACCTTGTTCTCCCAGTAGGTCCTCTGATTCACGATTCCCGTGCAATTTTTTCCTGGTGCTTTTTTCTGCGGCTCCCGTAACTCCCCTTTTATTAAACTAAATTTTCCCGGACTATCGGTGCGCGCCCTCACTATTCCGCCCTATGTGTTCATTTTTAAAGTGCTATTTTCTTAGCGATTTATCTCTTTGGTCTAGGTTTTCAAACTTATTGATGGAAATTTTCTTGTAATACCCTCTTTGCATTTCAATATTATATTAGATTTTCAGGTTTGTAGTCATGACACTTTTTGATCATTGTTGTTGAATATCTGCATTTTTTCCTTTATTCTTATTAATTTTATCAGCTAGTTGGTTGGATTATCAAAGGAATCAACATCTGCCTTTGTTACCCTATGTGTTATACATTTTCTATTCCATTATTTCCCACAATTATCATTTTTGTCTTCTTTTAGCTTATTTAGCCTGTCAAAAATGAATAGAAAAGCAGATTATTTGTGAAATGGAAACAATTAACTTACAGGAATCACTGCAATGAGGAACATGCCTAGGGCGATAGTTACATATTTACATGTATTTCACAGTGAACATAATGACATGATCATATTTCAATATAAAAATTTAAAGTACATTATAGTACAAGCACAAATAACTATAAATTATTCATGTTACACTATCTTATGTTTAGCACTGCTTTTGCTAGACTTTGCTTAGTCATTGCAAATAGAGATTTCCTAGGCTAAATATGGTAAATCCCAGGCTGTTTCAATTAATTTTGTGTCAACATGTTTAATTAGTTAACATGTTATCTAAAACTGGGAAACTACCTCATTTTTATTATTATTTTAATGTTTTTACATAGCCTTCATCCTCTGATTTATAGGCATGAGAAATGACATTTTGTTATTTTCATGCAAGAAAGAGAAATTATTACTTACTTATTTGTTATCAATAATGTGATTCATTCATTTTCATAATTACAAAACAACTAAATAGTCAAGTTAGGAAATGCATCAAAATCAGCATCTTGTTAGCTAAAATAAATATTATTACTCTATTAAATTCAAAATTATAGAATTTTTTTTTGACAGGCAGAGTGGACAGTGAGAGAGAAAGACAGAGAGAAAGGTCTTCCTTTGCGATTGGTTCACCCCCCAATGGCTGCTGCAGCTGGCACGCTGTGGCTGGCACACTGCACTGATCTGAAGCCAGGAGCCAGGTGCTTCTCCTGGTCTCCCATGCAGGTGCAGGGCCCAAGGACTTGGGCCATCCTCCACTGCACTCCCAGGCCACAGCAGAGAGCTGGACTGGAAGAGGAGCAACTGGTGCAGAATCCGGCACCCTGACCAGTACTAGAACTTGGGGTGCTGGTGCCACAGGCAGAGGATTAGCCTAGTGTTTTTTAAAGGGTTTATTTATTGGAAAGGCAGAGTTACACACAGAGAGAGGCAGAGAGAGAGGTCTTCCATCCTCTGGTTCACTCCCCAATTGGCTGCAATAGCTGGAGCTGTGCTGATCTGAAGCCAGGAACCAGGAGCTTCTTCCAGGTCTCCCACATGGGTGCAGGGGCCCTAGCACTTGGTACATCTTCTACTGCTTTCTCAGGCCACAGCAGAGAGCTCGATCAGAAGTGGAGCAGCCAGACTCGAACCGTTGCCCATGTGGGATGCTGGCACTGCAGTAGATGGCTTTACCCACTATGCCACAGCGCCAGCCCCTCAAAATTTAAAGAATTTGAAGATTCTTCTTCTGAAAAATATCTTTTCTTTTTTTAAAAGAAAATGTTATTTGTTTTATTTGAATGGCAAAGGGACAGAGACACAGAGAGAGAGACAGAGAGAAGCAGATCTCCCATACACTGGTCCATTCATCAGGTTTCTGTGACAGTGAGGCTCTGATTTTGGGTTTTCCACATGAGTGGCAGGAACTCAACAACTTGAAACATCACGTAGTTGCTGCCCAAGGTGCACATCTGCAGAAATCTGGAATTTGAAGCAGAGGTATTCAAACACCAGGATCCTGATATTATTTTTTAGAAAAGTTTAACATTTTTTCATAAAAGTTTAGAATATTGCCCAGAAAGATCCCACACTTTGTGCAATAATGTCTTCAGTCATTAATAATGTAGAATAGTATGGTATAGTGTATTTGTTTGCATTAGTGAACCACTATTGATAGATTATTATTAACTAATATCTATAATTGGTACAGATTTAGTTATAATTTAGTTTATTCTTAATGCCCAGGGTAAAATCAAGGTTAACATGTCACATTTGTTGTCATATCTTTTTAAGTCCCTCTGTTTTATGAAATGTATCAGAATTTTCTTTTTTTAAATGATTCTGAGAATTGTACGGATTTATAAGATATGCTGAAGGATGTCTGTCTACCAGAATTTGTGTGTTTTTTTCTTTTCATTTTTAAAGTGTTTATTTATTTTATTCAAAAGGCAGGATTATATACAGAAGGGGTGAGGGGGAGAGAGTGAGAGCGAGAAAGAGAGAGAGAAATTGATTGATTCATCTTCCAACTTTGGGTTGTCTCCCAAAATGGCTGTAACAGTAGGGCTGAACCAGGCCAGAGTCAGGAGCTTCATCTATGTCTCCCATGTGCATGGCAGAGACTCAAGCACTATAGACATCTTCTGCTGCTTCCTTAATTTGGGAGGAATATGATTAAAACTGTTTAGGATGCATGCATGCGTAGGTTCTACGTGGACATAAATTTGAAATTCAGTTAGTTAAATTTTTGAAGTTCTAATTATGCAATATTTTTCCAGCTTATTGATCTCTGTGGCTATTTTGTCACTAATACCATGCTGTCTTGATTGCACTAACTTTACAGTAATCTTGAATTCCTGTATCGTTAGTCTTCCAAATTTCTTCTTCATTTTATGTATTATGTTGACTATTCTGTCTTTATTTCCAAATAATTTCTAGAATCATTTTGTTGATATTTACAAAATAGTAAAATAGTTTTCTTGGGATAATACAGATTATGTTGGCTTTAGAGATCAGGTTGGGAAGAATTAATATTTCAGCTAGAAATATCTCTGAATTTATCTTTTTAAAGATTTATTTATTTATTTCAAAGGCAGAGTTACAGAGAAGCAGGGAGAGAGAGAGAGAGACAGACACACACACACACACACACACACGAGAGTCAGTCTTCCATCCATTGAATCACTCCCCAGATGGCTGCAATGGCTGGAGCTGGGCCAATCCTAAGCCAGGAGCCAGAAGTGTCTTCCAGGTGTCCTATGCAGATGCAGGGGCCCAGGGATGGGCCATCTTCTACTGCTTTCCCAGTCTACAGCAGAAAGCTGGATTGGAAGTGGAGCCACCGGGACAGGAACCAATGCCCATATGGGATGCTGGCACTGCAGGTGGTGGCTTTACCTGCTGCGCTACAGTGCTGGACCCTGAATTTATTTATAGAGCTTATTATTTTTGAGAGTTTTCTGATATTGCACTTGTACATCTTCTATGTATTTTGTATCCAAATATTTCATTTTAAGCTAATTAAGTGATATTGTATCATTAATCATACATTCTAAGTATAAATAAAAACAATTAATGTTTGTATGTTAACATTTTAGCCTGAAATTTGGCTATGAGTGTATGTTAGTTCAGAATTTTTTTTCTCAATTCCTAGGAATTTTGGGGATAAATGGTACTATAATCAGTGAAAACATTTAGTTGCTTCCCTATAACTCTATCTCTTTGGTATCCTTTTTAGTTCCTACCATACTAGTTAGGTTTAACATTATGATGTTGCATAGAAAAGTTCTGAAGTAGCATCCATGCTTTGTTATTTTATTTTATTTTATTTTATTTTATTTTATTTTATTTTATTTTATTTTATTTTATTTTATTTTTTTGACAGGCAGAGTGGACAGTGAGAGACAGAAAGACAGAGAGAAATGTCTTCCTTTTCCATTGTTCACCCCCCAATGGCTGCTGCGGCCGGCATGCTGTGGCCAGCGCACCACACTGATCCGAAGCCAGGAGCTAGTTGCTTCTCCTGGTCTCCCATGCAGGTACAGGGCCCAAGGACTTGGGCCATCCTCCACTGTAGTCCTGGGCCACAGCAGAGAGCTGGACTGGAAGAGGAGCAACTGGGACAGAATCTGGCACCCTGACGGGTACTAGAACCTAGGGTGCCGGTGCTGCAGGCAGAGGATTAGCCTATTGAGCCATGGCACCAGCACATGCTTTATTCTTGATAGTGTAGAAAGCTATAGTTTCTTACCTTTATGTATGATGTCAACTGTAGGGTTGTTTTGTAGATGCTATTTATAAAGTTGTAGAAATGCTCCTTATTCCTAATTTACTGAGAGTTATTGAAATAAATGTGTATTAGATTTTGTTGAATTCTTCAACAATTTATAATGTACAGCTTTTCTTCTTTTATTGGTGTATAGTTTGCTTACAATTTTTGACTTTTGAATCTTAAATTAGCCTCATATAACTCAATTTCACAACATTCTCCCGAGCATGTTGTGTTTTATATTATTGTATTTAATTTGCTAATAGTATAAGAGTTAAGGCTGAGTTTTCTTTCATGTTATGATTTTATGTGGTTTGGTTTTACTGTAACATTGACTGCATAAGATGAATTAGGAGGTGTCCCCTCTGCTTCTTTGTTTTGGAAGTGATTTTGGAGAAACAGTATATTTCTTCATTTTAGCATTTGATATAATTCACTAGTAAAACCATTTGGATCTGTTACTTTATGCTTTGGGATGATATTAACAACTATTCCTTCAATTTCTTCTCTAGTGTTACAGGACTTTTCAGATTATTTTTGTCTCCCTGCGAGGCCATTTTTAATTGGGTATTTATCCATTTGCTATTAGGTTGCATAACTTTTGAATTTTAATATCTCATATATTTTGCATTTTAACATTTTATTATATGTAGCATTTGGAAATATTTTTGCTCAGTGTGTAGAGTGTCTTTTCAATCTTTTGATTGCTGCCTATTTTGTGAAGAAACTTTTTAGTTTGATGTAACCCCACTTATCTATATTTGCTTTTATTCCAATACTTTTACAGTCATATCAAAAAATTTTGGCCATGATTAATGTTTATCTTTCCCCCTGAATACCTTTCTAGAATCATTTTCTTAACATTTGTTTTATTTGCTGGAAAGGCAGAATGACAGAGACAGGGGGAGAAAGGGAAGGAGGGAGAGAGTGCAAGAGCCAGGAGTCAGGGACTTCATCCAGGTTTTTCATGTGGATGGCAGTAGCTTCTTTTTGTATGTGCATGGACTTATTTTTGGGATCTCTATTCTGTTCCATAGTCTGTTTAGGCCAATAGTATATTGTTTTAATTACTATAGCATTGTAATCATTTTTTTATTTCCTTATTTGATAGTTAGAGTTACAGACAGAGAAGAGAGACAGAGAGAAAGGTCTTCCATCCTTTGGTTCACTCCCCAAGTGGCCATAATGGCCATAGTTGTGTTTATCCATAGCCAGGAGATATTACCTTCCTTTGGGTCTCCCTTGTGGATGCAGGGGCCCAAGCACTTGAGCCATCTTCCACTGCTTTCTGAGGCAATAGCAGAGAGCTGGATCTGAAAAGAGGATCAAAAGGGATGAGATGGGATGTTGGCACCACAGGTGAAGGCTTACCCCACTACATCACAGTGCCCACGCTTGTAATTCATTTTTAAATCAAGAAGAATTATATCTCCCTCCAGTGTCTTCTTTGCTCAAGTTTTTGTGCTTATTATATTATATTGTAGTTACAATTGAACTTTAGAATTGTTTCCTGTATTTATATAAAGGATATTGATCTTCTTGTAGGAATTGCATAGATCAGTTTATGTAGCATTTTCCTTTCAATAATAATTCTTCCAAATCATGATCAGAGGATGATCTCCTATTTGTGTATCTAATTTTATCATTGATATTTTGAAATTTTCAGTATGGAAGTGTTTTACCACTTTGGTTAATAGTAGTACTGAGTATTTTATTATTTTTGTTGCTATTGTGCTTGAATTTGCTTTTTTATCCTTAATCCATTTTTCTTTTTAATTTTTATTTGAGAGAGTTATAGAGAGGGAGAGACAGAGAGGGAGAGAGAGAGAGAGATTATCCATCATCTGGTTCAATCCCCTAATTGCTGCAATGGCCAGAACTGGACCAGGCCCAAACCAGGAGCTGGGGGCTTCATCTGGGACTCCCATGTGGTTACAGGGGCCCAAGGACGGGGCTATTTTATGCTCTTTTCCATGGCAAATTAGCAGCAATCTGGATTGGAAGTACAGAAGCTGGGAATTAAACTGTCACACATATGGGATGCCAGTGTTGCAGGCAGTGGCTTTTACCCATTATGCCACAGTGCTGGCCTGTCCTTAATACATTTTTACACATTTAAAAGTATTATTTAAAAATGTGTCGTTAATCTCCACATATACTGAGATTTTTCTGACTGTATTTCAAATGCTGATTTCAAGTTTAAATAATCATAAACTGATAGACTGAATAATTTCTATTTCATTAATTTATTAAGGTATATTTTATTCACCAAAATGTGGTTTATCTTTTTCATTATCTATGCAAAGTTGAGAAGAGTGAATGTTCTGCTGTTGGTGGCTGAAATATTATATGAATGTTAATTCAATATTTTTGATTAATGATCTTATTCATTTCAAATATATTTTCTGAGTTTGAACTTGCAGAATCTATAAATTACTAAAATACAGCTTTGGAAATCTCCAAATATAATATGATGTCTATTATTCCTTATAGTTTTCTGTTTTGGCCACATGTATTTTGATGCTCTGATATAAGCTACTAACATACTAAAGAGACTTTTGTCTTATAGGAGATCATTAATTGATATGTCTGATAACTTACCTGGCCTTGAAATAATCCTTTGTTTGAAATTAGCATAGATATTCTAGTGTTGTGGTTTTTTTTTTTTTTAGATTAGTGTTATTGTGTTCTTTCTCTTTTCATGTCTGTGCCCTTATATTTAAAGGGGGTTTCTTAGAGACAACATGTAGGAGGATTTTGTTTTTATGTTTCCCTATCCTATGGTTGTCCATGTCTTTAAGCTGAGAGAATAGTCACATTTATAGTGATTATTGGCATTGTTTAATTCCTGTCTGTTTGTGATTCTTTTCTATTCATTATTGTTGTTCTTTGCTTCCCTTTTCTATCTTCATCTCATTTCTGCTTTCTCAGGTTTTAATTTTTTTTTGTAAGTACATTTTCTTTCTTCTATTTAACAAATACACTTCTTTAAAAATTATTTTTAGGAATTGCCCTAGAATTTTCAATATGCATTTACAGCTAGTCTAAGTGCACTTTTAAATAACACTATGCTATATCCTGGGTAGTCTAAATGCCACGTATCAAGATATTATCAATATCCTCTCTGATATCTCTGATAATATTAATGTTACTCATTTAATTTATGTATATATTAAAATCCCCTAATGTTTCTTCTATTAAAACTTGAGAGTTGTCATTTAGGTCAGTTAAGGATAGAAGAAAGAACAATTTTTACTTTCATTTATTTCCTCCTTGACACTGTTCATTATGTAAATCTTTGAATTATGACCTATACTATTTTTCTTTTCTATGAATAACTTATTTTATGATAAACCACCACTACTTTTTTTTTTTGACAGGCAGAGTGGACAGTGAGAGAGAGAGAGACAGAGAGAAAGGTCTTCCTTTGCCGTTGGTTCACCCTCCAATGGCTACCGCGGCCAGCACGCTGTGGCCGGCACACCATGCTGATCCAATGGCAGGAGCCAGGTACTTATCCTGATCTCCCAGGGGGTGCAGGGCCCAAGCACTTGGGCCATCCTCCACTGCACTCCCTGGCCACAGCAGAGAGCTGACCTGGAAGAGGGGCAACTGGGACAGAATCCGGTGCCCCGACCGGGACTAGAACCTGGTGTGCCGGTGCCGCAAGGCGGAGGATTAGCCTAGTGAGCCGTGGCGCCGGCCACCACTACTTTCTTGTCATGTAATGTCTTTTTTATACTTCCTGAAGAATAATTTCATAATCCATAAATTTCTAAGTCTGTTTTTCTTTTAATAGTTTAAATATTTCACTCCTTGCTTACATGGCTTCTGAAGAGAAATCCAATACATTCCTTCCCCTCTGCCTCCTTTAAGGTTAATGTAATCATTTTCTTCCAGTTTATTTCAAGATTTTTACTTCATTTAGGGTTTTCTGCAGTTTAATATGATTTGATCTTGTGTTAATTTGCAGACCTTTTATCCTTTTTTTTTTTTTTTGACAGGCAGAGTGGATAGTGAGAGAGAGAGACAGACAGAGAGAAAGGTCTTCCTTTTTGCCGCTGGTTCACCCTCCAATGGCCACCATGGCTGGTGCACTGCAGCCAGGGCATCGCACTGATCCAAAGGCAGGAGCGAGGTGCTTCTCCTGGTCTCCCATGGGGTGCAGGGCCCAAGCTCTTGGGCCATCCTCTACTGCCTTCCCTGGCCACAGCAGAGAGCTGGCCTGGAAGAGGGGCAACTTGGAAAGAATCCGGCACCCCAACCAGGACTAGAATCCAGTGTGCTGGCACCACTAGGAGGAGGATTAGTTTAGTGAGCTGTGGCGCTGGCCAGACCTTTTATCCTGATTGCTGTTTTGTAAGCTTCTGGGATCCATAGTTCAGAATCTATCTTTAATTTGGAAAAACTTCATCCATTTTCAGTCTTTGGGATGTTTCTGTTGGCCAATCTGCACTTAGCTTCCATCAGTTCACAAAAACTGTCAAAATGTCCTTATCAGTGTAAACCTCCAGTATCTTCTTCCTCAGATAAACTCATCTCAGTGGTTGTTTTCAGTATGTTTCTGTCTCTTTAGCTATCGAGAAGGACGTTTATCCTGTGATCTCTGTTCTCTGATGGTTATGAGAAAAGTTGTTGGTTTTCAGTTTATTCCAAATCTCTCTTCTCAGAAAATCAGGAATGTCAGTTTTTAAGCTCATACATGTCATAGCCAAAACAAGGATTCTATCTTCTTTCCTATGTTGCCACGTTACAAAGCTTGAATTTTAGATACTATATTTGCTGAAAAACCTTAATTAATAAAGTCTATTTCCTTATGAAAAACTAGCCAACATAGTAATTCATGCCTTTAATGGTCATGAAATGTACAGCAATAATGTTACCTTTTAGTCTTATAGAATATGATAAAAATAGCACATACATGTCATCTTGATAGCAATGCTATCTGTTCTTGTCAATGCTCTTCTTTATTCTATATAATTTATTCTTTAGAATATGCACATATTTCATTAATCAATTTTTATTCATTATATTATGAACAATTTTTTTTTTGTGTACACATTTAGTTTTATTGTAACAAAGCAACTTGTACACTTTTAACGTTTAAAACTGAGCATCTTTCTTTTCCAGTGAAACAAAAAGAAAATTTAAAAATAAACAGGAACAAAATTACAATAGAGAATGTCAATTCCAAATAAGATCCTACAGGTTCTGCTGATTCTCCCATCGAGTGGCAGGGCTCAAGTCATCATTAGGAGAGAATTTTATTTAAAAGTGTCATCTTCAACTGCAAGGATGTCCGTTAAACATCACAATTAAACATGCCAAAGGAGAAGCCATGTTGTCAAAATGCCCACTTAACCCACCCAAACATCTCAAACCCACCCTTTGCTGACCTTCTATAACCCCATTTTTTTAAGGTTTTTTTTTCTTTTTTTAAACAAGAGAAAGTTGACAGATACATGTTGGTAAATGCTAACTGTCCGTATTCACATAGAGACACAGTGTAATCTCTGAGCCCAATATACAGAGAAAGGAGGAGAAAAGCTAGAATTCTATGCACTACTACACAGGGGCCTGGCACCCTCCAGCTTCCAGCAGAGCCGGGAGCAGGAGGGTTTCTTTTTCCCGCAGAGCACGGTGGTGTTGATTCCATACAGTTTTTGTCGAGACGAGAGGGATAAAATGAATTTGGAACAGAAAGGGGTAGAGATTCTTTTCCCATTGTATTCTGCTTCAGGTATTTTCCCCACAACAAGGTGAGAACCATGGTGTAGAGAAAAGAGACCTCAAAAACAGGGAGACTGAGCACAAGAGGGAAAAAAATAAAAAGAAGACGGCAATTTGCTCCCAGGGACTGGAGAAAATTAAAAAAAAAAAAAAAAGTTGGAATCCATCAGTGTTTTCTATTAGTCATCTTCTCCTTCATCCTCCTCCCCTTCTTCCCCTTCATCCTCATCCTCGTCTTCCTCCCCTTCATCCTCGTCGCCTTCCTCATCAATGTCTTCCAACCCTTCTTCTTCTTCATCATCATCATCATCTTCTTCTCCTTCCCCTTCTTCATCATCCATATCAGGAACCAGGTAGTACTGTAATGGATTCGGCCAGATATCATCCTTGATGACCTCTCCTAACTCATCCGCACCCGCGTCAGAATGGTCAGTGAACCAGGTGAAGAAGCTCTCTGGCTCCTCGTGCTGCCTCTTCCTGCTGGCTTTGTTCTGCGTTTGACTTGAACGTTTCGTCAAATCCTTCCCAGATTTCCACTTGATTTCGGTGGACTTCGAAGACGGGTCACCACTCTCATTCAGATGGAATTCTTTGGAGAGAACTTTATTTTCAAAGTAAGGATTTTCATCAAAATAAAAATCTATTCTGTAACCTGATTTAATATCTTCAAATTCTGTCACTTCCACTCTGGTCAGATAATGCAGCGCCTCTTCATCCTCCTCCCCAAGCAGTGCAGACACTTGTGGATGGTTGACAAATGTTGTTACCCAAAAATTTGGGATTTTGGCGATCAGTTCTGACCTCTTCTGAAAAAATGGTTGGCGGAGTTTGTTATATTTCTGTTCTACTTTCAAAATCTCCTCACTGGCTTGTTCATTAAGTCTGTCTATTTCATTTTGTACTTCATCAATATGTTCAATTGCTTCTTGTTGTTCTTTTTCTGAGGTCTCGTCGGCCCCGTCGTGGTTGGAGTTGAGCTCCTTCTTACTGACTTTGGCCGCCGGCGCCGACATGGTGCTGCTCCGCGGTCGGGGGCGGAGCGGGGAGGGGGAGAGAAGGGCCGGCGCGGGGGGCGGCGGGCGGCTTCCCCTCACGCCACACGCGCGGGCGCTCGCTCGCTCGGTCCGGCCGCCTCCTCCCGGCGCCGCTCGCTCGCCCTCCCCCTCGCTCGCTCGCTCGCGCGCGCGGCCCTCGCGGCCTGACGACGCGGGAGGGGCTGGGGCGGCGCGCCGGGCCCCGGCCGGGGCTGCTGCTCGCGGAGGGGCGGCGGCGGCGGCGGCGGCGGCGGCGGGCGGGCGGCTCGGCTCCCTCACTCGCGCTCCGCGCTCCAGCTCGCTGCTCGCTCTCCCCGAGCCGCCTCCTCCTCCTCCACCTCCTCCTCGCGGCGAGGGCTATATTATGAACAATTACAACCACTCATACTCAACACATGCTTTACTGCCATATCAGAAGTTTTCATAACTTTCTCCTCCTTTTCCTCCTTCAAAATAAAAATTGAAAAAAAGTCAAATGGAAACCCAGATCTCTTTGTTATCTATCTTGCCTCAAAGTTTCAGGTTTTTGTCTATTTGTCCTCAACACACTCAATTCTCCCATGTTCCTATATTTTTGGACATCCTCTACTCTTTTCTACATTACAGGTGCATAATTTCTCTGTTATTCCAAGAAAACACAGAGACCGTAAAAACCATAGGCAGTATTATTGTAGTCCAACACATCCATCCTGTTCAATAATAGCAAGCAGCCTGATTTGATTGAAAATAAATATATCTTGATATTCAAAACTCTTTAATAGCATCTCATCACACCTGAAAAGTCCAAGACTCCTTTCCCTGTCCTATGGTGTTCTCCTTGAAGAAGTTCAAATTTTTTCTCTATCATGTGTGCTAGTTCAGAGCATTTTTACTGGTTTTTTAATGCTGTTTAGCAGGAGGATCCAGGCAGTTGGCTGGCTTGGGATAGAAACTATAAAGGGCATAGAGAAAAGGGCCATGTGAGTTTTGGAGGTGAAAAATATGGGGACAGAATAGATGAAGCATCTATTGTATCTATATGATGCTGTG
Source organism: Oryctolagus cuniculus (assembly GCF_964237555.1). Lineage (NCBI taxonomy): Eukaryota > Metazoa > Chordata > Mammalia > Lagomorpha > Leporidae > Oryctolagus > Oryctolagus cuniculus. The sequence continues at coordinate 94,632,697 of NC_091433.1, forward strand.
AGAAAACATGACACTTCATGGAGATACCAAAAAAATTAAAATTAAGGAAAAATTCAGACTCCTGTCATCACATGTAACCAAATATCAAAATATATACTCTGATTTCCTCTCCTAATTTCTATAGATTAACTGAGTAGATTTTTGGAGTTGTTCTGACTTTTCCCCTGTACCCCTGGATTTCCTCTTTCTTTCATAGTGATATTATTACTTTTGATATATGTGATTTTCTAATAATTCATCTCATGCTAAAAGGGAAAATAAAAACTCTTAACCTTATTTTATTGTATTTTTATGAAATACACAAATTATCACAAACTCAGAAGCTTAAGTTTATAAATTTTTATTTCACAAATTCTTCATGTCAGCACATCAGGGTATGAGGGAGCTGGCCATTTGCAAAGCAGCAATCAAGATGCTGGCCATGACAGGGTTCTCATCTAAGTGCTCACCTCAGGATCAGTCTATTTAAAAGTCCACTAGGGTATTTGGGCAACTTTAGAAAGAATCTGTAAGCAATAGAATCTTTTATAATATGAGGTAATAAGGTGAGCGACAACCCCTACCCCTCACTTTCACCATAACTATAACTTTGAAGTAATTCACAAGCATTAGGAGAGGTTTATACAGTGGTATAGATATCAGGAACTGTGTGTCATGGGGGTCTCTTTAAAAATTTGTCCATGACATCCATTAACAGCTTTTGTACTAATCTCATTTCTCTACTTCCTTCACAACAAATAGCTGGAAATGTTTTCACTTGCTGGACTTGATTCCCCACTTTCTTTGTATGTATTCAAGTCATGTGCTTCTCCATCATTCTACCAAAATTGTACTATTCCAGGTCACCAATTACCTACCTTACCATTGCAGAGTCAAATTGGCAATTATCAGCTCTCCTTTTTCTGCCTAACAGTGAAATCAGCTAATAATTATAGTCTCCCTGAAATATCCTCTGAACCTAACATCCGGAATATCCATATTCACTAATTTTTTTCTTTATTTAGCTATCTCCAATATCATTTTCTGCTTATTCTTCTTCTATAAAATCCGTTTCCCTTGAAAAAAAACTCCTGCTTTTATTTTCATTTTTTTTTCTCTCTGTGCTAAATTAAGTGCATGGATAATATCTTCAATTCTCATGGTTTTATATGTCATCTATAAGGGTAGACATTATGGTAAAGTGGGTATGCCATCACTTGGGATGCCTGCACATGATATTGTAGTGCCTGGTTTGAAATTAGGCTACTTCACACGTTTGATTCAGCTTTCTGGTTTTGTGCTTGGGAAGTTACAGTTAACAACCCAGTGTTCGGGTTCCTGCTACACATGTGGGAACCTTGATGGAATTCTTGACTTCTGACTTCTTCCTGGACTAACACTGCTATTGTGGACATTTGTGAGTGAACCAAGAGGTAGACACTTTTTCCTGTGCTCTTTTTATGTCACTTTCTCGGCCATTGCCTTTCAAATAAATGCATTTTAAAAATAATATATATGGATGAGGAAAGGATATTTAATGGATGCAAAGATAGAGATAGGATGAAGAAGTTCTGATATTCCATTGCACAGCAAGGTCACCCTAGGTAATGGTTATTTACTGCACTTTTTAAAATTTTTTCTAATTTTTTTAGATTTATTTATTTATTCAAATGTCAGAGTTACATAGAGAGGAGAGGCAGAGAGAGAGAGAGAGAGAGAGAGAGAGAGAGAGAGAAGTCTTCCATCAGATGGTTCACTCCCCAGATGGCTGCAATGGCTGGAGCTGTGCAGATCTGAAGCCAGGAGCCAGGAACTTCTTCCAGGTCTCCCACGTGGGAGCAGGGGCCCAAGAACTTGGGCCATCTTCTACTTCTATCCCAGGCCAAAGCAGAGAGCTGGAACAAAAGAGGAGCAGCCAGACTAGAACTGGTGCCTATATGGGGTGCTGGCACTTCAGGTGAGGGCGTTAACCGGTTGTGCCACAGTGCCGACCCCATACTGCACATTTTTCTATAAAAACACTATAAGAAATGATTTTAAATATTTCTATCATAAGTACATGATAATGTTTAAAAAGATAGATATATTTAGCCTGATTGGGCATGAAATAATTTATGCGTATGTTGAAATAAATATATCTGATGGATACTTACAATTTTTATTTAAGTTAATTTTTTTAAATAATGAAAATAGGGGCCAGTGTTGTGTTGTGACACAATATGGTAAGCTGCTATTTGTAATGCCATCATCCTCTGTTGAAGTGCTGATTTGAATCCCTGCTGATCTGGTTCAAATACATCTCCCTGCTAATGCACCTGGGTAGACAGTGGAAAATGGCCCAAATTCTTGGGCCCCCACTATGCATGTGGGACATCAGGATGCGGTTCCTGGATCTTGGCTTCAGCCTAGCCCAGAACTAACTCTTGTGGCTATTTAAGGGAGTAAATCAGCAGATTAAGGACCTTTCTTAGGGTATTTGGGTACTGTGGTGTAGCAGGTAAAGCTGCTGCCTGCAGTGCCAGCATCCCATATGGGCGCCGGTTCGAATCCTGGCTTCTCCACTTCCGATCCAGCTCTCTGCTATGGCCTGGGAAAGCAATAGAAGATGACACCTGTACCTCTTTGGGAGACCCAGAAGAAGCTCCTTGCTCCTGGCTTCAAATGAGCACTGCTCCAGCCATTGTGGCCCATTGGGAGTGAACCAGTGAATGGAAGATGTCTCTCTCTCTCTCTCTCTCTCTTTCTCTCTCTCTCTCTCCCTCTCCTCACTCTCTGTGTAACTCTTTCAAATAAATATATTTATTTATATATTATATATTTATTCTGGACCTCTTCTTTTTACTCCCTTCTATTAATCTGATGTACAATAACCATTTAAATGTTTAATAAGAACATTCTCTAATCTGACATTCATCTCAATAGCTGAGAATTTCAATTTTCAATTGTTCAACTCAAAATAATCATAGTGATGCTCATCAACTCATCAATCATCTTCTCTCCTTTCCTTTCACATAAACTAATTAATACATAAAACCTCCCTGTTACTGTCTTTGAAATATTTCCCTTATATGACAATTTTTGACCCTATCCTTTCCTAGCACTCTGGTCCATGTAATCAACATTTTTATTATGGGTTATTGAAATAGGCATCTCTATTGTCTTTACTTCAATTGCATAGTTTTCCTTTTTTTCCATAATCTCTATCTGGCTTTATTATTAATTTAGAAAATAGAGCAATTTACTTTCAAATGAAATTAAAGCATGTCATTCCACGTACAGAATTCTCTGATTGCCATTATTTCAGAACTAAACTTAAATCCTTTACCATGATCTAGAAGACATCCTCAAACTTACTCCTGCTGTATTTTTATTACTTTTATGTTAATGATGAAATTGGGTATTTTGAATTAGTCCTCCGGACCCAATTTAGAGGATCCCAATTTTGCTATCAACATCCAAGAATCATAATCCATAGTCATTTGATTAAATGATTTCTGTTTTCCATCAGCCTGATCAGGATATTCACCTTGGCCACATCTAAGTCAGAGTTGCTTCACAGTTTGATCTGGTAATAGCTGGCCTTGACATCCTCAACAAACGTTAAGTGTGTGTGGCCATCCGTCTTCCTCATGGAAGCTCTGCTGTTGGGGGGAATTGATGGCATGCCAATCAAACTCGTTTCTCTTGGAGGTGCACTTTCAGGGATCTCTGGGCTTCCTCTGGAGTTACGCTGTTTTATTTGTTTTTCTTCATTCCTTCCTTCCTTCTTCCCTCCATACAATTTTTTCCTTTTCCTCCTCTCCCCTTCCTCCTCTTCCTCTTTGTCCACCTCTACTTCTACTTCTACTTCTATTTCTACTTCTACTAATACTTCTACTTCTACTACCACTTCTTCTCCTTCTCTTCTCTTTTGCACTTTTTCCCTCCCTCCCTCTCTCTCTCCCTCTCTCTCCTTCTCTCCTTGTCTCTCTATCATGGGTGGCTCTGGATAGCTTTCAGTGCTGTTTTCTTGTCCTCAGCATTTGCCTTGACATCCACTTTGGGAGGGGCAGGAGCTTCTTTGTTTTGGTGCCATCTTGTTCAAAAAGGCCATATTTTCTCACTTTGCTTAAATATAATTTATGAGTCATTTTGTTTCAGAATTACGCTGAAGGAGAAAAATCTAGTTACTCTGTATTTTTAAAAAGATTTTCTTATGTATTGGAAAGGCAGTTACAGAGAGAGAGGGATAAACAGAAAAAGAGAGAGATCTTCTATTGGCTGATTCACTTTGCAAATGGCAGCAGTGGCCAGGACTGGGCCAGGATGAAGCTAGAGGCTTCATCTGGATCTCCTACTTTGGTGGCAGGGACCCATACCCTTACTCCATCTTCTCATCTGTGGCTTTACCAGTTACACCAGGATGCTGGTCCTAATTATTATGAAAATTTATATAGTAAGTATGTGAAAGTTTTAAGCAAACAATATCCTAAGGCTATTGCCATTATTAGGAAGCTTATAGAAACATATATATTGTAGCACTTTTTATCAGTGAAAAGTGTATATATTTTGGTAGTCAACCTTATCCACTATCTCATAGTTTTAAATAAAAATACCATGTTATGTTGAAAGAATCACATCATCTCCTAAGTTATAATAGGAAAATAAACAATGCAATATTAAAATAAACTAGTATATGCTCCGAGAACATATTTAACCTCTCTTAATGGCATACATAGTAATTAAAACATTAAACATTGATACACATATATATGTAAAACATTTACTCATAACAGAAGATAAATGGTATAGAATATTAACAATGGGTTTCCATCCTCAAGCCAAGTTTAATTGTTTGGTAGTGATTGGTTCAAACATGTTGATTGTGAGTAATGACTTCTCAGGATGATTGCTGTGAAGTTCAGAGGAAAGAACTGAACTAAAGATAGTGTGCTTCACTGTCTGTGTGTCTCATCAGTGGTGGTAGAGTGACCTAACATTATTTTTCCCTCAGACATGTAGTTTGCCCGTTTTCCAGTTGAAGACACATAGATATGAGTACAAAAAGGATAGTAACAAATATATAATATAGGCATTGAGTATCTTAAATCATGTACTGGTATTAAAAAGAATAGGTATCATTAAAAAGTGAGTATGACAGACTCCAAAGATTATGCAATGCTAATTTGTGTTTTTGATCCTGATCTTCTGTAATTTGAATCTTGCATCTACAACATACCAAATACATGATGCCAGTAAATATTCTTAACAAAATATGAATAACAACCTACTTCATAGGGTTATGTTAGAAAAAAAATCACCTTAATACAATAAGTAAAATCAACATTGTTATGAAAATTAAAGTGTATTTTAAAGGCATCTGCCTAAATAACCTGGCTATTTTGCCACCAGTTACAATGAAAATGGGTGTAGAACTTGTTAGCTTCCAAGATGTCTTATAAATTGCAAAAGGGGACCCTAGATTTTATCTTTTTCTATTTTTTTAATTTAAGGTAAGCAACATTAATGTAATTAATATATACAGATTTAGGTACATAGTAATACTTTCTACCCTACCCTCCCTCTGACCAACACTCCCATCCTTCCTCATTCTTCCTCTCTCATTCCCTCTCAATTTTTACAATGATATACTTATAGTTTTTGTTATGCTCATAAGATTAACTTTACATGGAGAGTTCAACAAATAGTAAAAAAACAAAAAAAAAAACACAACTGTTCCTTAACAGCAGAGACAAGGGCTATAAACAATATTGGAATCTCAACATGTCAATTTCAATTCTATACATTATCTTTTTGATACTCTGTTACCACAAATCAAGAATAGCATATGGTTTCTGTCTTCTTGGGACTGACTTGTTTCATTAAGTATAATGGTTTCTGTCGCTCCCACTCTTCGTGGAGGAACGACACAGGACCCTGCGCTGTTCTTTCGTCTGCTCGGCCCTCCCCGGGTTTGCTGCTGGTTCTTCCCGGGTTGGCTACCATCCCTTCCACCTCCGTGGAAGGGCAGTCCCCCCTGGCCACATTCCCCACTTCCGCAGGGGAGCGGCACACCGCCGGCCGGCTCTCTGGGGGGCTGCACAGGTGTTCCCCTTAGATGTTCCCCTTAGATGTTCCCGGTGCATGCCGTCTCTCTCCTCCTTTATAGTCCTCCTCCGCCAATCCTAACTCGGCTGCCCACACGCCGAGTACGCTGCTCTCCTCCAATCAGTAGCAAGTCCTACAGTTTATTGGTTGAACTGGAGGCAGCTGTGCGGAAGCTGTTTACTTCTCTCCCAGCGCCATATTGTGGGGGAGCAGATGCATAGAATAAGTCTTAATTCCAGTAACTTAGTCCAGTCCGGATTGCTCCCCACAGATCCCCCTTTCTTTTTATTTTTGGCGTTGATACGCGCCTGTCTTCGGTGTCCCGCGGCACACACTCTGCTCTACTTGCTAGAGTTGCCACAGGTTCTTAAAAGTTCTATCAATCAGGCAAACCAAATCCGGGTCCTCTCTTCGCCATGTTGTGAGGAGGTTTTTAGGCGCTGATGCGTGCCTGTGTTCGGTGACCTGCGGCTCACACTCTGGTCGAGCCGCCTGCTGGTGCTTATCGCCTCCCTAATCAGGCAGACCGAATCCAAGCTTTCTCATTGCCATGTTGTGGGGAGGCCTTTCTATTTCTCTATTTCTCTATGTCCGGGCATTCCTATTTCTCCCATTTTACTTCTATCTTCCAGCATTCCTATTTCTCTCATTTTACTTCTAAACTTCTGTTTCTCTTATCCCTGCGGCTTCCCGGCGGCGCTCGCCCCGAGGCTGCTTCTCGGCACCTCGCCCCGTGGCAGCTTCACGGCTCCGCGCGGCTTCCCGGCGCCTCGCCCCGCCGGCGGGTTCCCGGCTCTGCGCGCACGCTCCGCGGTCTCCACGCACTTCGCGCCCGCACCACGGCCTCGCGCCAGCCCCGTGTTCCCTATCTATTCACGCCCCGTGCTCTCTCTGCACGCGGCGGCTTCCGCGAATGTTTCCGCCACCACCGGCATTCAGTCCAAGTTCCCCGGACTAACCTGGCGAATCCTGGCGGCCCACGTCTCTGCCTCTGGTTCCAGATCTTCGCCTTTTGCTCCCCGGGCTGACTTGAAGAATCCCAAGGTAGCTTATATCTCCGCCTCGGCCTGCACTCGCGGCTTCATCCTCCCTAACATTTTTCTCTACCCAGTATGTTTCCTTAAGTTTTCTTCCAACAATATTCCTCTCATTTCTCCTGGCTTCTCCCCACAGTCCGTATCCAAGTCTAAGTTTCTTATAGGTTTCACTTTCACTTTCAACCTGCCGTCCGTATCTAAGTCTAAGTTTCTTCTTGCTTTCACTTTAAATCCTAACTTCTTTCCCACAGTCCATATCCGAGTCTCTGCCTAGGCTTTCAATAGCTTCTTCCGGCACCTAGGCTCTTTGCTAGTCTCTCTCTCCGGTGTTTTCCCACTTCTTCCCGTTTCTTCCCTCCTAAGTTTCCTATCCGTCCTAGGTTTCCTATCCGAGTCACGGCACCATTATGTCGCTCCCCCTCTTCGTGGAGGAACGACACAGGACCCTGCGCTGTTCTTTCGTCTGCTCGGCCCTCCCCGGGTTTGCTGCTGGTTCTTCCCGGGTTGGCTACCATCCCTTCCACCTCCGTGGAAGGGCAGTTCCCCCTGGTCACATTCCCCACTTCCACAGGGGAGCGGCACACCGCCGGCCGGCTCTCTGGGGGGCTGCACAGGTGTTCCCCTTAGATGTTCCCCTTAGATGTTCCCGGTGCATGCCGTCTCTCTCCTCCTTTATAGTCCTCCTCCGCCAATCCTAACTCGGCTGCCCACACGCCGAGTACGCTGCTCTCCTCCAATCAGTAGCAAGTCCTACAGTTTATTGGTTGAACTGGAGGCAGCTGTGCGGAAGCTGTTTACTTCTCTCCCAGCGCCATATTGTGGGGGAGCAGATGCATAGAATAAGTCTTAATTCCAGTAACTCAGTCCAGTCCGGATTGCTCCCCACAGTTTCTAGTTGCATCCAGTTGATGCAAAAGACAGGATTTCATTCATTTTTATGGCAGAGTAGTATTCCATATTTAATATCACAATTTCTATTTAGTCATCAGCTGGTGGATATCTGGGTTGATTGCATATCTTAGCAATTGTGAATTGAGCTGCAATAAACACAGGGGTACAGATAACTTTTTCATATGCTTATTTCATTTCCCTTAGTTAAATTTTCAAGAGTGAGAATGCTCATCTTATAGTATATCTATTTTTATCTTTCTAAGGTATTTCCATTCTTTTGAATTCCTTTTCAGGCATTTCATCAATCTCTTCATCTTCACATTCTTTTTTTTTTTTTTTGACAGGCAGAGTGGACAGTGAGAGAGAGAGACAGAGAGTAGGGTCTTCTTTTTCAATTGGTTCACCCCCCAATGGCCGCTGTGGCCGGTGCACTGCGCTGATCCGAAGCCAGGAGCCAGGTGCTTCTCCTGGTCTCCTCTGCAGATGCAGGGTCCAAGGACCTGAGCCATTCTTCACTGCACTCCTGGGCCACAGAAGAGAGCTGGACTGGAAGAGGAGTGACCGGGACAGAATCTGGCACCCTGACCGGGACTAGAACCTGGTGTGCCAGTGCTGCAGGTGCAGGATTAGTCTAGTGAGCTGCAGCACAGGCCTCATATTCACATTCTAATATTGATGTGTTGTCATGTTTCTTTGACAAAAATCACGCTTTCTTTCTTATTCTGATTTCCTGCCTTTCTGCATTTAGTTTTAGTCTTTTGTAAAAATACTTGGTGTTCTCCTCTGATGGATTTCATCTTTAAACCATGCCTCTGTGGCTTAGTGAAGTGTCTGCTCTTTCAGTGAATAGGTGTTTGCTGAGTGTAGCCAGGGAACTCTGGTCAGTGTTTGGGGCGGGGCAAGTATTCAGGTTGTCACCCAAGTTGGGCGTGGTAGATCTCCTCTATTGTTAGCATAGAGAAGGATAAGATTATTGTTGACATGATCACATCCTTACCACCTCTCCCAAGATGACCAATGCCTGGGGTTAGCCCATCATGGGTGCCAAACTCACCTGTACTGCCACGTGAACTATACAAAGGATCTGTGCAGTCCTCGGTGTGAGCACAGAGCCCTTGGCAATGTCCCACCCAAGGCATCAGGGAGCTCTGAGCCTCTAGTGCACTGGACACAGAGATTGACAAGAGAGCCAGCTACACCCTGCACCCTATTGTGTAAATCACTGAGTTCCCAAAGTCTCAGCATGCAAGACTCCCCCAGTCATGGAATACAGAGGTTCATCTCTGCCTCACCATGCTGGAGCAAAACATTCCCAGAACTAGTTGCTTATGGGTGCTCCACCTTGGCAGCTTGAACCCTGGGACCTGTGATATGTTGAGAGGTTTGTGGCACCTCATAGTCCTACATGGGTGCATAGCACCCTGTGAGCCCTACCAGCCAGAATCAAAATCAGTGGGAAATGTGAATATTTCTCTCTGATAAAATCCCCTGATCACATGCTTGCATGAAAGTCACCAGAGCTGCTGCTGGTGTCAAAATTTCACTTTCTTACTTTCTTCCTGCCAATTCCTGGGTAACCTTTTGGGGGGATATGGGGAAAGAAACACGCTTTTTATTGCTGGATTAAGCAGGTACCATGCCCCTTAATAGGGTTCCAGGCTGCATTCAAAGACAGTGTGGTCCACTAGGCTGTCACTCCCTCAGGGTCACAAGAGGCATGAGCTGCTGCAATCTGCTCTCACCTCGCTCTCCAAAGCGTGAGTATCCTCTGACTCTCGGCTGTGGAGGTCTCAGCTTCCACTGCGGATCCACAGCATCCCTTTTCCTTCTGCAGAATTTCCACTGCAAATTTCCCTCCAAATCTCCCCTGGAAATGTGCTTCCTCTACTATTTTTTCTTCTATTTTCTCATTGTCTAAAGCAGTACCTCTTTTCCCTATTCAGCCATCTTGGAATTCCTCATGATTTTATTTTTGATCAACATGTCTAAGCCCTATTTTATCCATTTAAGAAGGGATTCTTTATAAATTGTTTAAACCTGTATTTTAGAGATTGCTTTCTAGAAATCCTGATGCTTTTTGTTAATACCAAGTTAAGAATATCCACTAGGAAATGCTTATTTCAAGGAAAATTAAGAGAAAATAAGGCAGTATTCTTTTTTTTAATAAATCTTTTTTAAAAATGTATATATTTACTTGAGAGGAAGGTACCAGAAAACACTCACATCTTCTTAAAATTTCTACTTTTGCATGTCTATGCTTTATTTTATGTATAGCTCCCACTGACAAATAATTTTAAAAATATAAACACATTTGATATAATGAAACTATACACCCGCTGTAGTCATTTCTGAAGGATTAGTAAAGCACTGCTCTTTATTGAACTTTATTCAAAGTTCAATTTAGAATGATAAGAAAAAGGAAGCAGGAGTTAGAAGAGAAACCCTTCAAATAAATTTGCATAGCAATGGTCGCCTTAGAAATGATTCTTAACTGTGTATCACTTTAAAGTTCAAATAGCATTTTCTGCATCTCATTTTATTCTCTAGCAAATAAGAGTTGAGCATAAATAATTTTCCAATTTATTTAAGATAGAAATGAAAGTCCTGAGTGGAGAAGTGACACATACAGGGACCAACACCTAATTAAAGGTATAGCCAGAATTAAGTTTGAGGCCCTCTTTCCCTTGAACACCTACAAGATAATGAACAACAATAAGGTAATGAAAGGATTCTATCAAGGAAGACAAAAAGAAGGACCAGAGGGAAAGGTCAGTGGTCACAGATCTGCCTGAACCCAAGTGTAGTGAAAATAGTCACATTTTGCTGGTGAAGAACATAGGATACAGATGTTAGAGATACTGCTAGAGAAACAAGTATTGGGAAAACTCTTGTATACCATGTTAAGTATTTGGACTTTTCTTCCCCATACAATGAAGAAGCATTGAGAAAGTAGTGGAATGAAAATATATTTCCTTTTGTTTTTAATTGGCATAATTGCACATATTTGTGGGGACAATATGATATTTTTGACAGGTGGAGTTAAACAATAAGAAAGAGAGACAGAAAGGTCTTCCTTTCATTGGTTCACCTCCCCCCCCCCCAAATGGCTGCTGTAGCCAGTGCGCTGCACCGATCCAAAGCCAGGAGCCAGGTGCTTCCTCCTGGTCTCCCATGTGGGTACAGGGCCCAAGGACTTGGACCATCCTCCACTGCCTTCCTGGGCCACAGCAGAGAGCTAGACTAGAAGAGGAGCAACTGGGACAGAATCCAGCTCCCCATCTGGGACTATAACCAGGGGTACTGGTGCCATAGGCAGTGGATTAGCCTAGTGAGCTGTGGCACCAGCCCAATATGATGTTCTAATACACAAATACCATTTGCAATGATCAAATCTGAATATTTAGCACACCCATCAACTCAGATATTTATTTCTCCACTGTGGTGAGTACAATGAATGTTATGTTAATTTTTACAAGATCATTTTGACTTGAATGTAAGAAATGCTTAACATAAGGTTAAGTTACAGCTATGCAAAACAAGGAGGATATTATTGCAACAATGAAAGAGATAATTGTGAGGTTGTTACAGCACTAAGTTCATTTTCTGTTGCTGTAACTGGGTAATTTACAATGAAGTTGATTTTGGCTGCTGATTCTGGAAATCAGTGGGTTCTAGAGTATGGCATCAGCATCTGGCAGATAGGTAACCATGTGCATACAGGAGACAAAACATGTAGGGTTCCCAGGCTTCACAACAACTTGTCCTTGAAGTAACTCATCCAGTGTTGCAAGAGCAATAACTCACACACCTCTGAGAAGAAACCCAGTCCTGCCAGGACAACATGAATCCTAAATGACCTAATGACCCCTGAAAGTCCTCACTTCCTGACAATCAACTTTCAACATGTGCTATGGAGAAAACCATATTCAAACCATAGCATAGTGCAGGGAAACTAACAAATTGTAAAGGAAAAATGTTTTTGAAAGGTAGGAAGTTTCTGATTGGATGCTGGAGATGAATCAGACTCTACAAAAAGGATTAATGAATATAAATCATATTTAGGACACAATAAGAGATGCTAGGGAAGAAAGTAAGATAAACAGGAACTATCCTAATGAGACCTTTCCCGTTTTAGTCCTTTTCAAAAACATGAGCATATATCTAGGAATGGTTCCAATACTGTGAAAACCTGAAAGTCACATTTGAAGAATGCTTAATGAATTTTAAAGTGATTTATCACAAAAGACAAAGGATTTTTTAAGTAGTAAAGTAGCTGTGAGATATTTTTTCAAATTGAACAATGAGTATATATCATAGGTAAAGCCTTCTGAATCCAACTTAATAATCCAACATGAAATTCAAAATATAGCTTTATTTACAAATTCATGAACTAACTGATTTTAGAGCTATGTGGAGATATGATTTTAAGGAAGTAATATCTGCAGTGTGTGAGAGATTAGATTATAATGGCACTTTCACCTTTATAATTCTAGCATTATTTATTTATTCATTTTTTAAAGATTTTATTTTATTTTTTTATTTGAAAGATAGAGTTGGACAGTGAGAAAGACAAAGAGAAAGGTCTTCCTTCCATTGGTTCACCCCCCAAATGGAGTGAAGAATTCATATATCTGAATACGTGGAGGTCTTTGGCCTAACAGTGATCCCCAATTTTCTAAAGTATTTCACATGTTTTATGCACTCCTACTGACTGACAATCTTTCAAAACCCACCATACATGTCATAGTTGTCCATGAAATACTATTAAAAATATAAAATATGACTATGATTCATTTTATGTCTATTGTGTGATTGGGCCCTAGTTTTCAAAATGTTGTTTCTATGTAGAATGTGATTACAGAAGCCTAGTCATTTTCCTAGCAGTTCATAGAGTTCCTACTTGAGAAACTCAACACTTTTACCTTCATGGAAAATAGATGGAATGCAGCAAACTGTGAAATTCACTAATTAATTACTAGACTTTATGTATATTTTCAAGATAAAGTTCAAAGAGGCAGGACTATCAAATTGTGTGTAGCCAGATTAGCCTAAAGAGTTTAATGATTATAGCAAGACTTAGCCATTTGAACATACTGTAATTCATTTTCTGATTTACTCCTTTACTAATAAAAAATTGAAACTTAAAAACCTTTTGGGAAAATTTTCATTTAATTCTGGATGAAATTATTGCAGTTCTTTTTTCTCTGTTTAGAGCACTTGTTTTCACATGATATTTACAGACATACAGAATATATATATATTTACAGATACAGAATATATCAGGGATTTTGTCATGATTGCTACAGTGGGATTTTAACACTACTTGACATCTCATAGCATGAAAGCAAATAACTGACTAAAATAGGAAAAAGTCATTCTACAAATAAAGTTTAATATCTTAAGTGCAAAGTTTACCTAAAGAAAGAGCTGATGGATTCTTGAAACTTTCATTTTAGGGTATGCACACACCTGGTGGCCAACTTATGCTTGATTTACTTTTTCAAAGAGAGGAACACATGTATTAGGAATACCATGAGAAGTCAGAGACACCCCTTGCCTTTAGTCTTCACAGTTCATCTTACACTTTATTAGGACATATGACTTCATCTCTAAAATACCCAAATTTCACAGAACCTGTCTGTAATGTATAATTCTATTTTGGAAAATGGATAATAGGCTGAATGACAACTTGAAGAAACAGAAGTCAGAGACTATTCTTAAATTTATTTCATAATGAATTCTGAAAAAATATATGGGCCCCAAAACACACAGACCAATATATACATCTCTAGAGATTTTTCTACTTTATTTAATTTTATTTTTAAAGATTTATTTATTTATTGGAAAGTCAGTTACACAGAGAGAGGAGAGGCAGAGAGATAGAGAGAGAAAGGTCTTCTATCTACTGGTTTACTCCCCAATTGGCCTCAATGGCCAGAGCTGTGCTGATCTGATGCCAGGAGCCAGGAGATTCTTCCAGGTCTCCCATGTGGGTGCAAAGGCCCGAGGACTTGAGCCATCTTTTACTGCCCTACCAGGACACAGCAGGGAGCTGGATCAGAGATGGAGCAGCCAGGACTTGAATGGGCATCCATATGGGATACCGCTTTACCCACTACACCACAGTGCCAGCCCTTCTACTTTATTTTAAACTACTTGAAATTATGCCAAGAGATAACTTTGAGCCATAAAGGGAAAGAAATAGACCAATTGGAGCTGTCCAAAAACCAGGAGGCCAGCATGCGTGAATTTTTATTTCATTAATTTGGACACTTAACTCTTCATTTTACAATCACCCTGATTAAAATTTAACGTATGTTAAGAGTTGATCACATGCTATATGTGTGTATTTTATATTATTTATATTTTTATGCTTTTGTTATAGTGTTATGAAAGGAAAACTTAGAAGTATAAAGTTGAATAATGTGTTCCAAGTGACTCAGAGAACAAGTATTAGTGTCCAATTATTACTCTTGCTTTCTGCGTATAGATTCTAAACAAGATCTATCAACCCTCAAAGAACATGACACCATTGTTAGTTGACAAGTTAAAAAGGAACTGTTTGCCCTTTGGTGTATTTTAATTTTCTCTTCCATACTGAACTCAGTTGCCATATTCTACCAGGAAACAATGGGAAAACTGGACAAAACAAAGACTAAATACATAGGTTTATTCCTACAGAGGTTACTATCTTAATTGTGGGACTTGAGAGGTGAAAATTCTCCAGGATACCACTACCATCTTGAAACATTTTGGAAGGTAGGAAAAAGATATCACTGGTTGATGTTTTTTTTTTTAACTTTTATTTAATGAATATAAATTTCCAAAGTACGACTTATGGATTACAATGGCTTCCCCCCCATACTGTCCCTACCATCCAAAACCCTCCCCTTTACCACTCTCTCTCCCCTTCCATTCACATCAAGATTCATTTTCGATTATCTTAATATACAGAAGATCAGCTTAGTATACATTAAGTAAGGATTTCAACAGTTTGCTCCCACACAGAAACATAAAGTGAAAAATAATAGATGTTTTTTTTTTAAAATGATGATGAAATCAGAGCAGACCTATTGTCATGTTTAATCCCAGTGAGAGTCAAGTTGGGAATTGAAAATTTCTTTCTTTTTTTTTTTTTTTACAGAGGATCAGTTTAGTATGCATTAAGTAAAGATTTCAACAGTTTGCACCCCCATAGAAACAAAAAAGTGAAATATATTGTTTGAGTACTCGTTATAGCATTAAATCTCAATGCACAGCACATTAAGGATAGAGATCCTACATGAGGAGTAAGTGCACAGTGACTCCTGTTGTTGACTTTACCAATTGACACTCCTGTCTATGGCATTAGTAATCTCCCTATGCTCCAGTCATGAGTTTCCAAGGCTATGGAAGCCCTCTGAGTTCTCCGACTCTTATCTTGTTTAGACAAGGTCATAGTCAAAGTGGAGGTTCTCTCCTCCCTTCAGAGAAAGGTACCTCCTTCTTTGTAGACCTGTTCTTTCCACTGGGATCTCACTCGCAGAGATCTTTTTGCCAGAGTGTCTTGGCTTTCCATGCCTGAAATATTCTCATGGGCTTTTCAGCCAGATCGGAATGCCTTTAGGGCTGATTCTGAGGCCAGAATGCTATTTAGGACCTCTGCCATTCTATAAGTCTGTTGAGTATCTCACTTCCCATGTTGGATCACTCTCCCCTTTATTTATTCTATCGGTTAGTGTTAGCAGGTACTAGACTTGTTTATGTGCTCCTTTTGACTCTTAGTCCTTTCATTATGATCAATTGTGAACTGAAATTGATCACTTGGAATAGTGAGATGGCATTGGTACATGCCACCTTGATGGGATTGAATTGGAATCCCCTGGTATGTTTCTAACTCTACCATTTGGGGCAAGTCAGCTTGAGCATGTCCCAAATTATACATCTCTTCCCTCTCTTATTCCCACTCTTATGTTTAACAGGGATCACATTTCAGTTAATTTTCAACACTTAAGAATAACTGTGTATTAATTACAGAATTAAACCAGTTATATTAAGTAGAACAGATAAAAAAAACTACTAAGAGGGATAATGTATTAAGTTGATCATTAACAGTCAGGGCTATGCTGATCAAGTCACCGTTTCCAATAGTGTCCATTTCACTTCAACAGGTTTCCTTTTTGGTGTTCAGGCAGTTGTCACTAATCAGGGAGAACATATGGTATTTGTCCCTTTGGGACTGACTTATTTCACTCAGCATGATGTGTTCCAGATTCCTCCATTTTGTTGCAGATGACTGGATTTCATTGTTTCTTACTGCGGTATAGTATTCTAAAGAGTACATATCCCATAATTTCTTTATCCAGTCTACCGTTGATGGGCATTTAGGTTGGTTCCAGGTCTTAGCTATTGTGAATTGAGCTGCAATAAACATTAGGGTGCAGACCACTTTTTTGTTTGTCAATTTAAATTCCTTTGGATAAATTCCAAGGAGTGGGATGGCTGGGTCGAACGGTAGGGTTATCTTCAGGTTTCTGAGGAATCTCCAGGCTGACTTCCATAGTGGCTTGACCAGTTTGCATTTCCACCAACAGTGGGTTAGTGTCCCTTTTTCCCCACATCCTTGACAGCATCTGTTGTTGGTAGATTTCTGCATGTGAGCCATTCTAACCGGGGTGAGGTGAAACCTCATTGTGGTTTTGATTTGCATTTCCCTGATTGCTAATGACCTTGAACATTTTTTCATGTGCCTGTTGGCCATTTGGATTTCCTCTTTTGAAAAATGTCTATTGAGGTCCTTGGCCCATCTCTTAAGTGGGTTGTTGGTTTTGTTTTTGTGGAGTTTCTTGATCTCTTTGTAGATTCTGGTTATTAACCCTTTATCTGTTGCATAGTTTGCAAAATTTTTTCCCATTCTGTCGGTTGTCTCTTCACTCTCCTGACTGTTTCTTTTGCAGTACAGAAACTTCTCAATTTGATGCAATCCCAATAGTTGATTTTGGCTTTGACTGCCTGTGCCTCCCGGGTCTTTTCCTGAAACTCTTTGCCTGTGCCAATATCTTGAAGGGTTTCTCCAATGTTCTCTAATAACTTGATGGTGTCAGGTCGTAGATTTAGGTCTTTAATCCACGTTGAGTGGATTTTTGTGTAAGGTGAAAGGTAGGGGTCTTGCTTCATGCTTCTGCACATGGAAATCCAGTTTTCCCAGCACCATTGATTGAATAGACTGTCCTTGCTCCAGGAATTAGTTTTAGATCCTTGATCAAATATAAGTTGGCTGTAGATGTTTGGGTTGATTTCTGGTGTTTCAATTCTGTTCCATTGGTCTATCCATCTGTTTCTGTACCAGTACCATGCTGTTTTGATTACAACTGCCCTGTAGTATGTCCTGAAATCTGGTCTTGTGATGCCTCCGGCTTTGTTTTTGTTGTACAAGATTGCTTTAGCTATTCGAGGTCTCTTGTGCCTCCATATGAATTTCAGCACCAATTTTTCCAGACCTGAGAAGAAGATCTTCGGTATCTTGATTGGTATTGCATTGAATCTATAAATTGCTTTTGGGAGAATGGACATTTTGATGATATTGATTCTTCCAATCCATGAGCATGGAAGATTTTTCCATTTCTTGGTATCCTCTTCTATTTCTTTCTTTAAGGTTTTGTAATTTTCATCGTAGAGATCTTGAACGTCCTTGGTTAAGTTTATTCCAAGATATTTGATTGTTTTTGTAGCTATTGTGAATGGGATTGATCTTAGAAGTTCTTCCTCAGCCATGGCATTGTCTGTGTATACAAAGGCTGTTGATTTTTGTGCATTGATTTTATACCCTGCTACTTTGCCAAACTCTTCTATGAGTTCCAATAGTCTCTTAGTAGAGTTCTTTGGGTCCCCTAAATACAGAATCATGTCATCTGCAAAGAGGGATAGTTTGAGTTCTTCCTTCCCAATTTGTATCCCTTTAATTTCTTTTTCTTGCCTAATATCTCTGGCTAGAACCTCCAGAACTATATTGAATAGCAGTGGTGAGAGTGGGCATCCCTGTCTGGTACCAGATCTCAGTGGAAATGCTTCCAACTTTTCCCCATTCAATAGGATGTTGGCTGTGGGTTTTTCATAGATTGCTTTGATTGTATTGAGGAATGTTCCTTCCAAACCCAGTTTGCTTAGAGTTTTCATCATGAACGGGTGTTGTATTTTATCAAATGCTTTCTCGGCATCTATTGAGATAATCATATGGTTTTTCTTCTGCAGTCTGTTAATGGGGTGTATCACATTGATTGTCTTGCACACATTAAACCATCCCTGCATACCAGGGATAAATCCCACTTGGTCTGGGTGGATGATCTTTCTGATGTGTTGTTGCATTCTATTGGCGAGAATTTTATTGAGGATTTTTGCATCTATGTTCATCAGGGATATTGGTCTGTAATTCTCTTTCAGTGCTGCATCTTTCTCTGGCTTAGGGATTAAGGTGATGCTGGCTTCATAGAAAGAATTTGGGAGGATTCCATCTTTTTTGATTGTTCTGAATAGTTTGAGAGGAAATGGAATTAGTTCTTCTTTAAATGTCTGGTAGAATTCAGCAGTGAATCCATCTGGTCCTGGGCTTTTCTTTGTTGGGAGGGCCTTTATTACTGTTTCAATTTCTGTTTCAGTTATGGGTCTATTTAGGTTTTCGATGTCTTCATGGTTCAAGTTAGGCAGGTTGCATGTGTCCAGGAATCTATCCATTTCTGATAGGTTTCCCTGTTTGCTGGCATACAAGTCCTTGTAGTAATTTCTGATGATTCTTTTTATTTCTGTGGTGTCTGTTGTTACATTTCCTTTTTCATCTCTGATTTTATTGATTTGGGTCTTTTCTCTTCTTTTTTTAGTTAGTTGGGCCAATGGGGTGTCAATTTTGTTTATTTTTTCAAAAAACCAGCTCCTCGTTTGGCTGATTTTTTGGAATGTTTTTCTTGATTCAATCCTGTTGATTTCTTCTCTGATTTTAATTATTTCTCTTCTCCTACTAGATTTGGGTCTGGTTTGCTGTAGGTTTTCTAGATCCTTGAGGTGAATTGAAAGCTCATCTATTTGGTGCCTTTCCAATTTCTTGATGTAGGCACCTATTGATATAAACTTTCCTCTTAACACTTAAGTTAGAAATAAAGTTGTGAATAAATGTTGTTTTGATAAAAAAAAAATACATGGAACTGAATAATGTAGAGTTAAGTAACAAGTTTGTCCAAAGATTTATAATCATGAAATGGCAAAACTTTAGACTTGGCATGATCTGAACGAAAGCTATTATCTTAAAATTCAACATTTGGTCTATTTCAGAGATTCATTAAAAGGATCTTTTAAAATATATATTTTTTATTTTTCCCCCAAAGAAACTTTTATTTAAGGAACACAAACTTCATGCATTTTATAAGTATAACCTTAGGAATACAGTGATTCTTCCCATCATACCCACCCTCCCACCTGGTCTCCCATCCCTCCTCCCCCTTTCTCTTCCAGCCCCTGTTCCATTCTCCACTAAGCTCCATTTTTGATTAACTGCATACACAAAAGACCAACTCTATACTGAGTAAAGAGTTCAAGAATTCCCATAAAAAAAGCCCCTTGATGGTTGATACAAGAGCTTTTCAAAATAATTGCATCTTATAGTTAATTTCAAATCTTTCTTTTTTTAGAAACTTAACTTTAAACAAGCACCAAAGAATGATACATCTTTTGTGAACACTTATACATAGTAATAATACAATTCCTTGAATAGAGGACCTTCATGGGAAGTTAGTGCATGATGACTCTGATTGTTAATTTAATAATTAACACTCTTACGTATGACATCAGTGATAACTCAAGGCTATTTTTTTTGCTTTTATTTTTTAAATTTATGTTTTAAGGAATACAAATTTCTTAAGTACAACATTAGAAATAGGAAGCCTTTTGAATCCACAAATGCTACCAGTATTTAGACAAAACCATAAGCAAAGTGGAAGTTCTCCCCACCTTTTAGAGAAAAGTACCTCCTTCTTTGATGACCACCTCTTTCCAATGGGGTCTCACTCACCGAGATCCTTTATGTAGGACATTTTTTGCCACAGTGTCTTGGCTTTCCATGCCTGAAATGTTCTCCTGTGCTTTTCAGCCAGACCAGAATGCTTTAAGGGATGATTCTGAGGTCAGAGTGCTATTTAAAGTGATTGTCATTCTATGAGTCTGTTGTGTGGATTCTATTATGGTTATTACCAGACATTCAATGCTATCCATATGATCACTTTAACACTTAAGATGGTATTTTTGGGGTTGGCACTGTGGCACAGTGAGTTAAATCCCTGGCCTAAAGTGCTGGCATCCCATATGGACACTGGTTCCAATCCCAGCTGTTCCTCCTCAGATCCAGCTCTGATATGGCCTAGGATAGCAGTAGAAGATGGCCCAAGTCCTTGGGCCCCTGCACCTACACTCGGGATCAGTGCCACTCTGGCCATTTCAGCCATCTCAGGAGTGAACCAGGGGATAAAGACCTCTATCTGTAACTCTGTCTTTCAAATAAATAAAATAAATCATTTAAAAAAGATGGTATTTTTACCATGTAGCCTAAGGGGATTTGGGGTCCTATGGTGAGTTTTTAACTGTACTCTTAGAAGTAAGTCCATAGGAGTGTATGCAGAATTATACAGCTTTATAGTTACAAGCTTCATATGCTTCATAATGATTCTTCCCACTGTGCTTGCCCTCCCATTCATACTCCCACCCCACTTCTCCCTCTCTTATCCAGTCTTATTTTTTTTACTGAGATCTTAATACCAAATTGCACCTTCTGATAAAACCTATGAAAACTGAAGATGAACATTACTCAAAACCAAATATAGGGTATGGCACTGTGGCATAGTAGGTTAAGCTGCTTGCCTCCAGTGCTGGCATCCCATATGGTGTTGCTTTGAGACCCAGCTGCTCCACTTCTGATCCAGCTCTCTGCTATGGCCTGTGAAAGCAGTAGCAGATGGACCAAGTATTTGGGCCCCTGCACCCCTGAGGGAGACCCAGAAGAAGCTCCTGGATCCTGGTTTTGGATCAGTGCAGCTCCAGCCATTGCAGACACATGGGGAATGAATCAGCAGATGGAAGACCTCTTTCTCTCTCTCTCTCTCTTTTTCTCTCTCTCTCACTGCCTCTGCCTCTCTGTAAATCTGCCTTTCAAATAAATAAATACATCTTTACAAAAAAAAAAAAAAAAACAAGTACTCAGCACTGGCATTGTGGCATAGTGGGTAAAGCTACCATCTTTAAATTTAACAAAGATATACCTTGTTCGATGAGCATACTTTGTGTAGTTCTTCTTGTCAGTGTATACACTTTAGAAATTGATTACAGCAGAAAACACATATGAACATGTATTTTAAAAAATAATTGTCCTTTAGGAAAATTTTAGACCTATACAGCTAAAGAAAAAAAGGTACAAATGTGAACTTTTGAATAAAAATCTAGCTTTCATGAATGCATGGTGTTATAAACCACACTAATATATCACTGAGAACCAGAAGTAAATTGGACTGTCTTATTTTGTGATTTGAAATCTAACATCCTTTACTTTTCCTGCACAGAAGGTAAATTATGTGGGGATATGAAACTCAGTCTAAGTTTAGATACACAGGGGCAAGTTACTTGCTCTAATGAAAACAAATCTGTTAGATCACATACCCCATATATTCCACTACCTTTAAAATAATATATCTATCATAGTGCATCATGAAGAAAATATATTTATGCCTAAAAATTTAAGTACAACTATTACAAACTGTTCAACAAAAATTAAAATTGTATGTTTTCAATATTGTGAAATGAAACATTTTTATTTGCTTCCCAATAAAAGCATGTCACACTTTAATGTCTTGAGAATAAGAAGTGAGAGTTTATAAAGTGAAATACATTTTAAGGAGAGAAATTATAATGTTCATTTTTGAACCATTTATAAAATGTTCATTTTGAAATGCATTTTTCACTTCATTTGCATTTAAAATTGTAACATTATCTATATATAAGTATTTTCATTCATCCTTACTTGTTATTGCAAACTATCACCTACCAGAATTAATTGCTTCCAACCATTTACAATTTGTTTCTTGCCTTCAATTAGCAATAATCGTGCCTCGGATAAACCTCATTGGCTACAATACTGCCACTGTGTAAAGCTGTCTTTTCACTTCAATGAAAAATAATTGATATATCTCTTGAGAAAACAAGTAAATAAAATAATTTGGCATCGTTTTACAAAATTGAAATCCACAGAACTCTAAAACCACTGCAGGAATATTCTATAAATATGTAATCATACATATTGTTCTTACAATAGATTCATACCCATGTCATATGAGAGGAATTCCTTGCTCAATATTCAAAATGTTCACATTCTTCTCAGTATTTAATATGGTGACTGTAGCTGGACAGAAGAAATCCTCTTTTTTTAATATTTATGTATTTATTTGAAAGGCAGAGTTACAGAGAGGCAGAGGCAGAAGGGGGGTGAGAGAGAGGTCTTCTATCTGCTGGTTCACTCCCCAGATGGCTGCAACAGTGGGAGCTCCACTGATCTGAAGCCAGGATCCAGGAGCTTCTTCTAGGTCTCCCATGTGGGTGCACAGGCCCAAGGACTTGGACCATTTTCTACTGCTTTCCCAGGCCATTGCAGAGAGTTGGATTGGAAGGGGAGCAGCCAGGTCTCAAACCACCACCCATGTGGGATGCCAGCACTGCAGGCAACAGCTTTACCCACTGTGCCACAATGCTGGCCCCACACAAGTGATTCTCTAAAATTAAAAGAAACAATTTGGGTATGCTCACTTTTCTAGTCGTCTTATTTTTCTGGGACAGAGTGTTTTTTTTTTTTTTTTGAATTTAGGCTGACAAGGATTCGGCCCACTCCACAAAGAAAAATGCCTAAATATTAGAGCATTGCTCCTGACCCCTCCTCAGTTGTTCCTCTATATGGGATTTATTAATGACTTACATGATTGGAGATATGGGAAGGAGTAAATGAGCTACTATACCACCTTTTGTTGTATTTCGGATGTTTTTAGGATGCCTACAAATGAACATGCATTCTTGTCTGCCCTCATTTATACTGTAAATTTAGAACATAATCTGTGTGCTGTAAGTGACTAGGTAATGATGCAAGGTACTAGGGCAACAGAAGGGAGTCTTTTTTGCTAAGCACCAAGACTAACAACTATGTGGGCTATAAAGCTCACATTTCCTTGTATGTCTACCTTTGAATTATTCAGAATGCAGAGAAAGTAGGAATGTAAGTTATGAACACTCTTCACTGCCACAAATTTTATGATACTCATAGGTTTATATTCAGGAATGACTCAAAATTTAAACAAAAATACCACAGTAAATTCTGAGGGATTCATCTATATCTATATTTATAATTAAAATTCACATCTGTAATTACATCTACTTTCACATGATTTGACAGGAATTATTATCTGGGATGGGTATTTAACAATGCCTTTTATAATTTTAATAGTGTATCAAAAATGTAATCCTTGAAATCCTTGGGAAGTTGATGCTATAAAAATGTTTACCAAAAAATTAAATACCTTGGAAAAAATTTAACTAAAGTTGTGAAAGATCTCCACAATGGAAATTATAAAACATTAAAGAAAAAATACCAGAAGAACACACAAGAAATGGAAAAATCTTCCATGTTTGTGGATTGGAAGAATTAATATCAAAAAATGTTGGGGGGCGGAGCCAAGATGGCGGAATAGTGAGGGCGCACACCAATAGTCCGGGAAAATTTAGTTTAATAAAAGGGGAGTTACGGGAGCCGCAGAAAATAGAACCAAAAAAAAAAATTGCAGGGGAAACCCTTCTGGATGGAGCAGCCGTGAATCGGAGGACCTACTGGGAGAACAAGGTCGCCCACCGCGCGGAAGCCAAGTCGCGGGACCGAGCCGCAGAAGCCCCAGGGTCTGCGCGCCAGTGCTCCAAGGGGAGTGCATGCCACACAGACAACAGTGGGGAGACTTGGGACGCTCTGGGCACCAAGTCCACACATCGGCGCTGGAAGGGGAGGTGAGCTCAATAACCCGAGACATTGGTGGGGAAACGGGGGTCAGAATCTAGAGGGGGGCCGGAAAGTGCAGCAAACTCACTACCGGAAAGAAGGAAAAAAAAAAGCTTCTGGGTTTCTCTTCCCCCTAACCTTGCAAAGGTTACAAGGCTGCAAGGCTTGAAGAATTCCCAAGAGACAAAGAGCAGGCCTCCTCTCTGGATTTACATATCAATGGGGGAGAGTTAAGGAACTGAGTCACTACAATTCAGTAGCCTAGGCAACCCAGTGGGAGTCCAGAGGAGCCAAAGACTGGAAGCTAAATACCATCAATTCTGCACAGCCCTGCCCTGCGGTGTTACTTACCCCCTGAATAAATAAAATAAATAAATAAATAAAAAGAGAGAGATTTACCACGCATAACCTGAGGGTGTCACCTTTTCACACCCTTAACCAGGAAGAACCAGGCAGAGCTCTCAGGCCGCACCCATCTCAAGCCTCCAAGGCTCCTCCAACAGCAGGCAGTCCACTTAACACGGACACAGTATAAAAAAGAAAAAAAAAACGCACAGTGACGCAAGAAGAATTAACTATGCCGAGTAACAAACACAGAAATAGAGGGAGCAAGATCAACGATGACACTATGATGCCTCCAAATAAGCAAAACACCCCAAGCCAAGAGTATGAAGATGATGAGATAGAAGAAATGCAAGATACGGATTTCAAAAAATTTATGATAAGAACATTTAGAAGTTTTCAAAAGCAAATCCTTGAACTACAGAAATCCTTAATGGACAAGATTGAAAATCTCTCGCGTGAAAACGAAATTTTAAGGAAGAGTCAAAATGAAACTCAGAAACTAGTAGAACAGGAAAGTGTCATAGTGAAGAGAAATCAAAATGAAATGAAGAGCTCAAATGACAAACACATTAGAAAGTCTTAAAAACAGAATGGGTGAAGCAGAAGAGAGAATATCGGACTTAGAAGATAGAGCACAGGAAAACATACAGTCAAACCAAAGAAAAGAAGAGGAAATTAGAAACCTAAAAAATATTGTTGGGAATCTACAGGATACTATTAAAAAAACCAACATTCGAGTTCTAGGAGTTCCTGAAGGCATGGAGAGAGAGAAAGGATTGGAAGGCCTTTTTAGTGAGATACTAGCAGAGAACTTTCCAGGTTTGGAGAAGGACAGAGATATCCTAGTACAGGAAGCTCATAGAACCCCCAATAAACTGACCAAAAGAGATCCTCACCACGACACGTGGTAATTAAACTTACCACAGTGAAACATAAAGAAAAGATCCTAAAATGTGCAAGAGAGAAACGTCAGATTACTCTCAGAGGATCTCCAATCAGACTCACAGCTGACTTCTCATCAGAAACCCTACAAGCTAGGAGGGAATGGCAAAACATAGCCCAGGTGCTAAGAGAGAAAAATTGCCAGCCCAGAATATTATATCCTGCCAAGCTCTCATTTGTGAATGAAGGTGAAATAAAGACCTTTCATAGCAAACAGAAATTGAAAGACTTTGTGGCCACTCGTCCGGCCCTGCAAAAGATACTTAAAGATGTGCTACACTCAGAAACACAGAAACACGGCCATCAATATGAAAGAAGGGAAAGGAAGAACACCTACCAGTAAAAGAGCATGGGAAGCTCAAAGCATATACTGGAAAATATTTCCGGGAAAATGGCAGGGCAAAGTCACTACGTATCAATAGTCACATTGAACATTAATGGTCGGAATTCTTCAGTTAAAAGACACCGTTTGGCTGACTGGCTCACAGAACACAACCCAACTATTTGTTGCCTACAAGAAACACATCTCTCTAACAAAGAGGCATGCAGACTGAAAGTGAAAGGTTGGAAAAAGATATTCCATGCCAACAAAAACCAAAAAAAAAACAGGTGTAGCCATATTAATATCAGACAAAATAAACTTTAATACAAAAACTGTTAAGAGAGACAAAGAGGGACACTATATAATGATTAAGGGTTCAATTCAACAGGAAGATGTAACTATTATAAATGTATATGCACCTAATTACAGGGCACCGGTCTATTTAAAAGATATGTTAAGGGACTTAAAGGGAGATTTAGATTCCAATACAATAGTACTGGGGGACTTCAATACTCCACTCTCAGAAATAGACAGATCATCCGGACAGAAGATCAACAAGGAAACAGCAGATTTAATTGACACTATTGCCCAAATGGATCTAACAGATATCTACAGAACTTTCAACCCTACATCTACAGACTTCACATTCTTCTCAGCAGCACATGGAACCTTCTCTAGGATTGACCACATACTAGGCCATAAAGCAAGTCTCAGCAAATTTAAAAGAATTAGAATCATACCATGCAGCTTCTCAGACCACAGCGGGATGAAGCTGGAAATTAGCAACTCAGGAAACCCCAGAAAGTATGCAAACACATGGAGACTGAACAACATGCTCCTGAATGAACACTGGGTCATTCAAGAAATCAAAAACTTTCTGGAAGTAAATGAAGACAACAACACAACACATGAAAACTTATGGGATACAGCAAAAGCAGTATTGAGAGGCAAATTTATAGCAATAGGTGCCTATACCAAGAAATTGGAAAGGTACCAAATAAATGAGCTTTCAGCGCACCTCAAGGACCTAGAAAAACTGCAGCAAACCAAACCCAAATCTAGTAGGAGAAGAGAAATAATTAAAACCAGAGAAGAAATTAACAGGATTGAATCCAAAAAAACATTACAAAAAATCAGCCAAATGAAGAGCTGGTTTTTTGAAAAAATAAACAAAATTGACACCCCATTGGCCCAACTAACTAAAAAAAGAAGAGAAAAGACCCAAATCAATAAAATCAGAGATGAAAAAGGAAATGTAACAACAGACACCACAGAAATAAAAAGAATCATCAGAAATTACTACAAGGACCTGTATGCCAGCAAACAGGAAAACCTATCAGAAATGGATAGATTCCTGGACACATGCAATCTACCAAAATTGAACCATGAAGACATCGAAAACCTAAATAGACCCATAACTGAAACAGAAATTGAAACAGTAATAAAGGCCCTCCCAACAAAGAAAAGCCCAGGACCAGATGGATTCACTGCTGAATTCTACCAGACATTTAAAGAAGAACTAATCCCATTTCTTCTCAAACTATTCAGAACAATCGAAAAAGAGGGAATCCTCCCAAATTCTTTCTATGAAGCCAGCATCACCTTAATCCCTAAGCCAGAGAAAGATGCAGCACTGAAAGAAAATTACAGACCAATATCCCTGATGAACATAGATGCAAAAATCCTCAATAAAATTCTGGCCAATAGAATACAACAACACATCAGGAAAATCATCCACCCAGACCAAGTGGGATTCATCCCTGGTATGCAGGGATGGTTCAACATTCGCAAATCAATCAATGTGATTCACCACATTAACAGACTGCAGAAAAATCATATGGTTATCTCAATTGATGCAGAGAAAGCATTTGATAAAATTCAACACCCTTTCATGATGAAAAATCTAAGCAAATTGGGTATAGAAGGAACATTCCTCAATATAATCAAAGCAATTTATAAAAAACCCACAGCCAGCATCCTATTGAATGGGGAAAAGTTGGAAGCATTTCCACTGAAATCTGGCACCAGGCAGGGATGCCCACTCTCACCACTGCTATTTAACATAGTTCTGGAAGTTTTAGCCAGAGCCATCAGACAAGAAAAAGAAATCAAAGGAATACAAATCAAGAAGGAAGAAGTCAAACTATCCCTCTTTGCAGACGATATGATTCTGTACTTAGAGGATCCAAAGAACTCTACTAAGAGACTATTGGAACTCATAGAGGAATTCGGCAAAGTGGCAGGATATAAAATCAATGCACAAAAATCAACAGGCTTTGTATACACAAGCAATGCCATGACTGAGAAAGAACTGCTAAGATCAATCCCATTCACAATAGCTACAAAAACAAACAAATACCTTGGAATAAACTTAACCAAGGACATTAAAGATCTCTACGATGAAAATTACAAAACCTTAAAGAAAGAAATAGAAGAGGATACCAAAAAATGGAAAAATCTTCCATGCTCATGGATTGGAAGAATCAATATCATCAAAATGTCCATTCTCCCAAAAGCAATTTATAGATTCAATGCAATACCAATCAATATACCAAAGACCTTCCTCTCAGATCTGGAAAAAATGGTGCTGAAATTTATATGGAGGCACAAGAGACCTCGAATAGCTAAAGCAATCTTGGACAACAAAAACAAAGCTGGAGGCATCACAAGACCAGATTTCAGGACATACTACAGGGCAGTTGTAATCAAAACAGCATGGTACTGGTACAGAAACAGATGGATAGACCAATGGAACAGAATTGAAACACCAGAAATCAACCCAAACATCTACAGCCAA
This sequence comes from Oryctolagus cuniculus, assembly GCF_964237555.1. Taxonomy (NCBI): domain Eukaryota; kingdom Metazoa; phylum Chordata; class Mammalia; order Lagomorpha; family Leporidae; genus Oryctolagus; species Oryctolagus cuniculus. The sequence continues at coordinate 94,661,139 of NC_091433.1, forward strand.
CTTATATTTGATCAAGGATCTAAAACTAATTCCTGGAGCAAGGACAGTCTATTCAATCAATGGTGCTGGGAAAACTGGATTTCCATGTGCAGAAGCATGAAGCAAGACCCCTACCTTACACCTTACACAAAAATCCACTCAACGTGGATTAAAGACCTAAATCTACGACCTGACACCATCAAGTTATTAGAGAACATTGGAGAAACCCTTCAAGATATTGGCACAGGCAAAGAATTTCTGGAAAAGACCCGGGAGGCACAGGCAGTCAAAGCCAAAATCAACTATTGGGATTGCATCAAATTGAGAAGTTTCTGTACTGCAAAAGAAACAGTCAGGAGAGTGAAGAGACAACCGACAGAATGGGAAAAAATATTTGCAAACTATGCAACAGATAAAGGGTTAATAACCAGAATCTACAAAGAGATCAAGAAACTCCACAAAAACAAAACCAACAACCCACTTAAGAGATGGGCCAAGAACCTCAATAGACATTTTTCAAAAGAGGAAATCCAAATGGCCAACAGGCACATGAAAAAATGTTCAAGGTCATTAGCAATCAGGGAAATGCAAATCAAAAGCACAATGAGGTTTCACCTCACCCCGGTTAGAATGGCTCACATGCAGAAATCTACCAACAACAGATGCTGGCGAGGATGTGGGGGAAAAGGGACACTAACCCACTGTTGGTGGGAATGCAAACTGGTCAAGCCACTATGGAAATCAGTCTGGAGATTCCTCAGAAACCTGAAGATAACCCTACCATTCGACCCAGCCATCCCACTCCTTGGAATTTACCCAAAGGAGTTTAAATTGATAAACAAAAAAGCGGTCTGCACCCTAATGTTTATTGCAGCACAATTCACAATAGCCAAGACCTGGAACCAACCTAAATGCCCATCAATGGTAGACTGGATAAAGAAATTATGGGATATGTATTCTTTAGAATACTATACCGCAGTAAGAAACAACAAAATCCAGTCATTTGCAACAAAATGGAGGAATCTGGAACACATCATGCTGAGTGAAGTAAGCCAGTCCCAAAGGGACAAATACCATATGTTCTCCCTGATCGGTGACAACTGACTGAACACCAAAAAGGAAACCTCCTGAGGTGAAATGGACACTATGAGAAATGATGACTTGATCAGCATAACCCTGACTGCTAATGGACAACTTAATACATTATCCCTCATAGTATTTTTTTTTGTCTGTTCTACTTAATATGACTGGTTTAATTCTGTAATTATCACACAGTTATTCTGAAGTGTTGAAAATTAACTGAAATGTGATCCCTGTTAAACATAAGAGTGGGAATAAGAGAGGGAAGAGATGTATAATTTGGGCATGCTCGGGCTGACTTGCCCCAATTGGTAGAGTTGGAAACATACCAGGGGATTCCAATTCAATCCCATCAAGGTGGCATGTACCAATGCCATCTCACTATTCCAAGTGATCAATTTCAGTTCACAATTGATCATAATGAAAGGACTAAGAGTCAAAGGGAGCACATAAACATAAACAAGTCTAGTATCTGCTAACACCAACCGATAGAATAAATAAAGGGGAGAGTGATCCAACATGGGAAGTGAGATACTCAGCAGACTCATAGAATGGCGGATGTCCTAAATAGCACTCTGGCCTCAGAATCAGCCCTAAAGGCACTCGGATCTGGCTGAAAAGCCCAGGAGAGTATTTCAGGCATGGAAAGCCAAGACACTCTGGCAAAAAGATCTCTGTGAGTGAGATCCCAGTGGAAAGAACAGGTCTTCAAAGAGGGAGGTGCCTTTCTCTGAAGGGAGGAGAGAACCTCCACTTTGACTATGACCTTGTCTAAACAAGATAAGAGTCGGAGAACTCAAGGGGCTTCCATAGCCTTGGAAACTCATGACTGGTGCATAGGGGGATTACTGATGCCATAAACAGGAGTGTCAATTGGTAAAGTCAACAACAGGAGTCACTGTGCACTTACTCCTCATGTAGGATCTCTGTCCTTAATGTGCTGTACACTGAGGCTTAATGCTATAACGAGTACTCAAACAGTATATTTCACTTTGTGTTTCTATGGGGGTGCAAACGATTGAAATCTTTACTTAATGTACACTAAACTGATCTTCTGTAAAAAAAAAAAAAAAAAAAAGAAATTATCAATTCCCAACTTGACTCTCACTGGGATTAAACATGACAATAGGTCTGATCTGATTTCATCATCATTTAAAAAAAATCATCTATTATTTTTCACTTTATGTTTCTGTGTGGGAGCAAACTGTTGAAATCCTTACTTAAGGTATACTAAGCTGATCTTCTGTATATTAAGATAATTGAAAATGAATCTTGATGTGAATAGAAGGGGAGAGGAGTGGGAAAGGGGAGGGTTGTGGGTGGGAGGGACGGTATGGGGGGGGAAGCCATTGTAACCCATGAGTCATACTTTGGAAATTTATATTCATTAAATAAAAGATAAAAAAAAATAAAAAAATAAAAAATAAAAAAAAATCATAAAAATGTTCAAACCAGCCAAAGCAATTTATAGATTCAATGAGATCCCAGTAAAAATACCAAGGATATTATTCAGATTTGTATGGAAACACTAGAGACCTCAAATAGCTAAAGCAATTTTAAACAAGGAAAATAAAGTCAGAATCATCACAATACTAGATTTCAAGATGTACTACAGGGCCAGGGCAGTTATAAACAAAACAGCCTAGAAGTGGCACAAAAATAGACATGTACACCAAAGAAAGAAAATATAAACCACAGAAGTTAATCCATGTATCCACAATCAACCAACGATCTAAAAATCCCTGAAGAAAGGACTGTCTCTTTAACAAATTATGCCAGAGAAATGGGACCTCTACATTCAGAAGTATGAAATAAGACCTGTATTAACACCCTATACAAAAACAACCCATAATTGATCAAGGATCTACATCTATGACTTGATACTATCAAATTCCTAAAGGAAAACATTAGAGGAACTCTGCAAGACATTGGCACAGGAAAAGATGTCTTGGAAAAGACCCCAGAAGCACAGGCAATGAAAGAAGAAAGAGCCAAAAGCAAAGAAGCTTCTGTGTTGCAAAGAAAACACTCAGCAGCAAAGTGAACATACAGAAGAATATAGTTTTTCTCTATATAATTGATAAAGGGTTAATATCCAATATCTATAAAGACCTGAAGGGACTCAACTACAACAAAACAATGTAGTTAGAAATGGGCAAAGGACATGAGCAGAAATTTTTCAAAGGATGTAATATAAATGGCTGAGAGACACATGCAAAGATGCTCAGTATCTCTAACCATCAGGGAAATGCAAAGAAAACCACAATGAAGTTTCATTTCATCTCAGTTAGAATGTCTATTATCCAAAAACCAAAAAATAATAAATGCTGGTAAGGATGTGAGGGAAAAAGTTACCCTAATACACTGTTGGTGGGAACGTAAAGTGGTACAACCATTATGGAAGACAGTAAGCATATTCCTCAGAAATCTGAAAATAGATCTACTATATAAAATCAGATGAAATCTACATGATAAATTCAGCCTATGGAAGAGTTATTTTTAACCTCATGTTTGTTGCAGCTTGATTAAAAATAACTAAGATGTGAAATCAAGTCAGATTTATATTAACTGATGACTGAATAAAGAAAATGAGTAGCATGGAATACTTTTCAGTCATAAGAAAGAATAAAATCCTGTCTTTGCAACAAATGGATGCAACTGGAAACCATGATGCTTATTGAAATAAGCTGTTCAAGAAAGACAAATATGTTTTCTCTGATATATGTGAATTAATAAGGATATAAAAAGTGTAAGAATGAAGTGGACATATGATTTGATTATTTCTTTTGCCCTTATATATATTCTAGTGAAACTGTGGTATTAGTACTTTTTACTTGCTGAATATTATGGTTAGTGATGCACTAAATCTGAGCTTATAAGGGAAATTATGAAATGAAGTTTTTTCAATTTTATGTTTTTGCAAAAATTAAAGAAAAAAAGGGTGAAGAAAGGTTGAAGGAGAGAGTGGGGGAACTATGATTATCTTCTTAGCATTGTGCTTATAAAATACATGAAATCTGTTCTCTTTATATAAATAAACAAATTTAGAGAACCTAAAAGTAAGCTTAAAAATCTCCATGCAGCTGATCTTCAAAAATGTTCTAAGAATATACACTGCAGAAAGGTCAGTATTTTCAATAAATGATGCTTGGAATATTGAATACCCACATGCAGACAATTTAAACTTGCTAAACTTACTCGTATCTCTCATCATTTACCAAAATATGAACTCAAGGGTGTTTATTTACCCTAATCATTAAGATGCTAGCATCTCATATCAAAGTACCTCAGCTAGATACCCATCTCTGACTTCTGACTCCAGTTTCCTGCAGATGCTGGGTGGGAGAAGTGATAACTCAAGCACTGGGTTCCTTCTACCATGGGGAGAGCTGGATTGAATTCCACACTAATTCTGTTTGGCCCAGTCCTGGCCTTTGTGGGCATTTGTGGAGTCAATCAACATAACAGCTCTGTCTATTTCTCTATGTCTCTCTGCTCTCAAATAAATACTCTTTAAAATTAATTAAAGATGATTTAAAGACTTAAATATAAAACCTAACTATTTGGATAAAATGCTTCAGGACATTGGAATAGACAAGCATTATGGGAATAAGACACCAAAGCATAGCAAGAAAAAAAGAAAAAAATAGTCAAATGGAATTTTTTTAAGTTAAAAAGCTTCAGACAGCAAATAAAATAATCAATATAGCAGACAACCTAAGGAATTGGAGAAAATATTTGCAAACTATACATCTAGTAAGGGATGAATAACCAGAATCTGTGTGTGTGTGTAAGAAATTTTAACAACTCAACAAAAAATGAGCAAATTTTAAAACTGGTAATAGGTCTAAATGCACATTTGTTAGAGAAGACATACAAATGGCCAACAAGTACAGGAAAAAATGCTCAGCATCACTAATCAACAAGGAAACACAAATAAAAACCACAGTTAGATATCAAGTACTTCAGTTAGAATGCCTATTATCAAAAAGACAAAACAGTGACTGGTATTGTCACAGAGCAGGTTAAACCATGTCCTATGACACTGACATCCCATATGAGCAACATTTCAAGTCCATGTTCCATCCAGTTTCCTGCTAATGAGCCTTAGGAAGCAGCGGAGGTTGACTCAAGGGCTTGGCCCCCTGCCACCCTCATGGGAGACCCAGATGAAGTTCCAGGCTTCTGGCTTCAGTCTGGCACAGAAACAGCCATTGTGGTCATTTGTGGAGTAAACCAGCAGATGAAAGATCTTTCTCACTCTTGCTTTATCTCTCTCTCTCTCTCCCTCTCTCTTTCTGTGTGTGTGTGTGTGTGTGTATTGTGTGTGTGTCTCTATAATTCTTCCTTTCAAATAAATAAATAAATCTAATAAAAAGAAAAATACATATTTGATGGAATTGCATGTAAAATTTAATAAGAACTTGTAAAACTCAGGAAGAAGAAAACAAATGCAACTTAAATATTGAAGGAGGGCTGGTGATGTGGTATAGCAGGTAAAGGCACCGCCTGCAGTGCATGCATCCTATATGGGTGCCAGTGTGAGTCTTGGCTATTCCACTTCAGATCCAGCTCTCTTCCATGGCCTGGGAAAGCAGTAGAAGATGGTGCAAGTGCTTGGGCCCCTGCACCCATGTGGGAGACCCAGAAGAAGCTCCTGGACCCTGGCTTTGGATTGGCAGAGCTCCAGCCATTGCAGCCATCTGGTGAATGAACCAGTGGTTGGAAGACCTCTCCCCTCCTCTCTCTCTATGCCTCTCTGTAACTCTACCTTTCAAATAAATAAAATAAATATTTAAAATATATAAAAATATATAGATACACACATAATACATGTATTCAAATAAACATATAAACCATTCTGAATATTAGAAAATTATGAGAAAAAGAAATGTACCATACATTAAAGAAGAGCACATTTAGACAGCAAGAAGATGGACATGCTATGTATCAGGATGATTATACTTAAAAAATACACATTATGGGCTGGCACTTTGGCATAGTGGGTAAAGCCACTTCCTGCAGTGCTAGCATCCCATATGAGCACTGGTTTGAGTCCTGGCTGCTCCATTCTGACCCAACTCTCTGCTATGGCCTGGGAAAGCAGTGGAAGATGGCCCAAGTCCTTGGGCCCCTGCATCTACATGTGAGACCCAGAAGAAGCTCCTGGCTCCTGGTTTTGGTTTGGCACAGTTCCAGCCACTGCGGCTAATTGAGGAATGAACCAGCACATAGAAGACCTCTCTCTCCCCCAACTCCCTCTCTCTCTGTAACTTAACTGCCAAGTAAATAAATAAAATAAATCTTTAAAAAATACACATTACAAATGCTTTGCAAGAGTAGCAGGACATCAAATTCATTACGGGTGAGGATGCATAGTGGGGCAGATGCTTTATCAGACTTCTTGACATGTTATCAGAAACCCAACACCATGTCATACACCATACATGTTACAGTATATTTTCACTGGTATGAAAACGTATGCTTTGATAAAAGCTGACACAAATATACATATAGCAGCTTTACTCACAATGGTTAAAATTCATGTTAAACCAAGTTGTTCTTCAATAGTTAACCACATAACCAAACCTTCAAAGTGGGTGGAGACCCTGGGAAGAAAACAGGAGATGAACACACATGAGATGCTTAGGGAGCAGACATTTAGCATGGAGACACAAGAGAAAAGCCTAGGCTGCAGTCATAGGGGTTCTAGATGCCTAAGGAAGAAAATGACTTTAAGCCAAGGGCAGAGAGGTATCTAAAGCCTGCCATGAGCTGGAGGCACAGGCAATGAAGTCACTCCATGGTAGTAGGAAAATATTCTGGAGTAGGGATACAAATAACTGATGGAAGATCACGGCTTCATGCAGAAGGGCTGGAGAACACGGCAATTGGCTTGGAATTCAGGTACAGATGAACACTCAAGAAAAGATGTGATGGAGGGGCTGGCATTGTGGTGCAGTGGGTTACACCACTGCCTATGATGCTGGCATCCCATATGGGTGCTGGTTTGTATGCTGGCTGCTCCCGTTCAGATCCAGCTCCCTGCTAGTGACCTGGGAAAGCAGTGGGAGATGGCCCAAGTGTTTTGGCCCCTGCCACCTATGTGAGAGATCCAGAAGATGCTCCAAATTCCTGGCTTTAGTCTTTGGACTGTCCTAGCCCTGACCATTGAGTGAGCCAGTGGATGCAAGCTCTTTTTGTATTGCTGTCTCTGTCTCTCTCTCTGTTTCTCTGTCTATGTAACTTCAACTAAGTCTTTTAAAAATGTGCTGAAGACATAGGGGATGGAGACTCATGAAGGTACATGCTTTAGGCACAAGGAATGGACTTTCAAGAGCTGACATGGAGTACAGAGATTTTACAAATGACAACATATGACAGAGAAGAGAGGTCACAGTTCTATGGAGAGTGACACTGCAGAAAACACAGGGTTTCAGGCACAAGATTGGAGATACATGAATTCTGACATGGTTGCAGGCACATGGGGATGGAGACACTGGGGCAGGCAGGGTCTACACTTACAGGTTTTGGAAACAAATGAGAAAATTAAGAGAACACAGATAAATTAGTGCTTAGATAAAATTTGTATCCTTAAGTGAATATGTTAGGACACTGAAACTGAAGCATCTCAGCTTCTTTCTCAAAAATTAAAGCTGAAAAATATTGAAGAATATTTAAATAAAAGCAGTAACAGATGACAACAGACATCAATTTAAAAAGTTGGTAGTCACAAAAGTACTACAGAAAAATATAAAGAAAGACATATTTTAAAAGTTAAGAAAATAAATAAACCAATAACTAATTGCAGGAAATTAAAACAGAAGCAGTCTTTATAGAGCTTACAGAACTTACTAATACTAAGGATTTTCCTAAATTCATAAAACTAAAAATTGGACTCTGGAGATCAAAATCTGCTACATTTTGAAAATCAGTTTTCCAAAATACAAATATCAGATGAACTAGAATAATTCCTATATAATTTAATAAGTTAAACCAATTTTTTAAGAAGCCAAATCAACCAAGAAACAAGTTCCACAAACAAATTTTGGGTCCAGATATATGGAATATTCCAAACTTTTAAGAAAGAAAAATAAATTATATGTCCCAAACAAGCTCCAAATGGAACTAAACAGAGAATATATTTAAATTTCTTTTGGGAAGCCAGTGTTATATATATGATGCAAAGAACCTCAGGATATGGATTAAAAATAAAATTAAACAGCATCTGTTTCATAAACAGGTAATATCCTAAGCAAATTATTTTTATATGAATTCAGCCATACAGGAAAACTTGATAGGTCAGTAACAAGCAAGAGACACTAAAATGCGAAGAGCCTTCAACATTCTTTTTTTTTTTTAATTTTTTTAACAGGCAGAGTGGACAGTGAGAGAGAGAGACAGAGAGAAAGGTCTTCCTTTGCCGTTGGTTCACCCTCCAATGGCCGCCGCGGCCAGCGCACTGTGGCCGGCACACCATGCTGATCCAATGGCAGGAGCCAGGTACTTATCCTGATCTCCCAGGGGGTGCAGGGCCCAAGCACTTGGGCCATCCTCCACTGCACTCCCTGGCCACAGCAGAGAGCTGGCCTGGAAGAGGGGCAACCGGGACAGAATCCGGCGCCCCAACCGGGACTAGAACCCGGTGTGCCGGCGCTGCTAGGTGGAGGATTAGCCTAGTGAGCCGCGGCGCTGGCCAGGAGCATTCAACATTCTCAAACAGACCCTGTACAACATCCAGGTAGGTAGAAAAAGTGAGGCAATTACATGATCATTTAGATTAAGTGTTTAAAAGCATTTAATAAAACTCAGTATCCAGCAGAAAAAAAATCAACTTCTGGAAAAATTGCAAAAACAGTGATTTGCTGTACATGATCAAGATAGTCTAAAATGGACCTACAACAAACTACTTAACACAGGATCAGGGAAAGCTTTTCCCCCGGGAACAGACCCATGTATGCCTGCTGCCTTCTCCCCATCTCTAAAAGGGAAATAAAACAAAAACAAACAAGCATCAACCTTTAAATAAGCCAGAAACTCTGTCAATATACCCAGATGACACCCATTACATACAGACAATGTAATCCCAAACTACATACAGCTGACAAGTGAGGGTAACGAGATCATTGGGTAAAATGCTATTACCGGGCATCCAATATGGGCGCTGGTTCGAGTCCTGGCTGCTCCACTTCCGATCCAGCTCTCTGCTATGGCCTGGGAAAGCAGTGGAAGATGGCCCTGCACCCACATTGGCGACGGGGAAGAAGGTCCTGGCTCCTGGCTTCAGATTGGCCCAGCTCTGACCTTGTGGCCATCTGGGGAGTGACCAGTGGATGGAAGACCTCTCCCTCCCCCTCCCTCCGCTCTCCTCTCCCCTCTCTCCCTCTGCCTTTCATTCTTTCTTTCCCTCTGCTAATGATCTTTAAAAACCTGTCGTTAATAACAGCAAGAAATAGGAAATCATATTAAAGGACAAAAGACTAGAAAACAAGTATCTAGAAGAAAAACGAATCAAGAAGAGTCATTATGGGACATCTTTAAACCTTGTTCAAATGAACAGTACACACACCTACAACTTCCCAGAAGAGAAATTGTTGGGGAATATGTAGAAACACAAGACCAGAAGTAGATGAACCGCAGTTAGCGGTGACTCACCTGGAGCGGCTTCTGCAGCTCACGGCGAACTCTCGAAGTCCTGTGAGCCTCGCAGGACATGGAGGTGACAGCGACCACCCAGAGCTCCGGCAACAGAGGCAGCGGCCTCAGACCCCAACAGGCCGGCACTCCCGTCTCCTGGCAACAGCTTCCCCACGTCCACTGTGCCAGCGAGCGTGCTGATTGGCTATGGCTTTTGTGACGCCCCGAATGCCCATAGGCTTGGCAACTGACCAATCAGGGGCCCCGGTGAGTGGCTGACAACTTTTTCATCTCCTGAGACCCCTGTGTCCTAGTCGCGTCCCCGCGGTGGCTCCCCCTTCTCTGCTCTGAGGAGAGGAAGCCGGAGACCTCGCAAGCAGGAAATGGTGAGTGTGGGTCCAGGTTTCCCAGAAGGGGCTGTGGGGTGGATGGATCCTGCCTGAGCCAGCGACGGGGGGGGGCTGGACTTCCCCCAACTGAGCTCTTTCATCTGCGGACCCACTAGGCTGTTCCTGCACCAGCGCCCTGGGCTGGCTCCAGAGCCTCATCTCAGTCTCTGTGTGCGTGCAGTCTGCCTGTCCCCAGGTTGTGTGGAGAGGACTGAGGGAGATCGGAGAGAGTGGACTGCGCTGTGGCGTTCACGTGGCGAGGAGGTTGGGGGGTCATGGCTCCCTCCTTTCTCCCCAGCCATACACATTACAAGCTTAGGAACTCAGAAATGGAAGTCTTATTTTGCTCAGCTTTTCGGGCCAGGTTTGGGGATGGCATCTGATGATGAACTTGCTGGCAGAGTTCAGAGGCAGTGCAGGCATCACCATGACACTTTAAAGGGTGTACTTTGGTGACCATTTCACAAGAGAGGAAAGCAGAGAATGCCCACCCGACCCTCCAGTGCAGAGTATCCGTGCACCTCTCCTCATTTTATGCTCCTTAAGTACAGACATTAGAACGTCATTGGGTTGTTCCCCTTTGCAAACTTTGATATCACCACCACCCACCCTCCTTTCTTTTTCTTGTCTTGGTTCCTAAAACTGCCTGGGCATGATGTTCAACACACCTCCCTCCAGGAGTGCCTAGTGCGTGCCAGCCCCTGAGTCACTCATCCTGGGGGCAGCCCCTGGCCCTGAGCCTCTACCTGGGGGCAGCTGACTTGAGCTGGGTTGAAACTCCTGGTACACCTGCCCTTGGGATGTTTAGCTTTCCTTCTCACCACAGTTTCCATTGCTGGGAGATATAGCAGTCAGTTACTCAGATGCTGGTATATACAACTGGATTCTTTCAGACTTGAGAAGGGAGAAGGGCTGTCACAAAAGCCAAGGAAAAACCACTTTAGCTAAGTGGTGCCAGACCTGAAAAGTTCAGGACCCAGCAGTTTTTGGCTCCAGAGAGTTGTTATATTTAGAGTGTAATGTGTTCCAAGTGAAGCTGCCCGAGAGGGTAAGACTCCCTGTGGAGAAAGGCTTATGAATTTGAGAATTTGCTCCTGTAGTGCAATAAAATGTATATTTGATATTTGTACCCATTTTCTGGTGCAGAGATTTTAGTGTTCATACAACTTGCATATTATTACATATCCTATAACTTTGATTTACTGAGAAGATAAAGTAAAATATCCCTTGGCTTTCAGGGGTCCAGTGAATTTCATATTCAACTTTATAATTTTCTCAAGATTTTTGTTTGAGATTGACAGTATTATTGTTTCCTCCTGTAAATTTACTTTTAAGCTACATATAGTCTCAATGTTTTTCATGATAATTATTTATTGTACTGTGTTGCCAAAACTGACAAAAAATATTTTATGAGACCATTTTTCCCCAAGACCATCAGTATGACAGCTGCTGTCCAAAGAGGTATAAATATTTAGAGTAATAAATATGACAGCAGGACATACATGATTGTGTAGTATATCATTCAGAGGCTGCTTCCCCAAAGAATTTCTTAATGGATTCATGCTTGTTTCACATATATTGATTAATGTTTTAGGAAGTAAGAAGCTTCTCTGTATTGGATGTTTTGAGGAAGTTTATTTTATTCTGTCCTTGGTAATACTAGTAGTTCTTATCTAGGAGGCAGAGAGAATGGAGTGGAACTAAAGCTAATTCACAAGGAGGACCAACCAGTTATGGAAATGGCAAAAGGAACATAATGGGCATTTTCAGGATTTGGAATATGTCCCCTTTTCGTTTTTGAGACATGACTGCACAAAATCTTTTGTGTTGATTCATCATAGTTATGGAGACACATTGTCTGATGTTAAGAGTGTGTGGCAAACTCAGACATCTCTTCAGCAGCATAAGTCTTGGCCTTTTGTTGAGGTGAGGCCAGCTCCAGTCTTCAGGCCCTGTTTTGTCTTTCTTACTAATTAGCTAAACATGGACTGCAATGCATGCAATGTATTGCACACTGTTTTCTATTAGATACTCCAGTTAAAATAAATTCTCATTCTTAGAAAATTATGTAACATTTTACTAAAAGTCACCTTAATAATTCAAATAAGTCCAAACAGTTGAGTAAATTGCCTGAATGCAAATCCAGCAGAGAAAAAAAAAGCATGATCATTATTCCAGTCAAGCCTTTCAGGTTTAGAAAATATGTTGTTGATGCTAATTTGTCAACATCCCCCATACGCCAGAATTGCAAACTCAAATTGCATGAAATTGGGCACAAAAAGCCCACACACAAAGAGTTCTAGATAGTGACTTCTAAAACAAAGTCTTAAAATCTGGTGTTTCTATTCTGACAAAAGAAGAATAGGCAACAAATGCCATCAGTTGTTGTATATGGGGAAAATAAGTACTTTGCCAGGAAGTAAATGATGGCATCTGTGCTCATAAGGAAGGTGGGGGGGTGTCAGAAATATGTCATCATTGATCACATATTTCCATTTCTTTTTTTTATTTTTGACAGGCAGAGTGGACAGTGAGAAAGAGAGAGACAGAGAGAAAGGTCTTCCTTTGGCCATTGGTTCACCCCCTAATGGCCACTGTGGCTGGCACATCACACTGATCTGAAGCCAGGAGCCAGGTGCTTTTCCTGGTCTCCCATGTGGGTGCAGGGCCCAAAGACTTGGGCCATCTCCCACTGCACTCCTGGGTCACAGCAGAGAGCTGGCCTGGAAGAGGGGCAACTGGGACAGAATCCGGTGCCCTGACCGGGACTAGAACCCGGTGTGCTGCCGCCGCAAGGTGGAGGATTAGCCTATTGAGCCATGGCACCGGCCTCATATTTCCATTTCTAAAACATCTTCCTTACAGGTCCAGAAACTGCTGAGGTATGGATGTAGATGGTTAATCAACAGGCAGTCTTGCATTCTTGATTCCCGATAAAGATGCAGGTACAGTTCATCTTCATGTTTGCAGTGGTTAAGAGTTTAAGGGCACACAGTACATGATTGATTTTGAATGTTTTTTTGGTGTTTCTGTTTCTGTTTAATGTCATGTGAAGGGTTTTTGAAGTTCCTTTTTTTCTGGTATTAACATTTCAGCCACTTGAATCAGATTTGCTGTTAATTCTCCACAAAAGCTTCGTTATCAGCAGTTATCATTCAGAACAATTTCCCCAGGCATTTCTTTCTTGCTAACATCTTGGGTCCTGTAAAACCTTCTGGGTTATAGATTCTGGATTTATAAATTTTGTAATCTCTTTGTGAGATGTCTATCTTCTCATATTGCTAATGCTTGCGTGTTACTGCAAGACTCCATTTATCTGGGCCACAGTAACAAATGTGGAACAGAATGTTAGAGCTGTGGCAAGGGAATGAGATATGCTCTTTTGATCAGGGGGCCCTTGTGCAGGATTGTGTACTTAGATGTCTGAGTAACTTCACATGCTTGGGTTGATTGGACACTTTTTTGTGAATACTTTGTTAATATTCTTAGGTTTTTGATTAATGGAATTTTGTAGGGAAAATTGCATCTCCCAAACACATTGCTAATTACAGTCTTCACCTGAAACAGACATTTGTCATGGAAAAGGGTGATGAGTAACTCCCATAACTGCACAGCAAATTCTAAGTGACAATCAGATATGTTCTAATTGGACTTCCTATCCCATGGGTTGAATGGAGGACATGCACCTTCCTCTGCACCACCAAGCATTGGACTCTCACTCCTTCACTGGCACTGTGATTCCCAAGCTTCCTACAAATACAGACACCATTTCTTTCTCCTTCAGCTCTCTCCCTTCCATTCTCATTTTAACAAAAGCAGACAGTTATTTTACTGGAAACATTGATTTGTCTTTAAACTTTTCATGCTAAAAAAATCAATGACTTTACTGCAAACCCATTCAATCAAATCTTTATTCATACTTAGATTGGATTTCCATATATAACTATGGGTACAACAGCTATGTTGTACCCATAGTTCTATCAGGACCTGCCTCTGCTTCCAATTGAGCTTCCTGCTAATGCACCTGGGAAGCAATGGTGATAACCTTAGTATGTGAGTTCCTGACACACATGTGGGAGACCAGGATGGTGTTCCTGGTTCTAGCCTGGCCCAGCCCTGGCTTTGCAGACATTTGGGGAGTGAGCCAGTGGTTGGAACCTCTTGCTTGCTCACTCTCTAATACATACATCTTTTAAAAATTCTAGGTGGAATTTTCTTGCCAATCACCTCCAAAAATGGATCCAAATATATGAATGTGGATATCAGAATCCTTGAAATAAGACACAGAAAGATAAATACCACACAATCTCATATACACGAGGAATCCAGGAACATCAAACTTAAGCACAGAACAGAATAGTGGTTACCAGGGGCTAAGAATGAAAGAAATAAAATTGTAGTTTAATGACATGTATTTGCAGTTAGGAGATAAATTGACTCCTTGAGACCTAAAACACAGCACAGTATATTAAAAATGAATACAGTGTTAGATACCACTTGTTAAGATCTTAAGTATTTTTTATAAACCATATAAGATGATTGACTTGTTAGTTTGATTGTCCTATCATTAAATAATATATATGTACAAGAGAGCACAAAAGGTTTGTTAAAAATAGGATAAAATGGGAATTTTCTAAAAACTTGAAGTCCCCTCACAAAGAGGTTTGTGAAAAATGGGATTGCAAGATAAGGTGAATTTTCTATAAGCCTTTAAAAGTCCCCTCACATGTCAAAACATCAAGTCACACAACTTGAGTATATACAAATTTTGAATGTTAATTATACTCAAATATTCTTGTAAAATTACACTATATTAAATTATTAATTAAAAATAATTTAGGAATCTAGACTTGTATTTTTGTGATTGGGAAGGTTACCATGGAACAAAAATAATTTTTAAAGCACTCATAAATGTGACTGGCTTAAATTTCTATTTTGAAAGTTCAAAGACGATGATCACCTGTCAAAGTAATGTGTAAGGGCTAAGATGACATCCAAGTACCACATTACAGTGGCCTCCTGCCACTCTAACACTTTGAGAAAAACCCTGCACCAAATAAATCTGTTTTAATTCACCTAGTCTGTGACACTTATGTCAGCAACATAAAGTGAGGTTAGACCCCAGAAATTGCTATGCTGAGAGGTCAAGGTCTGGGACTGAGACCCTGCTCCGACATCTTCGGAAAACTTTGGGAATCAGGTCACCCTAGGAAGAAAAGAGGAACCAAGCACCCCATAAATGACAGCCCGTCACCTGCATGAAACCCATTCCCGCAGCCCGGATTCTACCTAATGACCACCTGGTCCCCACTGCACTATTGGGGAAGATGCGAGGCTCCTGCCACACAGCTTCCCAGAGACAACTCCTGGGCTCCTGGGCCAATAAGTCTCTGCCCGGAAAGGACAGGACTCCTGGAGTCAGGGTGCCAGTCCAGCCCCAACACTGTGGACAGAGGGGCTGAGGGAAGCACTGTGCTGGCAGTGAGACAGGACCACAGACTCCAGAGCCCTCATCACCTTCCCCATCTCTGCAAGCCCACCCTACACTCATCTTTTCATGGCTTCTGAGGGGTGTGCAATCCTGTGGGGAAAGATCTTGGAGAACAGTGTATGAATCTCCCAGCAGCACAGCTCCCTCCTAGGATCTCTCTCTGCGGCAGAACTGGACAACAATTATGGCATCAAGATCCCACACAATTATGTAGCATTTATGCATCACTCCTGATTGGACAGTTTAGATAGCCATGAGCATGTACAGTGTCATAAAAGATGCAACCAATCAGCATCCTCCACAGTGCTGACATGCCAAATAGGAAAAAATAAGAGGGGAGATCTGGGTTCAGTACCAAAACTTCATTCTCCAGTGCTCCACCCTGCCTGCCATGGGAGGGCTTTTCATTCCTGGTCCTGCCTCCTGCTGGGCTCTCTCCTGTTCCCTGGTCCCTGTCACTCCGAGGATCCTACCTGGAGGTGGCAGGACCCTACTTCAGGTAAGTGACAATCTAATGGATATTTACTGGCCTCTGAGCCTTCTTTTTCAATTTACACAAGATATGTTTCTCGAGTCATTTGTGTTTTTTTTTAAATATTGATTTAAAGAATTTTTAAAGACATAACATAATTTAATGATTTTTCCTTTCCCTTGCCAATTTGTTTCTCATTTCCAATTGTCCTTAAATATTATTTTCTGTGCTTTTTGCTGGTTGTATGTGTGTGTGTGTGTGCATGTGTCTTTCCAGTAATCTCATTTGTCAGTTGTATTTGTTTTTATATTTCATGGATTAGCTCTGTGTATAAACATCACCAATAATTCATACTTTCTGCTCAGAAATTGACTTATTTTACAGGCAGAGTAGTAGACAGCAAGAGAGACAGAAAGAAAGGTCTTCCTTCCATTGGTTCACTCCCCAAATTGCTGCTATAGATGGTGCTGCACTGATCCAGAGCCAGGAGCCAGGAGTCAGGTGCTTCTTCCTGGTCTCCCATGTGGGTGCAGGGACCCAAGCACTTGGACCATCCTCCAATGCTATCCCTGGGCCACAGCAGAGAGCTGGACTGTAAAAGGAGCAACCAGAACTAGAATTCAGCACCCTTATGGGATGCTGGCACCGCAGGTGGAGGATTAACCAAGTAAGCCATGGAGCCGGCCCTCAGAAACTGAATTTTACACTTTATAACTTCTTTTTTGCTGTTATATTTCATTGACTATTCCTGCAGTAGAAAGTTGAGGACAATGAGCACAGGCATAGGGGTCTAGATTTACTTCCAGAGGAAAACAAATTCAATCACTCTATATTAGTTGTGTTTGTTGTAGATTCATTTCTCTGTTGATTATATTAAGAAACTCGTTGGATTTTTGTTGTATTTTGTTTGTTACTCTGTTCTCAATGTTTTAATTGGGCGCTGAACTTTATTAAATGCTTTTAAACATGTAACTCAAGTGAGCATGTGATTTTCTTCTCGTAGTTTTTTACCTGCCTGGGTGACTTTTCAGGAAATCTTACCAACATTTGCATTTTTATTATATATTGTTTGCTATTGATTTTTTTATATTTGTATATGTGATTTCATTTATTATATTAATATTTTGTTTAGGGTACTTCTAGCTCTGTTTATGAAAGGGATACTTTTAAGTAAATTAATTTTTATTAAGTGGTCCACCTGCATCATTATCAATGTAATGCTGATTTTCCAAAAGAAATTTTAAAATATGATCTTCTTATTTCCACATTGGGTAGGTCTGGGAAACATAGATTTTTCTTTTCTTCCACAAAAGTTTGGAGTATTCTGTAAGTCTGGATCCCAAATTCAGATTTGTGTGACTTTCCCATGGTTTTCTTGGATCTTTATAGATTGTTTTTCACTGAGGATTCACGTGACTTTTTTTCCCTCATAATTAGACCAGGTTTCTGAGTTTTTGAGGGTAGTTTTTGATTTTTATTGCATCACAACAAGAATAAGTCACTGTCAACATGATATCACTGTTGATGTTGGTATGGAACACCTGGTGGCAGTAGTATTTCTCAGCTTTCTCTAATGTGAAGCTACTCTGTCCTACCTCAAGTCCTTTTCTATACTCTTTGGAAAGGGGTCACTATGTATAGCCCATGCTTAAGGATTAGAGAGTTAGACACATATCATTAAAGGTGGAATTTATTTGGGATTCTTTGCCTGGAGGAATTGTCTCCCCACTCCTTTATTTGTGTATTCAATCATTCATTCATGTCACTGTTGATTCAGGAACATTTACTTTATACTTTGAATATTATCCAATAGTAGCGACCTTCAAAGAGTTTGCAGAAAATACACATTATGATAAAAGAAACTTATACTTGATTGCAAAATTTTGAACCAAAGTAAACATATCTTAATTCAACTTTCCACAAAATTTTCAAGTCCCTATACCAATTCATTTATGTTATTACTTTAAATTATTCCAGTTTTGGCCATTGGAAAATTTTTCATCTGGTTCCATTGTCATGCCCCCTCATGATGGGATCATTTACTCATTAGGGACACATCTTTTATTCTCTGGCACTGTAAGATATCCCAGGCTCATATTTGTATATCTCCTTGCCTGATACTGAGACTCAGCCATTTTTTCAAAGAGCTCTGGATCCTTTAATTTTAGAATTGTTTTAGAATTCAAGATATGGGCACTATGTATGTTCAATGCTGCTGGGTTGTTGCTATATACAAACCCTGTCAGCTGTCAGAGCAAGGAAATGTATGTATACTACTCTGTGTATACATACATAGGAGTATAAATATTCCTATACTCTCTGTATCTATGTATACATGTATGTATATTTATATTTATATGTATATGTATCTATCTATCTTAAGCTATGTTCTTATTGTCTCCAACTCCAATTCTTGACCACAGGAATCATTTTAGCCACCTCTCTTTGCTTTTCTGTAAACTTCTTTTCCAGAATCTTGTTTTAAAAATATTCCAGTGCCAGCATTGTGTTTCAGTGGATTAAACTACTAGCCGTGATGCTGGCATCCTGTATGAGCATTGGTTCAAGTCCTGGCTGCTTGACTTCTGAGCCAGCTCTCTCTTAATGCACCATAGGAAAACAGCAGAAGAAGGGCAAAGTACTTGGACTCCTACCACCTATGTGGGAGACCTGGATAGAGTTCTTGGCTCCTGGCTTCAGCATGGCCAAGTCCTGTCTATCATGGACATTTGGAGAGTGGACTATTAGATGGAAGATCTCTCTCTCCCTCACTGTTTCTATAACTGCCTTTATAAATATTTGAAGACTTTTACTTAACTTCATTCTAAAAATATGTCTCTGTTTTCATGTATGCTTATATGTATATCACAGAATACTTGGAAATTTAATATAGGCTATGGGAAGAGATCGAATCTCCTATATTTAATCTTTTAACATTTACACACATGTATACATACACTTTTACAAACAAAACTATGACCAAAATAGATATGGTATTTTGTAGTCTACTCAACAATGTATAATGAGCTTCTCCATTCATGTTAACTATTCTTTTTAAAGGTCATAATTTTAATTGGCTGAACATATTAACCTCTCCTTTGACTACTTAAGTTTTAACAATTTTTCTGTGATGAGTAACTATAGGAAACACTCTTTATGTAAGTCATTATGCATATGTCTGATTTTTAAGTTTAGACTGCTTTGTGTAAGTTGAATTACTAGGCCTGAGAGTAATTATTGGGTCCCAGAGTAGGGACATTTTAAGTACTGTGATAAGTAATGCTAAACTTCCCTATAGAAAAGACAGCAGCAATTTAGCTACCTACCAAAATTGTATAAGTCATTTTCTTAAGAAAATGCTTAGTAATAAGAGGTATTGAAAAATTTTAAAGGAATCACCGAGTCATTAAAATGTCATCTCACTGTTGTTTTGAATTAAATTTGTTTTATAAGATGGCAGAATAGTGAGGGCGTGCACCGATAGCACGGGAAAATTTAGTTTAATAAAAGCAGAGTTAGGGTAGCCTCAGAAAAAGGATCAGGAAAAAATTGCAGAGGAAACTCTTCCGAAGCTATTGGCTATGACTCAGAGGACCTACTGGGAGAGCAGGGTCGCCCACCGTGTGGAAGCCGAACCGAGGGAGCCGCAGAGACTGAGTGCCAGTGCGGGAAGGGGAGTCGATGTGACACAGACACCAGCAGGGAGAGGAGGGACGCCCAGGGCTCTGAGTCCACACATCGGCGCTGGAAGCGGAGGTGAGCTCAGTAACTGGAGACATTGGCGGGGAAACGGTGGACAGAATTTTAGAGGGAAGCAGGCTTTGAAGTGGGAAAGTTCACCAGACTGACTACAGGAGAGAAGGAAAAAAAATAAATAAATTAAAAAAAATGTGGGGGCGTACTGGTACAGACAAGTTCCTCTCTCTGCCAACCTTGCAAAGGCGAGCAAGAGACAAAGAGCTGCGATATACATAATAAAAGGGGAGAGTTAAGGCTACAATTCAGTAGCCTAGGCAACCCAGCGGGAGTCCGCAGAGAAATGGAGCCTGCACAGACTCTTTGGGTAGAAGCCAGAGATCGGAAGCTAAATACCATCCATTCTGCTCATCCTTGCAGTATTACTTACCTCCTGAATAAAAAATAAAATAAAATAAAATAAAATAATAAATAAATAAATAAAGAGAGATTTACCACGCATAACCTGAGGGTGTCACCTTTGCACACCCTTAACCAGGAAGAACCAGGCAGAGCTCTCAGGCCACACCCATCTCAAGACTCCAAGGCTCCTCCAACAGCAGGCAGTCCACTTAACACAGACATAGTATAAAAAAAAAAAAAAAACTCACAGTGAGGGAAAAAGAATTAACCATGCCAAGCAATAAACACAGAAATTGAGGGAACAAGATCAACGATGACACTATGATGCCTCCAAATAAACAAAACACCCCAAGCCAAGATTATGAAGATGATGAGATAGAAGAAATGCAAGATACGGATTTCAAAAAATTTATGATAACATTTAGAAGTTTTCAAAAGCAAATCATTGAACTACAGAAATCCTTATTGGACAGGATTGAAAATCTCTCTCGTGAAAATGAAATTTTAAGGAAGAATCAAAATGAAACGCAGAAACTAGTAGAACAAGAAAGTGTGATAGTGAAGAGAAATCAAAATGAAATGAAGAGCTAAATTGATCAAATGACCAACACATTAGAGAGCCTTAAAAACAGAATGGGTGAAGCAGAAGAGAGAATATCGGATTTAGAAGACAGAGAACAGGAAAGGATTCCGTCAGACCAAAGAAAAGAAGAGGAAATTAGAAATCTAAAAAATATTGTTGGAAATCTACAGGATACTATTTAAAAAACTAACATTCGGGTTCTAGGAGTTCCTGAAGGCATGGAGAGAGAGAAAGGATTAGAAGGCCTTTTTAGTGAGATACAAGCAGAGAACTTTCCGGGTTTGGAGAAGGACAGAGACATCCTAGTACAGGAAGCTCATAGAACCCCCAGTAAACTTGACCAAAAGAGATCCTCACCACGACACGTGGTAATTAAACTCACCACAGTGAAACATAAAGAAAAGATCCTAAAATGTGCAAGAGAGAAATGTCTGATTACTCTCAGAGGATCTCCAATCAGACTCACAGCAGACTTCTCATCAGAAACACTACAGGCTAGGAGGGAATGGCGAGACATAGCCCAGGTGCTAAGAGAGAAAAATTACCAGCCCAGAATATTATATCCTGCAAAGCTCTCATTTGTGAATGAAGGTGAAATAAAGACCTTTCATAGCAAACAGAAATTGAAAGACTTTGTGGCCACTCGTCCGGCCCTGCAAAAGATACTTAAAGATGTGCTACACTCAGAAACACAGAAACACGGCCATCAATATGAAAGAAGGTAAAAGAAGAACAGCTACCAGTAAAAGAGCATGGGAAGCTCAAAGCATATACTAGAAAATATCTCTGGGAAAATGGCAGGGCAAAGTCACTATGTATACATAGTTACATTAAACGTGAATGGCCTGAACTGCCCAGTTAAAAGACACTGATTGGCTGAATGGCTTAAGGAACAACACCCAACTATTTGTTGCCTACAAGAAACACATCTCTAACAAAGATGCATGCAGACTGAAAGAGAAAGGTTGGAAAAAGATATTCCATGCCAACAAAAACCAAAAAAAGCAGGTGTAGCCATATTAATATCAGACAAAATAAACTTTAATACAAGAACTGTTAAGAGAGACAAAGAGGGGCACTATATAATGATTAAGGGTTCAATTCAACAGGAAGATGTAACTATTATAAATGTATATGCACCTAATTACAGGGCACCAGTATATTTAAAAGATATGTTCAGGGACTCAAAGGGAGACTTAGATTCCAATACGATAGTACTGGGGGACTTCAATACTCCACTCTCAGAAATAGATAGATCATCCAGACAGAAGATCAACAAGGAAACAGCAGATTTAATCAACACTATTGCCCAAATGGATCTAACAGATATCTACAGAACTTTCAATCCTACATCTAAAGACTTTACATTCTTCTCAGCAGTGCATGGAACCTTCTCTAGGATTGATCACATACTAGGCCATAAAGCAAGTCTCAGCAAATTCAAAAGGAATAGAATCATACCATGCAGCTTCTCAGACCATAAAGGAATGAAGCTGGAAATTAGCAACTCAGGAAACCCCAGAAAGTATGCAAACACATGGAGACTGAACAACATGCTCCTGAATGAACACTGGGTCATTCAAGAAATCAAAAGAGAAATAAAAAAACTTTCTGGAAGTAAATGAGGATAACAACACAACATATCAAAACTTATGGGATATGGCAAAAGCAGTACTGAGAGGCAAGTTTATAGCAATAGGAGCCTATATCAAGAAATTGGAAAGGCACCAAATAAATGAGCTTTCAGCGCATCTCAAGGACCTAGAAAATTTGCAGCAAACCAGACCCAAATCTAGTAGGAGAAGAGAAATAATTAAAATCAGAGAAGAAATTAACAGGATTGAATCCAAAAAAACATTACAAAAAATCAGCCAAGCGAAGAGCTGGTTTTTTGAAAAAATAAACAAAATTGACACCCCATTGGCCCAACTAACTAAAAAAAGAAGAGAAAAGACCCAAATCAATAAAATCAGAGATGAAAAAGGAAACGTAACAAAAGACACCACAGAAATAAAAAGAATCATCAGAAATTACTACAAGGACTTGTATGCCAGCAAACTGGAAAATCTATCAGAAATGGATAGATTCCTGGACACATGCAATCTACCAAAATTGAACTATGAAGACATAGAAAACCTAAATAGACCCATAACTGAGACAGAAATTGAAACAGTAATAAAGGCCCTCCCAACAAAGAAAAGCCCAGGACCAGATGGATTCACTGCTGAATTCTACCAGACATTTAAAGAAGAACTAATCCCATTTCCTCTCAAACTATTCAGAACAATCAAAAAAGATGGAATCCTCCCAAATTCTTTCTATGAAGCCAGCATCACCTTAATCCCTAAGCCAGAGAAAGATGCAGCACTGAAAGAGAATTATAGACCAATATCCATGATGAACATAGATGCAAAAAATCCTCAATAAAATTCTTGCCAATAGAATACAACAACACATCAGGAAAATCATCCACCCAGACCAAGTGGGATTTATCCCTGGTATGCAGGGATGGTTCAACATTCGCAAATCAATCAATGTGATTCACCACATTAACAGACTGCAGAAGAAAAACCATATGATTATCTCAATAGATGCAGAGAAAGCATTTGATAAGATTGAACACCCGTTCATGATGAAAACTCTAAGCAAATTGGGTATGGAAGGAACATTCCTCAATCTAATCAAAGAAATTTATGAAAAGCCCACAGCCAGCATCCTATTGAATGGGGAAAAGTTGGAAGCATTTCCACTGAGATCTGGCACCAGACAGGGATGCCCACTCTCACCACTGCTATTTAATATAGTTCTGGAAGTTTTAGACAGAGCCATCAGACAAGAAAAAGAAATTAAAGGAATACAAATTGAGAAGGAAGAAGTCAAACTATCCCTCTTTGCAGATGATATGATTCTTTACTTAGAGAATCCAAAGAACTCTACTAAGAGACTATTAGAACTCATAGAGGAGTTTGGCAAAGTGGCAGGATAGAAAATCAATGCACAAAAATCAACAGCCTTTGTGTACATAAGCAATGCCATGGCTGAGAAAGAACTGCTAAGATCAATCCCATTCACAATAGCTACAAACAATCAAATACCTTGGAATAAACTTAACCACGGATGTTAAAGGTCTCTACAATGAAAATTACAAAATCTTAAAGAAAGAAATAGAAGAGGATACCAAGAAATGGAAAAATCTTCCATGCTCATGGATTGGAAGAATCAACATCATCAAAATGTCCATTCTCCCAAAAGCAATTTATAGATTCAATGCAATCCCAATTAAGATACCAAAGACATTCTTCGCAGATCTAGAAAAAATGATGCTAAAATTCATATGGATGCACAAGAGACCTGGAATAGCTAAAGCAATCTTGTACAACAAAAACAAAGCGGGAGGCATCACAATACCAGATTTCAGGACATACTACAGGGCAGTTGTAATCAAAACAGCATGGTACTGGTACAGAAACAGATGGATAGACCAATGGAACAGAATTGAAACACCAGAAATCAACCCAAACATCTACAGCCAACTTATATTTGATCAAGGATCTAAAACCAATTCCTGGAGCAAGGACAGTCTATTCAATAAATGGTGCTGGGAAAACTGGATTTCCATGTGCAGAAGCATGAAGCAAGACCCCTACCTTACACCTTACACAAAAATCCACTCAACGTGGATTAAAGACCTAAATCTACGACCTGACACCATTAAGTTATTAGAGAACATTGGAGAAACCCTTCAAGATATTGGCACAGGCAAAGAGTTTCTGGAAAAGACCCGGGAGGCACAGGCAGTCAAAGCCAAAATCAACTATTGGGATTGCATCAAGTTGAGAAGTTTCTGTACTGCAAAAGAAACAGGAGAGTGAAGAGACAACTGACAGAATGGGAAAAATATTTGCAAACTATGCAACAGATAAAGGGTTAATAACCAGAATCTACAAAGAGATCAAGAAACTCCACAAAAACAAAACCAACAACCCACTTAAGAGATGGGCCAAGGACCTCAATAGACATTTTTCAAAAGAGGAAATCCAAATGGCCAACAGGCACATGAAAAAATGTTCAAGGTCATTAGCAATCAGGGAAATACAAATTAAAACCATAATGAGGTTTCACCTCACCCTGGTTAGAATGGCTCACATGCAGAAATCTACCAACAACAGATGCTGGCGAGGATGTGGGGAAAAGGGGACACTAACCCACTGTTGGTGGGAATGCAAACTGGTCAAGCCACTATGGAGTCAGCCTGGAGATTCCTCAGAAACCTGAAGATAACCCTACCGTTCGACCCAGCCATCCCACTCCTTGGAATTTACCCAAAGGAATTTAAATTGGCAAACAAACAAGCTGTCTGCATATTAATGTTTATTGCAGCTCAATTCACAATAGCCAAGACCTGGAACCAACCTAAATGCCCTTCAAAGGTAGACTGCATAAAGAAATCCTGGGATATGTACTCTGTAGAATACTATACCGCAGTAAGAAACAACAAAATCCAGTCATTTGCAACAAAATGGAGGAATCTGGAACACATCATGCTGAGTGAAATAAGCCAGTCCCAAAGGGACAAATACCATATGTTCTCCCTGATTAGTGACAACTGCCTGAACACCAAAAAGGAAACCTCCTGAAGTGAAATGGACACTATGAGAAACGGTGACTTGATCAGCATAGCCCTGACTGTTAATGAACAACTTAATACATTATCCCTCTTAGTAGTTTTTTTTTTGTCTGTTCTACTTAATATGACTGGTTTAATTCTGTAATTAATACACAGTTATTCTTAAGTGTTGAAAATTAACTGAAATGTGATCCCTGTTAAACATAAGAGTGGGAATAAGAGAGGGAAGAGATGTACAATTTGGGACATGCTGAAGCTGACTTGCCCCAAATGGTAGAGTTAGAAACATAACCCGGGACTCCAATTCAATACCATCAAGGTGGCATGTACCAATGCCATCTCACTAGTTCAAGTGATCAATTTCAGTTCACAATTGATCATAATGAAAGGACTAAGAGTCAAAGGGAGCACATAAACAAGTCTAGTCCCTGCTAATACTAACTGATAGAATAAATAAAGGGGAGAGTGATCCAACATGGGAAGCGAGATTCTCAGCAGACTCATAGAATGGCGGATGTCCTAAACAGCACTCTGGCCTCAGAATCAGCCCTAAAGGCATTCCGATCTGGCTGAAAAGCCCATGAGAGTATTTCAGGCATGGAAAGCCAAGACACTCTGGCAAAAATAAATAAATAAATAAATAAACAAACCTAAATGAAAGATCTCTGTGAGTGAGATCCCAGTAGAAAGAA
Source organism: Oryctolagus cuniculus (assembly GCF_964237555.1). Lineage (NCBI taxonomy): Eukaryota > Metazoa > Chordata > Mammalia > Lagomorpha > Leporidae > Oryctolagus > Oryctolagus cuniculus. The sequence goes on from NC_091433.1 coordinate 94,687,187, forward strand.
CAGGTCTTCAAAGAAGGAGGTACCTTTCTCTGAAGGGAGGAGAGAACCTCCACTTTGACTATGACCTTGTCTAAACAAGAAAAGAGTCGGAGAACAAAGGGGGCTTCCATAGCCTTGGAAACTCATGAATGGAGCATAGGGAGATTACTGATGCCATAGACAGGAGTGTCAATTGGTAAAGTCAACAACAGGAGTCACTGTACACTTACTCCTCATGTAGGATCTCTGTCCTTAATGTGCTGTACATTGAGACTTAATGAGACTTAATGCTATAACGAGTACTCAAACAGTATATTTCACTTTGTGTTTCTATGGGGGTGCAAACTGTTGAAAGCTTTACTTAATGTATACTAAACTGATCTTCTGTAAAAAAAAAAAAAAAGAAGAAATTATCAATTCCCAACTTGACTCTCACTGGGATTAAACATGACAATATGTCTGCTCTGATTTCATCATCATTTAAAATAAAATCATCTATTATTTTTCACTTTATGTTTCTGTGTGGGAGCAAACTGTTGAAATCTTTACTTAATGTATGCTAAACTGATCTTCTGTATATAAAGAGAATTGAAAATGAAAAAAAATTGTTTTATTATAAGTATGTATGAATTTTATTTCCTGTTAATTGTCTATTTATATTTCTTCATTTCTATACTGCCTTTACCAATTTTAAAATCATTTTTATTCAAATGAATGGAGGGGCTGGTGCTGTGGCATAGCGGCTAAAGCTGCCACCTGCAGTGCTGTTATCCCATATGGGTGCTGATTCATGACCTGGCTGCTCCAATTCCAATTGAGCTCCCTACTGAAGCCTGGGAAAGCATTAGAAGATGGCCCAAGTCCTTCAGCCTCTGCACCCCTGTGGGAGACCTGGAAGAAGCTCGCAGCTCCTGGTTTTGGATTGGCCCAGCTCTTCTGTCCCAATTGGCAATTAAAGAAGCAGATACAGTACCTCTCTCTCTCTCTTATCTCTCTCTCTCTCTCTCTGCCTCTCTGTAACTTTGTATTTCAAATAAATAAATCTTAAAAAATATTAAATTAATGGAACAATTTTTATATATTTGACATATATGGTTTTAAGAGAATAATGATACTCCTCACTCTACCCTCTCTCCCTCCCTCCTCCTTCTTTTCTTATCTTCCTTTTTATTTTTATAATGACATACTTTTTCTTGAAGATTTATTCATTTTATTTGAAACTCAGAGTTACACAGAGAGAGAAGGAGAGGCAGAGATAGAGAGAGAGGGAGAGAGAGAGAGTCCTCCATCTGCTGGCTTACTCCCCAAGTGGCCTCAATGGTAGTTTTGAGCTGAACTGAAGCCAGGAGCGAGGAGTTCATACTGCATCTCCTATGGACTTGAGCCATCTTTCACTGCTTTCCCACCACAGAAGATAGCTGGATCAGAAGTAGAACAACCTGGATTCAAACCAGCACCCATGTCAGATGCCTGCACTGCATGCAGTGGCTTTACCCACTACACCACAGCTAAAGCCCCTACAATGACATATTTGTAATTTACTTTATACACGCAAGCTTAACACGCCACTAAATAAAGAATTAAACCAGTAACAAGTTGTAAGTAAAAAAAAAATTGATACTCAAGAGTATAGAAAAGGGCCAAAAAATCCAAATGTGAAAACGTCAATTTTGATCATATGCACTACATTTTTTTTACTCTGCATATTAGCTACAACAAATCAGGGAAACATGATATTTATCTTTACAGGGCTGGCATATTTCACCAAACATAATAGTCTCCAGCTGCTTTTAGTTTGTTGCAAAAGAATTTCATTCTTTTTAATGATTGAGTAGTATTCCATAGTGTGCATGCATGTGTGTGTGTCTGTATGTATATATCTCACAATTTCATTAATTATTTATCAATTGATGGACATCTGGTTTGATTCCATGTCTTAGTTATTGTGAATTGAGCTACAATAAACAGAAGGTACAGGTAAATTTTTCATAAGTAGATTTCACTTTATTTGGGTAAATTCTCAGGACTGGGATGGCTAAGTCATATGGGAGATCTATTTTCAGATTTCTGAGAAATCTCCATACTGTCTTTCAATTCTGGCTGTATTAATTTGCATTCACATCAACATTGGATTAGGGTACATTTGCACCACATCCTCACCACAATTTTTGTTGTTTGATTTTTGTGTGATAGTCATTCTTATGTTGTGAAGTAAAACCTCATTATGGAATTTATATGCATTTTCCTGATGGCGAGTGACCCTGAGCATCTTTCCATGTGTCTGTTGGCCATTTGTATTCCATCCTTTGAAAAATCTTAGCCTATTTCTTAACTCAATTGCTTGTTTTGTTATTGTTGAGTTTCTTGAGCTCTTTATATATCCTAGTATTAGTCCTCTATGGAATTTATAATTTGCAAATATTTTATCCTATTTTGTTGATTTTCTCTTAATTTGTTGAATGTTTCCGTTCCATTGTAGAAGCTTCCTAGCTTCATGTAATCTCACTTGTCTATGATTGCCTTTATTGCCTGTGTTTCCGAGGTGTTTTCCACGAAGTCTTTGCCTGAGCCAATGTCTTGTAGTGTTTCCCTTGAGTAATTTGATGGTTTTAGGCCCTCAGGCCTGAATTTAGAATCCTTCAGGCCAGGATTTAGATTTAAATCCTTGAACCACTGTCAGATGATTTTGTATAGGGTATAGGATACTGGTTTTGTTTCATACTCATGCATGCAGAGTTCCAATTTTCTCAACATCATTTGTTGAAAAGAATGCCCTTTCCCAGCAAGTGATTTTAGGTCATTTGTCAAAGATTTCTTGGTTGTAGATGCATTAGTGAATTTCTGGAGTCTCAAGTCTATTCCATTGGTCAATCTGTCTAATTTTTTGCCAATACAAACTGACTTAATTATACCTGTCCTTTAATATTTCTTGAAATCTGGTATTACGATGCCTCCAGATTTAATTTTATTATTTACGATTGCTTTAGCTATTTTTGGTCTTATGATATCATATGAATTTTAGGTTCATTTTATCCAGATCTGAGGAGAATGTTTCAATATTTTGATTGGGACTGCATTGAATCTGTAAATTGTTTTTTGATAATATGAAGATTTTGATAAATTATTTTTTCCAAGCCATGAGCAGGGAAGAGTTTTCCATTTTTTTGTGTCTGTTTCTATTTTTCTTTAATGTCTTGTAACATTCATTGGAGAAATCTTTAGTTGGATCTTTGGTTAAATTTATCCCAAAGGATTTAATTTTTTGTAGTTATTGTGAATAAGATTGATCTTACAAGTTCTTTCTCAGCTATGACATTGTTTGTATATATAAAAGCTTTTGATAATTGTGTGTTGATTTTATATCCAGTAACTTTGCAAATTTCTCTTATGAATTCCAATAATCACTTGGTGAAGTCTTTTGGTTCCCCTATGTATTGGATCATATACTCTGCAAACAAGGATAATTTGATGTCCTTCTTTACCAACTTTATACCTTTTATTTCTTTTTGTCTAATGGCTCTGGTTAAAACATCCAGAATTGCATCAAAAAGTAGTGGTGAAAGTGGACATACTTGTCTGGTTCCAGATCTCAGTGAAAATGCTTCCAACTTTTCATCAAAAAATACCATGGTGACTGTTGATTTGTCATATATTATCATATATTTGACATACATTATCTTGTGTTGAGAAATGCTCCCTCTATTCCCAATTTGCTTAAGATTGTATCATGAAAGGATTTTGTGTTTTATCAAATGCTTTCTCTGCATCTATTTTTTTATTTGACAGGTAGTTATAAACTGTGTGTGAGAGAGAGAGAGAGACAGAGACAGAGACAGAGAGAAAGATCTTCCTTCCATTGGTTCATCCCCCTAATGTCCTCTATGGCCAGTGCTGTGCCGATCCAAAACCAGGAGCCAGGTGCTTCTTCCTAGTCTCCTGAGTGGGTGCAGGGGTCCATGCACTTGTGCCCTCCTGGGCTACAGCAGTGAGCTGGCCTGGAAGCAGAGCAACTGGGACTAGAGCTGGTGCACATATGGGATGTTGGCTCCACAGGTGGAGGATTAAGAAAATGAACCATGGCACTGGCCCCTTTCTGCATCTATTTAGATAATCATACATATGGTCTTCATTATTCAATTTGCTAATATGATGTATCATATTTATTGATTTGTGCATGTTAAACAATCCTTGCATATAATAGGTAAATCTCAGTTGGTCTGGGTGAATGATCTTTCTGATGTGGTAGATTCTATTTTATAGTAATTTGTTGAGGATTTCTGCATCTATGCTCATCAAAGATATTGGTATAAAGTTCACTTTGTTGTATCTTTTTCTGATTTTATAATTAATATCATGCTAACTGCTTAATAGGAATTTGGGAAGAATCCCATCCTTTCAGTTGGTTTAAGTAGTTAACATTAATTAGGATTAGTCTATTTATTTGAGGGGCCAAATTACAGACAGAGTGGGAGAGTCAGAAAAGTCTTCCATCCAATGGTTCGTGCCCTAAATCCAATCCAGCTGATGCTAATGCACCCAGGAAAGCATTGGAAGATGGCACAAGTGCTTGAAATCCTGTACTTATGGGGGAGACCAGGATGAAACCCTTGGCTCCTGGCTTCTGGCTGGCCCAGCCTCAGATTCTTCAGCCATTTGGGGGTGAACCAGAGAATGCAAGATATTCTCTCTCTCTCTCTCTCTCTCTCTCTCTCTCTCTCTCTCTCTCTCCAACTCTGTTTCTAAAATAAAGAGGGAAGTGCTTGATGCAACAGATTAAGGTACCATCTGCAGTGCCAGCATCCCACATGTGTGCCAGTTTGAGTCCCATCCAGCTCCCTGATGATGCACCTGGGAAAGTGGGGGAGAATGGTCTGGGTCCTTGGGTCCCTGGCTCCATGTCGGATACATGAAAGAAACTCCTGGCTCCTGGCTCAGCCTGCCACAGCCTCAGCTGTTGCTGCCATTTGGGGAATGAACCAAACATTGAAGATCTCTCTTCTTCTCTTTGTAACTCTTTCAAATGAATAAATAAATATTTTTAAAAGGCCATGACTGTGTGCGAGAGAGAGAGAAAGAAAGAGAGAGAAAGATATTGAGATATCTTCCAACTTCTGAGTTATTGCTCCGAATGACCACAAAGGCTGGGGCTGGCCCAGAAACCAGCAGCCTGGAACCCCATCTGAGTCTCCTTTTGGGGTGGCAGGGGACCATGTACTTGGGCCATCCTCTACTGATGGAAGCATTAGAATTATCATTAGCAGGAAGCTGGATTTGAAGTGAGACATTAGGCACCCAAACCAGCTCTCATAGAGTATGCTGGCATCACAGGTGGTAGCTTAACTAACAGTGCCACAGTGCTGGTGCTTGATGTCGTGTTTTCTTAACTAGAATCACTTTGTATCATTTTTTACAGACCTCAATCATTTTTTCTATGTTTCTGTTCTATTGAATAGAAAAATATATTGTATTAAAACAGAAATTAACATCTTAAAAACCAGTTTTTTATATTCTCTATTATAATCATCATTGTATTCATTAAAACCAACTTCATAGAGACAAATCTAACCATTACAAAAATATTTTGTGGCTACTTATATTTGAAGCATCCTGTTTTACTGACAACCCATTATTCTACGATTAACAGTTTCACAGAATACAAATTCATTATCCTATCATGTTTAAAGCTTTTGCATTATAAGCCACTTATCATAATTGATTGTTCATATTTTCAAGGAGTATTCATGGAGCCTACTGCTTTTACCATTTATTTTTAAATGAAAACTATGGATAACAGTTACTATTGAAAGCTGAGAAGATTGTGAATGTGATAAAGGGGGCTTGTGTTTGAGGATTTAAGCCATGGAAATAGCCTCATGAATAACAGACAGCTTAGTGTATTAATCAAGTTAAAATATGTTTCAAAATCTGTATATATGAAATACATGAAACTTGCAGACCTTAAGTAAAATTAAAAAAAGATTTTTCCAGAAGAATTAAAATTATTTAACCTAGGTCCTTTCTTCAGCAATAACGATCTTTTAAATTGAAAACAGTTTATATGTAAGAGTGGGAATAAGAGAGGGAGTGTATGTACAGTTCAGCACATGCTCACTCGGAGTTACCCTAATGGAATTGTTAGAAATGTGCCAGGGGATTCCAATTCAATTCCATCAAGGTAGCATGTACCAATGCCATGTCACTAGTCAAAGTGATCAGTTTCAGTTCATAATTGATCATAATGACAAGATTAAAGTTAAATGGATCACATAAACAAGACTAGTATCTGCTAGTACTAACTGATAGAATTAAAAAGGAGAGAACGATCCAGCATGGGAAGTGGGATACACAGCAGACTCATAAAATGGCAGGTGTCCTAAACAGCGCTCTGGCCTCAGAATCAGCCTTTAAGGCATTCAGATCTGGCTAAAAAGCCCATGAGAGTATTTCAGGCATGGAAAGCCAAGACACTGTGGCAAAAAAATGACCTAAATGAAAGATCTCTGTGAGTGAGATACCAGTGGAAAGAATGGGCCATCAAAGAAGGAGGTACCTTTATCTGAAGGGAGGAGAGAATTTCTACTTTGAATATGGCTGTGTCTAAATAAGATTGGAGTTGGCAAACTCAAGAGCTTCCATAGCCTTGGCAGCTCATGACAAGAGCCTCAGGTGATTATTGATGTCATAAATGAGTGTCAATTGTTAAATCAACAATGGGAATCACTGTGCACTTACTCCCCATGTCTTTAATGTGTTGTACTATGTGAAATAATGGTATAACTAGTACTCAAACAGTACTTTATACTTTGTGTTTCTGTGTGGGTGCAAACTATTGAAATCTTTACTTAGTAAATACTAAGTAGATCTTCTGTGTATAAAGATAATTGAAAATGAGCCTTGATGAAGAGTGGGATAGGAGAGGAAGTAGGAGATGGTATGGTTGCAGGTGTAGGTGGTTTATGGAGGGAAAAGACGCTATAATCCAAATGTTGTACTTCGAAAATTTTATATTTATTAAAAAGGTAAAAAAAAAATCATCAATTGAGTGTCATTTCACTGTTGTTTTGCATTTTTTATTATTAGTGTGTTTGAATTTTATTTCCTAAGTTCATTGCTCAATTATATATATTCATTTCTATACTGCCTTTACCAATTATAAAATAATTTTTATTTAAATGAATGGATGGTAAGCAATGTGGCATAGCAAGTAAAGGTGCCCACCTGCAGTGCAGGCATCCCATATGATTGACAGTTCAAGTACTGGCTGCTCAACTTCTGATCCAGCTCTCTGCTGTGGCCTGGTAAAGTATTAGAAGATGGTCCAAGTCCTTGGGCCCCTGCACTCCTGTGGGAGACCTGGAAGAAGCTCCTGCCTCCTGGTTACAGTTAGACCCAGCTCCTGCTGTTGTGGCCCATTTGGGAGTGAACCAGTAGGTTGAAGACTTCTCTTTCTCTTTCTTTCTCTTTATCTCACTCCCTCTCTATCTCTGCCTCTGCCTCTATTTAACTCTGTCTTTCATATAAATTAAAAAACTTTAAAAATGTAAATGAATGGAACAAATTTCATGTATTTGACAAATCCGGTTTTAAGAGAATAATGATATTTCCCTCTATACCGTTTCTCTTTTCTGCTCTCCCTCACACCTCCTTCCTTTCTAATTTCCTCTTATTATTACAATGACATACTTTTAATTTACTTTATACACAAGGATAACTCTCCACTAAAAAAGAATTCAAGCAGTAACAGGTTGTAAGTAAGCAAAAAAAAAAATTGTCTGTGATATTCTGGTGAAAATAAATCAGAATTCCTCAGCAATTTGGCCAGTGATGGGTGAATCAAACAGGAAAATCCAGTTCTCTTGTGGCTAACTCAATATCAGATCTTGCTACAACCTCTGTGCTTTGGGGTTTTCTTGCATATTTTTTGTGTATTTCATGATTTTTAATGAATGTTATGATGCTGCATTTTGTTTTCTTGACAGAAAATGGAATTCAGGTAACTGGATGAATGGTCTTTTAAAATCAGGGCACAGAATTTGGCTTTCTGGAATTCAAGGTTGGTTTTATTGCTTTGGGCACATCATTGGTTAATTCCATTGTTCATCTGCAATTCCTTCCATTTTTTCTGGTTTTTAATTTGTTGCTGCTCTTTCATTCTTTTTTTATTGTGACCAAAAAACAACAGTTTTGATGTAGTATCCATTATGATATACAAACACACAACAAATTGGAGTTTTATGCTTCATAATCATGAGGAAACACTGACAAAATGATTTTTGTGTTTGTGAAAATTAAATTTAATACTTTCATGGGAGAGAGAGATTTTACTTTTCTCCAAAACGAATTTGCCTGCAATTTTCTGGTGAAAATCATTAGGAATTCCTCAGCAATTTGGCCAGTTATGGGTGATCAATGAGAGAAATCCAGTTCCCTTGTGGCTAAAAAATATTAGCTCTTGCTACAGACCAATTTCTTATGTATTTCATGCATATTTTTTCAGTATTTCACTATTTATAAAGAATTTTATGATGCTATATTTTGTTTCATGCTGGATAATGGAATTCAGGTAACTGGATGAATGGTCTTTTTAAATCAGAGCACAGGATTTGGCTTTCTGGAATTCAAGGTTGGTTTTACTGTTTTGGATGCATCAGTCAATAATTCCATTGTTCATCTGCAATTCCCTTCATTTTTTTTCTGATTTATAAGTTGTTTGTTTCTGTATCCCTTAGTACGTTTTTATTCTAGCCAAAAAAAGATTAGTTTTGACATAGTATCCATTATGATATACAAACACACTACAAACTGGAGTTTTATGGTTCAAAATCTAAAGGCAAAAGTGACCCAGATGATTTTTGGTTTAGAAAATGAAATTTAAGAGCCGGCGCCGTGGCTCAATAGGCTAATCCTCCACCTTGCGGCGCCGGCACACCGGGTTCTAGTCCCGGTTGGGGCGCCGGATTCTGTCCCGGTTGCCCCTCTTCCAGGCCAGCTCTCTGCTATGGCCAGGGAGTGCAGTGGAGGATGGCCCAGGTGCTTGGGCCCTGCACCCCCATGGGAGACCAGGAAAAGCACCTGGCTCCTGGCTCCTGCCAGGATCAGCGCGGTGCGCCGGCTGCAGCGGCGGCCATTGGAGGGTGAACCAACGGCAAAGGAAGACCTTTCTCTCTCTGTCTCTCTCTCTCACTGTCCACTCTGCCTGTCAAAAAAAAAAAAAAAAAAAAAAAAAAAATGAAATTTAAGCCTTTTGTGGAAGAGAAGAATTTTACTTTTATCCAAAACGTTTTCTGGTTAAAATCAATCAGAATTCTACAGCAATTTGGCCAGTTATGTGTGGATGAAATGAGAAAAATCTGATTCTCTTGTGGCTATCTATATCAGCTCTGGCTACAGCCTCTTTACTTTTGGTTTTCTAAATACTTTTTGTGGGGAGCAACTGGGACTAGACTGTTACTCGAATTAAGACTTATTCTATGCATCTGCTCTCCCACAATATGGCACTGGGAGAGGAGGAAACAGCTTCTACACAGCTGCCTCCAGTTCAACCAATAAACAGCAGGACCTGCTCCTGATTGGAGGAGAGCAGCGTACTCGGCGTGTGGGTAGCAGAGTTGGGATTGGTGGAAGAGGACTATAAAGGAGGAGAGAGACAACATGCACCAGGAACATCTAAGAGGAACATCTATCTGAAGGAACACCTGGGCAGCCCCCGAGAGAGCCGGCCGGCGGTGTGCCGCTCCCCCATGGAAGTGGGGAAAGTGGCAGGGGGAACCGCCCTTCCACGGAGGTGGAAGGGACGGTAGCCAACCTGGGAAGAACCAGCAGCAAACCCGGGAAGGGCCAAGCAGACGAAAGAACAGCGCAGGGTCCTGTGTCGTTCCCCCACGAAGAGGGGGAGCGACAATTTTTCATGTATTTTACTATTTTTAATGAATGTTTTGATGTTGCATTTTGTTTCCTTGATCGATAACAGCATTGAGGTAACTGGATGAGCAGTCTTTTTAAATCAGGGTACAGGATATTGCTTCCTGCAATTTAAGGATGGTTTTATTGCTTTGGGTGCATCAGCCCATACTTCCATTGTTCATCTGTAATTCCCTTCATTTTTCTGGTTTTGAATTTGTTTGTTGCCATATATCTTTCGTTCATTTTTTATTCTGGCCAAAAAAAATATTTTTGATGTAGAATCCATTATGATATAAAACCACACTACAAATTGGATTTTATGGTTCAAAATCTACAGGGAACATTGACCAAGATGATTTTTGAGTTTGTGAAAATGAAATTTAAGACTTTCATAGAAGAGAAGGATTTTACGTATCTCCAAAAAGAGTTTGCCTGCAATTTTCTGGTTATACTCAATTGGAATTCCATAGCAATTTGATGAGTTATGGTTGGATCAAATGAGAAAAATCCAATTCTTATGTGGCTAACTCAATATCAAATCTTGCTACAGTCTCTTTGCTTTGAGTTTTCTTGTATATTTTTCATGTATTTCATGAATTTTAATGAATGTTGTCATGTTACATTTTGTTTCATCCTGGATAACTGAATTCAGTTAACTGGATGAATGGTCTTTTTAAATCACAGCACAGGATTTGCCTTTCTGGAATTCAAAGTTGCTTTTATTTTTTCAGGCACATCAGCCAATAATTCCACTGTTCATCTGCAATTCCTTCCATTTTTTCCTGTTTTTGATTTCATTGTTGCTGTATCTCTTTCATTTTTCATTCTGACCAAAAATACAGCAGTATTGACGTAGTATCCATTATGATATAAAGCACAAAACAAGCTGGAGCTTTATAGTTCAAAATCTACAGACAACACTGACCCAGATGATTTTTGTGTTTGTGAAAATGGAATTTAGGCCTTTCATAGAATAGAAGGATTTTACTTTTCTCCAAAACAAGCTTGCCTGCAATTTTCTCATTATACTCAATCCAAATACCTCAGTATTTTAGCCAGTTATGGGTGGGTCAAATAAAAAAAAAAAAATGATACTCTTTTGGCTAACTCAATATCAGCTCTTGCTACAGCCTCTTTGCTTTGGGTTTTCTTGCGTATTTTTCATGTATTTCACTATTTTTAATGAATGTTATGATGCTGCACTTTGTTTTCATGGTGGATAATAGAATTCTGGTAAACGGATGAATGGTCTTTTTAAATCAGGGCACAGAAATGGGCCCAAAATGAGTTTGCCTGCAATTTTCTGGTTAAAATCAATTGATTTTCTACAGCAAGTTGGCCAGTTAGCAGTGGGTGAAATGAGAAAAATCTGATTCTCTACTTGCTAATCAACATCTGTTCTTGCTGCATCTCTTTGCTTTGGGTATTCTCGCATATTTTTCATAAATATCATTAAACCTTTGCATTTTTCAAGGTTACATTTTGTTTTCCTGCTGGATAATGGAATTCAGGTAACTGGATGAATGGTCTTCTTAAATCAGGGCACTGGATTTGGCTTTCTGGAATTCAAGGTTTATTTTATTGTTTTGGGCACATCAGCTGATAATTCCATTGTTCATCTGCAATTCTTTCCATGTTTTCGGTTTTTATTTTGTCTGTTGCTGTATTTCTATGTTTTTGATTTGTTTGTTTCTGATTCCCTATAGTTCATTTTTTATTCTGAGCAAAAAAACCCAGCAGTTTGATGTAGTATCCATTATGATATACAAACACACTACAACCTGGAGTTTTATGCTTAAAAATCTACAGCCATCACTGACCCAGATGCATTTTGTGTTTGTGAAAGTGAAGTTTAAGCCTTTCATAGAATAGAAGGATTTTACTTTTCTCCAAAATGAGTTTGCCTCTATTTTCTGGTTATACTCAATCAGAGTTCTTCTGCAATTGGCCAGCAATTGGTGGATCAAACGAGAAAAATCCGATTCTCTTGTGGGTAACTCCATATCAGCTCTCTCTACTGCCTCTTTGCTTTGTGATTTCTTGCATATTTTTTGTGTATTTCACTATTTTTAATGAATGTTTTGATGCTCCGTTTTGTTTTCTTGATGGACAACAGAATTCAGGTACCTGGGGGAATGGTCTCTTTAAATCAGGGCACAGGACTTGCTTTCTGGGAATCAAGGTTGGTTTCATTGTTTTGGGCTCATCAGCCAAGAATTCCGTTGTTCAACTGCAATTCTTTCTATTTCTTCTGCTTTTTATTTTGTTTGTTTCTGGATCTCTTTCATTCGTGTTTTTATTCTGATAAAAAAAATTTAAAAAAAACTCAGAATTTTAATGTAGAATCATTTATGATGTACAGCACACCACAACCTGGAGTTTTGTGGTTCAAAATCTGCAGGGCACACTGACCCAGATAATTTTTGTGTTTGTAAAAATGAAATTTAAGCCTTTCATAGAAGAGAAGGATTTTACTTTTCTCAACAATGAGTTTGCCTTCAGTTTCCTCGTTATGCTCAATCAGAATTCGACAGCAATTTCGCCAGTTATGGGTGGAAGCAATGAGAAAAATCTGACGATCTTGTGGCTAAGTCAATATCATCTCTTGCTGCAGCCTCTTTGCTCTGGGGTTTTTGCATAGCTTTCATGTATTTCACTATTTTTAATTAATGTTGTGATGTTGCATTTTGTTTTCTTGATGGATAATGGAATTCAGGTAACTGGACGAATGGTCCTTTACAATCAGGGCACAGGCTGTGGCTTCCTTGAATTTGAAGTTGGTTTCATTGTTTTGGGCACAGCAGCCGATAATTCCACTGTTCCTCTGCAGTTCCCTCCATTTTGTCTGGTTTTTGATGTGTTTGTTTCCAAATCCCTTTGGTTCGTTTTTTATTCTGACCACAAAAATCCAAAAAAAAAAAAAAAAAACAGTTTTAACGAAGTATCCAGTATGGTATACAAGCGCACTACAACCTGGAGTTCTATGGTTCAAAATCTACAGACAACACTGACCCAGATGATTTTTGTGTGTGTGAAAATGAAAGTAAAGCCTTTCATAGAAGAGAAGCATTTTACTTTTCTCCAAAATGAGTTTACCTGTGAATTTCTGGTTACACTCAATCAGAGTTCTTCAGCAATGTGGCCACTGATTGGTGGATCAAATGAGAACAATGCGTTTGAATGGATATGTTATGATGCTGCATTTAGTTTTCTTGATGGATAACGGAATTAAGGTAACTGGATGAATGGTCTTTTGTCTCAGGGCACCAGATGTGGCTTTCTGCAATTCAGGTTGGTTTTATTGTTTTGGGTGCATCAGCCAATAATTCCACTATTCATTTGCAGTTCCCTCCATTTTTTCTGGTGTTTGTTTTGTGTGTTTCCAAATCCCTTTGGTTCATTTTTTAATCTGACCAAAACACAAAGAAACCAGCAGTTTTGATGTAGTATCCACTATGACATACAAACACACTACAACCTGGAGATTTAAGGTTCAAAATCTACAAGCAACACTGACCCAGATGATTTTTATGTCTGTGAAAAAGAAATTTAAGCCTTTAGTAGAAGAGAAGAATTTTACTTTTCTCCAAAACGAGTTTACCTGCAAATTTCTGGTTAGGCTCAATCGGAGTTCTTCAGCAATTTGGCCAGCGATTGGTGGATCAAAAGAGAAAAATCCGATTCCCTTGTGGCTAACTCCCTATCAGATCTCACTAGTGCCTCTTTGCTTGGGTTTTCTTGCATATTTTTCATGTATTTCACTAATTTGAATGAATGTTATGATGTTGCATTTAGTTTTCTTGATGGATAACGGAAATCTGGTAACTGGATGAATAGTCTTTTTACTCAGGACACAGGGTGTGGCTTTCTGGAATTCAAGGTTGGTTTTACTGTTTGGGCACAGCAGCCGATAATTCCAATGTTCTGCAATTCTCTTCATTTATTCTTGTTTTTGCTTTATTTCCTTATCTCTTTCGTTCGTGTATTATTCTGACAAAAAAAAAACAATAGTTTTGATATAGTATACGTTATGATATACAAACACACTACAAACTTCAGTTATGGTACTAAATCATCAGGAAATACCTAAATACCCAAATGATTTTTGTGTTTGTGAAAATGAAATTTAAGGCTTTCTTTGACAAGAAGGGTTTTAATATTCCCCAAGATGAGTTTGGCTCTAATTTTCTGGTTAAAATAAGTAGAATTCCTCATCAATTTGGCCAGTTATGGGTGGATGAAATGAGACTATCTGATTCTGTTGTGGCTAACTCAATATCAGCTCTTACTACAGCCTCTTTGCTTTGGGTATTCTTGCATATTTTTCATGTATTTCACTATTTTGAATGAATGTTCTGATGTTGCATTATCTTTTCTTGAAGGATAAGAACATTCAGGACACTGGATGAATGGCCTTTTTAAATCGTTGCAGAGGAATTTGCTTTCTGGGATTCAAGGTTAGCTTTATTGTTTTGGCATTATCAGCCAGTAATTCCATTGTTCATTTGCAATTCCCTCTCTTTATTTTCGTTTTTTGATTTTTTTTGTTCCAGTATCTCTTTTTTTTTTTCTGACCTCCCCCCCAAAAAAACTGCAGTCTGGACATAGTATCCCATATGAAATACAAACACACTACAAATTGGAGTTTTATGGACAAAATCTACATGCAACACTGACCCAAATGTTTTTTGTGTTTATGAAAATGAAATTTAAGCCTTTCATAAAAGAGAAGGATTTTAATTTTCTCCAAAACAAGTTTCCCTGCAATTTTCTTTTTGTTCTCATTCAAAATTCCTCAGCAATTTGACCAGTTATGGGTGGATCAAATGAGAAAATCTGATTCTCTTGTGGCTAGCTCAATATAACATCTTTCTATAGCCTCTTTGCTTTGGGTTTTCTTGCATATTTTTCTTTATTTCACTATTTTTAATGAATGTTACTTTGTCACATTTTGTTTCATTCTGCAAAACAGCAATCAGGTAACTGAATCAATGGTCTTTTTAAATCAGGGCACAGCATCTGGCTTTCTGGAATTCAAGGTTTGTTTTATTGCTTTGGGAACATCAGCCAAAAATTCCATGGTTCCTCTGCAATTCTCTCCATTTATTCCAGTTTTTGGCCTGTTTCCCTATCTCTTTTGTTCGTTTTCTATTCTGACCAAAAAACAAGCAGTTTTGACGTAGTGTCCATTATGGTATACAAACATACTTCACATTGGAGTCTCATGGTACAAAATCTAAAGGCAACACTGACCCAGATGATTTTTGTTTCTGAAAATGAAATTTAAGCCTTTTGTAGAAGAGAAGAATTTTACTTTTGTCTAAAGCTTGTTTGCCTGCAAATTTCTGGTTAAAATCAATCAGAATTCTTCAGCAGTTTGGCCATGTATGGGTGGATCAAATGAAAAAATTCCAATTCTCTTGTGGCTAACTCTATATCAGATCTTACTACAGCCTCTTTGCTTTGAGTCTTATTGCATAATTTCTGTATATTTCACAATTTTTAATGAATGTAATGATGTTCAATTTTTTTTTCATGATGGAAAACAGAATTCAGGTAAGTGGATGAATTGTCTTTTTAAATCACAGCACAGGATTTGGCTTTCTGGAATTCAAGGTTGGCTTTATTGTTTTGGAATCATCAGTGAATAATTCCATTTTTCTTCTGCAATTCCCTCAAGTTTTTCTGGTTTTTGATTTGTTTCAATATCTATTTCTTTTTTTTAACTTTTATTTAATGAATATAAATTTCCGAAGTACGATTTATGGATTACAATGGCTTCCCCCCCATACTGTCCCTCCCACCTACAACCCTCCACTTCCCCACTCCCTCTCCCCTTCCATTCACATCAAGATTCATTTTCGATTATCTTAATATACAGAAGATCAGCTTAGTATACATCAAGTAAGGATTTCAACAGTTTGCTCCCACACAGAAACATAAAGTGAAAAATAATAGATGATTTTTTTAAATGATGATAAAATCAGATGAGACCTATTGTCATGTTTAATCCCAGTGAGAGTCAAGTTGGGAGTTGATAATTTCTTTTCTTTTTTCTTTTCTTTTTTTTTTTTTTTTACAGAGGATCAGTTTAGTATGCATTAAGTAAAGATTTCAACAGTTTGCAACCCCATAGAAACACAAAGTGAAATACATGGTTTGAGTACTCGTTATAGCATTAAATCTCAATGCACAGCACATTAAGGACAGAGATCCTACATGAGGAGTAAGTGCACAGTGACTCCTATTGTTGACTTTACCAATTGACACTCCTGTTTATGGCATCAGTAATCTCCCTATGCTCCAGTCATGAGTTTCCAAGGCTATGGAAGCCCTCTGAGTTCTCCGATTCTTATCTTGTTTAGACAAGGTCATACCCAAAGTGGAG
Organism: Oryctolagus cuniculus; assembly: GCF_964237555.1. Taxonomy (NCBI): domain Eukaryota; kingdom Metazoa; phylum Chordata; class Mammalia; order Lagomorpha; family Leporidae; genus Oryctolagus; species Oryctolagus cuniculus. Next base: position 94,703,457 of record NC_091433.1, read on the forward strand.
GTTCTCTCCTCCCTTCAGAAAAAGGTACCTCCTTCTTTGAAGACCTGTTCTTCACCTGGGGTCTCACTCACAGAGATCTTTTGCCAGAGTGTCTTGGCTTTCCATGCCTGAAATACTCTCATGGGCTTTTCAGCCAGATCGGAATGCCTTTAGGGCTGATTCTGAGGCCAGAGTGCTATTTAGGACATCTGCCATTCTATGAATCTGCTGAGTATCTCACTTCCCATGTTGGATCACTCTCCCCTTTATTTATTCTATCGGTTAGTGTTAGCAGGTACTAGACTTGTTTATGTGCTCCCTTTGACTCTTAGTCCTTTCATTATGATCAATTGTGAACTGAAATTGATCACTTGGAATAGTGAGATGGCATTGGTACATGCCACCTTGATGGGATTGAATTGGAATCCCCTGGTATGTTTCTAACTCTACCATTTGGGGCAAGTCAGCTTGAGCATGTCCCAAATTATGCATATTTTCCGTCTCTTATTCCCACTGTTATGTTTAACAGGGATCACATTTCAGTTAATTTTCTTTTTTTTTTCATGTTATTTTTCTTTTTTTTTTTTAATCTTTTATTTAATGAATATAAATTTCCAAAGTACGACTCGTGGGTTACAATGGCTTCCCCCCCCCATACCGTCCCTCCCACCCACAACCCTCCCCTTTCCCACTCCCTCTCCCCTTCCATTCACATCAAGATTCATTTTCGATTATCTTAATATACAGAAGATCAGCTTAGTATACCTTAAGTAAGTATTTCAACAGTTTGCTCCCACACAGAAACATAAAGTGAAAAATAATAGATGATTTTTTTTAAATGATGATGAAATCAGATCAGACCTATTGTCATGTTTAATCCCAGTGAGAGTCAAGTTGGGAATTGATAATTTCTTTCTTTCTTTTTTTTTTTTTTACAGAAGATCAGTTTAGTGTACATTAAGTAAAGATTTCAGTCGTTTGCACCCCCATAGAAACACAAAGTGAAATATACTGTTTGAGTACTCGTTATAGCATTAAGCCTCAGTGTACAGCACGTTAAGGACAGAGATCCTACATGAGGAGTAAGTGCACAGTGACTCCTGTTGTTGACTTTACCAATTGACACTCCTGTTTATGGCATCAGTAATCTCCCTATGCACCAGTTATGAGTTTCCAAGGCTATGGAAGCCCCTTGAGTTCTCCGACTCTTATCTTGTTTAGACACGGTCATAGTCAAAGTGGAGGTTCTCTCCTCCCTTCAGAGAAAGGCACCTCCCTCTTTGAAGACCTGTTCTTTCCACTGGGATATCACTCACAGAGATCTTTTTGCCAGAGTGTCTTGGCTTTCCATGCCTGAAATACTCTCATGGGCTTTTCAGCCAGATCCGAGTGCCTTTAGGGCTGATTCTGAGGCCAGAGTGCTATTTAGGACATCCGCCATTCTATGAGTCTGCTGAGTATCTCACTTCCCATGTTGGATCACTCTCCCCTTTATTTATTCTATCGGTTGGTGTTAGCAGATACTAGACTTGTTTATGTGCTCCCTTTGACTCTTAGTCCTTTCATTATGATCAATTGTGAACTGAAATTGATCACTTGGAGTAGTGAGATGGCATTGGCACATGCCACCTTGATGGGATTGAATTGGAATCCCCTGGTATGTTTCCAACTCTACCAATTGGGGCAAGTCAGCCCGAGCATGTCCCAAATTATACATCTCTTCCCTCTCTTATTCCCACTCTTATGTTTAACAGGGATCACATTTCAGTTAATTTTCAACACTTCAGAATAACTGTGTGATAATTACAGAATTAAACCAGTCATATTAAGTAGAACAGACAAAAAAACTACTAAGAGGGATAATGTATTAAGTTGATCATTAACAGTCAGGGCTATGCTGATCAAGTCACAGTTTCCCATAGTATCCATTTCACTTCAACAGGTTTCCTTTTTGGTGTTCAGTCAGTTGTCACCGATCAGGGAGAACATATGGTATTTGTCCCTTTGGGACTGGCTTATTTCACTCAGCATGATGTGTTCCAGATCCCTCATTTTGTTGCAAATGACTGGATTTCGTTGTTTCTTACTGCGGTATACTATTCTAAAGAGTACATATCCCATAATTTCTTTATCCAGTCTACCGTTGATGGGCATTTAGGTTGGTTCCAGGTCTTAGCTATTGTGAATTGAGCTGCAATAAACATTAGGGTGCAGACCACTTTTTTGTTTGCCAATTTAAATTCCTTTGGGTAAATTCCAAGGAGTGGGATGGCTGGGTCGAATAGTAGGGTTATCTTCAGGTTTCTGAGCAATCTCCAGACTGACTTCCATAGTGGCTTGACCAGTTTGCATTCCCACCAACAGTGGGTTAGTGTCCCTTTTTCCCCACATCCTCGCCAGCATCTGTTGTTGGTAGATTTCTGCATGTGAGCCATTCTAACCGGGGTGAGGTGAAACCTCATTACGGTTTTGATTTCCATTTCCCTGATGGCTAGTGATCCTGAACATTATTTCATGTGTCTGTTGGCCATTTGGATTTCCTCTTTTGAAAAATGTCTATTGAGGTCCTTGGCCCATCTCTTAAGTGGGTTGTTGGTTTTGTTTTTGTGGAGTTTCTTGATCTCTTTGTAGATTCTGGTAATTAACCCTTTATCTGTTGCATAGTTTGCAAATATTTTTTCCCATCTGTCGGTTGTCTCTTCACTCTCCTGACTGTTTCTTTTGCAGTACAGAAACTTCTCAATTTGATGCAATCCCAATAGTTGATTTTGGCTTTGACTGCCTGTGCCTCTTGGGTCTTTTCCAGAAATTCTTTGCCTGTGCCAATATCTTGAAGGGTTTCTCCAATGTTCTCTAGTAACTTGATGGTGTCAGGTTCTAGAGTTAGGTCTTTAATCCATGTTGAGTGGATTTTTGTGTAAGGTGTAAGGTAGGGGTCTTGCTTCATGCTTCTGCACATGGAAATCCAGTTTTCCCAGCACCATTGATTGAATAGACTGTCCTTGCTCCAGGGATTGGTTTTAGATCCTTGATCAAACATAAGTTGGCTGTAGATGTTTGGGTTGATTTCTGGTGTTTCAATTCTGTTCCATTGGTCTATCCATCTGTTTCTGTACCAGTACCATGCTGTTTTGATTACAACTGCCCTGTAGTATGTCCTGAAATCTGGTATTGTGATGCCTCCCACTTTGTGTTTGTTGTACAAGATTGCTTTAGCTATTCGAGGTCTCTTGTGCCTCCATATAAATTTCAGCACCATTTTTTCCAGATCTGAGAAGAAGGTCTTCGGTATCTTGATTGGTATTGCATTGAATTTATAAATTGCTTTTGGGAGAATGGACATTTTGATGATATTGATTCTTCCAATCCATGAGCATGGAAGATTTTTCCATTTCTCGGTATCCTCTTCTATTTCTTTCTTTAAGGTTTTGTAATTTTCATCGTAGAGATCTTTAACGTTCTTGGTTAAGTTTATTCCAAGGTATTTGTTTTTGTAGCTATTGTGAATGGGATTGATCTTAGAAGTTCTTCCTCAGCCATGGCATTGTCTGTACAGGGAAGGATACAGTCAGACCAAAGAAAAGAAGAGGAAATTAGAAATCTAAAACATATTGTCGGGAATCTTCAGGATACTATTAAAAAACCCAACATTCGGGTTCTAGGAGTTCCTGAAGGCATGGAGAGGGAGAAAGGATTAGAAGGCCTTTGTAGTGAGATATTAGCAGAAAATTTCCCAGGTTTGGAGAAGGACAGAGACATCCTAGTACAGGAAGCTCACAGAGCCCCTAATAAACATGACCAAAAGAGATCCTCACCACGACACGTTGTAATTAAACTCTCCACAGTGAAACATAAAGAAAAGATCCTAAAATGTGCAAGAGAGAAACGTCAGATTACTCTCAGAGGATCTCCAATCAGACTCACAGCTGACTTCTCATCAGAAACCCTACAAGCTAGGAGGGAATGGCGAGATATAGCCCAGGTACTAAGAGAGAACAACTGCCAGCCAAGAATATTATACCTGCAAAGCTATCATTTGTGAATGAAGGTGAAATAAAGACTTCTCATAGCAAACAGAAATTGAAAGAATTTGTTCCCACTCGTCCAGCCCTGCAAAAGATGCTTAAAGATTGTTACACACAGAAACACAGAAACACGGTCATCAATATGAAAGAAGGTAAAGGAAGGAAACCAAGGAAGGAAACCTCACAGCAAAAGATCACAGGGAATTCAAAGCATATATTAATACTCATCTTTGGCAAATGGCAGGGCAAAGTTACCACTTATCATTAGTCACTTTGAACGTGAATGGCCTGAACTGTCCAGTTAAAAGACACCGATTGGCTGATTGGGTTAAGGAACAAAACCCATCTATTTGCTGCTTACAAGAAACACATCTTTCCAACAAAGATCCATACAGACTGAAAGTGAAAGGCTGGAAAAAGATATACCATGCCAACAGAAATGAAAAAAGAGCAGGCGTAGCCATCTTAATATCAGACGACATAAACTTTACCACAAAAACCGTTAAGAGAGACAAAGAGGGACACTACATAATGATTAAGGGATCAATTCAACAGGAAGATATAACAATTATCAATGTATATGCACCTAATTACAGGGCACCAGTTTATCTAAAAGATATGTTCAGGGACTTAAAGGGAGACTTAGACCCCAATACAATAGTACTGGGGGACTTCAATACTCCACTCTCAGAAATAGACAGATCAACAGGACAGAAGATCAACAAGGATACAGTAGATTTAAACGACACTATAGCCCAAATGGATCTAACAGATATATACAGAACTTTCAATCCTACAGCTAAAGATTTTACATTCTTCTCAGCAGTACATGTAACCTTCTCTAGGATTGATGACATACAAGGTCATAAAGCAAGTCTCAGCAAATTCAAAAGAATTAGAATAATGCCATGCAGCTTCTCAGACCATAAAGGAATGAAGTTGGAAATTAGCAACTCAGGAATCCCTAGAGCATACGCAAACACATGGAGATTGAACAACATGCTCCTGAATGAACAATGGGTCATAGAAGAAATTAAAAGAGAAATAAAAAACTTTCTGGAAGTAAATGAGGATAACAGCACAACATACCAAAACTTATGGGACGCAGCAAAAGCAGTGTTAAGAGGAAAGTTTATATCAATAGGTGCCTACATCAAGAAATTGGAAAGGCACCAAATAGATGAGCTTTCAATTCACCTCAAGGATCTAGAAAACCTACAGCAAACCAGACCCAAATCTAGTAGGAGAAGAGAAATAATTAAAATCAGAGAAGAAATCAACAGGATTGAATCAAGAAAAACATTCCAAAAAATCAGCCAAACGAGGAGCTGGTTTTTTGAAAAATAAACAAAATTGACACCCCATTGGCCCAACTAACTAAAAAAAGAAGAGAAAAGACCCAAATCAATAAAATCAGAGATGAAAAAGGAAATGTAACAACAGACACCACAGAAATAAAAAGAATCATCAGAAATTACTACAAGGACTTGTATACCAGCAAACAGGGAAACCTATCAGAAATGGATAGATTCCTGGACACATGCAACCTACCTAAATTGAACCAGGAAGACATCAAAAACCTAAACAGACCCATAACTGAGACAGAAATTGAAACAGTAATAAAGGCCCTCCCAACAAAGAAAAGCCCAGGACCAGATGGATTCACTGCTGAATTCTACCAGACATTTCAAGAAGAACTAACTCCAATTCTTCTCAAACTATTCAGAACAATCGAAGAAGAGGGAATCCTCCCAAATTCTTTCTATGAAGCCAGCATCACCTTAATTTCTAAGCCGGAAAAAGATGCAGCACTGAAAGAGAATTACAGACCAATATCCCTGATGAACATAGATGCAAAAATCCTCAATAAAATTCTCGCCAATAGAATGCAACAACACATCAGAAAGATCATCCACCCAGACCAAGTGGGATTTATCCCTGGTATGCAGGGATGGTTTAATGTGCGCAAGACAATCAATGTGATACACCACATTAACAGACTGCAGAAGAAAAACCATATGATTATCTCAATAGATGCCGAGAAAGCATTTGATAAAATACAACACCCGTTCATGATGAAAATTCTAAGCAAACTGGGTTTGGAAGGAGCATTCCTCAATACAATCAAAGCAATCTATGAAAAACCCACAGCCAACATCCTATTGAATGGGGAAAAGTTGGAAGCATTTCCACTGAGATCTGGTACCAGACAGGGATGCCCACTCTCACCACTGCTATTCAATATAGTTCTGGAGGTTCTAGCCAGAGCTATTAGGCAAGAAAAAGAAATTAAAGGGATACAAATTGGGAAGGAAGAACTCAAACTATCCCTCTTTGCAGATGACATGATTCTGTATTTAGGGGACCCAAAGAACTCTACTAAGAGACTATTGGAACTCATAGAAGATTTTGACAAAGTAGCAGGGTATAAAATCAATGCACAAAAATCAACAGCCTTTGTATACACAGACAATGTTTCAATATCTATTTCTTTCATTTATTATTCTGACCAAAAAATACCTGTTTAAATGTAGTATCCATTATGATATTGAAACACACTACACACTGGAGTTTTAAGGTTCGAAATCTACAGCCAACCCTGACCCAGATGTTAATGTCAAGAAAACCATGGGGAGGCAGGTGACATGATCCAGCGTGGAAAGACCCTCCCACTGTAGGGAGGTTGGAGCACTACAGGAGGTAGTTTGCAACGTGAACAAAAGCCTCCCTATCTCTTCTCCCATCTGGAGTGGACTGTAGTTATGTAACTGCCATCTATGGTGCTGAATCATTCTGTTTTTTGTGTCATGCATGATGATGGCTATGCAAGCTGCCAATCATGCTCAGTGATGTAAATGCCATGTAACTATGCAGGATCTTGATACCACAGTAGTCCACTTCCTTAGGGGTAGAAAGGGTCCAAGGAGGGGGCTTCGCTGCTGGGAGACTCTGGAATGTATCCCAGTGTCCACTGTTCTCTGACCCTCTTTCAGCACAGGAAACTGCACACTTAGGACACCAGGAAATGGGAGTGTGTGGGGCCTGGGTCTAGAGTGGGGTAAGGAAGAGCTCATGGAACCTGATAGCAGAACACAAGGCTTCCAGAGGTGTCTTTGGAATGTATGGGCCCCCATCTCGCATCTGGCACAGCACTTCTCTGGGTCTCTTCTGGCACACAAAGTGAGGCCTGGACTTGCACCCAGAACCCTGATGTCCTACCCCTTCCCTGATGGCAGAGACTTCTGGGCCCAGAGTCGTCCCTGGGCAGCTCTGTAGCATAGCCTTATGTCTCCCCTGATTGTGCAGTTGGGACTGGGTGTCCACTGTGATGAAGCTGGGCTGTGTTTGGGGTTCAGGCGGGTGAGGAACTGTCATTTATGGATCCTTGGTTCCTCCTATCTTCTCAAAGACGCGAGGATTCCTTTCCTTGTCCTGACCTTGCTACGTAGCTTTCTAGGAAACATCACATTAGTTTTATTATATGATAATATAAAGTACAAACAGTGCAGAATTCATTATGATTTATAAAATATATTATTATTAGGGTTCATTACTAAATTATTCCATTGAGAATTCTTATTTAATGTACTGCTTTAAATGAAAAAAATAAACAAACCAAAAAAACAAAATCCTTATAATTTTCAATAAATTAGGAAGAGTCTTTAAGTATCATTACTCAAAACATTAATAAGAGATCTAAAATATAGGATTATATCTTAAAACCCAAGTGACATAGTACTGTTCAAGGTTTTTAAATATGCAGTGGTATCAGTGGTATTTCATATTGCCGAGTAAATAACCAAATAATTTTAAGCATATATATATGTAATATATTCTAAAATTATTTTGGGAAATAGATGTAGTTATTTGTTATATATTTCAATTAAATATCAAACATACTTGAAAAATATCTTGAATAAAATTCATGCAACTCATGAATAAGTATACAAAGAAGTTTTGCACCATTACAAAAAACAAGAGCTATATTGATAGAATGATGGCCTACATTTTAAGATACCTAATTCTTTATAGAATTTTGACTGCTACAAATTACCTGCATGACATTGAACAACTCACTTTACTTCTCTGGGCTTTAGTAGTAGCATCTTTTTGTGCAAAATGAGGTTTGTGTAAGATCATTTATATTCAATATAGACTTCAAGGATCTCCAAAGAGGCATTTTAATATGCCAATGAAAATTTAAATTGAAAATTACATTCTTATATTTCCATATGTTTTAAACTGTTGCTAGAACTAATATAAAAGAACTCACACATTCAAATTTATATCGTACCACTTTTCAACATTTGGGGATAATTAATGCATTAACATTCAATACTAAGTTGATTTTGATGCAGCCCACTTTTCTTACAGTTCTAGTAATTTGTGCTTCTTGCAAATATATACCTGATTAAAAATATTTATGTTTGTACAAATCTGTTTTAATGCAAGTAATGCTTTTGTTTTCACATAAAATTAAGAGTAGAGGTATCATGCAAACAGATGCTATCCTAAGGACTCAACTGACAAACTTGTCAAATGGAATAGTTATTGATGAGATTTGCATTTCCCTGATGACTAGTGATACTGAGTATTTTTTTTTCATGTGCCTATTGGCCATTTGAATTTCATCTCCTGAAAAATATGTCCATTGTCCATTTCTTGACCAGGTGTTTGGTGGTTGTTTAGTTTCTTGAGCTGCTTATAGATTCTGGAAGTTAATTCTTTGCCAGTTTCATAGTTTGCAAATAATTCTCCCATTCTGTTGGTTGCCTCTTCACATTGCTGAGTGCTTGTTTTGCAGTGCAGAAGCTTCTCTGTTTGATGTAACTCCACTTGTTAATTTTGGCTTTGATTGCCTGTGCTTCTGTGCTCTTTTCTAACAAGTCTTTCTCTATGTCAATATCTTGTAGGCTTTCCCCAATGTCCCTCAGGGAAATGCAAATCAAAACCACAAAGAGGTTTCACCTCACCCCCTGTTATAATGGCCCTCAAAAACAAATCAACAAACAACAAATGCTGGAAAGGATGTGGGGACGAGGATCCCACTGTTGGTGGGATTGCAAACTGGTATAGCTACTGTGTAAGACAATATGGAAATATCTTAGAAGGCTGAATATGGACCTACCATATGACCCAGGCATCCCATTCCTTTGAATTTATCCAAAGGAAATGAAATTAGCATATTAAAGGGTGATATGTATTCCCTATGGTCATCTGAGCCCAATTTACAACAGCTAAAATTAGGAATCAAACCAGATGCCCATCAACTACAGAATGTCTAAAGAAATTTTGGTATATACACTATGGAATACTAAACATTGGTAAAAAATAAAATCCTTTCATTTGCAAGAGAATGGATGCAACTGGAAACCATTGTACTTAGTGAAATCAACCAGTCACAAAAAGACAAGTACATATGGCCTCTCTGATCTGTGATAACTAATAGAATGCCTAAAATGTTATCTATAGAAGCAAAACCAACTGACACTTTAAGACGTATTAAGTTTGAACAGCCTTTACCTTGACAGGTGAGAGATAATATGCTTTTTTTTCCTTTTCTCTTCATACTAATTGGTGAACTCTCTATCTAGGGTAGGATTAATTTATGAGTATAAAAAGTATTAAAAATATCTGAAAAACTGATCTTTGTAAAATAATGGGAAAAGAAGAGGGAGAAGAAAGAAAGGGAGAATAGGTTGGGGGGAGGTAGAGAAATATACATATTTAATAAATTATGTAATATATATCAAATATAATATATTATAACTATAATATTAAGTCTATAATATATATTAAATAAAAAGTTGAATTCCTTAAACAAAATTAATTTAAATTTTAAATTTTAAAATAAATTTTTCAAACCTAATAGGTAACAATGGCACTGTGACATTTTCCTATATCATCTTTGAGATAGAGTTGATGCTGCTTTTGATGTGGTTGATTCCTCTCTGACAAACTGAGTGAGTTTAATGTGGCAATAGATTAGAATTACTAAAGTAATATTAATAATGTAGTTTATTTTAGCAGAGTTTGATATGAAGATATCAGAGTCATTTGTGAAATGGCATTGTCCAATATGTCATCATATAATTTTGAATTTAATAGTATTTTTTCATATGCCTGTTGGCCATTATATTTCCTCTTCAAAAATGCCTGTTCAAGTCCTTTGCCCATTTCTGAACTGGATTATACATTTTGTTGTTGAATTTCTTCTTTTTTTAAGATTCATTCATTTATTTGAAATTCAGAATTGCAAGAGGCAGAGGTGGGAGAGAGAGAGTGAGAGAAAGAGAGAGAGAGAGAGACAAAGGCTTTCAATCTATTGATTCACTTTCCAAATTGCCAGAGCTGGGCCAATCTAAAGTCAGTAGCCTGGAGCTTCTTCTGGGTCTCCACATGCATGCAGGGGTCCAAGCACATGGGCCATCTTCCACTGCTTTCTTAGAGCATTTTCAGAGAGCTGGACTGGGTTTCGAGCATCCAGGACTTGAACCAGTGCTCATATGGATTGCTGGTACTACAGGCGGTGGCTTTATCCACTACACCACAGTGCTGGCCCCTGTTTTTGAATTTCTTGAGCACTTTATAGATTCTGGATATTAACCCTTTATCAGTCGCACCATTTTAACTATTCCCTCCATATTCTCATTGCCTCTTCATTTGCTGTGTGTTTCCTTTGCAGGAAAACTGAGCTAAGAAGTTTCTTAGCTTTGTGTAATAAAATCATTTTTTCATTGATTGTCTGTGCTTCAAGGGTCTTTCCCAAGAAGTCTTTTCTTATCCCAATGACTCGCAATGTTTCCTCAATGTTCTCATCTAGCAATTTGATGGTACTAGGTCATAGATTTTGATCTTTGGTCTATTTGAGTAGATTTTTATATAAGGTGTAAGGGAGAGGCATTGTATAATTTTACACACAAGAGACTCAATTTTCCCAGCACCATGGGTTGAAGAGACATTCCTTGATGAATCAGTTTTGATAGCTGAAAGCATTTGGTTGTGAAGAACAGTCATGAAATTAAACAGAGAAAATTTTAAGAAGAAAAAATATGGTTAAGATATATTAATGAAATAATTACATATAAACTCCAACCAAAAATAGAAAATGGGAAATTAAAACCATTGTTATAGCCAAGATCAGGGAAGGGTAACACAATTCTGCTTTCATATGCTCACCCTTGAAATTCCCATAAATTTGACATCATTGCTATTATTTAAGATTTCATGACATTTCAATATGAATTAATATTTTTCCAATATTTAACTCTTTCAACATTGTTCTTAGAAAATGTATTATGGGTATGATGAATTTATAATGGATTGAACATTAATGTTGTCAACCTTATGGAAAATCTATGTTAAGGTATTTTGGTATCTTTATTTGGTATGTAGATGTATACAATCTATTGAGATGTAGTAAAAATGGAAATATAATCTGAGAGAAAGATCAAGTTATCATTGCAATCCTGAAAGTATTACTTAAATTGGAATGAGGAAAGCCAGAATGAATAACACATGCAAGGAAAGTGGTTACAGTAATTAAATTGCTACTTTGAAAATACTGAGAAATTTCTGGGTATTCCATCTGAAAAACAATTTAAACCCACCACATGTGAGATAATCTTAAAAGAAAGGTCAGTTTGAGAAATTTTAGGTTAGAGTATTTTAAAGATCTAGAAGTATGTTTAATTCTATGAGTATCACTCCAAAAATATTAACAAAATATACATGTATTGTCTGGATCAAAACACAATGAATGTACCTATTGGGTTCTGAAAAGTCATATATAGGGCATTTTCCAGAATAATTGCTAGAAGGAGTAAGGAGTCAATAGACAGACACACATAAAGTTGGGCAAAGAGACACATTAACAGAAAGATAAGCCATAAAGATGTAGGGACATAATAGGGAAACAGATGGATAGAGAAAGACTGCCAGAGATAGTATACCAGAGGATGAGATAGAGACCTAGAGAGAGATAGGAACACTCAAAGGGACAAAGCCAGGCAGAGGTGAGAGACAGCCATTCATAGAGACATGGGACAAACCAAAACGAAGAGAGACAAAGGGAAAGAGAGACATACATTAACAGAATGAGAAAGAGATTGAGAGACAGAGGGAAGCATACACAAAATAATATATTTCTCTAATTTAGAGAAGAATATAGATGTGCAAGAACAGCAGAAACACAGAAACCCCAAAAGACATGATCAGAGCAATTTGTCATAACACATCATATTATTATATTCAAACATTCAAAAGTGAAACATAAAGATTCTTTTTTTAACTTTTATTTAATAAATATAAATTTCCAAAGTACAGCTTTTGGATTACAGTGGATATCCCCCCATAACTTCCCTCCCACCCGCAACCATCCCATTTCCCACTCCCTCTCCCATCCCATTCACATCAAGATTCATTTTCAATTATGTTTATATACAGCCGATCAATTTATTAAGTAAAGATTTCAACAGTTTGCACCCACACAGAAACACAAAGTATAAAGTACTGTTTGAGTACTAGTTATACTGTTAATTCACAAAGTGCAACACCTAAGGACAGAGATCCTACATGGGGAGTAAGTGCACAGTGACTCCTGTTGTTGATTTAACAATCGACACTCTTGTTTATGGAGTCAGTAATCACACTAGGCTCTTGTCATAAGTTGCAAAGGCTATGGAAGCCTTTTGAGTTCGCCAACTCCGACCTTATTTAGACAGGGTCATAGTCAAAGTGGAAGTTCTCTCCTCCCTTCAGAGAAAGTTACCTCCTTCTTTGATGGCCCATTCTTTCCACTGGGATCTCACTCATGGAGATCTTTCATGTAGGTTTTTTGTTTTTGTTTTTGTTTTTTTGTGTGTTTTTTTTTGTTTTTTGTTTTTTTTTTTCCCACAGTGTTTTGGCTTCCCATGCCTGTAATACTCTCATGGGCTTTTTAGCTGGATCCTAATACCTTATAGGCTGATTCTGAGGCCAGAGTGCTGTTTAGGACATCTGCCATTCTATGAGTCTGCTGTGTATCTCGCTTCCCATGTTTTATCATTCTCTCCTTTTTAATTCTGTCAGTATTAGCAGACACTAGTCTTGTTTATGTGATCCCTTTGACTTTTAGTCCTATCATTATGATCAATTATGAACTGAAACTGATCACTTTGACTAGTGAGATGGCATTGGTACATGCCACCTTGATGGGATTGAATTGGAATCCCCAGGCATGTTTCTAACTCTGCTGTTTGGGGCAAGTCTGATTGAGCATGTGCCAAACTGTACATCCCCTCCCTCTCTTATTCCCACTCTTATATTTAACAGAGATCTTTCAGTTAAATTTAAACACCTAAGAATAATTGTGTGTTAATTACAGAGTTCAACCAATAGTATTAACTAGAACAAAAAAAAAATACTAAAAGGGATAAAGTATTAAGTTGTTCCTCATCAGTCAGGACAAGTTCTGATTCTAAAATGTGTGGAGAAATGCCAGATTACCTTTAAAGGGTCTCCAATCATAACAGCAAATTTGTCATCCAAATCCTACAGGCTGGAATACAATGGAGAGTTACAGTCCAAGTCCTGAAGGGAAACAAAACTCAATGCAGAGTACTGCAACCACCAAAACAGTCTTTTATTAATAAGGATGATCTTCCAAGACTAACAAAAATTGAAAGAATTTATCACCAATGGGCCAGCCTTACCCATATAAATTAAGGATGTTCTATACAGAGAAAAAGAAAAAAGGTAATCAAAATCATAAAAGAATAAACAGGCACAAAATTTCATAGCAATTATACAAAGGTGATTAAAAACAAAATTAATATTTATGGAAAATGGCGGGATCAAGTTATTACTTATAAAAATAATCTGGAATGGAAATAGGATAAATTCTCCAAATAAATATATAGACAATCTGAATGAATTAAAAAACATGACTTGTCTATATGCTGTCTATAAGAAATACATTTTGCCAACAAACAGGAACTGAAAGTGAAATGATGGAAAAAGATATTCTAGGCAAGCAGAAATGAACAAGAGCTGAGATAGCTTTCTTAATATTAGAAAAAAAAAGAATTTAAGGAAAAAATCTCTCAAAAGAAATGAAGATCACTATATTATGGTTAAGGGATCAAATTAACAAGATCTGACTCTAATAAACGTGGATGCACTGAAAGATAGGTACTCAACTATGAAAACATGGATCAAGAGGGAGACATTTGCTACAATATGATAAACAATGGGAGAATTCGGAGGAGGCAAGATGGTGGAATAGGAAGGGAGCACACTGATAGTCTGGGGAGAGACAGTTTAATAAAAATTGAGATACTGCAGGTTCAAGGAAGAATAGGGGAAGAAACAGCAGAAGAAACTCTTCTGGAACGAGTGATTCACAGTGGACCTGCGTGGAGAGCGTGGGAGCCCACAGTTCGGGACACCAGCGGCAGACTCAACACACCAGTGCTGGAACGCGAGGTGAGCCAAACCTCAATAGCCCAAGACACCGGCAGGCAAGTGGAGAGAGGAGACTAGAGGGAACGACGCCGGGGGAAAAAGTTCACCAGGCTAACTAGAAGAGAGAGAGAGAGAGAGAAAAGTGACTGATACGGACACGGGTTTCTCTCTCTCTGCTTACCTCTCAAAGGCGAGCAAGACAAAGAGCAGGCTCCATCTTGGACATACGTCATAAGCAGAGCGACCTCAGGTCTGCACTGGCCCTGAACCTAGCAGAAAAACTTGACTCTGGGTGGGGCGAATTAACAGGAAATTAGGACCTAGTAAATTTGTGGTGCTACTGAACTGAGACTGTGAAAAAAGAGACGGTGGGGGAGAGAACTCACGGAATTCACGTGAGTACTCTCCAGAGACCCTGCAATTCCGTAACTTTGGCAACCCAGTGGGAGACTGAAGGAGAATCTGAGCCCACTCTGAGGGCAGAACAGATTCCCTGTGTGGTCCTTGGGAAAGAGCTTCTGATCTCTGGCTCCTGTGGGTATATCATTTGCCTGCTAACTACCTCCAACTTCGTTCAGCTGTGTGGAATTACTTCCCTTTTGAATCAAAAAAAGAAAGAGAGAGAGATCTACCATGCCAAACCTGGGAGAGTCACCTTTGGCACACCAAACAGAGCTCTCAGGCCACACCCATCTCAAGCCTCTAAGGCTCCATCAAAAACAGACAGTGCACTTAATCTAGAGTCATAGTATAACAAGAAAAAGCACCACAGTGAAGAAACCAAATATCTCCAATATGCCAAATAACAAACACAAAAACCGAGGTAATAAGAACAAGGAAGTCACTATGATGCCCCCAAATGAAAAAGACACCCCAATTCAAGATTATGAAGATGAAGAGATAGAAGAAATGCAAGAAGCAGATCTCAAAAAATTGATAAGAACATTAAGAAGTTCTCAAAAACAAATTTTTGAACTACAGAAATCCTTAATGGACAAGGTAGAAAATCTCTCTCGTGAAAATGAAATATTGAGGAGGAATCAAAATGAAATGAAACAACTAGTACAACAGGAAACTGTGATAGTGACGAGAAATCATAATGAAGTGCAGAATTCAATAGATCAAATGAAAAACACAATATAGAGCCTTACAAACAGAATGGGTGAAGCAGAAGAGAGAATATCGGACTTAGAAGACAGAGAACAGGAAAGGATACAGTCAGACCAAAGAAAAGAAGAGGAAATTAGAAACCTAAAAAATACTGTTGGGAATCTTCAGGATACTATTAAAAAAAACAATATTCGGGTTCTGGGAGTTCCTAAAGGCATGGAGAGTGAGAAAGTATTAGAAGGCCTTTTTAGTGAGATTTTAGGAGAAAATTTCCCAGGTTTGGAGAAGGACAGAGACATCCCAGTACAGGAAGCTCACAGAACCCCTAATAAACATGACCAAAAGAGATCCTCACCATGACACGTTGTAATTAAACTCTCCACAGTGAAACATAAAGAAAAGATCCTAAAATGTGCAAGAGAGAAACGTCAGATTACTCTCAGAGGATCTCCAATCAGACTCACAGCTGACTTCTCATCAGAAACCCTACAAGCTAGGAGGGAATGGCGATATATAGCCCAGGTACTAAGAGAGAAAAACTGCCAGCCCAGAATATTATATCCTACAAAGCTATCATTTGTGAATGAAGGTGAAATAAAGACTTTTCATAGCAAACAGAAATTGAAAGAATTTGTTACCACTCGTCCAGCCCTGCAAAAGATGCTTAAAGATTGTTACACACAGAAACACAGAAACACGGTCATCAATATGAAAGAAGGTAAAGGAAGGAAACCTCACAGCAAAAGATCACAGGGAATTCAAAGCATATATTAATACTCATCTTTGGCAAATGGCAGGGCAAAGTTACCACTTATCATTAGTCACATGGAACGTGAATAGCCTGAACTGTCCAGTTAAAAGACACAGATTGGCTGATTGGGTTAAGGAACAAAACCCATCTATTTGCTGCTTACAAGAAACACATCTTTCAAACAAAGACCCATACAGACTGAAAGTGAAAGGCTGGAAAAAGATATACCATGCCAACAGAAAAGAAAAAAAAAGCGGGCATAGCCATCTTAATATCGGACAACATAAACTTTACCACAAAAACTGTTTAGAGAGACAAAGAGGGACACTATATAATGATTAAGGGATCAATACAACAAGAAGTTATAACAATTATCAATGTATATGCACCTAACTACAGGGCACCAGTTTATCTAAAGGGACATAAAGGGAGACCTAGACCCCAGTACAATAGTACTGGGGGACTTCAATACTCCACTCTCAGAAATAGACAGATCAACAGGACAGAAGATCAACAAGGATACAGTTGATTTAAACGACACTATAGCCCAAATGGATCTAACAGATATCTACAGAACTTTCAATCCTACAGCTAAAGATTTTACATTCTTCTCAGCAGTACATGTAACCTTCTCTAGGATTGATGACATACAAGGTCATAAAGCAAGTCTCAGCAAATTCAAAAGAATTAGAATAATGCCATGCAGCTTCTCAGACCATAAAGGAATGAAGTTGGAAATTAGCAACTCAGGAATCCCTAGAGCATAGGGAAACAATGGAGATTAAACAACATGCTCCTGAATGAACAATGGGTCATAGATGAAATTAAATGAGAAATCAAAAATTTTCTGGAAGTAAATGAGGATAACAGCATAACATACCAAAACTTATGGGACAACAGACACCACAGAAATAAAAAGAATCATCAGAAATTACTACAAGGACTTGTATGCCAGCAAACAGGGAAACCTATCAGAAATGGATAGATTCCTGGACGCATGCAACCTACCTAAATTGAACAGGAAGACATCAAAAACCTAAACAGACCCATAACTGAGACAGAAATTGAAACAGTAATAAAGGCCCTCCCAACAAAGAAAAGCCCAGGACCAGATGGATTCACTGCTGAATTCTACCAGACATTTAAAGAAGAACTGACTGCAATACTTCTCAAACTATTCAGAACAATCAAAAAAGAGGGAGTCCCATAGAATGGCGGATGTCCTAAATAGCACTCTGGCCTGAGAATCAGCCCTAAAGGCACTCGGATCTGGCTGAAAAGCCCATGAGAGTATTTCAGGCATGGAAAGCCAAGACACTCTGGCAAAAAGATCTCTGTGAGTGAGATCCCAGTGGAAAGAACAGGTCTTCAAAGAGGGAGGTGCCTTTCTCTGAAGGGAGGAGAGAACCTCCACTTTGACTATGACCGTGTATAAACAAGATAAGAGTCGGAGAACTCAAGGGGCTTCCATAGCCTTGGAAACTCATAACTGGTGCATAGGGAGATTACTGATGCCATAAACAGGAGTGTCAATTGGTAAAGTCAACAACAGGAGTCACTGTGCACTTACTCCTCATGTAGGATCTCTGTCCTTAACGTGCTGTACACTGAGGCTTAATGCTATAACGAGTACTCAAACAGTATATTTCACTTTGTGTTTCTATGGGGGTGCAAACGACTGAAATCTTTACTTAATGTACACTAAACTGATCTTCTGTAAAAAAAAAAAAAAAAAAAAAAAAAAGAACGAAATTATCAATTCCCAACTTGACTCTCACTGGGATTAAACATGACAATAGGTCTGATCTGATTTGATCATCATTTTAAAAAAATCATCTATTATTTTTCACTTTATGTTTCTGTGTGGGAGCAAACTGTTGAAATACTTACTTAAGGTATACTAAGCTGATCTTCTGTATATTAAGATAATCGAAAATGAATCTTGATGTGAATGGAAGGGGAGAGGGAGTGGGAAAGGGGAGGGTTGTGGGTGGGAGGGACGGTATGGGGGGGGAAGCCATTGTAACACATGAGTCGTACTTTGGAAATTTATATTCATTAAATAAAAGATAAAAAAAAAAAAGTAGCAGAGGATGGCCTAAGTGCTTGGGCCCTTGCACCCACATGGGAAACCCAGAGGAAGCTCTTTGCTCTTGGCTTCAGCCTGGCCCAGCCCGGACTGTTGCAGCCAACTGGGGAGTGAATAAGCCAATGGAAGATCTCTGTCTCTGTGACTCTACCTTTCAAATAAGTAAAATAAATCTAAAACAAAATAAGAAAAAAAAAAAAAAGAGGGAGTCCTCCCAAATTCTTTCTATGAAGCCACATCACCTTAAGTCCTAAACCAGAAAAAGATGCAGCATTGAAAGAGAATTACAGACCAATATCCCTGATGAACATAGATGCAAAAATCCTCAATAAAATTCTCGGCAATAGAATGCAACAACACATCAGAAAGATCATCCATTCAGGGGTGGTTTAATGTGCGCAAAACAATCAATGTGATACACCACATTAACAGACTGCAGAAGAAAAACCATATGATTATCTCAATAGACGCCGAGAAAGCATTTGATAAAATAACACCCGTTCATGATGAAAACTCTAAGCAAACTGGGTTTGGAAGGAACATTCCTCAATACAATCAAAGCAATCTATGAAAAACCCACAGCCAACATCCTATTGAATGGGGAAAAGTTGGAAGCATTTCCACTGAGATCTGGTACCAGACAGGGATGCCCACTCTCACCACTGCTATTCAATATAGTTCTGGAGGTTCTAGCCAGAGATATTAGGCAAGAAAAAGAAATTAAAGGGATACAAATTGGGAAGGAAGAACTCAAACTATCCCTCTTTGCAGATGATATGATTCTTTATTTAGGGGACCCAAAGAACTCTACTAAGAGACTATTGGAAATCATAGAAGATTTTGGTAAAGTAGCACGTATAAAATCAATGCACAAAATCAACAACCTTTGTATACACAGGCAATGCCATGGCTGAGGAAGAACTTCTAAGATCAATCCCATTCACAATAGCTACAAAAACAATCAAATACCTTGGAATAAACTTAACCAAGGATGTTAAAGATCTCTATGATGAAAATTACAAAACCTTAAAGAAAGAAATATGTCGCTCCCCCTCTTTGTGGAGGAACGACACAGGACCCTGTGCTGTTCTTTCGTCTGCTCGGCCCTCCCCGGGTTTGCTGCTGGTTCTTCCCGGGTTGGCTACTATCCCTTCCACCTCCGTGGAAGGGCAGTTCCCCCTGGCCACATTCCCCACTTCCGCAGGGGAGCGGCACACCGCCGGCCGGCTCTTCTCGGGGGCTGCACAGGCGTTCCCCTTAGATGTTCCCCATAGATGTTCCCGGTGCATGCCGTCTCTCTCCTCCTTTATAGTCCTCCTCCGCCAATCCTAACTCGGCTGCCCACACGCCGAGTACGCTGCTCTCCTCCAATCAGGAGCAAGTCCTACAGTTTATTAATTGAACTGGAGGCAGCTGTGCGGAAGCTGTTTACTTCTCTCCCAGCGCCATATTGTGGGAGAGCAGATGCATAGAATAAGTCTTAATTCCAGTAACTCAGTCCAGTCCGGATTGCTCCCCACAGAAATAGAAGAGTATACCAAGAAATGGAAAAATCTTCCATGCTCATGGATTGGAAGAATCAATATCATCAAAATGTCCATTCTCCCAAAAGCAATTTATAGATTCAATGCAATACCAATCAAGATACCAAAGACATTCTTCTCAGATCTGGAAAAAATGGTGCTGAAATTTATATAGAGACACAGGAGACCTCGAATAGCTAAAGCAATCTTGTACAACAAAAACAAAGCCGGAGGCATCACAATACCAGATTTCAGGACATACTACAGGGCAGTTGTAATCAAAACAGCATGGTACTGGTACAGAAACAGATGGATAGACCAATGGAACAGAATTGAAACACCAGAAATCAATCCAAACATCTACAGCCAACTCATATTTGATGAAGGATCCAAAACCAATCCCTGGAGTAAGGACAGTCTATTCTATAAATGGTGCTGGGAAAATTGGATTTCCACGTGCAGAAGCATGAGGCAAGACCCCTACCTTTCAGCTTACACAAAAATCCACTCAACATGGATGAAAGAATTAAATCTATGACCTGATACCATCAAATTATTAGAGAGGATTTGAAAAACCCTGCAAGATATAGGTACCAGCAATAACTTTTTGGAAAACACCCCAGAAGCACAGGCAGTCAAAGCCAAAATTAACATTTGGGATTCATCAAATTGAGAAGTTTCTGTACTGCAAAAGAAACAGTCAGGAGAGTGAAGAGACAACCGACAGAATGGGAAAATATATTTGCAAACTATGCAACGGATAAAAGGGTTGATAACCAGAATCTACAAAGAAATCAAGAAACTCCACAAGATCAAAACAAACAACCCACTTAAGAGATGGGCCAAGAACCTCAATAGACATTTTTCAGAAGAGGAAATCCAAATGGCCAACAGACACATGAAATAATGTTCAGGATCACTAGCCATCAGGGAAATGCAAATCAAAACCACAATGAGGTTCCACCTCACCCCGGTTAGAATGGCTCACATGCAGAAATCTACCAACAATAGATGTTGGAGAGGATGTGGGGAAAAAGGGACACTAATCCACTGTTGGTGCGAATGCAAACTGGTCAAGCCACTATGGAAGGCAGTCTGGAGATTCCTCAAAAACCTGAAGATAACCCTACCATTCGACCCAGCCATCCCACTCCTTGGAATTTACCCAAAGGAATTTAAATTGGCAAACAAAAAAGCAGTCTGCACATTAATGTTCATTGCAGCTCAATTCACAATAGCTAAGACCTGGAACCAACCCAAATGCCCATCAACAGTAGACTGGATAAAGAAATTATGGGGCATGTACTCTATAGAAAACTATACAGCAGTCAAAAACAACGAAACCCAGTCATTTGCAACAAGATGTAGGAATTTGGAAAACATCATGCTGAGTGAATTAAGCCAGTCCCAAAGGGACAAATATCGTATGTTCTCCCTGATCGGCGACAACTAACTGAGCACCAAAGGGGAAACTTGTTGAAGTGAAATGGACACTGTGAGAAACAGTGACTTGATCAGCTCTTGTCCTGATGGTTGATGTACAATGTAATACTTTATCCATTATAGTATTTTTTTTGTTCTAGTACCATTGGTTGAACTCTGTAATTAACACATAATTATTCTTAGGTGTTTAAATTTTAACTGAAAAGTGATCCCTGTTAGGAATTTGGAAAACATTATGCTGAGTGAAATAAGCCAATCCCAAAGGGACAAATACCACTTGTTCTCCCTGATAGGTGACAACTAACTGAGCACCAACAAGGAAACCTGTTAAAGTGAAATGAACACTAGGAGAAATGGTGACTTGGTCAGCCCTCACCCTGACTGTTGATGAGCAGCTTAATATGTTATGCCTCTTAGTATTTTTGTTTGTTTGTTCTACTTAATACTTTTGGTTGAATACTGTAATCAATACACAATTATTCTTAAGTGCTGAAACTTAACTGAAAGGTGATCGCTGTTAAATATAAGAGTGGGAATAAGAGAGGGAAGAGATGTGCAATTCGGGACATGCTCAAGCTGACTTACCTCAAACGGTAGAGTTAGAAACATACCAGGGGATTCCAATTCAATCCCATCAAGGTGGCATGTACCAATGCCATCTCACTAGTCCCAGTGATCAATTTCTGTTCACAATTGATCATAATGATAGGACTACGAAACAAAGGGATCATATAAACAAGAATAGTGTCTGCAAATACTAGCTGATAGAATCAAAAAGGGAGAGAATGATCCAACATGGGAAGTGAGATACACAGCAGACTCATAGAATGGCAAATGTCCTAAACAACACTCTGGCCTCAGAATCAGCCCTTAAGGCATGCAGATCCGGCTGAAAAGCCCATGAGAATATTTCAGGCATGGAAAGCCAAGACACTCTGGGGGAAAAAAAAAACCTATATGAAAGATCTCCGCGAGTGAGATCCCAGTGGAAAGAACGGGTCATCAAAGAAGGAGGTACCTTTCTCTGAATGGAGGAGAGAACTTCCACTTTGGCCATGGCCTTGTCTAAATATGATCAGAGTTGGTGAACTCAGGGGGCTTCCATAGCCTTGGCAGCTCATGACAAGAGCCTAGGGTGATTACTGAGGCCATAAACAAGAGTGTCAATTTGTTAAGTCAACAACAGGAGTCACTGTGCACTTACTCCTCATGTAGGATATTTGTCCTTAGTGTGCTGTACATTGAGATTTAATGCTATGAGTACTCAAACAGTATTTTTCACTTTATGTTTCTGTGTGGGAGCAAACTGTTGAAACCTTACTTAATGTATGCTAAACTGATCTTCTGTATATAAAGAGAATCGAAAATGAATCTTGATGTGAATGGAAGGGGAGAGGGAGTGTATAAGGGGAGGGTTGCATGTTGGAGGGACGTTATGGGGGGAAGCCGTTGTAATCCATATTCTGTACTTTGGAAATTTATACTCATTAAATAATAGTTAAAAAAAGAATTTTTGAGAGTACACAATAATATAATACCTCAGGCTGTATTTGTGTACCTGCTCTTGTTGCTTGTTTTTTTAAATTCAAATGTCCATAGTATACCAGTGATATAAAGTAGAGACAGTAAGTCCTTTAATAAATGATTTTCAAATATTCTCCATAATATCCATTCAGCTGTTAATAGCTATTCCCCTGTTGTTTTTTCTCTGATGATAAAAAATACTCATTTAAAAAAACACAATGGGAGAATTCAATACCACACTTTTATCAATGGACAGGTCAACTAGACAATAATTAAATTTTATTTAAATTTGGTGAATTTAAATGATTGACAATATGGATCTATTCAACATCTACAGAACATTTTTCCCACAGATGCACAACACACAATCTTTTTTGAATAAAATATTTATTTACTTATTTGAAAGACAGTTACACTGTGAGAGAGAGAGACAGAGAGGAAAAGATCATCCGTTCAATAGTTCACTCCCCAAATGGCCACAACAGCCAGGTCTTGGCCAGGTAGAACTCAGGCGCTGGGAGATTCTTTCAGCACTTTTGCCCTTCCTCTGCTGCTTTCCCAGGACATTTGCAGGGAGCTGGATCAGAATTTGAGCAGCTGGCATTTGAAGCAGATTATACAAGGGCAGACAGTGGCTTCACCTGCTGTGCCACAGTACCAGCCCCAATACACATTCTTTTCATCAGTGTATTATATACTACCTAGGACATAAAACAAGTCATAATACATTCAAAAACATTCAAATAGTAAAATTTATCTTTTGCTATAACAATGGAATGAAGTTGGAAATTAAAAATGTAAGAAATCTAATATAAATATACATCAAAATGGAACAACATGGTAGTGAATGAAAAAATGGAAAGTGGCGATCAAAACCTTCTTTGAAATAAATGATTGGTGACAACACAACATATCAAAATATAAGGGATAGGGGCCAGCGCCATGGCACAGTGGGTTAATCTTCCACCTGCAGTGCCGGCATCCCATATGGGCACCAGTTCTTGTCCCGGATGCTCCTCTTCCAATCCAGCTCTCTGCTATGGCCTGGGAAAGCAGTGGAGGTTGGCCCAAGTGCTTGCACCTCTGCACCCGCATGGGAGACTGGGAGAAGCTCCTGGCTCCTGGCTCCTGGCTCCTGGCTTTGGATCGGTGCCCCTCCAACTGATGCGGGCCATTTGGGGAGTGAACCAGCAGAAGGAAGCTCTTTATCTCTGTTTCTCTCACTGTCTATAACTCTGCCTCTCAAATAAATAAATAAAATCTGAAAAAAAAACACATAAGGGATATAACAAAAGCAGTGTTAATTAGAAAGTTTACAGCAGTTAGTATCTGCATCAAGACATTTGAAAGGAATCAAATCCATGATATTTTTTTGTTTTTGACAGGCAGAGTTAGACAGTGAGAGAGAGAGAGGGAGAGAGAGAGAGAGAAAGAGAGAGAGAGAGAGAGAGAGAGAGAGAGAGAGAGAGAAAGGTCTTCCTTGCATTGGTTCACCCCCCCCCCAAATAGCCACTATGGCCAGCACACTGTGCCAATTGAAGCCAGGAGCCAGGTGCTTCCTCCTGGTCTCCCATGTGGGTGCAGGACCCAAGGACTTGGGCCATCTTCCACTGCCTTCCCCAGGCCATAGCAGAAAGCTGGACTGGAAGAGGGCCAACCGGGACAGAATCTGGCGCCCCGACTGGGACTAGAACCCAGTGTGCTGGTGCCACAGGCGGAGGATTAGCCTAGTGAGCCACAGTGCTGGCCAAATCCATGATCTAACAGTGTATCTCAAAGACCTGGAAAATAAGAATAAATCAAACCCAGCATCAGTATGAGGAAAATGATCAAAATGAGAAAATAAATCGACAAAATTGAAGTTTAACTAAAAATACAAAAGAAAAGTAAAATGAAGAGCAGTTTTTTTAAATAAAATAGATAAAACATTAGACTAAGAAACCAAAAAGGGAGAAGACAAAAAATAATAAAAGCACATAAAAATGGTGATGTTAGAACTGATACCACTAAAACAAAAAGAGTAATTGAGAATTATTACAAACAACTATGTCCCAAAAATTTTGTGAATCTAGAATGAATTGTATTTCTGGATATAAGGAATTTACCAAAATTGAGGTACAAAGACATAGAAAACCTATGAATAGAAAACCTATGACATAGAATAACCAAGACAAAGACTGAAACAGTAATAATTAGTCTTTGAAAAAGCAAAGTACAAGATCAGCCAAAATGAATCCCAATTCAACTTATACCACTCAAAATAACTGAATGGGAGGAAATCCTCCCAAATGTTTCTATGAAGATAAAATCACTTTCATTCCAAACCAGAAAAAGATACAACAAAGAAAAAGAATTACAAAACCATATCCCTGATGAACACATGCAGAAATCCATGCTAATCAATTATATCAAAGCATCAGAAAGATCATTCAACTGGATCAAGTGGGAATTATCCCTGGTAAGCAGGCATGGTTCAACATAGGCAAATCAATAAATGTGATACATCATATTAGCAAACTGAAGAATAAAATCTATATTATTATCACAATAGATACAGAAAAAGCACTTGATAAAATTCAACATAACTTCAAGCCAAAAACCTATGCAAATTGTGTATAGAAAGAATATATCACAACATAATCAAGGCGATATTGGACAAACTCACAGACAGCATCATATTGAATGGGGGAAAAGATGGAAGCATTTCCATCTAGATCTAGACCTAGATAGGGATTTCCTGTTTCAAGATTACTTCTCAATATTGTTCTGCTGAATTCACTTTTGCTAAGATAAGTAATCCTGGGTCCAATGCTGTGGTGCAGCAAGTTAAAGCCCAGGCTTGCAGTGATGGCAGCCCAAATAGGCATTGGGCTGCTTCACTTCTGATCCAGCTCTCTGCTATGGCCTGGGAATGAAGCAGAAGATGGCCAAAGTTCTTGGGCCACTGCACGTATCTGGGAAACCTGGAAGAACCTCCAGGCTTCTGGCTACTGGCTTCAGATCAGCCTAGGTCCAACCATTGCAGCCATTTGTGTACCAGTGGATGGATGGAAGATTCTCTCTCTGTCTTTCTATCTCTCTTTCTCTTCCTCTACCCCTCCTTCCCTCCCCCCTCCTGATTCTTATCTGTAACTCTGCTTTTCAAATAAATAAATAAATAAATATTTTTTAAAAAGATATGTAATTAGCCCAGATGCCCATAAGCTAATAAGTAAAATGTGGTGCATATATGATGTGATTCTACTCAGCCATAAAAAAATGAAATCCTGTCTTTTTCCACAAAAAATGGATGTAACTAGAGGTCATTACACTAAGTGAAATAAGCCAGACCCAAAAAGACAAATGTCATATGTTTTCTGATTGGTTGTAGCAGATAGAGTGAAAAAATGCTGTGATTTTATTGTGATCTATATCTTTTATATACCACTTTGGAACAATGGTCTCCATTATTTATTTGTAGGGCTATTTGTTTAGAAGAGTTTTGAACCTGTGATTGGAAAATAAATTGGAAGTATCTTATTACAAAAATTAAAAGAGAAAAGGAAAGAAGGAAGGAGGAGGGAGAGAAAGAAGAAAGGACAGGAGGAAAACATGGAGGGAGGGAGGGAGGAAAGTATCATTGTATTCTTGGAGTCTTATATATCCAATTCATGAAATATTTTCTCTATATATTAATACATTTTAAAATGTAATAAAAATAAAAATAATTTTCTAAATTACAAAAGAGAGAAACATACTTGAGAGTCTGAAACATACATAGAGAGATAGAAATTGAGGAGGACAAAGAAAGACATGGAGACAATATGACAGAGCAATATAAAGACAGTGACAGAGGTACAGATAAGCATATACAAAGGCAGACACAGAGTCATACAGAGAGAAAGACATAGAGACTGAAAGGATGAACGTGAGTCAGAAAGATAAAGACATAAACATATAAAGACAGAAAAGGACTAACAGAGACCAACAGATAGATTGAGACACAGAGACAACTCATTATACTGACTGAACCCGATGGATACATTGGACAGAAAGAGAGATAATAAGCAGAGAGACACAGAGAGGGACATGCAAGGGCATTGAGATGAGCTCAGAGAGGCATATAGACATATGTATAGAGAGAAAGTAATAGAGAGTAAGAGAGGGAGTGAGAGAGACAGAAAGATACAGGCATATGGAGATATAAACTGATAAGATGAATAGAGTGACAGATTGATAGAGTAAGAAACAGGAAGAGTAACAGAGAAATATGGGGGCCGGCACTGTGGTGCAGTGGGTTAACACCCTGGCCTGCAGTGCTGGCATCCTATGTGGGCACCTGTTCAAGATCCAGCTGCTCCATTTCTGATCCAGCTCTGTGCTATGACCTGGGAAAGCAGTGGAGGATGGCCAGGTCCTTGGGTCCCTGTGCCCATGTGGGAGATCTGGAAGAAGCTCCTGAGTTCTGGCTTCAGATCGGCACAACTTTGGCCATTGCAGCCAATAGGGAATTGAACCATAGGATGGAAGACCTCTCTCTCTCTCTCTCTCTCTCTCTCTCTCTCTCTGCCTCTCCTCTCTTTGTGTAACTCTTTTAAATAAATAAATAAATCTTTAATAAAAGAAACAGA
Source organism: Oryctolagus cuniculus (assembly GCF_964237555.1). Classification (NCBI taxonomy): domain Eukaryota; kingdom Metazoa; phylum Chordata; class Mammalia; order Lagomorpha; family Leporidae; genus Oryctolagus; species Oryctolagus cuniculus. Next base: position 94,730,954 of record NC_091433.1, read on the forward strand.
GAAATATAGACACACACACAAAGACATACAGAGTGAGAAATAGTAAGAGAGAAAGAGCAAGATGAACAGAGGAAAATACAGATAGAAAGAGATAGATAAACAGAGTATGGTACAAAGACATACATACACACAGAAAGAGACAGAGACAGAGTGATTAACAGGCTGAGAGACAAAATATAAGTTAAAGGCACACACAGAGATTGAGACAGTCCAAGAAAGTGTGACAGAAAGTCTCAAAGTAAGAAAGTATACATGATAGAAAAATATACAGAGACACAGACACATGGAGACACAGACACAGAGACAGAAATAAAAATAAAGAGATAACAGAGGGGTTCTGAAAAGGTCGAATAGCAGCAGGATGGTCCAACCTATGCATGGCAAAATTAATATTTAAAAGGGGGAGAAAGTAGACTCTCAGGTTAGAACCATGGGAGAACTGCAGCAGGAGACCCAGTGAAAGCAGTAGTAATGGTTGAAACCCACTCTGAAAAAGCAAATACAGAAAAAAAAAGTTTGGATCTCATGGCTAAGACACCTTCTCTGGCAAACCAGGTGAGAGGGGAATCCAGAGGCCTATGGCACTGGTGACACAAGAGAGCTTGGTTAACTGCTTTTAAAGTTCCACGCAAACTCCCTAAGACAACAGATGTGGGAAGTAAATTTAAAAAATATGGCACATCTGCCTTCCTGCCCCCCTCACTGCTATAGCACAGACCTGCAACTATCAGGCAGAGGATTCACACCATTTTCTAGATATAGACAGGAGGCTGCCACCTCACCTGCAATCCATGTGCCCAGTAATAACAGGAATCACTCAAACCTTTTCAGTGAGGGCCACAAAAATTCAGAAAAATTCCTTCCCCCTCCATGCCAGCTGCCCCATGCCAACTGCCCAGCAATGAGGGGAGGAGTAGCCACCCCTATGGAGGGGAGGCCCCACTTGTGGGAATGTACTACTTGCCTAGCACCATTGAGAAGTGAGCAGGGCTGCAATGGACTGGTACTTTGTATGCCTGCAAACCACAGACATAACTAGAGAAAACACGTCCCCTGACATTGAAACTGGTTGGGAACACTACAAATAGTACTTCTGGGAACACTGAAGTTTCCTTACAGACAAGACTGGTTAGTGAGGTGGAGTGGCCCCAGTTATAATCCATGACCTTGAGGGGGCTGGCGCTGTGGCACAGCAGATTAAAGCCCTAGCATGGGTGCTGATTCTAGTCCCGGCTGCTCCTCTTCCGATCCAGCTCTCTGCTATGACCTGGGAAAGCAGTAGAAGATGGCCAAGTCCTTTGGCCCCTGCACCCACATGGGAAACCCAGAGGAAACTCCTGATACCTGGCTTTGGAGGAGCTCAGCTCTGGCCATTGTGGCCATCTGGGGAGTGAACCAGCTTATGGAAGACCTCTCTGTCTCTACCCCTTCTGTGACTCCATCTTTCAAATAAATAAAATAAATCTTTAAAAAAATCTACAACGTGGAGAGCCCTGGAAACTGAGTCTGAAAAAGCAGTGACTGCATAAGAGGAGAAAGAGTGTGGCTAGGTCCTGGGCAACCTTAGAGCATTCTCCACATTCTCTGAGTTACTTCATTAACTAGAGCAGCTCATAACACAGGGAACCATGCTCACAGGAAATAATCCACATGTCAAATATGCAGTTCAACAAGCATGCAGATGGATGCTTAGCACACTGGAGATAAACACCACAGCATCCACCAGCTGTGAGAAGTGCTGGTCACACCACCAGAGGTGACCATTACTCTCCATCCAGTTAACCAGAGGAGAAATACCACGCCCAATGGAGATCTTACTCTGGACACTTACCCTGCCCCACCCAGGAATACTGAAAAGAGCACCCTGGTCAAACCCAGAGCACTCCTCTTGGTATTCACCGAAAGTACAGTAGTCTAATAAGTCAAAGAGACTCAGACAACAGATAAAAGCACCAGACCAAAAAATAATCTATAAATGTCAAAAATAAAAAAAAAATAAGAAATAAGAGTAAGGAACACACTTAAGGGCCCCCCAAAGAACACTGCAACATTTCAGTAGTAGAAGGTGAAGATGAAGATTGAGGAAATGCCATAAATGGAATTCAAACAACTAATCATTTGTTACTCTGAAGCAGTCAGAAGCAAATTCACAAACTAAAGAAATAATATATGATATGAATGAAAATTTTTGCAATGAAATTTAGATCTTAGAGAAATCAAAGTAAATGCTAGAAATGAAGAATTCAACAGAACAATTAAAAATGCAATGGAAAATCTTAACAGAGTTGGTGAGCAGAAGAAATAATGTCCAAACTAGAAGATAAATCTCTGGATATTTTACAGTCAGACCAAAAACAAGAAGAAAAAAATTAGAAAACTAAAAAAACACTGTTGGAGATATACATGATACTATCAAAAACACAACAAATGGTTGGCTGGTGCCACGGCTCAATAGGCTAATCCTCCGCCTTGCACACCGGGTTCTAATCCCGGTCAGGGTGCTGGATTCTGTCCTGGTTGCCCCTCTTCCAGTCCAGCTCTCTGCTGTGGCCTGGGAGTGCAGTGGAGGATGGCCCAAGTGCTTGGGCCCCTGCACCCCATGGGAGACCAGAAGCACCTGGCTCCCGGCTTCAGATCAGCGTGATGTGCCAGCCGCAGTGTGCCAGCTGCAGCGGCCATTGGAGGGTGAACTAATGGTAAAGGAAGACCTTTCTCTCTGTCTCTCTCTCTCACTTTCCACTCTGCCTGTCAAAAATAAATAAATAAATAAAACATATGGGTCCTAGGAGTCCCTGAAGACATGGAAAGAGAGAAAAAATTAGAAGGCCTTTTCAGTAAAACAATAACAGAAAAGTTGCCTAATTTGGAGAAAAAAAGGGTCATCCAAGTACAGGAATCACATAGAACTCTCAATAGACATGAATAGAAAAGATCTTCACCTTGACACATTGTATTAAAATTCTCTGCAGAGGAATATAAAAAAATTCTTAAATTTGCATGAGAGAAAAGCCTGATTACTTTCAGAGGTACTCCAATAAGACTCACAGCCAACTTCTCATCAGAAACCCACAGGATAGGAGAGAATGGTGAGATATAGTCCAAGACTTAAGAAAACAAAACTGTCAACTTAGAATACTGAACCTGGCAAAGCTCTTGTTTGAAGAACGGTGAAATAAAGATCTTCAACATACAGAAACTGAAAGAATTTGTCATCACCCATCCAGCCTTACAAAAGCTGCTTAAGAATGTGCTACACACAGAAACACAGGGTCATCACTACAAAAGAAAGTGAAGGCAGAAAAACTCTCAGTAAAAAAATCAAAATCCAAAGTAAAACATAGTAATTTAAATGAAAATATGACAGGAAAAAGTAATTACTTATGAATACTCACCTTGAAAGTAAATGGTATCAACTCTGCAGTTACAAGACACAGCCTGGGACCAACGCCATGGCACAGTGGGTTAATCTTCCACCTGTGACACTGGCATCTCATATGGGCACTGGTTCTAGTTCCAGCTGCTCCTCTTCCAATCCAGCTCTCTGCTATGGCCTGGGAAAGCAGTAGAAGATGGCCCAAGTGTTTGGGCTCCTGCACCTGCGTGGGAGTCCAGTAAGAGGCTCCTGGCTCCTTGCTTTGGATCAGCACAGTTCCAGCCATTGTGGCCATATGGGAATGAACTAACAGAAGGAAGACCTTCCTCTCTGTCTCACCCTCTCACTGTCTGTAACTCTACCTCTCAAATAAATAAATAAAAATCTTAAAAAAAGACACATACCAACTGAAAGAATTAAAAAATAATACCCATATCACCAACAAAGATGCATGCAGACTGAAAGTGAAAGGATGGAAAAAAGATATTCCATGCCAACAGAAACCAAAAAAGGGCTGATGAAGCTATCCTAACATCAGACAAAATAGACTTTAACACAAAAACTGTTAAAATAGACAAAGAAGGGCACTATGTAATGATTAAAGGATCAATTCAACAGGAAGATGTAACTCTTATGAATGTATATGTGCTTAGTTGCAAGGCACTTGGCTATTTAAAAGAAATATGAATGTATTTAAAGAGAGACATAGACTCAAATACAATAGTAAGTGGGTACTTCAATACCCCACCTTGAGCTATGGACAGATCAACCAGAGAGAAATTCAGCAAGGAAACAACAGAGTAAATTTACACTAAAGATCAAATAGACTTAACAGATATCTGCTGAACTTTCTATCCTACAGCTGCAGAATACACATTCTCACAAATGCATGGAACTTTCTCTAGAATTGGCCACATGGTAGGCCATAAAGCAAGTCTCAGCAAATTCAAAAAATCGAAGTCATACCATAAATCTTCTCTGATCACAATGGAATAAAGCTTGAAATCAGCAAATCAGGAATCTCCTGAACATATGCAAATACATGGAGACTGAAAAAATATGCTCCAGAATGAACAGTGGGTCACTGATGGAATCAAAACAGAAATAAAAAAAAATCTGGAAACAAATGAAGGTGACAATACAACATATGAAAACTTATGGGATACAGCAAAAGCAATTGGTGCCTACATCAAGAAATTGCAAATGCACCAAATAAATGAGCTATCAATGCATACTGAGCACCGAGAGAAGCAACAGTTAACCAAACTTGAAACCAGTAGGAGAAAGAAATAAATACAATTAGAGAAGAAATCAATAAATTGAAACGAATAAAACAATATAAAATATCAGTAAAATGAAGAGCTGGTTTTTTTTGGAAAAAAATAAACAAAACTGACACATCATTGGCCCAACTAACCAGTAAAAAGAAGGAGAGGGCCCAGCATAATAAAATTATATATGGAAAAGAAACATAACAAACACCACAGATATAGATAGAATCCCCAGAAATACTACAAAGAACTCTATGGCAACAAAACAGGAAACTTACAAGAAATGGATGGATTTCTGGACAAATTTGACTTACCTAAAATGATCCATGAAGACACAAAAAACATAAATAAACCAATAAGCAAGGAAGAAATCAAATCAGTGATAAAGAATGTTCCAATAAAGGAAATACCAGGACCAAATGGGTTCACTGCTAAATTCTATGAGACATTTAAAGAAGAAATAATTCCAATTCTTCTCAATATATTCAAAACAATTGAAAGGGATGGAATCCTCCCAAGTTCTTTCTATGAATCCAGAATCATCATAATTCCTAAACCCGAATAATATACAATGGAGAAGGAGAACTACAGACCAATTTTCCTGATGATCATAAATGCAAAAATCCTCAAATACTAGCCAATTGAACCAACAGCACATCAGAAAGGTTATTCACCTGGACCAAGTGGGATTTATCCCTGGTGTGCAGGGCTGATTCAACATTAAAGTCAATCAAATAAAGTGATACATCACATTAACAAATTGAAGAACAATAAACATATGATTATCTCAATAGATTAAGATAAAGCATTTGACAAAATACAACACCCTTTCTTTATGAAAACTCTAAGCAAATTGAGAATAGAAGGAACAATTTTCAATGCAATTAAGGCAATTTATGTAAAATCCATGGCCAGCATCCTGTTGAATGGAGAAAAGTTGAAAGCACTTCCACTGAGATCTGGAGCCAAAGATGCCATTTTCACCATTGCAATTGAATATAGTAATCCAAGATTTAGCCAGAGCCATTAGGTACACAGAGGTACAAATTGGGAAGGAAGGAATGAAACTATTCCTATTTACAGATAACATGATTCTATATATAGTGGATCCAAAATACTCCACTAAGAGACTAGTGTATCTCATAGAAAAGTTTGGAAAAGTAGGAGACAAAAGTAACACCCCAAAATCAGCAGCATTTATATACACAGAAAATGCCACAGTTGAGAAAGAGTGACTAAGATCAATCCCATTCACAATAGGAACCAAAAAATCAAATATCTTGGAATAAATTAAACCCAAAATATCAAAGATCTCTATGATGAGAATTGCAAAATAATAAAGAAAGAAATAGAAGATGCAAAGAAATGGAAAAATCTTCAATGTTTATGGATTGGAAGAATCAATATCATCAAAATATCCATATTATGGAAAGCAAGATACAGATTCAGTGTGATACCAATCAAAATACCAAAAAGCATTCTTTGCAATTTTAGAGTAAAACTTGGTGCTGACATTCATATGGATACACAGGAGACCCCGAATAGCTAAAGCACTCTTATAAACAAAAACAAAGCCAAAGTATAACAATGCCATATTACAAGACATATTTCAGGGCAGTTATAATGAAAATAGCTTGGTACTGGTACAAAAACAGATAGACAGACTAATGGAACATAATAGAAAGCAAGAAATCAATCCAATTTCACAACAAACTTATCTTTGACAAAGGAGCTAAAATCAATCCGTGGAGCAAGGATGGTCTCTTCAACATATGGTGCTGGGAAAACAGGATTGCCACATGCAGAATCATGAAGCAAGACCCTATATTATACCTTTCACTAAAATCCACTCAAAATGGGCTAAAGACTTAAATCTATCACCTGATTCAGTATAATTATTAGAAAACACTGGAAGACATCAGAATAGACAAAGAGTTTTTGGAAGAAGCACAGGCAGTCAAAGGCAAAATCAAAAAAAATGAAATTATATCAAATTGAGAAGCTTCTGCACTGCAAAAGAAACAATCAGCAATGTGAAGAGGAAAATGACAGAATGGGAGAAATTATTTGCAAACTATACAACTGAAAAAGGATTAATAACCAGAATAAGGGGCCGACGCTATGGCTCACTTGGTTAATCCTCCGCCTGCAGCACCAGCATCCCATATGGGTGCCGGTTCTAGTCCCAATTGCTCCTCTTCCAGTACAGCTCTCTACTGTGGAATGGGAAGGCAGTGGAGGATGGTCCAAGTGCTTGGGCCCCTGCACCTGCATGGGAGACGAGGAAGAGGCACCTAGCTCCTGCCTTCGGATGGGTGCAGCTGCAGCCATGGTGGCTATTTGGGGGTAGAACCAATGTAAGGAAGATTTTTCTCTCTGTCACTGTCTATCTGGCAAATAAATAAAAAAATAAAAAAACCCGCATATATACAGTGATCAAGAAATTCAACAACACAAACAACTCAGTTAAGAAATGGCCAAAAGACTTAGATATTTTTCAAAAGAAGAAATCCAAACAGCCAATAGATAAATGAAAAAATTCTCAGGATCACTAGTTGTCAGAGAAATGCAAATCAAAACCATATTGAGGTTTCACCTCACCCCTGTTAGAATGCCTTTCATTCATAAATCAACAAACAAATTCTGTTGAGGATTTGGAGAAAAAGGTACCCTAATTCACTGTTGGTGGAAATGTAAGCTAGAAAAGTCACTATGGAAGACAGTATGGAGATACTTCAAAAATCTGAATATAGATCTACCATATGACCCAGCCATCTCACTCCTGAAAATTTACCCCAGGGAAATGAAATCAGCATATGAAAGACCTATCTGTACTTCTGCATTTATCACAACTCTATTTACAATAGCAAAGACATGGAATCAACCCAAATGCCCATCGACTGAAGACTGGATGAAGATATTATAAAATATGTACAACATGGAACATAACACAGTAGTAAAAATGAAATTTGGTCATTTGCAACAAAATGAATAAATATGGAAAACATCATACATAGTGAAGTAAGACAGGCCCAAAGGGACAAATACCATATGTTCTCCCTGACCTATGATAACCAATAGATCACCAAAAAGGCAATCTGCAGAGCTAAAATTGTCGCTTTGAGAGCAATAACTAGAACAACCCTTGTCTTGACTGTTGAACAAGTTTTCTTCTTTCCTTCCCTTTTCATAGTAATCATTGAACCTTTTAATTAACATGATTAACCATATGTGTATAAAGTTAATTGAAAATAGATCTTAGAAAAAAAAACAAAAATGAGAAAAATAGATGGAAGAGGAAGAGGTGGGGTGTGGGTGGGATGTCAAACATAGTTTAAAGAATCACCATGATCCTAAAGATGTAACTGTTAAATGTATGAAGTCTATAACTGTAAAGCAGTATAGTTCTGCCTCTGGACTTACTTTTAAGGGTAAAGTTGAAAAACTTTCCATGGAACCTCAATTCTCATTTAGCTGGGTGGTAAAAATAGTATTTTAAGTGTTAGAGAGATCATATGGATAGGATCAATTGTTAAAGTGATAATATAGACAGGATCAAGTGTTAGTGCAATCATATATATAGGAAAGGGAAGAGAAATAAGTGAGGGAATGTGGGTGGAAAAGCGAATATGTTGGGAAGAATTACTATGTTCCTAATTTTATTTATGAAATGCATGCAAATTAATAAATAAAAATAAATAAAAATAAGCAATGGGTACAGCAAAAAGACACAGAGAAACAGAGTCAGAGATAGCAAGACGAGAGACATAAAGAGACAGCCATAGAAGCACGGATATAAACACAGATCCAGAGAAACAGACTGAGAGTGAGATATTCAGGCAGTGAGAAAGCAGAAAGAGAACAGGTAGGGAGAAAGAGACGTACATTAAGGGGCAGAGGCAGACCAACACACTGAGAAAGGCAGTGAGAGTGACATACAGAGATATTGCGTTTGAGAGCAGAAACAGATGGCCAAACACATGCACACAGAGAGATGGATAGAGACACAGAGAGTAATATAGACAGTGAGTCCCACAGTTAAAGAGCCAGATATGAGAAACACAAAAACAGAGAGATGGAAATGCAGAGAAAAGGGTCACAGAGACAGGGAAATAGTGACAGAAAGACTGAGAGATAGATGGAGACAGAAAGATATACAGAGAGATATCTAAACTGATATAAAAATGAAGACAATGCAGACACAGAGGTAGAATCAGAAATATATACTACATACACAAAAAAGAAGGAAAGACAACGATAGTAAAAATATAGTATAGATAGAGAAAAATAATAGATTGACAAACACAGAGGGAGACAGAGTGAAGAGAGATATGTGTAAAGACTGAGCAACATAGAAATGAGAAACACATGAAGAGAGAGAATGTGAGAAAAAGAGTGAGAAACAGAGAAAGATGATGAGAAACAGATAGACATAGAGACAGAAAAAGCAGAAGTACACATGGACAGAGACAAAGAGATATAGGGAGAGACAGACACACATACAGAGAAAAACAGTCAGACTCACAGATACAGAGAAACAGGCAGAAATACTGAAAGATTAAAAAAGAGACAGGCTGAGAATATGAGAGATAAATACCAAAAAATAAAGTGACAGAAAGATAGACATGATTGATAATGACCACGGAGACAGTAGGTATTAGTAGCTTCAGAATAAACTTGAACATGAAAGCTGATAATAAATACACTAGAAAGTAAAGGAAGCTGGCTGGTGCCATGGTGCACTAGGCTAATCCTCTACCTGTGGCACCGGCACCCCATGTTCTAGTCCCGGTTGGGGTGCTGGATTCTGTCCTGGTTGCTCTTCTTCCAGTCCAGCTCTCTGCTGTGCCCTGGGAAGGCAGTTGAGGATGGCCCAAGTGCTTGGGCCCTGCACCTGCATGGGACACCAGGAGGAAGCACCTGGCTCCTGGCTTCGGATTGGCACAGCGCGCCGGCCGTAGCAGCCATTTGGGGGTGAACCAACGGAAGGAAGACCTTTCTCTCTGTCTGTCTCTCTCACTGTCTAATTCTGCCTGTCAAAAAAAAAAAAAAGTAAAGGAAGTTGAGGATTTTACAACAAAAAAGGAAAAGATGAATCCAGAATTTTCAACACACGTGATAAAGCAGATTTTCATGATATACACAGCTTATAATAATCAATCTGAAGGCTAAAAATAAATAATAACTGTAACAAGACATACTATATAACATTTTGCTTGAATAGACATGAGTAATTTGGTATGAAAATCATAGAATTCCAAGCAGATATTAACAAAAGAAGTCATAATATTACATTAGCAAAAATTTAAAATAAATTGACAGTATGTTAATCTTTAAGAATTCTTGCTTCTTAGCATAATAATTCTATAGCAAAAATTTGTGTGTGAATCAAAGTATGAAAAAATTCAACATCAACAGTCAATTATTTATCATCCAAAAGTAAAGAATTTTCTAAAGCATATGTGAACTTGGAATGTGAAAGAGTCCAATATTTCATTCTGGTTATCACAAAAACATTCAGAAAATTTCCAAAATGGCAATGGAGGAAATATCACACCTCCTAGGAAAAAAAAAAAAAAAAAACTTAAAGGAAATAAAGCAGTATAGGGAAGAACTGCAGGTTAGATGATAAAAAAACTCAAATAGAAATTATGTAGCTCCAAAAGAATGACTAAAAAGTTAAGAAAATGAATCACTTGGAAGTGAGTACAATGAAAGTAGGACTTAATGGCTTCTAAAAAATTATGACATGAAAGTTGCTATGGAAGTTTTGGAATGGACAAGGATTTGACATAACAAATACAACAAAATAATCTGACACATTTTAAGGCTGTAAAATTTTTTCAAACTGCCATCTAAATAATCACCATGTGTCTTAGGAAAGAGTCATAAAAGAAAGAATTAAGATGACGTATGTTTGAAAATATTAATAAGCCAAGTACAAATTTTAGATGCATAGACATCCACAAAATTTTAAAAATATATCTAGAATACATATATGTATATATATGCATTTCTTACAAATAAACATGATGATACCTGTACCTATTGATGTCTGAAAAATCATGAACACAGAAGTTTCTGAGACAACTTCTACAGTGGAGAGTGAGTTGATTACATCCCAATCAAAAAGCATGCCTTGATGATATCAGTTCCCACATGAAACAAATGGCATAAAACAGGCTATTAATGGCCCAAAGAGTTGATGGTTATTAATTTTATTGTAAAACAAAAATATAAATCATGACTCATATGTAAACATGTACATCATATTCTGAATAATATTAGGAAAATATTAATTCCATAACTCTAAGTTGAAATAGAGGATATTATTGGAAAAACATTCCTAAAATTGCATTTAGAATTCTATATAGCAAAATTGGGGAAATTTAAATCCAGACATGTTTGGCTACAAAAGAATGTGATTCCAAAGGTATAATACCAGTGTCTGAATATAAAGTAAGAAAAACTGCCTTTTCAACAATTGATTTTTTGTTCTATGAATACTATCTACTTTTGGATGGAATATCTCCCACACTCTGTTTCTCTCTCTTTACAGTGTTTCAGTTCAATAAATCTATAAATTATTTTAAAAATAAAAATTTAATTGCAATATATTAAATCTAGGAGTGGAAAAAAAAACAGTATCACTTCTAAATGAGGTTGAGTTTAATGCTTCAGTATTACATGGAGATTTGTACACATGAGAACTGTGAGGAAGTCTCAGAATTTTCAGTAAATGAATGAAAGCAAACTGAAAAATCCAACCGGGATTTCTACCTGCATGCTTACAGCATTGTAATTGGCTTTTTTTAAAGCTAATTTCATAGGTACATCATTAAGAATATAGTGGTTCTTCCCCCCATACCCACACTCCTACCCCAACTCCCCTCCCACCTGCTACTACTTCTCTGATCCCATTTTTCATTAAGATTAATTTTTAATTTAAATTTATATATGAAAGATCAACTATATATTAAGTAAAGCTCGCACCCACCCACACCAACATACGCACACACACAATGTATAAAGCACTGTTTGAGAACAAATTTTGCAGTTAATTCTCAGAGTACAACTCAAAATGGACAGAGGCTGTACATAGGAAGTAAGTGCACAGTGAATTCTGTTGTTAATTTAACAATTAATATGCTAATCTCTGATGTCACTGATCATATGAGGCACTTTCCATGAGCTGCCAAGGTTAAGGAAGCCTTTTGTGACCACAAACTCTCAGTATTTGATAAAACCACAAGCAAAGTTGAAGTTCTCTCCCTTCAGAGAAAAGTACACACTTCTTTGATGGCCCCTTCTTTCCACTAGGATTTCACTCAGAGAGATCTTTCATGTAGGATTCTTTTTGCCACAGTGACTTGAATTTCCATGCCTGAAATTCTCTCTTGGGCTTTTCAGCTGCATCTGAATACCTTAAGGGCTGATTCTGATATCATAGTATTACTTAAAGCGATTGTCATTCTATGAGTTTGCTGTGTGAGCTACTTCCCCTGTTGGGCATTCCCTCCTTTGTAATTCTGTCTATTATAATTACTGGGCACTTGATGCTATTTACAAGATCTCTTTAACACTTAATCTTATCTATATGTTCACTTTAGTACTTAATATGATCACTTTAACAATTAAGATCACATTATTACCACCTATTTTAATGGGATTTGGAGTCCCATGACAAATTTTTAAATTACCATTAGAAGTAAGTCCAAAGGACTGTATGCAGAAATATATATCTGTATGGTTACAAACTTCCTCCTCACTCCCTTTTTTTGTTTGTAGATTTCTGTATGAAATCTAAGTGGGGTGAAATGAAATATCATTGTGGTTTTGATATGCATTTCCCTGACAGTTTGTGATCCTAAACATTTTTTCATGTGCCTGTTGGCCATTTGGATTTCCTCTTTTGAAAAATGTCTGCTTAAGATCTATTTTCAATTGACTTATATACATATGATTAACTCTATGTTAAGTAAAATGTTCAACATATAGTATGAAGAAGAGAAAATTAAAAAAAATAAAAATTAAAAACCTTCTCAACAGGATGAGGGCTGTTCAAGTCATTGTTTCTCAAAGTGTCAATTTAACTTTTACAGCTTTCATTTTAGGTGTACTATTAATTCTCACAGATAGGGAGAACATATAGTATTTTCCCTTTGGGATGGGCTTATTTCACTAAATGTGAAGTTTTACAAATTGATCCATTTTGTTGCAAATGACTGGATTTCATTTTTTTTACTGCTGTGTCATATTCCATAGTGTATATATCCCATAATTTTTTATTCAGTCTTCGGTTGATGGGCATTTATCTTGATTCCATGTCTTAGCTATTGTGAATTGAGCTGCAATAAACATGGGCACCCAAATAGCTGTTTTGTTTACTGATTTTGTTTCCCTTGGGTAAATTCCTAGGAGTGAGATGTCTGGGTAATATGGTAGGTATATGTTCAGCTTTTAGAGGTATCTCCATGCTGTCTTCCATAGTGGCTTTATAAGTTTACATTCCCACCAACAGGGGATTAGGGTACCCTTTTCCCCACATCCTTGTCTGAATTTTTGTTTGTAGATTTCTGTATGAGAGTTATTCTAACTGGGGTGAAGTGAAATCTCATTGTGGTTTTGATTTCCATTTCCCTGACAGTTTGTGATCCTGAACACTTTTTCATGTGTCTGTTGGCCATTTGGATTTCCTCTTTTCAAAATGCCTGCTTAAGTCCTTTGCCCAACTCTTTTTTTAAAGATTTATTTTATTTCTTTGAAAGACAGAGTTACAGAGAGAGATACAGAGAGAGGTGGTTCATTCCCCAGATGGCCGCAATGGCTGAAGCTGCACTGATCCAAAGCCAGGAGCCAGGAGATTCTTCCGGGTCTCCCACACAGGTGCAGGGGCCCAGGACAGGTGATAGCAGAGAGCTGGATCAGAAGAGGAGCAGTCAGGACTATAACTGGCACCCACATAGGATGCCAGTACTTCAGGCCAGAGCTTCAACCCGCTGTGCCACAGAGGCAGACCCTGCCAAATCTTAGCTAGTTGTTTTGTGGTTATGCAGTTTTTCAATCTCTTTGTAGATTCTGATTATTAATACTTAATGAGTAACATACTTGCAAATGATTTTTCTCATTCTGTTGGTTGCCTTTTCACTTTCCTGTTACTTTTGCCACATAGAACTTCTCAATTTGAAATAATTCCATTTGTTAATTTTGGCTTTGACTTCCTATGCCTCTGGGGTCTTTTTCCAAGAACACTTGGGCTGTGCCAATGCCTTGAGGGTTTCCCCTATGTTCTCAATTTCGTTGATGCTGTTAGGTCCTAGATTTAGATCTTTATTCCATGTTGAGAGAATTTTTGTGTAAGGTGAAAGGTAGGGGGTCTTGCTTTATACTTTTGCATGTAGAAACCCAGTTTTCCCAGCACCATTTATTGAAGACACTGTCCTTGCTTCAAAGATTGGTGTTAGCTCCTTGGTCAAATATAAGTTAGTTGTAGATGTTTGGATTGATTTCTGGGTTTTCTATTCTGTTCCATTGGTCTATCTATCTATTTTTTTTACTATTGCCAGGAAGTTTTGATTATAACTGCTCTGTAGTATGTCTTGAAACCTGGCATTGGCCGGCGCCGTGGATCAACAGGCTAATCCTATGCCTTGCGGCACTGGCACACCGAGTTCTAGTCCCGGTTGGGGCACTGGATTCTGTCCTGGTTGCCCCTCTTCCAGGCCAGCTCTCTGCTGTGGCCCAGGAGTGCAGTGGAGGATGGCCCAAGTCCTTGGGCCCTGCACCCCATGGGAGACCAGGAGAAGCACCTGGCTCCTGCCTTCAGATCAGCACGGTGCGTCGGCCACAGTGCACCGGCCACGGTGGCCATTGGAGGGTGAACCAACGGCAAAAGGAAGACCTTTCTCTCTCTCTCTGTCACTGTCCACTCTGCCTGTCAAAATAATAAAAAAAAAGAAACCTGGCATTGTGATGCCTCTGGCTTTGTTTTTGTTGTATAAGATCGCTGTAGCTACTCGAGGTCTCCTGTACCTCCATATGAATTTCTGTATCACATTTTCTAGATCTGGGAAGAATGGTATTTTGATTGGTATCATTTTGAATTCATAAATTGCTTTCAGAAGAATGGGCATTTTGATGATATTGATTCCCCCATTCCATGAACATGGAAGATTGTTACATTTTTACATATTTTTCTATTTCTTTAATATTTTGTAATTTTTATCACAAAGATCTTTGATATTGTTAGTTAATTTTATTTTAATGTATTTGATTTTTTGTAGCTATTATGAATGGCGCTGATCTTAGAAGTTCTTTCTCAACCATGACATTGTCAGTGTATTCAAAGGCTGTTGATTTTTTTGTACTGACTATATCCTGCCACCTATCAAATTCTTTTATGAGTTTCAATAGTCTCTTATTGGAGTCTTTTGGACCTATCTATCTATCTATATATTCTAGAATATAGAATTATATATATTGGCCGGCGCCACGGCTCACTAGGCTAATCCTCCACCTTGCGGTGCCGGCACACCGGGTTCTAGTCCTGGTCGGGGCGCCGGATTCTGTCCTGGTTGCCCCTCTTCCACGCCAGCTCTCTGCTGTGGCCAGGGAATGCAGTGGAGGATGGCCCAAGTGCTTGGGCCCTGCACCCCATGGGAGACCAGGAGAAGTACCTGGCTCCTGCCATCAGATCAGCGCGGTGCACTGGCAGCAGCGCGCTGGCCGTGGCAGACATTGGAGGGTGAACCAATGGCAAAGGAAGACATTTCTCTCTGTCTCTCTCTCTCTCACTGTCCACTCTACCTGTCAAAAAAAAGAATTATATATAGAATACAGATTTTATATATATATATATATAATCATATCATCTGCAAATAGGAATAATTTGACTTCCTCCTTTCTAACTTGTACCCCTTCTATTTCTTTTTCTTGCCTAATGGCTCTGCCTAAAACTTCCAGAACTCTATTGAATAGCTGTGGTTAAAGTGGGCATCCCTGTCTGGTACTGGATATCAGTGGGAATGCTTCCAATATTCAATATGATGCTGGCCTTTGGTAAGTCATAAATTGCCTTGTGTTGAGGAATGTTCCTTCTAAACCCAATTTGCTTAGAGTTTTCATGATGAAAGGCTTTTGTATTTTGTCATATGATTTCTCTGCACCTATTGAGATAATCATAAGGTTTTTGTTCTTCAATTTGTTAATGTGATGTATCACATTGATTTGCAATTGTTGAACCATCCCTGCATACCAGGGATAATTCCCACTAGGTCAAAGTGAGTGATGTTTTTGCTGTGTAGTTGGCTTTGATTGGCCAGAATTTTGTTGAGGTTCTTTGCATCTATGTTCATCAGGGAAATTGGTTTATAGTTCTCTTTCTCTGATGCATCTTCTCTGGGTTTAGGAATTAAGGTGATGCTGGCTTCATAGAATGGATTTGGGAGGATTCCCTCCCTTTTAATTGTTTTGAATAATTTAAGAATAATTTTAATTCTTCTTTAAATGTATGGTTGAATTCAGCAGTAAATCCATCCAGTCCTGGGCTTTATTTTCCTTGGGAGGGCCTTTATTAATGATTCAATTTCCATTTTGTTTACAGGTCTGTCTAGGTTTTCTATGTATTCATGGCTAAATTTAGGTAGGTTATATGTGTCCAGGAATCTATCTATTTCTTCTAGGTTTCCCAGTTTGTTGGCTTACAGCTCTTTGTAGTGGTTTCTGATGACTCTTTTTTTATTTCTGTCGTGTCTGTTGTTACATTTCCTTTTTCATCTCTATTTCATTGATTTGGGTCTTCTCTCTTTTTTATGGTTAGTTGGTTCCATGGTGTGTCAGTTTTGTTTATTTTTTTCAAAAAAACAGCTCTTCAGTTTGCTGATTTTTTTATTGCTCTTTTGGTTTCACTTTTGTTGATTACTTTAATTATTTCTTTTCTTCTACTAGTTTTGGGTTTGGTTTGCTGTTCCTTTTCTACATTCTTGAAGGACACAATGATAGTTCATTTATTTTGTGCCTTTCCAGTTTCTTGATGTAGGCAGCAATTGTTATATACCTTCCTCTTAACACTGCTTTTGCTGTATCCCACAATTTTGGTATCTTGTTTTGTTGTATTCATTTGTTTACAGAATTTTTTTATTTCTCTTTTGATTTTGTCTATGACCCACTGATCATTCAAAGAATGTTGTTCATTCTCCATGTGTTTGCACATGATGTAGAGATTCTTGAGTTGAATTCCAGCTTCATTGGATTGTGTTCAGAGAAGATGCACAGTATCTCATTTTTTTGGAATTCACTGAGACTCACTTTATGACCTATCATGTGGTCAATCCTAGAGAAAGTTCCATGCACTGGAGAAAAAAAATGTGTATCCTGTGTCTATGGGTAGAAGGCTCTGTAGTTATCTCCCAGATGTCTTTGGTTTATGATGTCGATTAATTTTGTTGTTTCCTTGTTGATTTTATGTCCATTGTTGAAACTGCAGTACTCATGTCCCGTTACTATTGTATTTGAGTCTATTTAAGCCTTTAAATCCCTTAACAATTCATTTAAATAGCCACATGCCCAGTAATTAGGTGGATGAATATTTATAAGTCATATCTTCCTGTTGAATTGATCTTTAATCATTATATAAGGTCTTTCTTTGTCTCTTTTAATAGTTTTTGTGTTAAATTATATTTTGTCTGATATTAGTATGGCCACAGTAGCTTGTTTTTGGTTTTGTTAGCATGGATTATATTTTTCCACCCTTTCACTTTCAGTCTGCCTGCATCTTTATTGGTAAGGTATGTTTCTTGTAGGCAGCAAATATATGGGTTATGATTTTAATCAATTCAGCCAGTCTGTGTCTTTTAACTGGGGAGTTGGCACCATTTACATTCAATGTGCCTATTGTTAAATAATGTCTTTGACTTACCATGTTTCCTTAAATATTCCTGTTTATGTATTTTGGATTTTATTTGTACTTTTTTGGGGGTCATTTGCTACATTCATCTTCTTTTGTAGTGATGTTCCTGTTTTTCCATTTCTGTGTGTAACACATCTTTGAGTATCTTTTGTATGGATGGGTATTTAAAAAATCTTTCAATTTCTGCTTCTTGTGGAAGATCCTTATTTCTCCTTCATTCATAAATGAGAATTTTGCAGGTTACAGTATTCTGGGTTGACATTTTTCTCTCTTAGGTCTTGGAATATGTCTCATCATTGTCTCCTTGACTGTAAGGTTTGCAATGAGAAGCCCAGGGTAAGCCTAATTGGGTTTCCTCTGAATGTGATTTGTCACTTCTCTCATGAATATTTTTTTTTTTTTTTTTTTTTGACAGGCAGAGTGGACAGTGAGAGAGAGAGACAGAGAGAAAGGTCTTCCTTTGCCGTTGGTTCACCCTCCAATGGCCGCCGCTGCAGCCGGCGCACCGCGCTGATCCTGGCAGGAGCCAGGAGCCAGGTGCTTTTCCTGGTCTCCCATGGGGTGCAGGGCCCAAGCACCTGGGCCATCCTCCACTGCACTCCCTGGCCATAGCAGAGAGCTGGCCTGGAAGAGGGGCAACCGGGACAGAATCCGGCGCCCCAACCGGGACTAGAACCCGGTGTGCCGGCGCCGCAAGGTGGAGGATTAGCCTATTGAGCCACGGCGCCGGCTCCTCTCATGAATATTTTAAGATCTGTTATTTGTGTTTCACTGAGGTGATTTTTGCCACAATATGTCATGGTGAAATTATTTTCTGGTCATTTCTATTAGAAGTTCTGTGTATTCCTTTTACTTGGATATCTCTTTCTTTCTTTTCAGATTGTGGAAGTTCTCTATTATCATTTTATGAAGAATGCCTTCTAATCCTTTCTCTCTTACCACAGCTTCTGAAATTCCTAGGAACCATAAGTTGCATCATTTGATAGAATCTTGTAGATCTCCAACCATGATTTTTAATTTTCTATTTTCTTCTTGTATTTGGTCTGTTTTATTTATGGAAGTTTGTCTTCTAGTTCTGATATTCTTTCTCCTGTTTCATCTATTCTTTTGCTAAGACTTTCCACTGAATTTTTATTTAGTCTTGGATTCTTTGTTTCCAGTGTTTCATTCTGGCTTCTCTTTAATATATGCATTTCATGTGAGCTCTTTTAATTTAGATCATGAATTTGTTTCTGATTGCTTATAAGTAATCTATTAATTTTCTGAATTCCTTTTCTGGCAAATCTGCAATCTTTTCTTTTTTCTTTTTTTTTCTTTTTTTAAAAAATATTTATTTGAAAGGTGGCATTACAGAGAGAAAGAGGGACCAACAGAGAGACATCTTCCATCTGCTGTTTTACTCCACAAATAGCTGCAGTGGTGGGTGCTGGACCAGCCAGCAGGCTAATACTCGATCCGAGTCTGCAACAAGGGTGGCAGTGGCCCCAGCATTTGGGGGCCATCCTCTGCTGCCTTTGCAGTGCACTGGCCAGGAGCTGAACTGGAACAGGAGCAGCCAGGACTTGAATTGGTGCTCTGATACAGGACACTGGCATCCCAAGGGTGGGCTTATTCTGCTGCACCACAACACTGGCTCCTAAATTCAAGAAATTTTTACAGTCATGACTACATTGGTTCAAACTGAAAACAGGTACCACTCTGCTAAGGAATACCCTTTACCTATGCAGGCTAAGTGGGACAGACCCTACTTGTCTCATGAATGGGGTTCTGTGACACAGACCTGGCCCAC
The DNA here is from genome assembly GCF_964237555.1 of Oryctolagus cuniculus. Classification (NCBI taxonomy): domain Eukaryota; kingdom Metazoa; phylum Chordata; class Mammalia; order Lagomorpha; family Leporidae; genus Oryctolagus; species Oryctolagus cuniculus. The sequence goes on from NC_091433.1 coordinate 94,750,294, forward strand.
TGGGGCTTTGCTTGGGTTCTGTGAGTTGGGGTTCCCAGCTTTAGAGATAAGACATCCACCACTCCACACACTTTCACAGAAAAATTTTACCAATTTTTTTTTTGTTTCAATTTTCGTGTTGGGTGACTACTTAGTAACAGAAGGTACAGATGCAGTCATTTTGCTGGGTTTCCTTGCAGAGGATGGTTAACAGTTTCATTGCCTCTGTAGTTTTCAAAGTGGAAATATTTTTACTGCTTTTAGGAACTGAAAAATACATCAGTGTTCTTACAAAGCATTCACATAGTACAAAAACACACAAAATATACAGCCATATAACCACCTACAGCAGTATATGTATAGGAAGGCTTCAGACACAAATATAATACATGAAATTAAAACTATTTACAGTTATAAAACCACCAAAAATAGGAATTTAACGAACATTTTTTAAAAAGATAATTTATTTGAAAGGCAGTGTTAAGAGAGAAAAGTCTTGCATGTGGTGGTTCACTTCCCAGATGGCTGTAACAGCTGGGGCCGGGCTGGATTGAAGACAGGAGCTCAGAGATTCTTCTGGGTCTCTCATGTGGGTGCTCTGCTGGTTTCCCAGGCACACTAGCATGGAGCTGATGAGAAATGGAGCAGCTGACACTTGAACTGGCATCCAAATGGGTTACTGGCATTGTAGGTAGTGGCTTAGCCTGCTATGCCTCAGCGCTGGTCCCAAAGTATCCACATGGTCACAATAGGAGGATTAAGTGAAGTTGCAAGGAGTCCATGAGATTGAAAATTCTCCTCCCCCCTTTACAAATTAAATGACAGAAGTAAGTACTTCACTTAGCAGTATGTCATACGTATCCTAAGACACAGCTAGGGAGTTTGCAAGTAGCTGCTCTCAGACAGTACAGTCTGGTGCTATACAGGCATGCAGGAGTAACTGCTTTGATGACACGCTTTTCTTTTTGAGGTCAAATACATTACTGAGGAGTCTGACAGGATGGGGAACTTGAAGACGCTTGGAGCTTAATGAAATCCAAATTGCTCAGCTGGATCTTCCTATCATTGTCAGTCCTCAAAACACTGGTGACAAACCTTTTACAGCTACTTTACTACTGTACAGGTATTCACCACCTATCCAGATTGAGATAAAGAAAAAAGAAATAAGATGACAGGGCTAGTGTGTGGTGTAGTGGGTAAGGCTACCACCTGTCATGCCAGTATCCCTAATCGGTGCCAGTTTGAGTCCTGGCTGCTCTACTTCTGCTCCAGTTCCCTGCTAACGGCCTAGGAAAGCAACAGAGGATGGCCCAAGTCCTTGGGTCCCTGCACCCATGTGGGAGACCAGAAAGAAGTGGGTTGTGGCCATTTGGGGAGTGAACCAGCAATGGAAGATCTCTCTCTCTCTCTCTGCCTCTTCCTCTATCTGTGTAACTCTGCCTTTCAAATAAATACATTAAAAATGATGAAACACCTCTATTTACAGACAAAATTCTTTTGAAAAAGTTTATTAACATTTTATGAAGCATTTGTTTTGAAGACTAAGTTTTGAAAGCCATGTAAACCAATCAAACCGAGTAAAGTTTTGGAATGAACATCTCAAATCATTTTAATACCTTTTTCTCATGGGATGACAACAGCATTATAATACTTTCTTATTTTTTATTAACATTAGCTCTTTTCAGATTAGTAGTAGCAAGTTCTGATTTTTAGTATAGGTTGTGTATCTCTTATTTGAAACACTTGGGGCCAGAAGTATTTTGTTTTCTGGGTTTTTCTGAATTTTCTAGTAGTTGCACAAGCATAATGAGATACCACAGGGATGGGAAGGGACCAAGCCTAAATATTAACTTCACGTAGGTTTTGTCAAGCTTTATGTACACAGCCTGAAGGCAGCAGGACACAGGGTGTGTAACACTGTCACGCTGTCCTGCTTGAGACACTGTGTTGGCAATGACAGGGCTTCAGACTGTGCAGTGTTCAGGAGTTCAGATTAGGGATGCTCAAACTGTACTGTGTTAAGGCAAGAGAGAAACATAATACTTTCCATTTATTTTTAAATTTCCTATGAACTACTTTCTAGTAAAAAACTGTTTGGTATTAAGTGTTTTTATCTCAAATTCTAAAAGTAACCATGGCCCTCAGCTGAACTGTACGCTCCCGGGCTTTCCTATCTTAGGGACATTTACACAGTAAATGCCATTTCAGTCACTGAGCTCTTCCTCATCACTGAAATAGGTGCTTTTCTTTATCCTCGGCCGTCTTGAGTCATCGGATGTGGAGGGACCCCCTGGACCGGGTCTCCATTTTCTTTGTTCTTCTTCAATTTTGGCTTGCTGGAAGGCTATGGCCTGGCTGAGGCTGTCCAGGGCAGGGTCTTCACCTTCATCTTCACTTTCTTCTACTTCCTCAATTTCTTCTTCTGGTTCAGGAACTTTCTTTTTTTTTCTTCTTTTCCTTCTTCTTTGGAGGTTGCCGTTCTCCAAGCATATTTTTAGGACAGGCATAACTTAAGTGTCCACTTTCCCCACATTCGTAGCACTTGGATTTATCAAAGTAGTTCCGTCTTCGGATGAATTCGGCTGCTCTTACATTGTCGATAGCAATGCTTGCTTTTATCACTCTACCGAATAACTGTTTGTTGTTTATCGCCCTGGTGCAGTTTTGCGCAATCTTTATCCAAAAACAAAATGAATGCAACCCCTTTACTCTTCCTGGTGTCTTTATCTTTCATTATAGTAACTTTACAACTTTGCCATACTTGGAAAAAATCCTGTATAGGTTGTTGTTCGTCAGGGAGAAGGGCAGGTTGGAGACATACACTGTGCTTTTACTGTGGGCCAATCCACCACTCATTTCTTCAGACGGGGTGGTGGCGCACGAGCCCCCGGCCCAGCCCACTCACCCCCGACTCCTGCTGTAGTTTTGCAGAGACCCGTGCATCGCGGGGGCCAGCCAGGAGCAGGCGCCGAGAAACCCAAATCCACAATCTTTTCTTCAACCTCCACTATTGAAGATTTATATTGCTCCTTTTGTGAGTTCATAAATTCTTCCTTATTCTTATTAAAGATTTTTCCTTTCTTCTTTGGCATTTTTGATTGGTGTCTCATTGATTTTATTTTTAAATTGATTTTCCTCTGCTATGAGCTGCTATATGTCTGTGCATTGCATATGGAAGCATACTACCCCACCCCCTGGAGCTCTGTTTATTTCTAGAGTGTGATGGATGTTTATATCAGTGCTTTGGTGCACTAAGCCCTGTCTTCTGGGGCCATGCACACTTCTCACTGTGCACGAAATGAGCTCAGGTTTTCATTGTTTAGGATTACTCCTTGATATACAGCTTACACAGTTGGGAAGATATCATTCTGAAAGTGAACCTGTTCCCAGGTGGGGCATGCTATGAGATGATCCCCACAATTCTGGGTGTGTGCATGTGAGGGAAACACAGCAGCTACCTGCTTATACTCAAAAATATAAATAAGCAATATGGCTTCTCCCTGCCAGCTGTAGGTCTGGTTGGGGGAGTAGGGAGACACAGATGTACCAGGACACACCCAACCTTTCTGTCCATTCCCCTACAATTTCTCTTTCTTCCCTCTTAGAACTTAAAATGCAGTTCACCAAGTTTCTCCACCCCCCACCATCTACAGCTCCATGGACTATCTCTCACCTGGTTTTCTGTGGAGGTTGTTTGCAATCTTGCTCACTCCCTCTGCTGCTCCTTCACTGAAGGTCTGCCACCTCACCCTCTTCTCTGCTCACCCAGTGTGGACCTGAGCAGTCTCTGGTGGACTCCTGGGCCATTCTGCATGAACATCTCAGGATTCTTCCACCGGCTTGTATCCCCTCTGCTAACTATCCATTTTTCCCTGCATGACTTTGAATGTCCCACTGCTACACTGCCATCTTGGTCACCTCCCTTGCATTGGCTTCTAATAGGAACAACAATTTGAGCAAGTGAAATTAATAAAATTAAAAAGGAAACAAAATTAAAGTATGATGAGAAGGAATGATAAAATTATACTGAAATTACTGTAAGTAAAATTAAATAATATGCTAGGAGCATTGATAACAATAAACAGATGAAAGTATATATGCTGGTGAAATTTTCAGTAAATGCATGATTCAAAGAATGTGAAAAACACACATTTACACAATAAAATATAATTCACTAAATAGAATAATGTTAAAATATAGCATTGTAGTTGGGAGTCTTCATTCTTTGCCATTTATTTATTTTAGGAAGTTAAGCAAAAGTTTTCAAAATCTACACCACTAATTTGAGCAGAATAATTCATCTTTCCTCATGAGTTCACAGGAATAGGATAACTCAGAATGTATATGTATTTAATATGTTATACTTAAGAATTGTGGATTCTAGCTCTTCAGAAAGACTTGGAAGATTTCTGTTGCTTGTGGATGGGAAATAAGTAAAAAGTCATAAAAGATGTCTTATTTTATGTAAATTAGAGAAAGGTGAATAAGTGCTGTGGTTATGTGGGGAGTATCTTCTTGATAAAGAGGGTGCAGGCTGCATGGCTCAAGTGCATGTAACAAAGGGATTTTATCTGAGGGATAAATCCATCATCTCCAGTGACATTGAATACGGCCTGAAGGGTTGACAGAAGGCAGAATGCCAATTAAGACTGTGAGGTGCTCCCCTTTTCTCACCCTATCATGGGTGACCATACTAAAACAGCCGAGGTAGAACACTACAGCCGGCTTTGGGAACACCTGGTCTCTCTCCATGGATGGAGCAGACTTGTGGGGAAAGAACAGATCCTCTGCTCTCTGTGACTGTGGGCTATCAACATTATATGGCTGGGGATTCTGTGAGTGCATGATAGAACAAGAGGCACTGCTGTGTCTCTGGGAACCACTGTGCCTGTCTTCAGAGGATCAGGGTTCCATGAGCATTTGTGACAGGCCACTGTATAGGGATTTTGCACTCACTGAGGACCACACATATCCTTTGTGCAATTCAGGTGCCTATGTGGGTGGGGCGTGTAGCAACTGTGAGCTTGTATAGGGCATTGATCACCTTGGCAGAGAAGAAGTGAAGCAGTGATCACACAGCCAACATGATGGTAATCCTTCTACTGACAATAGAGCTCTACCATGCCCAACTTGCTGTCACCCTGGACTCTTGAACCACTCTGGATTACAGCGCTGAGCTCTCTGGCCCCAAGCAAAACACACCTCTGAATATTGACTAAAGGAGAAGGAGAAGCCATTACACTATGCCACAGTGGAATAATTCAAAGATAAAAATCATCAGAGGAGAAAGTCAACACATGGTTCCACAAGTGCCTAAAAATAAATGTATAAATATGAGAAACATGAAATAGGAAGACAATATGACTCCTCCAAAAGAACATAACAATTCCATGTTGGAATATAACAATTCAATGTTAGAACATAAAAATGAAGAGACTGAAGACATTCAAAAAGGATTCTAAAGAATGATCATATAACTAACAAAAAATGAGAAACAAATTAATGAGTTAAAGAAATCCATTCACTACACTGATGAAAAATTTTGCTGGGAGATAGAGATAGTTAAAGTAAATCAAACTGAAATATTAGAAATAAAGAATTCTATATATCAAATAAAAACTACAGTGGAAAGCCTTATCAACAGAATTAATGAGGCAGATAAAAGAATATTTGAGCTATTAGACAAATCCTAAGAAATATCACTCAGACCAAAAAAAAGAAACAATAAAAAATGTTTTCCAGATTTATGAGTTATTATCAATTGACCTAGTACACAGGTCTCAGGAATTCCTGAAGATGTGGATATAGACAAAGGATTAAAAGGCCTATTCAGTGAAATAATGTAGGAAATCCCCTAGTTTGGAGAAAGAAGGGGACATCCAAGTACAGGAAGTACATAGAACTCTAATGTACATGATTAAAGAGATACTCCCCACAACACATTATAGTCAAACTTTGATGCATAAAACATAAAGAAACAGTTATAGAAACACAAGATTACCTTTAGAGGATCTTTAATTGGGTTGACAGCTGATTTTTCATAAGAAACTCTGGAGGCCAGGAGACATGGAAGAGACATAGTCCAAGTCCTAAAAGAAAAAAAAAAATTCTCTCAACCATGAGTACTGGGCCCTCCAAAACTCCCATTTATAAATGAAGGTGAAATAACTTCCAAAACAAACAAAAAAGTGAAAAATTGTCAACACTCTTCCAGCCTTACAAATGATACTTAATGATAGGCTACACAGAAAGACAGAGAAAGATAGTCAACATTAAAGAGTGTGAAGAGAGAAAACATCCTAGAAAGAGTCCAAAGGAAACCCAAAGCAAAAAATAGGAATATTTTTGGGAAAATGACAGAACCGAGGCATTATTTATCAATAATAACCTTGAATGTAATGACCTAAACTATCCAATTAAAAGAAATAAACTGGATGAACAAATTAAAAAGCAAGACTCAACTATTTGCTGCTTACAAGAAACACACATCAACAAAAATATACAGAAACTGAAAGTATAAGAATGCAAAAATATATTATGTGATAATGTAAAGCAAAAAAGAGCAGGGGTGGCCATAGTAATAGAAAAAATGTTAAAAGAGATATAGAAAGGAATTATTGATTAATTAATGATTAAGGGATGGATTCAGTGTGATGATTTGTCTATAATAAATGTATATGCACCCACTTCCAGGGAACCTAGCTATTTAAAACAAATGACAATGCATTTAAAGAGAAACATAGACTCTAATGCAATATTAACATTGGGATTAAACACCCCACTTTCATCAATGGATAGAACAGCTACACAAAAAAATCAACAAAGAAAGAACAGTCCTAATCTACATTCAGAAGCAAAAGCACCTAATTGATATCTACAGAACATTTCATCACACAGCTTCAGATTAGATTTTTTTTTCTATCATTGCATTCAAGTTCCTCTACGATATACCATATGCTAGGCCATAAAGCAAGTTTCAAAACATTCAAATAAACGTATTTTTAATAATTAGTTTGGAATGGAGCTAGAAATTAACAACTTAAGAAACTCCAGAAAATATACAAACACATGGAAAATGAATGACATATTCCTGAATGGACAGTGATTCATAGAATCAATAAAAAGAAAGTAAAAAAAAATCTTGCAAGTGAATGAAGATGGCAACACAACATATAAAAAGTTGTGATCAGCGCGGTGTGCCGGCCGCAGCGCGCCGGCCGCGCCGGCCATTGGAGGGTGAACCAACGGCAAAGGAAGACCTTTCTCTCTGTCTCTCTCTCTCACTGTCCACTCTGCCTGTCAAAAAATAAAAAAAATAAAAAATAAAAAAAAAAACGTGTGATGGAGAAAAATATTTCAGGGAAGGCTCATATCAATTAATGCCTATGCAAATAATTGGAAAGGATTCAAAGAAATAATTTAACAATGCAACTAAAGGATCTTAAAAAATTAATAGGAGGAAAGAAATAATCAAAATTAGAGAGGAAGTAGACAAAATTGAAAAAAAAAAGATCAGTGACATGATGATTTGTTTCAAAAAATAAGTGAAATTGGTACACCATTGATCCAAATAACCAATAAAAAGAGAGGGCCCAAATTCATATAATCAGTTATGAAAAAAGAAAATGTTATAAGAAGATACCACACAAATAAAAAGAATAGGTAATTATTCCAAATTGCTATATGCTAAACAATTTGAAATTCTAAAAGAAATGGATAGAGTTCAGACACAAGCAATCTACAAAAATTTAGTTAGGGAAATATACAAAACCTCAGTAGATTAATTTAAAAAATTCAGATTGACCGGTAATAAAGACCATCACCAAAAAAAAAAAAAATGTCTAGGACTCAATTGTTTCACTGCTGGATTCTACCAAACATTTAAAGAAGAAAAAAATTTTTCTTCACAAACAATTTAAAACAATGGAAAGGGTGGGTATCATCCCAAACTCATTTTATGTAGCCAACATCACCTTAATCTAGCAATACACATCAGAAAAAGTGTTCACCTGAGTCAAGTGGGATTTATCCCTGTTATGCTGGAATTGTTCAAACATTTGCAAATCAATAAATGTGATACATTACATTAACAAACTGAAGAAAAAAATCCACATGACTATCTCAATAGATGCAGAGAAAGCATTTGATGAAATACAAGATTCTATTATGATGAAAATCTTAAAACAATTTGGGTGTAGAAAGAATACCTCTCAATACAATCAAGGCGATTTACTACAACCCCACAGCCAGCATCCTATTGAATCCAAAGCATAACCCCTAAAATATGGAACCAGAGAAGGATGACCACTCTCACCATTGCTATTTAACATTATCCTGGAACGTTTAGCCAGAGCCATTAGACAAGCAAAAAATCAAAGGGATAAAAATTGGAAAGGAAGAAGTCAAACTATCCCTGTTTGCAGATGACATAATTCTATATATAAGGGATCCACTGAGAGACTACTGGAATTCACAAGAGTTTGGTAAAGTCACAGGATATAAAATCAGCACACAAAAATCAATAGCCTTTTATAAAAAGACAAAGCCATGGCTGAGAAACAACTTTTAAGATCAGCTCCTTTCACAATGGCTCAAAAAAGAATTAAGTATTTCGAATGAATTTACCAAAGATATCAAAGATCTCTACACTGAAAATTATAAAACATTGAAGAAACAGAAGGCAGTAAAAATTGAAAAAATCTTTCATGTTCATGTGTTTGAAGAATCAACATTATCAAAATTTCTGTAATACCTAAGACAATTTACAGATTCAATGTGATCCCAATCAAAATAACAATGATATTCTTTGCAGAACTAATAAAAATGATGCTAAGATTCGTATGGAAACACAAGAGACTCTGGGTAGCTAAAGCAATATTTATTATACAACAAAAACAAAACTGGAGGCATTACAATAAATGATTTCAAAACATACTACATGGTAATTATAATCAAAACAATCTGGTTCTAGCACATGGACAGATGTGTAGAGAAATGGAACAGAATAGAAATTACATAAATCAACCCACAAATCTATAGCCAACTTATCTTTGAAAAAGGAGCTAAAATTAATCCCTGGAGCAAGGACAGTCTCTTCAACAAATGGTTCTGGGAAAACTGGATTTCTGGATGCAGAAGTATGAAACTATAATCATATCTTACACTTTACAAAAAAAAAAAAAAACCACTTGAAATCTATCAAAGACCTGAATTTATGACCTGATGCCATCAAATCACTAGAAAATATTGAGAAAATTCATGAAGACATTGCCACAGGCAAAGACTTCTTGGAAAACACCCCAAGAGAACAAGCAATCAAATATAAAATTGACAAATGAGATTGCATCAAGCTGAAAAGCATCTGCCCTCTTAAAAAAAAAAAAAACTCACCAAAGTGAAGACACACCAACAGAAAATATTTGCAAACTATGCAATGGATAAAGGGTTAACATCTAAATTCTATAAAGAGCTCAATAAATTCAAAAACAACAAAACAAATAACCCAGTTAAGAAATGGGCAAAGGCCTTAAATAGGCATTTTTCAAGAGAGGAATTTCAAATGGCCAACAGACACTTGAAAAATGCTCATGATCACTAGTCATCAGGAAAGTGTAAATAAAAACCACAATTAAGTTTCACCACTCCTGATAGATTGGCTTTCATACAGAAATCAGCAAACAACATATGCTGGTGAGGATAGGGTGAACAAGGCACCCTGATGCACTGTTAGTAGGAATTTAAACTGTTACAGCTACTGTGGAAGATAGTGTGGGGATACCTCAGAAATCTGAATATAGACCTACCATATGATCCAGCCATCCCACTTTTGGAAAATCAAATACAATCAGCATATGAATCATCTGTACTTCCATGTTCATTGTAGCACAATTCACAATAGCTAAGATGTGGAGTCAACATAGGTGTCCAGTCCATCAACTGATGAAAGGATATAGAAATCAAGGTATAAATATGTAACTTATGCAGTACTACTCAGCTGAATAAAAAAATGAAACCCTGTATTTTGCAACAATATAGATTCAACTGGAAACCATTATACTTAGTGAAATAAGCCATTCCCAGAAAGACAGATTCCTTACATTTCACTTGATGTGAGATGACTAATACAGTTCCTAAAATATAATATATTGGAGTGAAATGGACATTTTGAGATTTAATGATTGCTTACAGACCTTGTCTCTTGGGTAGTTTATTTTCTTCATACTATTTGTTGAGCTATTTAACTTCATGTAAAGTTAATTTTGCAATCATTAAATAAACTGAAAATTTTTGTAAACATTTTGAGTGTTAATGGGAAATGGAAGATGAAGAAAAGCTGGAGCATGTTCAAGAGGGAGGGTAGGATAGAAAGTATCACTATGGTCCTAAATCTGTATATATGAAATGCATGATACTTGTATAAGTTAAATAAAATCAAAATATCAGTCATCTAGAAAAAAAATATTCTAAAATTCACATGGAAACACACACACTCAATATTATAAAATCAGTATTATATAACAAAAACAATGCAACACAATATCAGATATAATACTGGCAGCTATAATCAAAACAGCCTGGTACTGACAGAAAAATAGACATATAGAGCATTGCAACATGATAGAAACCCCAGAAATCATTCCATACATCTATATTCAATTGATTTTTGACAAATGAACTAAAATCAATTCCTGAAGAAATGGCAGTCTTCAAAAAATGATGTTGGGAAATTGGATCCCCTCATGGCCAAAGGATGAAACAAGATGCCAACCTTACACCTTATACAGAAATCAACTCTAAATGGATCAGAAATCTAAATCCATAACCTGATTTCATCAAATTACTAGAGAAAAACTCTGAAAAATCTTGGCATTTGGAAGAACTTCTTGTAAAAGACCCCAGAAACATAGGCAATCAAAGCAAAAATAGATAAATGGTATTACATCAAGCTTAAAAGCTTAAAGGAAACAATCAACAAAGTAAAGAGGCCATTATTAGAATGGGAGAAAATGTTTGAAAACTATTGAACTGGTAAAATATCCCATCAGTATATATAAAGAATTCAATAGACTCAACAAAAGCAAAGCAATGCAGTCAAGAAATGGGCATAGGACATGAATAGGCATTTTTAATGATGAAGTTCAAATGGCTGACACATAAAAAGCTGTTCAGGATCACTACACATCAGGGAAATGGAAACACAAAACAAAATGAGGTTTCACCTGACATTGGCTAGAATGGCTAACACCCAAAAATAAAAGTAAAAACCAGTAAATGCTGGTAAGGATGTGAGGGGAAAAAGTATCTTTAAATGGTGTTGGTGGGAATGTAAACTAATACAATCATTATAGAAGACTGAATGAAGATTCCATAGAAATCTAAAAATATACCTACCATAAGATGTAGCCTTCCTATTCTTGGGAATTTACCTAAATGAAATAAAATCAACATATGAAAGACTTATGTGTAGCTCCACGATTTTTTCAGTTCAATTCACAATAGCTAAGATATGGAATCAACCCTAATAGCCATAAACTAAAGACTGGACAAAAAGTTTATATATATGTATAATATATATAATTAGATATATATTATACATATACGCATATGTTATACATATATGTAAATACATACATTTACATATAAATTTAAATATAAATAAATTTACATGCATATATGTAAATATATACATATAAAATATATACATTTATGTTTACTTATATACATGTATACATATGTATGTTTGCTTATAGATATATATATATATACATATATATATACACACACATACAATGGAATACTACTCATCCATTCAGAAAATGGAATCCTGTCTTTGCAATTAAAAGGATACAATTAGAAACCACTTTGGTTAATGAAATAAGCCAGGTCCAAAAAAACAAATATGCTTTCCCTGATTTGTGATTTAAAAATGTAATGTATATGATCAAAATTAACATCTTAAAATTTGATTATTGTCTATATTCTTGAGGAACAGGGTTTTTTCTACTTACTATTTGCTGAACTCTTGGTTTAGTGGAGGTTGAGCTTGTGCAATACAAACTGAAAATGAGTCATTGTGAAAATTAAGGGGGAAAATAGTAAAGGAAACAGGAGGAAAGTTCAGAGAATGGGTAGGAAAGAGGTGAGCATGTAAAGTATTATTTTCTTAAAACTGCATATATGAAATAAATGATTTTTCAACTTATATGAATAAAAAGTTAAAAAGAATGTGATATGTAAGTATGCACACTCTATAGAAAGAATAAAAGCCAGTAACCAGTAGTCTTACTTCCTACTTAGACTAGGGCACTTATGATACGCAATGGTGAAACTAATAAAATCAAAGAAAAATAAAAATGCCATTTGTTTTGCCATATAAATTGTGAGTATTTGTACAGAACTGAGTAGCTTGGTAGTAGTAATTACTAAGTGCCAAGCAAATGCAAGGGAATCCAATGAAAAGTCTTTTTTTGATTTCTTTATTACGTTCAATTATTCACTTTTAACAGATCCAATATATTACATATTACAGGAATTAAATCGAGAGAAAATGTCGCATTACAGAAAAATCCTAAAGGGAGGATTCTATCACTAGAATGAAACTTAAAATTTTCAATGTAATTAATAAATTTGGAGTTTTCCAAAACTCCAAAATTGGAAAAAAGATGTGTGATTCTCAAACCATGGCAAAGAATACTGGTGTATGATCATTCAGAGATAATGTGCATGGGAAAGATCCAAAGACAACTTAAAAGTTTTTTAAGTAGCTGTCAATCTTACAAGGAAAAAGCCAATCAAGATGTATGAAGACTGAAGATGCTAGGAACAAGATATACTGAAATTATATATAGAGGATAGCATTGAATTCAAAGGCAAAAGAAAAAGAGATGTAAATGTAATGATAAAAATAAGGCAACTGTGTGTGAAAACTGTATATTTCAGGAAAACGGGTGAATACAAATAAAATATGAGCAAATATAATAATTAAGTTTCCATTAATATGACATGTAAAAATCATATAAACTTTGCAGGAACTAAATTCCACAAAATATCATGTTCCTTCCAAAGTAATCTTAAAGAAACAATTCCTGCATCTAGAAGTATGCTATTAAAAATTTCAACATCAGTAGGATATATAATTCCATAAAAATCCATACAGGGTTAAAAAAATCCTTGAAAGAATAAAATAGTACCCCAGACCTAGATGGCTCTGAGAAGTTTTGAATATAAAAAGTGGTTAAGTTACTTTCACAATTTTAAAGGAATTGAAAACACAATGAAAAATTGAACAAATTTATCCAAATATTCACAGTGCTGCTACTGGTACATACTATGATTTGATGACATAATTGGGCAATATTCATAAATTCCAATCCAAAGCAAAGATTAAAATATTCCTCATACTAGAGTGCAAATTATAGGGTGGTTACTATTAGTAGAATTGTTATTTTGTAGGAGAGAAAACAAAGTGATAAGAAAATTTAAGGGAATCTGTTAAAGTACATTTCATATGGGAAATATGGATAAATGAATGAAAATAATACAAAGATCTTGGAAATTATCATGCAAATCTCACGGAAAGATATTTCTATTTACTGATATACTTAGGAAATTCAAAAATTTATAGTCATCTGAACGACCAGGAAATTCCCCTGCAAATTGAGAATGGTGGGTCAAGAAGGCTTTGAAAATTATGGGGACATAAAATAGATGCAAAAGAATTCAGATAATATCTACCTTATTGATGTCACCAAAAAAAAAAAAAAAAAAAAAGCAAAGATGGCCTAAATATAGTAGTAGACCTGGCTTATAATAGGATGTTGATGATATAAAATAGTCAAATAATCAATTAAAAGACAACAATAATTAAACAATGCGGCCAGTACCATGGCTCAATAGGCTAATCCTCTGCCTTGCAGCACCAGCACACCGGGTTCTAGTCCCGGTCAGGGTGCTGGATTCTGTCCCGGTTGCCCCTCTTCCAGGCCAGCTCTCTGCTGTGGCCAGGGAGTGCAGTGGAGGATGGCCCAAGTGCTTGGGCCCTGCACCCCATGGGAGACCAGGAGAAGCACCTGGCTCCTGCCTTTGGATCAGCACGGTGCGCCGGCCGCAGCGCACTGGCCACGGTGGCCATTGGAGGGTGAACCAACTGAAAAGGAAGACCTTTCTCTCTGTCTCTCTCTCTCACTGTCCACTCTGCCTGTCAAAAAAATAAATAAATAAAATAAAACAATGCACAACCTAAAAATGTACATTTTTATATAACCTAAATTCTAGTTAATGGAAGTAGCAGTGATCAATAATGAAGGAGCAATAATAGTATCACAACATATACAAGAGAATTGGGGGAACCAACGTCTATTAAATGTGCACTTAACTTGAGAAATGAAATAAAAAGCAAAGAGAATGAAAACTCTATATCATTTATATAAAAAATCTTAAATAAAAGATACATTTACATCTACACTTTGAATATATCAAGAACCAATGATTTACTTACACTCATATAAACCGCCAAAAATTAAAAATATATAATCTGGAGGCAGAATAATAATATGGGCTAGAAGTGCTTTTGATCAACCATAAAAATAAAACTGGCGAAAATATAATTGAAAATGAATCTTGATGTGAATGGAATGGGAGAGGGAGCAGGAGATGGGAGGGGTGCAAGTGGGAGGGAAATTATGGGGGGGAGGAAGCCATTGCAATCCATAAACTGTACTTTGGAAATTTATATTTACTAAATAAAAAAAAGAAAATTAACAAAATTTTGAGTATGCTGATATCCTTTCAATGTTAAAAGCCAAGTAGCATGCTAATAGGTTTAGTCCTAGTATAGGCTTCCATTGGTTTACTTTTCATATACACAGGTGGGAAAAATAAACTCAAAGATAAAACAAAATATACAAAAGATGTATACTTGTTACAATATAAATTATAATTACATTACTGTGAATTCAGTTATTTGAAAATAATAAAAATGTGACAAGCACATATAAGGGATTTTTGTAAATAATAGTCCATTACATATAAATTAAAAATAGAAAAAAAAAGAAAAAAGTATGCAAATAAAGCAAAATTATGCCAATAACAAGAAAAAATAAAAGTGAATATATTTATATCTAAAGCTACACATTCAAAATTTGTATAACTTACTTATCATTGGAATGGTATAGTTCAGAGTCCCTTAATAATGCACTCTCTTGTCATTACAGTAATATAAATAAAACATCATATGGTAGCTCATACCCTGCTTGTGTTCACCTAACAATATCTAAAATTAAATAAACCAGAAATTGAATTGTAGGATTAAAAACCAGGTCAAGATCCTTGCCCTTACATAATTGTCAAAATGTCATAACGTGTACCAGTATCTAGATCTACAAAAGAAAATTTTAATCATCAAAAAACTGAATATTCAATGATTCAGAGTACTATAAAAATTAAGAAATACATCTTAATATCGGACAACATAAACTTTACCACAAAAACTGTTAAGAGAGACAAAGAGGGACACTATATAATGATTAAGGGATCAATACAACAAGAAGATATAACAATTATCAATGTATATGCACCTAACTACAGGGCACCAGTTTATCTAAAAGATTTGTTAACGGACTTAAAGGGAGACTTAGACCCCAATACAATAGTACTGGGGGACTTCAACACTCCACTCTCAGAAATAGACAGATCATCAGGACAGAAGATCAACAAGGATACAGTAGATTTAAACGACACTGTAGCCCAAATGGATCTAACAGATATATACAGAACTTTCAATCCTACAGCTAAAGATTTTACATTCTTCTCAGCAGTACATGGAACCTTCTCTAGGATTGACCACATACTAGGCCATAAAGCAAGTCTCAGCAAATTCAAAAGAATTAGAATCATACCATGCAGCTTCTCAGACCATAAAGGAATGAAGTTGGAAATTAGCAACTCAGGAATCCCTAGAGCATACGCAAACACATGGAGATTGAACAACATGCTCCTGAATGAACAATGGGTCATAGAAGAAATCAAAAGAGAAATCAAAAACTTTCTGGAAGTAAATGAGGATAACAGCACAACATACCAAAACTTATGGGACGCAGAAAAAGCAGTGTTAAGAGGAAAGTTTATATCAATAGGTGCCTACATCAAGAAATTGGAAAGGCACCAAATAGAGGGGCTTTCAATTCACCTCAAGGATCTAGAAAACCTACAGCAAACCAGACCCAAATCTAGTAGGAGAAGAGAAATAATTAAAATCAGAGAAGAAATCAACAGGATTGAATCAAGAAAAACATTCCAAAAATCAGCCAAATGAAGAGCTGGTTTTTTGAAAAATAAACAAAATTGACACCCCATTGGCCCAACTAACTAAAAAAAGAAGAGAAAAGACTCAAATCAATAAAATCAGAGATGAAAAAGGAAACGTAACAACAGACACCACAGAAATAAAAAGAATCATCAGAAATTACTACAAGGACTTGTATACCAGCAAACAGGGAAACCTATCAGAAATGGATAGATTCCTGGACACATGCAACCTACCTAAATTGAACCAGGAAGACATTGAAAACCTAAACAGACCCATAACTGAGACAGAAATTGAAACAGTAATAAAGGCCCTCCCAACAAAGAAAAGCCCAGGACCAGATGGATTCACTGCTGAATTCTACCAGACATTTAAAGAAGAACTGACTGCAATTCTTCTCAAACTATTCAGAACAATAGAAGAAGGGGAAATCCTCCCAAATTCTTTCTATGAAGCCAGCATCACCTTAATTCCTAAGCCAGAAAAAGATGCAGCACTGAAAGAGAATAATAGACCAATATCCCTGATGAACATAGATGCAAAAATCCTCAATAAAATTCTCGCCAATAGAATGCAACAACACATCAGAAAGATCATCCACCCAGACCAAGTGGGATTTATCCCTGGTATGCAGGGATGGTTTAATGTGCGCAAGACAATCAATGTGATACACCACATTAACAGACTGCAGAAGAAAAACCATATGATTATCTCAATAGATGCTGAGAAAGCATTTGATAAAATACAACACCCGTTCATGATGAAAACTCTAAGCAAACTGGGTTTGGAAGGAACATTCCTCAATACAATCAAAGCAATCTATGAAAAACCCACAGCCAACATCCTATTGAATGGGGAAAAGTTGGAAGCATTTCCACTGAGATCTGGTACCAGACAGGGATGCCCACTCTCACCACTGCTATTCAATATAGTTCTGGAGGTTCTAGCCAGAGCTATTAGGCAAGAAAAAGAAATTAAAGGGATACAAATTGGGAAGGAAGAACTCAAACTATCCCTCTTTGCAGATGACATGATTCTGTATTTAGGGGACCCAAAGAACTCTACTAAGAGACTATTGGAACTCATAGAAGAGTTTGGCAAAGTGGCAGGATAGAAAATCAATGCACAAAAATCAACAGCCTTTGTATACACAGACAATGCCATGGCTGAGGAAGAACTTCTAAGATCAATCCCATTCACAATAGCTACAAAAACAATCAAATACCTTGGAATAAACTTAACCAAGGACGTTAAAGATCTCTACGATGAAAATTACAAAACCTTAAAGAAAGAAATAGAAGAGGATACCAAGAAATGGAAAAATCTTCCATGCTCATGGATTGGAAGAATCAATATCATCAAAATGTCCATTCTCCCAAAAGCAATTTATAGATTCAATGCAATCCCAATCAAGATACCGAAGACCTTCTTCTCAGATCTGGAAAAAATGGTGCTGAAATTTATATGGAGGCACAAGAGACCTCGAATAGCTAAAGCAATCTTGTACAACAAAAACAAAGCCGGAGGCATCACAATACCAGATTTCAGGACATACTACAGGGCAGTTGTAATCAAAACAGCATGGTACTGGTACAGAAACAGATGGATAGACCAATGGAACAGAATTGAAACACCAGAAATCAACCCAAACATCTACAGCCAACTTATATTTGATCAAGGATCTAAAACTAATTCCTGGAGCAAGGACAGTCTATTCAATCAATGGTGCTGGGAAAATTGGATTTCCACATGCAGAATCATGAAGCAAGACCCCTACCTTACACCTTACACAAAAATCCACTCAACATGGATTAAAGACCTAACTCTACAACCTGACACCATCAAGTTATTAGAGAACATTGGAGAAACCCTTCAAGATATTGGCACAGGCAAAGAGTTTCTGGAAAAGACCCGGGAGGCACAGGCAGTCAAAGCCAAAATCAACTATTGGGATTGCATCAAATTGAGAAGTTTCTGTACTGCAAAAGAAACAGTCAGGAGAGTGAAGAGACAACCGACAGAATGGGAAAAAATATTTGCAAACTATGCAACAGATAAAGAGTTAATAACCAGAATCTACAAAGAGATCAAGAAACTCCACAAAAACAAAACCAACAACCCACTTAAGAGATGGGCCAAGGACCTCAATAGACATTTTTCAAAAGAGGAAATCCAAATGGCCAACAGGCACATGAAAAAATGTTCAAGGTCATTAGCAATCAGGGAAATGCAAATCAAAACCACAATGAGGTTTCACCTCACCCCGGTTAGAATGGCTCACATGCAGAAATCTACCAACAACAGATGCTGGCGAGGATGTGGGGAAAAAGGGACACTAACCCACTGTTGGTGGGAATGCAAACTGGTCAAGCCACTATGGAAGTCAGTCTGGAGATTCCTCAGAAACCTGAAGATAACCCTACCATTCGACCCAGCCATCCCACTCCTTGGAATTTACCCAAAGGAATTTAAATTGGCAAACAAAAAAGCGGTCTGCACCCTAATGTTTATTGCAGCTCAATTCACAATAGCTAAGACCTGGAACCAACCTAAATGCCTATCAACGGTAGACTGGATAAAGAAATTATGGGATATGTACTCTTTAGAATACTATACCGCAGTAAGAAAGAACGAAATCCAGTCATTTGCAACAAAATGGAGGAATCTGGAACACATCATGCTGAATGAAATAAGCCAGTCCCAAAGGGACAAATACCATATGTTCTCCCTGATCGGTGACGACTGACTGAACACCAAGAGGGAAACCTGTGGAAGAGAAATGGACACTATGGGAAATGGTGACTTGATCAGCATAACCCTGACTGTTAATGAACAACTTAATACATTATCCCTCTTAGTATTTTTTTTGTCTGTTCTACTTAATATGACTGGTTTAATTCTGTAATTAATACACAGTTATTCTTAAGTGTTGAAAATTAACTGAAATGTGATCCCTGTTAAACATAAGAGTGGGAATAAGAGAGGGAAGAGATGTATAATTTGGGACATGCTCAAGCTGACTTGCCCCAAATGGTAGAGTTAGAAACATACCAGGGGATTCCAATTCAATCCCATCAAGGTGGCATGTGCCAATGCCATCTCACTACTCCAAGTGATCAATTTCAGTTCACAATTGATCATAATTAAAGGACTAAGAGTCAAAGGGAGCACATAAACAAGTCTAGTACCTGCTAACACTAACCGATAGAAGAAGTAATGGGGAGAGTGATCCAACATGGGAAGTGTGATACTCAGCAGACTCATAGAATGGCAGATGTCCTAAATAGCACTCTGGCCTCAGAATCAGCCCTAAAGGCATTCGGATCTGGCTGAAAAGCCCATGAGAGTATTTCAGGCATGGAAAGCCAAGACACTCTGGAAAAAGATCTCTGCGAGTGAGATCCCAGTGGAAAGAACAGGTCTTCAAAGAAGGAGGTACCTTTCTCTGAAGGGAGGAGAGAACCTCCACTTTGACTATGACCTTGTCTAAACAAGATAAGAGTCGGAGAACTCAGAGGGCTTCCATAGCCTTGGAAACTCATGACTGGAGCATAGGGAGATTACTGATGCCATAGACAGGAGTGTCAATTGGTAAAGTCAACAACAGGAGTCACTGTGCACTTACTCCTCATGTAGGATCTCTGTCCTTAATGTGCTGTGCATTGAGATTTAATGCTATAACGAGTACTCAAATAATATATTTCACTTAGTGTTTCTATGGGGGTGCAAACTGTTGAAATCTTTACTTAATGCATACTAAACTGATCTTCTGTAAAAAAAAAAAAAAAGAAATTATCAATTCCCAACTTGACTCTCACTGGGATTAAACATGACAATAGGTCTGCTCTGATTTCATCATCATTTAAAAAAAATCATCTATTATTTTTCACTTTATGTTTCTGTGTGGGAGCAAACTGTTGAAATCCTTACTTAATGTATACTAAGCTGATCTTCTTTATATTAAGATAATCGAAAATGAATCTTGATGTGAATGGAAGGGAAGAGGGAGTGGGAAAGGGGAGGGTTGTGGGTGGGAGGGACGGTATGGGGGGAAGCCATTGTAATCCATAAGTCATACTTTGGAAATTTATATTCATTAAATAAAAGTTAAAAAAAAAAGGGATTCAGATCAGTAAGGACAAAGTCAAACTATCATTATTAGCAGATGCTAGGATCTTATATAGAGAGAGGAACCAAAAGACTCAACTAAGAGACTACTGGAACTCATAAGAGTTTGATAAAATAGCAGGATATAAAATCAGTGCACAAAATCAACAGCCTTTTCATACACAGACAATGCCATGGCTGATAAAGAGCTTCTAATATCAATCCCATTCACAATAGCTACAAAAAAATTAAATAACTTGGAATAAATTTAACCAAGGATATCAAAGATCTCTATGGCAAGAATTACAAATCTCTAAAGAAAGAAATAGAAGAAGACAGAAAAAAATGGAAAAAGCTTCCATGTTCATGGATTGGAAGAATCAACATCATCAAAATGTCCATTCTTCCAAAAATAATTTACAGATTCAATGCAATACCAATCAAAATACCAAACACATTCTTTTCAGATCTAGAAAAAAATGATGCTGAAATACATTTGGAAACATAAGAGGACTAGGATAGCTAAAGCAGTCTTATACAACAAAAATAAAGCCAGAGGCCTAACAATACCAGATTTCAAGACATGCTACAAGGCAATTATAATCAAAATAGCCTGGTACTGGTACAAAAACAGATGGATAGACGAATGGAATGGAATAGAAATCCCAGAAATCAATTCAACCATTTACAACCAACTTATATTTGACCAAGGAGCTAAAAATATTCCCTGGAGCAAGGACAGTCTCTTCAACAGATGGTGCTGGGAAAACTGGATTTCCACATGCAGAAATATGAATCAGGAACCCTACCTTACACCTTACACAAAAATGGATATATTTTAGAAACTACATTAATGTTATAGAAGATAAATTTACCAAAAAGGCCATTAAAATTACATTAAGAGAAAATTATCCTGGAAATATAAATTGGAGGTGATATTAATTAACAGAAATAAATAAAATGTCAGCTTTTAAAAGTCAGAGGCAACTTTAGAGCTCCATAAAAATGCATAAATACTAAAAAAAAGTTATCTTGAAATGGTGCACAATTAGATTTCCCTAAAATGACTGCATAACTTAATGTTTTTGTGACACACACACACACACACACATGCACAAACATTTGAGGTTACTGATTATTCCACAAATAAAAAGCCAGCCAAAAATGACCACAGTTACACAGGGCTAGGATTGCTTTAGACTGTGAGATTCAAAAATACAAATCTGGTCATTATATATTTCAAGGTAACAATAAAAATAAATTTTGTAGATGTTGTAAAAATAAAACATAATGTAATTACTTTGAGAAAGAATAATTAATTATGTAATGGCAATAATAGACTAGTGAATTTGTCATTTTTGGCATCTAATTTAAACTGAAAAAAAGCTTATATTTTGAAAATTTTGCATTTCTTATAATTTTGCTTTAATTTACTTTGTTTCATAAGACCTGAATACACAAAGGGAGGGGAAACACTTGGTCCTTCAACACAGGTGGTTTGGAAAGCACTAGTCTAGTCTATCAGTGTTCTAGAATGCACCATTAGAGAATGCAGGTACACGATACAGAGTTTACAAATTCCATCATTTTAATATCAAGTGCATCCTTAAGAGTAGGGTCCATAACTTTTCTAATTATACCCATTTTATTTCTCAGGGAGCATGCAGATATGCATATTACTCATTGAATTTTATTTTTTTATATTTTGTTTGTATTTGCTTATTGTATCAGTCTGTATTCTCCAGAAGAATTTGCATCAGCAAGTATAATCTCCTTTACTTAGTTCATGACAGATGTTAATCACATCCACAAAATATCTATACCTCTATATCGGCAGCAGTGTTTGGCCAAACTACTCAAAACAATGCCTAGCTAAGTTGATAGCTGGAGGTAGAAATTACAGTAGACCCTGTATCAATAGTGAATTCACAAATATCTCCTTAAAACAAACATAAGTTCCAAATAAGAAAATAACAGTATCCTACTTTCACATAAAATGATATAACTTTCTTTCTTAGAACAAAATGCAAAAACCTTTTCTCTAGAAGAGGATGTCTGGTCCTTGGGTAACAGCCTCTCTTTTCCTTGATATTGTGTGCCTAAGAATTTTAGGATTTAAAGTTACTAAATAGTATGAGGCAAACTTGTAAGAAGATGACAAAACAATACTTGATGCACACACAAATATACACATAAACATATTCATAACAAAATAATGAAGAAATTCATAATAATTGCCACTGTTATTGCTTTAACTGCTCAGTTAACAATAGTATTTGTAACTACCTTCTTTCCAGACCCATTCCATATTCCTTTTGTCTCAGCAGTCAGCTAAGCTGGTTATTCTCCTGTTTCTCATGAGGAGACCCAGGCCTTCATTTCTGGATATTGTAAAGACATATCATTCTACTAAATTTCTGTCACTTTCTCAAATTAAATCAAATGAACATGACCTGATCAATACATCACAAGCCTTATTCAAATACAATGGAGAATGTGAGAGGTAAACGCTATAAAGGGTCAAGGCTTTTGTATAAGTCAGATTATCAACTTTTATAACATGAACCATTAATTAATTAAGTTGTAAATGACAAGTAAAATTGTATATATTATTGAAGTTTTAATGTATGCAATAATTGTGAGATAGTTAAATCAAGCTAATTGTAACTTCTTTTAACTCTACTGTGGGCTGAAGTAGCAGAGAAACAAACCAATCCCAAGTCCACTGAAAGATAGTCCCCTCTAGGTAGAGATGAGAGGTGAGCCTTTCCTTGCATGGTGTAGATAATTCAACTACAAAACTTAACAAATTACAAAGCACAGTGTTAGCAAGTAAGATACTATAAAGTCATAAATGCATCACAGAAACAAGCAGAAGTAATTCTTCCAAGATTGTATTATTTGGGCCAGCATTGTGATATAGTGGGTAAAGCTATCACCTGTGATACCATGGTTCAAAACCCAGCTGCTCCACTTCTGATCCAGCTCCTTACTAATGCTTCTGGAAATATAGTGGAAGTTGGCCAAAGTCCTTGGGCCCTGTACCCATTTGGGAGTCCATGATAAAGCTCCTGGGTTGTGAGTTTAGCCTAGCCCAGTCCTGGCCTTTGTGGCCATTTGTGGAGTGAGCCAGTGGATAGAAGATAGATCTCTATCTCTGTTTCCCTCTAACTCTGCATTTAAAATAAGTAAAACAAATAAAAAGATTATCTGTATTAGCTTCTTCTGGTACTCACAAATAGCATTAGGGATGAGGTGAGAATCCTGAAAAGAATCCCCATCCTTGAAGTAAAGGAGTATGGCAACTGTGGATAATATGAAGTATGGCCTCAACCCCGTCCCCTATTTCTTATATAAAATAGAATCTGAAAACACTTGGGGAAGTAAAACAGAACCTAAAGCTTTGAGCAGAATTTCCTACCTACTAGAAGTCTTTGTGTGTCCTCCTATCATAGAAGTAGCCAGAATTTTCCAGCGCAGCTTTCATAACATCAGAGTTAGGGCCTAATTGCTCCATAAATACAGTCTTTTAAATATTTTCATACTGGGTAATGAGTTTGAACCTGACATTAAAGCCATAGCCACCTGTACACCATAGCCAAACAATAAAGTGAAATATAAAGAATTATATTGCCTGGAAACAAAAAAGAATGTAGTAGAACTCAGAGTTCCAATTCATAGGACTGATCATAAATTCTGATTCAAAGTACTTCACTATATTCTGTGTACACAATGAGGCTTCAGTTTACAGAATGCAGACTTGAAAATGATAGTTTTTCTATATAAGACTACAAAACAATGTATATGATGAGTCTTATAAAGTGAATGGAAAATAAGTATTACACACAAGGTGCACATGGATTTCTAAGGGATAATTTCTTCTGCATCTCATTAAACCCAGAATCGGGGAAAGTAATAATATGAAATTTCCCAGAAGATCAGGTTCCTAAATAGGAGGTAGATAAGTTATTCTATGTGTAGGGTCACTGCAGACTAAAAAGCAGCTATGAACATTTCTGGGAATGGCAGGATTCTGTGGAATGTTTATTCCAAGTTTTCAGTTATTTGCCAAACCATTGTATGAAGTTTTGAAAGGTCCTGACACAGACACCCTGTGCTGTATATGGGAGCCACAAAAGGTGTTCCAAAGAATTAAAGAACTTTTTAACAGAAGCTACAGCATTAGGAATCCCCAAGTAAGCCATTCACCTTGTTTATAAAAGGATCCCCTTCAGATTAGTTGCCTAAATGAAGGGTTCCTGCCAGGTGTTACTAAACATGCCTAGCTCAGTGAAATTAGGATTAAACTTCTACCTCTTGAGTCTTTGCAGGTAAACTCAAAAGACATGTCTGCTTATTCCTGTGACCTTTTCTAAAAACAAAAGGTAAGTAAAGTGTCTGATTTCATCACATCAAGACTGCTGCACCTTAGGGGAGATATGGTGTACCTGTTTTTTTTAGTCTCTCTGGTAGCTTTTATTGACAAGAAAAATCCTTAATAGTTCTTCTATTATAATAATCTATGCTTAGACTAAAAGGTTTTATAATCTGCATAAAGGTAGCCTATTGCCATCCACTATCTGAGAATCTATATGTTCTTTCTATCTTAAGTAGCACTCCAATTGCTTATGCTGATTGATAAACTTGTGTGTTTAAGAACTCAACAACTTCTGAGAGTAATGAAGACCATGCAGGAGACACAGCCATTGGTGGTGACTGAGACTACTCCAGATTATAAAACAAATTTGTTAGCTGAGATAGGAAGAGATTCCAGACCTAGGACAGACAGGGCCCATGCTCCTGATGAGCAGGAAGTAGCTATAGGAGATATGATGACTCTATGTCCTCAACATTTCTTAAAATTAAGGTCTGGAATCTCTGAGGGGGGAATGATATGGGCAGGTAGATAGGATTAAATTAGTTGGATTCATGAGCTGAAAAATCATGTCCTCTGGCCTCATGTGACCTCATACCTTCATCTGATTTTATCTGTATGCACCCACTACATAACCATTCTCCATCTGGAAACAAATAAAAGGTATGGAACATGCTGGGCCCTCCCTTGTTGTCCCATACATCTGGGCACACAGCTTTCTACCCATTTCTCACCTTTGCTTTTGTGATCATATGCTGAAGGTACCTGTGGCTACTCCTAACTGCAAGCTCTGACTTGTGGCTTTCTCACACATGGCTCCTGGCCTTTCTACGACTGGTATGGACTCAGTTCACACTTCTAAACTCCTCTCTTCCTTAAATAAGGCCCTCACTTTCCTGTGTATTTCTCCCACACAATAAATGCTAAAGCTTACAATGTTGATATTCGAGCTGATATTCAGAATTCTTATCTGAACAGATGACAGTGACCCTCGAGATATTAATGTTAAAATAATTAATAAGGGCAACCCATATCAAATGAAGGTGAAATAAAGGCCTTTCAAAATGGCAGAAATTGAAAGAATGTGTCAGCACTCATCCAGCTTTACAAATCATACTTAAGATGCGCTACATATAAAAACAGAAAGAGAGGCAGCAGCATCAAAGAATGTGAAGGCAGAAAATATGGTAAACCTATAATGAAAAACCAAAACAAACTAGGAATATTTACAGGAAAATGCCAGAAGTTGATAATTACTGATAATAATCCTGAGTGTAAATGGCCTTAGTTCTACCAATAAAACATACAGACTAAAATGTTTGGAAGAAGGTCCTGGCTACTGGATTTGATTTGACTTAGCCCCTGCCATTGCCAAGATTTGGAAAGTTAGCCAGGTAATGGGAGAGCTCTCTCCCTGTCTCTCTCTCTCTGTGTCTGTAGCTCTGCCTCTAAAATAAATAATCTTAAAAAAATCGATTGGTTGCCAATGTCCCTAAGAACTTGCAAACTCATCACATAGACAGCATTTAATTCCAAAATATAATTCACCATAACCACATACACAGAATCATATTGGAATGTGCTTTGTGTGAGGTTTGCCATTGAAGTCCATTTTAAAAAAAAATGAGATTTCTCATCTGAGAGTGCATCGTAAGTTAATGACATTCTGTTCCTTAAAGTGTTATTTGTGGGAAAAAGTCATCTTTACAGGTGGAGAGGACGTAATCTTACTGTTACAGCTTAAATTGTGTTCTCCCAAAGTTTCATAATTTGAAGTCCCAACAACAGGACCTCAGAATGTGGCCTTATTTGAAATAAATACTTTGCAGAAGTAATCACGACAAAACAAGGCCATCAGGAGAGTATTATGAACCAGAATGACTGGCCTCTGTAAAAAGTAAAAGTCTGGATGCAGACACACATATAGGGAGAAAGCCATATGAAAGTGAAGGCAAGCCCAAGGCTGCCAGGGAGATACAGATCCAGTTCACCACCCCAGCCTTCAGAGGAACTTGCCCTGCTGATACCTCCATCTCAGACGTCAAGGCTCCACAACTCTTAGACATTAATTTCTGTGGTTATTTTTTACTTAGATTTTTCTGTCTCTCTGCCTTTTTTTAAGCCACTCAGTGTATGGAATTTTTTTGAGATCCCTATCAAATATATCAAAACTAAACTCAAAGTTTGGACTGAGTACAGTAGCTTTTGGCTAACTGTGCATTGACTTATCTTTTCCAATTGCCCCCATGAAACTTTAGGCTGCCCTTGAGAAACAAATATTTAGAAACACACTTTGTCATACAGAAGGACTGTTAAAGACACTATTTTCACACAAATAGTAAGCATCTGACAAAATTTTATTTAATGCATTATGAAAGTATCAGTGAGAGCCGGCGCCGTGGCTCAATAGGCTAATCCTCCACCATGCGGCGCCGGCACACCGGGTTCTAGTCCCGGTTGGGGAGCCGGATTCTGTCCCGGTTGCCCCTCTTCCAGGCCAGCTCTCTGCTATGGCCAGGGAGTGCAGTGGAGGATGGCCCAGGTGCTTGGGCCCTGCACCCCATGGGAGACCAGGAAAAGCACCTGGATCCTGGCTCCTGCCATCGGATCAGCGCGGTGCGCCGGCTGCAGCGGCGGCCATTGGAGGGTGATCCAGCGGCAAAGGAAGACCTTTCTCTCTGTCTCTCTCTCTCACTGTCCACTCTGCCTGTCAAAAAAAAAAAAAAAAAAAAAAGAAAGTATCAGTGAGAGTCAAAAAAAGCAATTCATCATGTATATAAGAAACTGGGTTTTATTATAGGAAAGAAATGTCTAACTATTAACTTAGATGTAAAAGTAATTTACTTTCTGAAGGTTAATAATATCTTAATGAACTTCTAACCTTCAAGGAATATAGTGCCAGCACCTCCAGCAGCTTGGCACAAACAATGAAACACATAGAGACAAAAATTACAATATACAAGAGAAGCAATCATTAAATAACAAGCTTCAGTTTTGACTGGAGCAACCTAATTAGAACACACTTTAATAAAATAATGTCTAAATGTCAAACAACCATTTTTTCTTATTTAGAATTTGGGATAGTTTTATTCCCTCTCCTCATGATGCATCTATGAATTATAATTCTGTGTGTGTGTGTGTGTGTGTGTGTGTGTGAATGTGTGATGAATATCCTAGAAAATCTCTTAATCTCTTAAAATAAGTTAATTTACTCTCTAGAGAGTTACAAGAGTGGCCAGTGCTGTGGCACAGCAGGTTAATCTGCCATCTGCAGGGCAGGCATCCCATATGGACACTGATTTGAGTCCTAGCTACTCTACTTCTGATCTAGCTCCCTTCTAATACTCCTAGGAAAGCAGCAGAAGATGAACCAAGTTATTGGTCCCTGCACTCATGTGGGAGACCCAAAAGAAGCTCCTGGCTTCTGCCTGACCCAGCCCTGGCCATTACAGACATTTGAAGAGTAACTCACAGATGGAAAATCAGTCTTTCTTCCTGTTACCCTCTCTCTCTCAACTTTGAATTTCAAATAATTAATTAAATATATAAATAAATAACAACAAAAATTTATTTAGCAGCTAGTAAGAGTTTGAGATTATTTAACCTTCTTCCCTTGGACGAGAAAGATTTTGACACAGGAATTTTCAACAGACTTATTGGAAAAGACTTGCTGGAGAGGAAAGCATATCAGCAAATGAGAAGCTGAGCTATGCTGCAGCCATGAGAGAAGCTTAATTTGAACTCACAAAAAGATCTGAGGTTGCAGTTCCCCTTCAGAAAAAGTCCAGTTTCAGATAAAGAAAAGACTTTTCAGTCTTTAGGCATAGTATCCACTCAGAAGAAGAGAGTCATGGGTGATATGGAGATGATACCTAGGAGAGAACTCAGAAGAAGACCACCAAGAGCTAACATTACTGTCAGGTGGCAAAATAAGGACAGTCTATTGATCCTGATGAAGGCATGTGGACCCCAAGACACAGAACCACTTACCAGAGTATTATCACAGCAAACTTATTAAATCATTTTATCATGGCATCTTACAGGTTGTGACAAATGATCTTAGAAACTTTAAAGTTTAAGTAATTTAGATAAGTCACAGGGCTAATTGGTAATAAGGCCAATATTAAAGCTCTTATATCAGTCTCCAATGTTTCCATTATTATTCATGCCCTCTTAAAGGGGAAGGAGAGAAGACAAGAAAGGGCATACACAAGGGATGGAGAAAAATCTACAACATGGTACTAAAATTTCCCATTGCTGTGGACCTTTGATATTACAATAACCCTGACAAGGCCAGTTCAATTGCAAATGTGAGGCCTCATGATGCATCTTCCTCTTGTATAACTTTCAGAAGGAAGGGATCCATGTAGTGTCACAGGTGGATGTTAGGTGGTAGCTGGAGGGCAGCTAGGTACTGGCAACACAATGAACCAGTGGTAGACTACTGAGTGATCCCTTAGACTTCATGTGTGTCTCTCCCTGCATGCTCACTTCTGAAGTCTTTTACTGCAGACAGGGAAGAGCAGCAGAGCACAATAGGATTGGTTTGGGGGATTAGTGGATTAGGGGAAAACTGGACTCTGACACTTTTTGCCTGGTTCCTGTGCAATTAGAGGCACATCTTCTGGGGTGCTGGTCCAGCAAGTGACACCACAGTTGCCAAGTGGCTACTCATTATTTTGTGATGACATTTGAAACAGAGGCAAATTGGACATCCACATGACAAAAATTGAAATATAACATTATTATATTACACCAGTCAAGAATTTCAACTTAAAGGGTAGGCTTACATACAAGACCTGAGAATTCAAAACTCCTTAAAAATGGGAGCAAATTCATTGACATTAATCTCAATGAGTGTTTAGATGTGACACTAAAAGCACATGTGACAAAAGCAAAAGTTAAGACCACAAAAAAGTAACAAAAAAGCATTCTGCATACTAAAGGTAAAACTGAAAAAGCTAACCCAAAGAATGGAAGAAAATAATGGAAAACCTCAGTCTGACTAAGAAAGCAATACAATGAACACAGAGAACTCAAAAACACACATTGCAATAAAAAATGCACAAAGGATTGATTAGTTTTTCCACTGAACATAAACAAGTAGCTAACAGGTAACTGAAAAGGGGCTCAACACTGTTATTCAAGACTACAATGCTAATTACAATGGTTATTAACTCACATATGTTAAAATGACTATTATGCAAAAATAAAAAGATAAATTAGACCAGATGTGGAAAAAGGGGAATATATAAATCATTGGTGGGAATAAAACTTGGTATATCCAATACAAAAACACTGTGTAGGACTTCAAACAAATTAATTATACAACATATGAAAAACCTACAACAGCATTTGTTTCCAAAGGAAATAAGTATCTCCAAGAAATACCTGTATCACTACATTCATTATCTACAAATACAAGATATGGAAATAACCACATTGTCAACAGATGAATGAAGAAAATGTGACATACACAGAAACACACACACACACACCACACACACACACACAGAGGAATCATATGCAACCTTAAAAAGGAAATTCTACCATTTTGTCAAAACATGGATCCAAAAATAGGAATAGCTCAAGTGATATTGGGAATAAGGCCTTAAAAGATAATTGCCATACAATTTCAACTGTATATGGAATCTAAGAAAATCGCAATCACAGAAAAGAATGGTGGTTGTCAGGGGATCAGAGCAAAGGAAATCAGAAAACATTTGCAGTGAAGAGATAAATTAATTCAAGATCTTAAACACAGTATTTAAAATATTCAACACAGTATTTAAAAGAATACTCTATTACATACTCACAACTTGTTAATGTCTTATGTATTCTTTAAAAATGTAACAATGTAAGGTGATGGATATGTTACCTTTTCCTAAGCATTTCATGATTCTTGTATATGTACAAGATGATTACAAAAGTTTATAAAAAATGGGATTAAAAGATAATTTGAATTTTCCATAACTTTTGAAAATCCCCTCACATATAAAACATCAGGTTTCATATCTTGAATATACACACATTCTGTCAATTATACTCCAACAATCTTGAAAAAATTTAAACAAGCAAAAAGAAATAGGCTCCTATATGAAAATATAAATTCAAAATAACAGTAAACTAGACATATCTTCAGGATTGGAAAGGCTTTCTTGGAACAAAATTTTTCAAACACTCATAAATTTAAGTAGCCAAAATTTCTATTTTGAAAGTGTTAATACAGACAACAGCCTGTCAAGGGAGCCTGTAAGTGCTAAGATTATAGCCAAGTGTCAAATTACAGGCCCTCCTGACTCTCTAAAACCTGGATGAAAACCCAGAGTCAAACAACACTTCTCTTTTTATCTTACCTAATCTATGTTACTACATTACTGGAAACGGAAAACAGAGACCCCTCTAGGAACAGCTAAGCAAAGAGGTCAGCATCCTGGACAAGACCCTGCTGCACACATATTTAGAAAACTGGGGGGAATCAAGTCCTCACAGGGAAGGAAGGAGGAACCGAGGGCCGCATTAGGACAGCTCCAGGCCAGCATGAACCCCATACACAGAACCCACAGTCTCCCTAGTGACAGCTCAGTCCCCACTGCACACCTGGGGAGATGCGGGGCTGCCGCTACACAGCTGCCCAGGGATGGCTCCAGGGATGCGAAGTCGCTGCGAGCAGGGAAGGCCCAGGGTGTCAGGGGTCTCCGGCGCCAGTCTCCCCCAACCCAGGGTCAGAGGGGACCAAGGAAAGTGCTGTACCTGCGGCAATATGGTGCCCACAGATCCCAGAGATGACCTCTGGGAGGCCCACGTCTTCCTGGCCCTTCAGCAGCTCCAGTGCCTCCGCTTTCCCCTCTCTGGACACCCGGGCCCACACACTCACCGAGTCGTGGCGGTCAGCTTCCTAGATGTCCAGCGTCGCTGCCCTCCAGCCCCACACCGTGAGTGAAGGTGGAAAGCGGCGGATTCCGATTGGCTTGGGCGCCTCGCAGCAGCGGCGCCATCTCCTAGGAGCTGGCGCACGCGCAGAACTGTAAAACAGACGACTATGGCATCAAGACTCCTGGATGTCATCTCCCTGATTGGACAGTTTGCATGACACATCACAAACGACGCAGCCAATCAGCGTCCTCCATAGCTGGGATGCCCCAAGCTCAGGTTGTGTGGATGGAAACAGCAGGAGCGGAGGCCTGGGTCAGGAGGGAAACTGCTCCTCCTGGCCCCTCCTCCATGCTGCAGGAGAGCCTCTCACCTCCCTGCTGCCCTCTGCTGGTGTCGCCCTGTGTCTTCCTGTCCTCCCTGGCGGATTCTTTCTGGAGCTTGCGGTAACCTGCTTCAGGTGAGCTAGAATTTTGTCTGTTGGCTTATGGGCCTCTCTTTTGCCTCGTATTTTTGCTCGTTTTTCTGTTTGGTCGTTTGTGTTGCTTTTTTAAATATTGATTTAAAAATGCTTAAAGAGGGGGGCGGAGCCAAGATGGCGGAATAGTGAGGGCGCGCACCGATAGTCCGGGAAAATTTAGTTTAATAAAAGGGGAGTTACGGTAGCCGCAGAAAATAGAACCAAACAAAAATCGCAGGGGAAACCCTTCTGAATGGAGCAGGCGTGAATCGGAGGACCTACTGGGAGAACAAGGTCGCCCACCGCGCGGAAGCCAAGTCGCAGGACCCAGCCGCAGAAGCCCCAGGGTCTGCGCGACAGTGCTCCAAGGAGAGTGCACGCCACACAGAAAACAGCGGGGAGACTTGAGACGCTCAGGGCTCCGAGTCCACACATCGGCTCTGGAAGGGGAGGTGAGCTCAATAACCCAAGACATTGGTGGGGAAACGGGGGTCAGAATCTAGAGGGGGGCCGGAAAGTGCAGCAAACTCACTACCAGAAAGAAGGAAAAAAAAAAGCTTCGGGTTTCTCTTCCCCCTAACCTTGCAAAGGTTACAAGGCTGCAAGACTTGAAGAATTCCCAAGAGACAAAGAGCAGGCCTCCTCTTTGGATTTACATATCAGTGGGGGAGAGTTAAGGAACTGAGTCACTACAATTCAGTAGCCTAGGCAACCCAGTGGGAGTCCAGAGGAGCCAAAGACTGGAAGCTAAATACCATCAATTCTGCACAGCCCTGCCCTGCAGTGTTACTTACCCCTGAATAAATAAAATAAATAAATAAATAAAAAGAGAGAGATTTACCACGCATAACCTGAGGGTGTCACCTTTGCACACCCTTAACCAGGAAGAACCAGGCAGAGCTCTCAGGCCGCACCCATCTCAAGCCTCCAAGGCTCCTCCAACAGCAGGCAGTCCACTTAACACGGACACAGTATAAAAAAAAAAAAAAAAGAAAAAAAAAAGCGCACAGTGACGCAAGAAGAATTAACTATGCCGAGTAACAAACACAGAAATAGAGGGAGCAAGATCAACGATGACACTATGATGCCTCCAAATAAGCAAAACACCCCAAGCCAAGAGTATGAAGATGATGAGATAGAAGAAATGCAAGATACGGATTTCAAAAAATTTATGATAAGAACATTTAGAAGTTTTCAAAAGCAAATCCTTGAACTACAGAAATCCTTAATGGACAAGATTGAAAATCTTTCTCGTGAAAATGAAATTTTAAGGAAGAGTCAAAATGAAACTCAGAAACTAGTAGAACAGGAAAGTAATAGTCAAGAGAAATCAAAATGAAATGAAGAGCTCAATAGATCAAATGACAAACACATTAGAAAGCCTTAAAAACAGAATGGGTGAAGCAGAAGAGAGAATATCGGACTTAGAAGATAGAGCACAGGAAAACATACAGTCAAACCAAAGAAAAGAAGAGGAAATTAGAAACCTGAAAAATATTGTTGGGAATCTACAGGATACTATTAAAAAAACCAACATTCGAGTTCTAGGAGTTCCTGAAGGCATGGAGAGAGAGAAAGGATTGGAAGGCCTTTTTAGTGAGATACTAGCAGAGAACTTTCCAGGTTTGGAGAAGGACAGAGATATCCTAGTACAGGAAGCTCATAGAACCCCCAATAAACATGACCAAAAGAGATCCTCACCACGACACGTGGTAATTAAACTTACCACAGTGAAACATAAAGAAAAGATCCTAAAATGTGCAAGAGAGAAACGTCAGATTACTCTCAGAGGATCTCCAATCAGACTCACAGCTGACTTCTCATCAGAAACCCTACAAGCTAGGAGGGAATGGCGAGACATAGCACAGGTGCTAAGAGAGAAAAATTGCCAGCCCAGAATATTATATCCTGCCAAGCTCTCATTTGTGAATGAAGGTGAAATAAAGACCTTTCATAGCAAACAGAAATTGAAAGACTTTGTGGCCACTCGTCCGGCCCTGCAAAAGATACTTAAAGATGTGCTACACTCAGAAACACAGAAACACGGCCATCAATATGAAAGAAGGGAAAGGAAGAACACCTACCAGTAAAAGAGCATGGGAAGCTCAAAGCATATACTAGAAAATATTTCCGGGAAAATGGCAGGGCAAAGTCACTACGTATCAATTGTCACATTGAACATTAATGGTCTGAATTCTTCAGTTAAAAGACACCGTTTAGCTGACTGGCTCACAGAACACAACCCAACTATTTGTTGCCTACAAGAAACACATCTCTCTAACAAAGAGGCATGCAGACTGAAAGTGAAAGGTTGGAAAAAGATATTCCATGCCAACAGAAACCAAAAAAAAGCAGGTGTAGCCATATTAATATCAGACAAAATAAACTTTAATACAAAAACTGTTAAGAGAGACAAAGAGGGACACTATATAATGATTAAGGGTTCAATTCAACAGGAAGATGTAACTATTATAAATGTATATGCACCTAATTACAGGGCACCGGTCTATTTAAAAGATATGTTAAGGGACTTAAAGGGAGATTTAGATTCCAATACAATAGTACTGGGGGACTTCAATACTCCACTCTCAGAAATAGACAGATCATCCGGACAGAAGATCAACAAGGAAACAGCAGATTTAATTGACACTATTGCCCAAATGGATCTAACAGATATCTACAGAACTTTCAACCCTACATCTACAGACTTCACATTCTTCTCAGCAGCACATGGAACCTTCTCTAGGATTGACCACATACTAGGCCATAAAGCAAGTCTCAGCAAATTTAAAAGAATTAGAATCATACCATGCAGCTTCTCAGACCACAGCGGGATGAAGCTGGAAATTAGCAACTCAGGAAACCCCAGAAAGTATGCAAACACATGGAGACTGAACAACATGCTCCTGAATGAACACTGGATCATTCAAGAAATCAAAAGAGAAATCAAAAACTTTCTGGAAGTAAATGAAGACAACAACACAACATATCAAAACTTATGGGATACAGCAAAAGCAGTATTGAGAGGCAAATTTATAGCAATAGGTGCCTATATCAAGAAATTGGAAAGGTACCAAATAAATGAGCTTTCAGCGCACCTCAAGGACCTAGAAAAACTGCAGCAAACCAAACCCAAATCTAGTAGGAGAAGAGAAATAATTAAAACCAGAGAAGAAATTAACAGGATTGAATCCAAAAAAACATTACAAAAAATCAGCCAAGCAAGAAGCTGGTTTTTTGAAAAAATAAACAAAATTGACACCCCATTGGCCCAACTAACTAAAAAAAGAAGAGAAAAGACCCAAATCAATAAAATCAGGGATCACATTTCAGTTAATTTTCAACACTTAAGAATAACTGTGTGATAATTACAGAATTAAACCAGTCATATTAAGTAGAACAGACAAAAAAAAATACTATGAGGGATAATGTATTAAGTTGTTCATTAACAGTCAGGGCTATGCTGATCAAGTCACCGTTTCCCATAGTGTCCATTTCACTTCAGGAGGTTTCCTTTTTGGTGTTCAGTCAGTTGTCACCGATCAGGGAGAACATATGGTATTTGTCCCTTTGGGACTGGCTTACTTCACTCAGCATGATGTGTTCCAGATTCCTCCATTTTGTTGCAAATGACTGGATTTCGTTGTTTCTTACTGCGGTATAGTATTCTAAAGAGTACATATCCCATAATTTCTTTATCCAGTCTACCGTTGATGGGCATTTAGGTTGGTTCCAGGTCTTGGCTATTGTGAATTGAGCTGCAATAAACATTAGGGTGCAGACCGCTTTTTTCTTTATCAATTTAAACTCCTTTGGGTAAATTCCAAGGAGTGGGATGGCTGGGTCGAACGGTAGGGTTATATTCAGGTTTCTGAGGAATCTCCAGACTGATTTCCATAGTGGCTTGACCAGTTTGCATTCCCACCAACAGTGGGTTAGTGTCCCTTTTTCCCCACATCCTCGCCAGCATCTGTTGTTGGTAGATTTCTGCATGTGAGCCATTCTAACCGGGGTGAGGTGAAACCTCATTGTGGTTTTGATTTGCATTTCCCTGATTGCTAGTGACCTTGAACATTTTTTCATGTGCCTGTTGGCCATTTGGATTTCCTCTTTTGAAAAATGTCTATTGAAGTCCTTGGCCCATCTCTTAAGTGGGTTTTTGGTTTTGTTTTTGTGGAGTTTCTTGATCTCTTTGTAGATTCTGGTTATTAACCCTTTATCTGTTGCATAGTTTGCAAATATTTTTTCCCATTCTGTCGGTTGTCTCTTCACTCTCCTGACTGTTTCTTTTGCAGTACAGAAACTTCTCAATTTGATGCAATCCCAATAGTTGATTTTGGCTTTGACTGTCTGTGCCTCCCGGGTCTTTTCCAGAAATTCTTTGCCTGTGCCAATATCTTGAAGGGTTTCTCCAATGTTCTCTAATAACTTAATGGTGTCAGGACGTAGATTTAGGTCTTTAATCCACGTTGAGTGGATTTTTGTGTAAGGTGTAAGGTAGGGGTCTTGCTTCATGCTTCTGCACGTGGAAATCCAGTTTTCCCAGCACCATTTATTGAATAGACTGTCCTTGCTCCAGGAATTAGTTTTAGATCCTTGATCAAATATAAGTTGGCTGTAGATGTTTGGATTGATTTCTGGTGTTTCAATTCTATTCCATTGGTCTATCCATCTGTTTCTGTACCAGTACCATGCTGTTTTGATTACAACTGCCCTGTAGTATGTCCTGAAATCTGGTATTGTGATGCCTCCGGCTTTGTTTTTGTTGTACAAGATTGCTTTAGCTATTCGAGGTCTCTTGTGCCTCCATATGAATTTCAGCATCATTTTTTCTAGATCTGCGAAGAATGTCTTTGGTATCTTGATTGGGATTGCATTGAATCTATAAATTGCTTTTGGGAGAATGGACATTTTGATGATGTTGATTCTTCCAATCCATGAGCATGGAAGATTTTTCCATTTTTTGGTATCCTCTTCTATTTCTTTCTTTAAGGTTTTGTAATGTTCATCGTAGAGATCTTTAACGTCCTTGGTTAAGTTTATTCCAAGGTATTTGATTGTTTTTGTAGCTGTTGTGAATGGGATTGATCTTAGCAGTTCTTTCTCAGTCATGGCATTGTCTGTGTATACAAAGGCTGTTGATTTTTGTGCATTGATTTTATATCCTGCCACTTTGCCAAACTCCTCTATGAGTTCCAATAGTCTCTTAGTAGAGTTCTTTGGATCCTCTAAGTACAGAATCATATCGTCTGCAAAGAGGGATAGTTTGACTTCTTCCTTCTTGATTTGTATTCCTTTGATTTCTTTTTCTTGTCTGATGGCTCTGGCTAAAACTTCCAGAACTATGTTAAATAGCAGTGGTGAGAGTGGGCATCCCTGCCTGGTGCCAGATTTCAGTGGAAATGCTTCCAACTTTTCCCCATTCAATAGGATGCTGGCTGTGGGTTTTTTATAAATTGCTTTGATTATATTGAGGAATGTTCCTTCTATACCCAATTTGCTTAGAGTTTTCATCATGCAAGGGTGTTGAATTTTATCAAATGCTTTCTCTGCATCAATTGAGATAACCATATGGTTTTTCTTCTGCAGTCTGTTAATGTGGTGAATCACATTGATTGATTTGCGAATGTTGAACCATCCCTGCATACCAGGGATGAATCCCACTTGGTCTGGGTGGATGATTTTCCTGATGTGTTGTTGTATTCTATTGGCGAGAATTTTATTGAGGATTTTTGCATCTATGTTCATCAGGGATATTGGTCTGTAATTTTCTTTCAGTGCTGCATCTTTCTCTGGCTTAGGGATTAAGGTGATGCTGGCTTCATAGAAAGAATTTGGGAGGATTCCCTCTTCTTCGTTTGTTCTGAATAGTTTGAGAAGAAATGGGATTAGTTCTTCTTTAAATGTCTGGTAGAATTCAGCAGTGAATCCATCTGGTCCTGGGCTTTTCTTTGTTGGGAGGGCCTTTATTACTGTTTCAATTTCTGTTTCAGTTATGGGTCTATTTAGGTTTTCGATGTCTTCATGGTTCAATTTTGGTAGATTGCATGTGTCCAGGAATCTATCCATTTCTGATAGGTTTTCCTGTTTGCTGGCATACAGGTCCTTGTAGTAATTTCTGATGATTCTTTTTATTTCTGTGGTGTCTGTTGTTACGTTTCCTTTTTCATCTCTGATTTTATTTTTTTTTGTGAGTTTAACTTTTTTATTTTTATTTTATTTTTATTTTTTTAATCTTTTATTTAATGAATATAAATTTCCAAAGTACGACTCATGTGTTACAATGGCTTCCCCCCCCATACCGTCTCTCCCACCCACAACCCTCCCCTTTCCCACTCCCTCTCCCCTTCCATTCACATCAAGATTCATTTTCGATTATCTTAATATACAGAAGATCAGCTTAGTATACCTTAAGTAAGTATTTCAACAGTTTGTTCCCACACAGAAACATAAAGTGAAAAATAATAGATGATTTTTTTTAAATGATGATGAAATCAGATCAGACCTATTGTCATGTTTAATCCCAGTGAGAGTCAAGTTGGGAATTGATAATTTCTTTCTTTCTTTTTTTTTTTTTTTTTTTTTACAGAAGATCAGTTTAGTGTACATTAAGTAAAGATTTCAGTCGTTTGCACCCCCATAGAAACACAAAGTGAAATATATTGTTTGAGTACTCGTTATAGCATTAAATCTCAATGTACAGCACATTAAGGATAGAGATTCTACATGAGGAGTAAGTGCACAGTGACTCCTGTTGTTGACTTTACCAATTGACACTCCTGTCTATGGCATCAGTAATCTCCCTATGCTCCAGTCATGAGTTTCCAAGGCTATGGAAGCCCTCTGAGTTCTCCGACTCTTATCTTGTTTAGACAAGGTCATAGTCAAAGTGGAGGTTCTCTCCTCCCTTCAGAGAAAGGTACCTCCTTCTTTGAAGACCTGTTCTTTCCACTGGGATCTCACTCGCAGAGATCTTTTGCCAGAGTGTCTTGGCTTTCCATGCCTGAAATACTCTCATGAGATTTTCAGCAAGCTCCGAGTGCGTTTAGGGCTGATTCTGAAGCCAGAGTGCTATTTAGGACATCTGCCATTCTATGAGTCTGCTGAGTATCACATTTCCCATGTTGGATCACTCTCCCCTTTATTTACTCCATCGGTTAGCGTTAGCAGGTACTAGACTTGTCTATGTGCTCCCTTTGACTCCCAAACCCTCCACCATGACCAACTGTGAACTGAAATTGATCACCTGGAACAGTGAGATGGCATTGGTACATGCCACCTCGATGGGATTGAATTGGAATCCCCTGGTATCCTTCCAACTCCACCACTTGGGGCAAGTCAGCCTGAGCATGTCCCAAATTATACATCTCTTCCCTCTCCCATTCCCACTCCCATGTTCAACAGGGATCACATTTCAGTAAATTTTCAACACTTAAGAATAACTGTGCATCAATTACAGAACTAAACCAGTCATATTAAGTAGAACAGATAAAAAAACTACTAAGAGGGATAATGTATTAAGTTGTTCATTAACAGACAGGGCTATGCTGATCAAGCCACCGTTTCCCATAGTGGCCACCTCACTCCAACAGGTTTCCCTCTTGGTGTTCAGTCAGTCGTCACCGATCAGGGAGAACATATGGTATTTGTCCCTTTGGGACTGGCTTATTTCACTCAGCATGATGTGTTCCAGATTCCTCCATTTTGTTGCAAATGACTGGATTTTGTTCTTTCTTACTGCGGTATAGTATTCTAAAGAGTACATATCCCATAATTTCTTTATCCAGTCTACCGTTGATGGGCATTTAGGTTGGTTCCAGGTCTTAGCTATTGTGAATTGAGCTGCAATAAACATTAGGGTGCAGACCGCTTTTTTGTTTGCCAATTTAAATTCCTTTGGGTAAATTCCAAGGAGTGGGATGGCTGGGTCGAACAGTAGGGTTATCTTCAGGTTTCTGAGGAATCTCCAGACTGACTTCCATAGTGGCTTGACCAGTTTGCATTCCCACCAACAGTGGGTTAGTGTCCCTTTTTCCCCACATCCTCGCCAGCATCT
The DNA here is from genome assembly GCF_964237555.1 of Oryctolagus cuniculus. Lineage (NCBI taxonomy): Eukaryota > Metazoa > Chordata > Mammalia > Lagomorpha > Leporidae > Oryctolagus > Oryctolagus cuniculus. Next base: position 94,790,447 of record NC_091433.1, read on the forward strand.
GTTGTTGGTAGATTTCTGTATGTGAGCCATTCTAACCGGGGTGAGGTGAAACCTCATTGTGGTTTTGATTTGCATTTCCCTGATTGCTAATGACCTTGAACATTTTTTCATGTGCCTGTTGGCCATTTGGATTTCCTCTTTTGAAAAATGTCTATTGAGGTCCTTGGCCCATCTCTTAAGTGGGTTGTTGGTTTTGTTTTTGTGGAGTTTCTTGATCTCTTTGTAGATTCTGGTTATTAACTCTTTATCTGTTGCATAGTTTGCAAATATTTTTTCCCATTCTGTCGGTTGTCTCTTCACTCTCCTGACTGTTTCTTTTGCAGTACAGAAACTTCTCAATTTGATGCAATCCCAATAGTTGATTTTGGCTTTGACTGCCTGTGCCTCCCGGGTCTTTTCCAGAAATTCTTTGCCTGTGCCAATATCTTGAAGGGTTTCTCCAATATTCTCTAGTAACTTGATGGTGTCAGGTCGTAGATTTAGGTCTTTAATCCATGTTGAGTGGATTTTTGTGTAAGGTGTAAGGTAGGGGTCTTGCTTCATGATTCTGCATGTGGAAATCCAATTTTCCCAGCACCATTGATTGAATAGACTGTCCTTGCTCCAGGAATTAGTTTTAGATCCTTGATCAAATATAAGTTGGCTGTAGATGTTTGGGTTGATTTCTGGTGTTTCAATTCTGTTCCATTGGTCTATCCATCTGTTTCTGTACCAGTACCATGCTGTTTTGATTACAACTGCCCTGTAGTATGTCCTGAAATCTGGTATTGTGATGCCTCCGGCTTTGTTTTTGTTGTCCAACATTGCTTTAGCTATTCGAGGTCTCTTGTGCCTCCATATAAATTTCAGCACCATTTTTTCCAGATCTGAGAAGAAGGTCTTCGGTATCTTGATTGGGATTGCATTGAATCTATAAATTGCTTTTGGGAGAATGGACATTTTGATGATATTGATTCTTCCAATCCATGAGCATGGAAGATTTTTCCATTTCTTGGTATCCTCTTCTATTTCTTTCTTTAAGGTTTTGTAATTTTCATCGTATAGATCTTGAACATCCTTGGTTAAGTTTATTCCAAGGTATTTGATTGTTTTTGTAGCTATTGTGAATGGGATTGATCTTAGAAGTTCTTCCTCAGCCATGGCATTGTCTGTGTATACAAAGGCTGTTGATTTTTGTGCATTGATTTTATACCCTGCTACTTTGCCAAACTCTTCTATGAGTTCCAATAGTCTCTTAGTAGAGTTCTTTGGGTCCCCTAAATACAGAATCATGTCATCTGCAAAGAGGGATAGTTTGAGTTCTTCCTTCCCAATTTGTATCCCTTTAATTTCTTTTTCTTGCCTAATAGCTCTGGCTAGAACCTCCAGAACTATATTGAATAGCAGTGGTGAGAGTGGGCATCCCTGTCTGGTACCAGATCTCAGTGGAAATGCTTCCAACTTTTCCCCATTCAATAGGATGTTGGCTGTGGGTTTTTCATAGATTGCTTTGATTGTATTGAGGAATGTTCCTTCCAAACCCAGATTGCTTAGAGTTTTCATCATGAACGGGTGTTGTATTTTATCAAATGCTTTCTCGGCATCTATTGAGAGAATCATATGGTTTTTCTTCTGCAGTCTGTTAATGGGGTGTATCACATTGATTGTCTTGCGCACATTAAACCATCCCTGCATACCAGGGATAAATCCCACTTGGTCTGGGTGGATGATCTTTCTGATGTGTTGTTGCATTCTATTGGCGAGAATTTTATTGAGGATTTTTGCATCTATGTTCATCAGGGATATTGGTCTATTATTCTCTTTCAGTGCTGCATCTTTTTCCGGCTTAGGAATTAAGGTGATGCTGGCTTCATAGAAAGAATTTGGGAGGACTCCCTCTTTTTCGATTGTTCTGAATAGTTTGAGAAGAATTGGAGTTAGTTCTTCTTTAAACGTCTGGTAGAATTCAGCAGTGAATCCATCTGGTCCTGGGCTTTTCTTTGTTGGGAGGGCCTTTATTACTGTTTCAATTTCTGTCTCAGTTATGGGTTTGTTTAGGTTTTTGATGTCTTCCTGGTTCAATTTAGGCAGGTTGCATGTGTCCAGGAATCTATCCATTTCTGATAGGTTTCCCTGTTTGCTGGCATACAAGTCCTTGTAGTAATTTCTGATGATTCTTTTTATTTCTGTGGTGTCTGTTGTTACATTTCCTTTTTCATCTCTGATTTTATTGATTTGGGTCTTTTCTCTTCTTTTTTTAGTTAGTTGGGCCAATGGGGTGTCAATTTTGTTTATTTTTTCAAAAAACCAGCTCTTCATTTGGCTGATTTTTTGGAATGTTTTTCTTGATTTAATCCTGTTGATTTCTTCTCTGATTTTAATTATTTCTCTTCTCCTACTAGATTTGGGTCTGGTTTGCTGTAGGTTTTCTAGATCCTTGAGGTGAATTGAAAGCCCCTCTATTTGGTGCCTTTCCAATTTCTTGATGTAGGCACCTATTGATATAAACTTTCCTCTTAACACTGCTTTTGCTGCGTCCCATAAGTTTTGGTATGTTGTGCTGTTATCCTCATTTACTTCCAGAAAGTTTTTGATTTCTCTTTTGATTTCTTCTATGACCCATTGTTCATTCAGGAGCATGTTGTTCAATCTCCATGTGTTTGCGTATGCTCTAGGGATTCCTGAGTTGCTAATTTCCAACTTCATTCCTTTATGGTCTGAGAAGCTGCATGGTATGATTCTTTTTTTTTTTTTTTTGGATTTTTTTTTATTTTTTTTTTATTTTTAACTTTTATTTAATGAATATACGTTTCCAAAGTACGAATAATGGATTACTATGGCTTCCCCCCCCGTACCGTCCCTCCCACCCACAACCCTCCCCTTTCCCACTCCCTCTCCCCTTCCATTCACATCAAGATTCATTTTCGATTATCTTAATATACAGAAGATCAGCTTAGTATACATTAAGTAAGGATTTCAACAGTTTGCTCCTACACAGAAACATAAAGTGAAAAATAATAGATGATTTTTTTTTAATGATGATGAAATCAGATCAGACCTATTGTCATGTTTAATCCCAGTGAGAGTCAAGTTGGGAGTTGATAGTTTCTTTTCTTTTCTTTTCTTTTCTTTTCTTTTTTTTTTTTTTTTTTTTTTACAGAGGATCAGTTTAGTATGCATTAAGTAAAGATTTCAACAGTTTGCACCCCCATAGAAACACAAAGTGAAATATATTATTTGAGTACTCGTTATAGCATTAAATCTCAATGTACAGCACATTAAGGATAGAGATCCTACATGAGGAGTAAGTGCACAGTGACTCCTGTTGTTGACTTTACCAATTGACACTCCTGTCTATGGCATCAGTAATCTCCCTATGCTCCAGTCATGAGTTTCCAAGGCTATGGAAGCCCTCTGAGTTCTCCGACTCTTATCTTGTTTAGACAAGGTCATAGTCAAAGTGGAGGTTCTCTCCTCCCTTCAGAGAAAGGTACCTCCTTCTTTGAAGACCTGTTCTTTGCACTGAGATTTCACTCACAGAGATCTTTTGCCAGAGTGTCTTGGCTTTCCATGCCTGAAATACTCTCATGGGCTTTTCAGCCAGATCTGAATGCCTTTAGGGCTGATTCTGAGGCCAGAGTGCTATTTAGGGCATCTGCCATTCTATGAGTCTGCTGAGTATCTCACTTCCCATGTTGGATCACTCTCCCCTTTATTTATTCTATCGGTTAGTGTTAGCAGGTACTAGACTTGCTTATGTGCTCCCTTTGACTCTTAGTCCTTTCATTATGATCAATTGCGAACTGAAATTGATCACTTGGACTAGTGAGATGGCATTGGTACATGCCACCTTGATGGGATTAAATTGGAGTCCCCTGGTATGTTTCTAACTCTACCATTTGGGGCAAGTCAGCTTGAGCATGTCCCAAATTATATATCTCTTCCCTCTCTTATTCCTACTCTTATGTTTAACAGGGATCACATTTCAGTTAAATTTCAACACTTAAGAATAACTGTGCATCAATTACAGAATTAAACCAGTCATATTAAGTAGAACAGACAAAAAAACTACTAAGAGGGATAATGTATTAAGTTGTTCAATAACAGTCAGGGCTATGCTGATCAAGTCACCGTTTCCCATAGTGTCCATTCCACTTCAACTGGTTTCCTTTTTGGTGTTCAGTCAGTTGTCACCGATCAGGGAGAACATATGGTATTTGTCCCTTTGGGACTGGCTTATTTCACTCAGCATGATGTGTTCCAGATTCCTCCATTTTGTTGCAAATGACTGGATTTCGTTCTTTCTTACTGCGGTATAGTATTCTAAAGAGTACATATCCCATAATTTCTTTATCCAGTCTACCATTGATGGGCATTTAGGTTGGTTCCAGGTCTTAGCTATTGTGAATTGAGCTGCAATAAACATTAGGCTGCAGACCACTTTTTTGTTTGCCAATTTAAATTCCTTTGGGTAAATTCCAAGGAGTGGGATGGCTGGGTCGAACAGTAGGGTTATCTTCAGGTTTCTGAGGAATCTCCTGACTGACTTCCATAGTGGCTTGACCAGTTTGCATTCCCACCAACAGTGGGTTAGTGTCCCTTTTTCCCCACATCCTCGCCAGCATCTGTTGTTGGTAGATTTCTGAATGTGAGCCATTCTAACCGGGGTGAGGTGAAACCTCATTGTGCTTTTGATTTGCATTTCTCTGATTGCTAATGACCTTGAACATTTTTTCATGTGCCTGTTGGCCATTTGGATTTCCTCTTTTGAAAAATGTCTATTGAAGTCCTTGGCCCATCTCTTAATTGGGTTGTTGGTTTTGTTTTTGTGGAGTTTCTTGATCTCTTTGTAGATTCTGGTTATTAACCCTTTATCTGTTGCACAGTTTGCAAATATTTTTTCCCATTCTGACGGTTGTCTCTTCACTCTCCTGACTGTTTCTTTTGCAGTACAGAAACTTCTCAATTTGATGCAATCCCAATAGTTGATTTTGGCTTTGACTGCCTGTGCCTCCCGGGTCTTTTCCAGAAACTCTTTGCCTGTGCCAATATCTTGAAGGGTTTCTCCAATATTCTCTAGTAACTTGATGGTGTCAGGTCGTAGATTTAGGTCTTTAATCCATGTTGAGTGGATTTTTGTGTAAGGTGTAAGGTAGGGGTCTTGCTTCATGCTTCTGCACGTGGAAATCCAATTTACCCAGCACCATTTATTGAATAGACTGTCCTTGCTCAAGGAATTAGTTTTAGATCCTTGATCAAATATAAGTTGGCTGTAGATGTTTGGGTTGATTTCTGGTATTTCAATTCTGTTCCATTGGTCTATCCATCTGTTTCTGTACCAGTACCATGCTGTTTTGATTACAACTGCCCTGTAGTATGTCCTGAAATCTGGTATTGTGATGCCTCCGGCTTTGTTTTTGTTGTACAAGATTGCTTTAGCTATTCGAGGTCTCTTGTGCCTCCATATAAATTTCAGCACCAATTTTTCCAGATCTGAGAAGGTCTTCGGTATCTTGATTGGGATTGCATTGAATCTATAAATTGCTTTTGGGAGAATGGACATTTTGATGATATTGATTCTTCCAATCCGTGAGCATGGAAGATTTTTCCATTTCTTGGTATCCTCTTCTATTTCTTTCTTTAAGGTTTTGTAATTTTCATCGTAGAGATATTTAACGTCCTTGGTTAAGTTTATTCCAAGGTATTTGATTGTTTTTGTAGCTATTGTGAATGGGATTGATCTTAGAAGTTCTTCCTCAGCCATGGCATTGTCTGTGTATACAAAGGCTGTTGATTTTTGTGCATTGATTTTATACCCTGCTACTTTGCCAAACTCTTCTATGAGTTCCAATAGTCTCTTGGTAGAGTTCTTTGGGTCCCCTAAATAAAGAATCATGTCATCTGCAAAGAGGGATAGTTTGAGTTCTTCCTTCCCAATTTGTATCCCTTTAATTTCTTTTTCTTGCCTAATAGCTCTGGCTAGAACCTCCAGAACTATATTGAATAGCAGTGGTGAGAGTGGGCATCCCTGTCTGGTACCAGATCTCAGTGGAAATGCTTCCAACTTTTCCCCATTCAATAGGATGTTGGCTGTGGGTTTTTCATAGATTGCTTTGATTGTATTGAGGAATGTTCCTTCCAAACCCAGTTTGCTTAGAGTTTTCATCATGAACGGGTGTTGTATTTTATCAAATGCTTTCTCGGCATCTATTGAGAGAATCATATGGTTTTTCTTCTGCAGTCTGTTAATGGGGTGTATCACATTGATTGTCTTGCGCACATTAAACCATCCCTGCATACCAGGGATAAATTCCACTTGGTCTGGGTGGATGATCTTTCTGATGTGTTGTTGCATTCTATTGGCGAGAATTTTATTGAGGATTTTTGCATCTATGTTCATCAGGGATATTGGTCTGTAATTCTCTTTCAGTGCTGCATCTTTTCCCGGCTTAGGAATTAAGGTGATGCTGGCTTCATAGAAAGAATTTGGGAGGATTCCCTCTTCTTCAATTGTTCTGAATAGTTTGAGAAGAATTGGAGTTAGTTCTTCTTTAAATGTCTGGTAGAATTCAGCAGTGAATCCATCTGGTCCTGGGCTTTTCTTTGTTGGGAGGGCCTTTATTACTGTTTCAATTTCTGTCTCAGTTATGGGTCTGTTTAGGTTTTCTATGTCTTCCTGGTTCAATTTAGGTAGGTTGCATGTGTCCAGGAATCTATCCATTTCTGATAGGTTTCCCTGTTTGCTGGCATACAAGTCCTTGTAGTAATTTCTGATGATTCTTTTTATTTCTGTGGTGTCTGTTGTTACATTTCCTTTTTCATCTCTGATTTTATTGATTTGGGTCTTTTCTTTTTTTTTTTTTTTTTAGAATTTTGAAATTATTTATTTATTTATTTATTTATTTATTTATTTATTTTTATCTTTTATTTAATGAATATAAATTTCCAAAGTACGTCTCATGGGTTACAATGGCTTTCCCCCCCATACCGTCCCTCCCACCCACCACCCTCCCCTTTCCCACTCCCTCTCCCCTTCCATTCACATCAAGATTCATTTTCGATTATCTTAGTATACAGAAGATCAGCTTAGTATACCTTAAGTAAGGATTTCAACAGTTTGTTCCCACACAGAAACATAAAGTGAAAAATAATAGATGATTTTTTTTTAAATGATGATGAAATCAGATCAGACCTATTGTCATGTTTAATCCCAGTGAGAGTCAAGTTGGGAATTGATAGTTTCTTTTCTTTTTTTTTTTTTTAACAGAAGATCAGTTTAGTGTACATTAAGTAAAGATTTCAACAGTTTGCACCCCCATAGAAACACAAAGTGAAATATACTGTTTGAGTACTCGTTATAGCATTAAGCCTCAGTGTACAGCACATTAAGGACAGAGATCCTACATGAGGAGTAAGTGCACAGTGACTCCTGTTGTTGACTTTACAAATTGACACTCCTGTTTATGGCATCAGTAATCTCCCTATGCACCAGTCATGAGTTTCCAAGGCTATGGAAGCCCCTTGAGTTCTCCGACTCTTATCTTGTTTAGACAAGGTCATAGTCAAAGTGGAGGTTCTCTCCTCCCTTCAGAGAAAGGCACCTCCCTCTTTGAAGACCTTTGGGGAGTGAACCAATGGATGGAAGCTCACTTGCTTGCTCTCCCTCTCTCTCTCTTCCTCTGTCTCTCTTTTTCTCTTCCTCTCTGTAACTCTGCCTTTCAAATAAATTGATACTTCATTATACTTCATAAAATAAGCCAGTGCCAAAAAGACAGATATCATGTGTTTTCTCTGACCTGTGCTAATATATCAATTTTTCTTTTAAAAAAGAAAAGAAAAAAGGCTCAGGGTCATTAGCAATTAGGAAATGAAAATAAAACCACAATGCAATTTCACTTCACTCCAGTTCAAATGGCTCTCATACAGAAATCTAAAAACAACAAATGCTGGTGAGGATGCGGGATAAAAAAAGTACCCTAACCCAATGTTCATGGGAAGGTAAAGTGGTCCAGCCACTGTGGAAGACAGTATGTATACACTTCAGAAATCTGAATATAAATCTAGCATATGATGAGGCCATCCCTCTCCTGGGAATTTACCCAAAACAAAATTATTCAGCATATGGAAGTGTTATCTGTACCTACATGTTAATTGCAGCTCAATTCATAGTAGCTAAGACATGGAATCAACCCAGATGTCCAGCAGCTGTTGATTGGATAAAGAAATTATGGTAGAGTACCACTCATAAGTTTAAAAAAATGAAATCCTGACTTTAGCAACAAAGCAGATGCAACTGGAAGTCATTATACTTCATAAAATAAACCAGTGCCAAAAAGACAGATATCATGTGTTTTCTCTGACCTGTGCTAACTAATATAGTATCTATAATGTAATCCACTGGAGTGAAATGGTTATTTTGAGATTTGATGATTGTTTACAGCCCTGTCTCTTCTATTGAGGAACAATTTTTTTTTTACTTTACACCAATTGTTGAACTCATTATTTAATGTAGGATTAACCTTATGAGTATAAAGTAAATTGAAATGGATCCTGTAAAACTTATGAGTGGGAATAGCAGAGGTAGGAAGGAAAAGGTTTGTAATATTGGTGTGACAGAGGATAATGTGGGGTGTATCACTAACTTTCTAAACCTGTATATGAAATGCATGAAACTTTGGTAACTTAAATAAGATTTTTTTAAAAAATACAAAAATATGCAGGCTTTACTGGTGAAGGTTCTTATGGAGCAGCTGAAGCAACAAGAAACCATGGACTCCACCAAGATCAGCAAGAGGCTGACCACAGGCTCTGCATAGCAGAAGCTTTCAGAGACCTGCTGACCACGAAGTTCCCTAGGAGCAAGCAGAAATAGATGTTGATGGCTGGGGAAGGTGGAAATAGCTCTGCTTCCCAAGAAAATGCCTCTAGGACTTCCAAACTGAAATCAAAGAGGGATGGTGAGAGTTGTAGTGGGAAAGAAAAAGGAAAATGTTCACCTAACTCACAAGGATTCATGGACAAGCTATTAGGGAACTGGGGATGGTGAAGAGAGATATCTTCCATCTGCTGGTTCATTCCCCAAATGACTACAATGTTCTAGGGATGGCCCAGGCAAAAGCAATGAACCAGGGGTTCCTTCAGGCACACTAGTAGGGAGCTGGATTGTGAGTGGAGAAGCCACAGCTCAAACTCCCATATGGGATCCCAGTACTGCAGATGGTGGCTTAACCAACTGTGCCACAGCACTGGCCTCATGGAACTACATTTTTAACTCCCTTTCCTCATAGAAAATGCTGGCAAGCCCCAGGGATTCCATTTTGGGCTAGTTAGTGAGCCTACAACAAGACTGTTCCGATGGTGAAGCGGGCCCAGATCCCTTAAACTAACTATGCTTTTCCTAATAATGCTTTGAATAGATGTGTACAGTGTATGTGCACTTTTCAAAGTCAACATCCAAACCTAGAAATCATATATAAGTATGCCGATCTCTAACACAGAATCACTCTGTAAGTTTTATGAGATGTTTCTAATACATTGTGAGTGAAGTCAGGATCCCAATTTCTGTAATGTTACCTGACTGATTCAAGATACCATTACTCTCTCCTGCAGAACTTCTACTGTCTCCTTTCTGTTTCTTAGCATTTACTGTTTCTATCTTACTGTCCAGTCTCAAGAACAAGTGATCTCTTCAAAACAAATGTGACAAATAAAAAAACCAAGTTGAAAACCTTCCAACAACTTTTCATGTTTTTTAAATTTTCATGTACTTACTTGAAAAATAAATTATATTTTTGATTTTAAAAAATTAAAATATAAGCACCATATATATATATATATTTTACAGGCAGAGTGGACAGTGAGAGAAAGAGAGACAGAGAGAAAGGTCTGCCTTTGCCGTTGGTTCACCCTCCAATGCTGCGGCCGGTGCACCCTGCTGATCCGATGGCAGGAGCCAGGTACTTATCCTGGTCTCCCATGGGGTGCAGGGCCCAAGCACTTGGGCCATCCTCCACTGCACTCCCTGGCCACAGCAGAGGGCTGGCCTGGAAGAGGGGCAACCGGGACAGAATCCAGCACCCTGACCGGGACTAGAACCCTGTGTGCTGGCGCTGCTAAGCAGAGGATTACCCTAGAGAGCCACGGTGCCGGCCACATCTTATATATATTATGAACAATGAGGATTTCAAAATTTTTGTGGAGAATGAAACTAAAAGGTAAGTTATTTTGGTGCTAGAAAACTGGAAATTTATGTATAGAATAATTTTTCCAAAATTAATGGAATGTATATTTTTGAAAAACTATACATTTATTTCAAGATTTTGCACTGATCAATTTCTGTTCACAACTGATCATAATGATAGGACTAAGAACCAAAGGGATCACATAAACAAGAATAGTGTCTGCAAATACTAGCTGATAGAATCAAAAAGGGAGAGAATGATCCAACATGGGAAGTGAGATACACAGCAGACCCATAGAATGGCAGATGTCCTAAACAACACTCTGGCCTCAGAATCAGCCCTTAAGGCATGCGGATCTGGCTGAAAAGCCCATGAGAGTATTTCAGGCATGGAAAGCCAAGACACTCTGGGGAAAAAAAAACCTAAATGAAAGATCTCCGCAAGTGAGATCCCAGTGGAAAGATCGGGTCATCAAAGAAGGAGGTACCTTTCTCTGAAGGGAGGAGATAACTTCCACTTTGACCATGGCCTTGTCTAAAAATTATCAGAGTCAGTGAACTCAGGGGGCTTCCATAGCCTTGGCAGCTCATGACAAGAGCCTAGGGTGATTACTGATGCCATAGACAAGAGTGTCAATTTGTTAAGTCAACAACAGGAGTCACTGTGCACTTACTCCTCATGTAGGATATTTGTCCTTAGTGTGCTGTACATTGAGATTTAATGCTATAACTAGAACTCAAACAGTATTTTTGACTTTATGTTTCTGTGTGGGAGCAAACTGTTGAAACCTTACTTAATGTATGCTAAACTGATGTTCTGTATATAAAGAGAAACGAAAATGAATCTTGATGTGAATGGAAGGGGAGAGGGAGTGGGAAAGGGGAAGGCTGCGGGTGGGAGGGACGTTATGGGGGGGGAAACCATTGTAATCCATATTCTGTACTTTGGAAATTTATATTCATTAAATAAAAGTTTAAAAAAAAGATTTTGCACTGAACATAATACATTTGCAGGAACCATATCCATTTTGCAGACATGTAAATGGTAGCTGATATGGTGTGATTGCCTGCTCTTCAAGCTGTAAAGAATTTGTCTCTAATGTTTGAAGCATTGATTTACCAATCACAACAGATGTCTTTCAGGCACAAGAATGGAAATACATGTAGTCTGTGATGGCTACCTAGGAATGGTGACACTGGAGGTGGCCAGGCTCTGTACATATAGAGATTGGAAATTTATGAGGGAATAAATAGGCTGCAGATAAATCAATGCTTAGATAAAATTTATAGCCTTACATGAATGTTAGAATAAAAAAACTAAAAATCAATCATCATTGCTTCCTAATAAAGAATTAAAAAAAGGAAACCTGAAAGTATATAGAAGAAAGGTATTCAAAATGATAATAGCAGATATAAATAGATGTTTTTGAAGTACCACAAACCAGGATATATTTTTTAAATATTAACAAAATTAACATACAAGTAAATGTAATTATAAATACAAATGGAAAAGTAACACTAATATCAAGTTTCAAGAATTAAAATAATTCTTTATAGATAATATATCCTTGTCAGAATGCTAGAAGAAATGTGTGATAGTCTTAGGTGTAAAATTTGACTAGAAGTCAAAATTCATTATATATTGAAAACCAAATTCCCAAGAACACAAATATAACATAAAATAGGAAAACTCCTACTTAAAACAAACAAGTTGAACCACAACTTGAAAACTAGCAACCAACCAATAAAAAAGTTATAGAAAAAATTTCAAATCTAGAATTATAAAATATTCCAAATATTTAAGAAAGAATGAAACCACCTATGTTTCCCACACATATTCATAGTGGAAATAAGCAGAAATTATTTTAAAATTTCTTTTGGAAAGCCAGCAAAACATTGGTGAGGATGCACGTTGACCAGAACTTGAAATACAAATTAAGTATCCCACATAGAATGGCAGAACTCCTGCCTCAGAATCAACCCTTGGGACATTCAGATCTGGCTAAAAGGTCCATGAGAGTTTCACAGGCATGGAAAGCCATGACACGGTGGTAAAAAGCAATCTAAATGAAAGATCCTGGTGAACAACACTCCAGCAGACAGAACAGGCCATCAAGGAGAAAGGCGCATTTCTCTGAAGGGAGGAAGGAACCTCCACTGTGATACGGCCTTGACTAAACAAGTTCAGAGTCGGTGAAATCAAGGGGCTTCCATAGCCTAGACAGCTCATAGCAAGAGTCTCGGGTGATTGCTGATGTCATAAATAAGAGTGCCAATTATTAAATCAACAACGGGAGTCACTGGGTACATGCTCCCCATGTAGGATCTCTGTCCTTAATGTGTTTTACTATGAAACTTAAAAACAACACTACTAGTCGAACAATACCCTATACCTTGTGCGGTTGTGTAAGTGTAGCCTGTTGAAATCCTTGCTTAGTCGGCTTCCGGCAAGATGGCAGAATAGGAAGGGAGCACACTGATAGTCTGGGGAGAGATAGTTTAATAAAAGTGGAGATACTGCAGGTTCAAGGAAGAGTAGGGGAGGAAACAGCAGAAGAAACTCTTCCGGAACGCGTGACTCACAGCGGACCTGCGTGGAGAGCGTGGGAGCCCACAGTTCGGGACACCAGCGGCAGACTCAACACACCAGCGCTGGAACGCGAGGTGAGCCGAACCTCAATAACCCGAGACACCGGCAGGCAAGTGGAGAGAGGAGACTAGAGGGAACGACCCCCGGGGGGGGGGAAGTTCACAAGGCTAACTGGAAGAGAGAGAGAGGGAAAAAAAAAAAGGTAACTGGTACGGACATGGGTTTCTCTCTCTCCGCTCACCTCTCAAGGGCGAGCAAGACAAAGAGCAGGCGCCATCTTGGACATACGTCATAAGCAGAGTGACCTCAGGTCTGCACCGGCCCTGAGCCTAGCAGTAAAACCTGACTCTGGGCGGGGCGAATTAACAGGAGATTAGGACCTAGTAAATTTGTCCTGCTACTGAACTGAGACTGTGAAAAAAGAGACGGTGGGGGAGAGAACTCACGGAATTCACGTGAGCACTCTCCAGAGACGCTACAATTCCGTAACTTTGGCAACCCAGTGGGAGACTGAAGGAGAATTTGAGCCCACTCTAAGGGCCGAACAGATTCCCTGTGTGGTCCTTGGGAAAGAGCTTCCGATCTCTGGCTCCTGTGGGTATATCATTTGCCTGCTAACTACCTCCAACTTCGTTCAGCTGTGCAGAATAACTTCCCTTTTGAATCAAAAAAAGAGAGAGAGAGAGAGAGAGAGAGAGAGAGAGAGAGAGAGAGGTTTACCACGCCTAACCTGGGAGTGTCACCTTTGGCACACCAAGCAGAGCTCTCAGGCCACACCCATCTCAAGCCCTAAGGCTCCATCAAAAACAGATAGTCCACTTAATCTAGAGTCATAGTATAACAAGAAAAAGCACCACAGTGAAGAAACCAAATATCTCCAATATGACAAATAACAAACGCAAAAACCAAGGTAATAAAAACAAGGAAGTCACCATGAAGCCCTCAAATGAAAAAGACACCCCAATTCAAGATTATGAGGATGATGACATAGAAGAAATGCAAGAAGCAGATCTCAAAAAATTGATAAGAACATTTAGAAGTTCTCAAAAACAAATTCTGGAACTACACAAATCCTTAATGGACAAGATAGAAAATCTCTCTCATGAAAATGAAATATTAAGGAGGAATCAAAATGAAATGAAACAACTAGTACAACAGGAAACTGTGATAGTGACTGAAGTGAAGAATTCAATAGATCAAATGAAAAACACAATAGAGAGCCTTACAAACAGAATGGGTGAAGCAGAAGAGAGAATATCGGACTTAGAAGACAGGGAACAGGAAAGGATACAGTCAGACCAAAGAAAAGAAGAGGAAATTAGAAATCTAAAACATATTGTCGGGAATCTTCAGGATACTATTAAAAAAACCAACATTCGGGTTCTAGGAGTTCCTGAAGGCATGGAGAGGGAGAAAGGATTAAAAGGCCTTTTTAGTGAGATACTAGCAGAGAACTTTCCAGGTTTGGAGAAGGACAGAGACATCCTAGTACAGGAAGCTCATAGAACCCCCAATAAACATGACCAAAAGAGATCCTCACCACGACACGTTGTAATTAAACTCTCCACAGTGAAACATAAAATCCTAAAATGTGCAAGAGAGAAACGTCAGATTACTCTCAGAGGATCTCCAATCAGACTCACAGCTGACTTCTCATCAGAAACTCTACAAGCTAGGAGGGAATGGCGAGATATAGCCCAGGTACTAAGAAAGAAAAACTGCCAGCCCAGAATATTATATCCTGCCAAGCTCTCATTTGTGAATGAAGGTGAAATAAAGACTTTTCATTGCAAACAGAAATTGAAAGAATTTGTTGCCACTCGTCCAGCCCTGCAAAAGATGCTTAAAGATGTGTTACACACAGAAACACAGAAACACGGTCATCAATATGAAAGAAGGTAAAGGAAGGAAACCTCACAGCAAAAGATCACACGGAATTCAAAGCATATATTAGAACTTATCTTTGGCAAATGGCAGGGCAAAGTTACCACTTATCATTAGTCACTTTGAACGTGAATGGCCTGAACTGTCCAGTTAAAAGACAACGATTGGCTGATTGGGTTAAGGAACAAAACCCATCTATTTGCTGCTTACAAGAAACACATCTTTCCAACAAAGATGCATACAGACTGAAAGTGAAAGGCTGAAAAAAGATATACCATGCCAACAGAAATGAAAAAAAGAGCGAGCGTAGCCATCTTAATATCGGACAACATAAACTTTACCACAAAAACTGTTAAGAGAGACAAAGAGGGACACTATATCATGATTAAGGGATCAATTCAACAGGAAGATATAACAATTATCAATGTATATGCACCTAACTACAGGGCACCAGTTTATCTAAAAGATTTATTAACGGACTTAAAGGGAGACTTAGACCCCAATACAGTAGTACTGGGGGACTTCAATACTCCACTCTCAGAAATAGACAGATCAGTGGTGAGAGTGGACATCCCTGTCTGGTCCCAGATCTCAGTGGAAATGCTTCCAACTTTTCCCCATTCAATAGGATGTTGGCTGTGGGTTTTTCATAGATTGCTTTGATTGTATTGAGGAATGTTCCTTCCAAACCCAGTTTGCTTAGAGTTTTCATCATGAACGGGTGTTGTATTTTATCAAATGCTTTCTCGGCATCTATTGAGAGAATCATATGGTTTTTCTTCTGCAGTCTGTTAATGGGGTGTATCACATTGATTGTCTTGCGCACATTAAACCATCCCTGCATACCAGGGATAAATCCCACTTGGTCTGGGTGGATGATCTTTCTGATGTGTTGTTGCATTCTATTGGCGAGAATTTTATTGAGGATTTTTGCATCTATGTTCATCAGGGATATTGGTCTGTAATTCTCTTTCAGTGCTGCATCTTTTCCCGGCTTAGGAATTAAGGTGATGCTGGCTTCATAGAAAGAATTTGGGAGGATTCCCTCTTCTTCAATTGTTCTGAATAGTTTGAGAAGAATTGGAGTTAGTTCTTCTTTAAATGTCTGGTAGAATTCAGCAGTGAATCCATCTGGTCCTGGGCTTTTCTTTGTTGGGAGGGCCTTTATTACTGCTTCAATTTCTGTCTCAGTTATGGGTCTGTTTAGGTTTTCGATGTCTTCCTGGTTCAATTTAGGTAGATTGCATGTGTCCAGGAATCTATCCATTTCTGATAGGTTTCCCTGTTTGCTGGCATACAGGTCCTTGTAGTAATTTCTGATGATTCTTTTTATTTCTGTGGTGTCTGTTGTTACATTTCCTTTTTCATCTCTGATTTTATTGATTTGGGTCTTTTCTCTTCTTTTTTTAGTTAGTTGGGCCAATGGGGTGTCAATTTTGTTTATTTTTTCAAAAAACCAGCTCCTCGTTTGGCTGATTTTTTGTAATGTTTTTCTTGATTCAATCCTGTTGATTTCTTCTCTGATTTTAATTATTTCTCTTCTCCTACTAGATTTGGGTCTGGTTTGCTGTAGGTTTTCTAGATCCTTGAGGTGAATAGAAAGCTCATCTATTTGGTGCCTTTCCAATTTCTTGATGTAGGCACCTATTGATATAAACTTTCCTCTTAACACTGCTTTTGCTGCGTCCCATAAGTTTTGGTATGTTGTGCTGTTATCCTCATTTACTTCCAGAAAGTTTTTGATTTCTCTTTTGATTTCTTCTATGACCCATTGTTCATTCAGGAGCATGTTGTTCAATCTCCATGTGTTTGCGTATGCTCTAGGGATTCCTGAGTTGTTCATTTCCAACTTCATTCCTTTATGGTCTGAGAAGCTGCATGGTATGATTCTAATTCTTTTGAATTTGCTGAGACTTGCTTTATGGCCTAGTATGTGATCAATCCTAGAGAAGGTTCCATGTACTGCTGAGAAGAATGTATAATCTTTAGCTGTAGGATTGAAAGTTCTGTATATATCTGTTAGATCCATTTGGGCTACAGTGTCGTTTAAATCTACTGTATCCTTGTTGATCTTCTGTCCTATTGATCTGTCTATTTCTGAGAGTGGAGTATTGAAGTCCCCCAGTACTATTGTATTGGGGTCTAAGTCTCCCTTTAAGTCCATTAACAAATCTTTTAGATAAACCGGTGCCCTGTAGTTAGGTGCATATACATTGATAATTGTTATATCTTCCTGTTGAATTGATCCCTTAATCATTATGTAGTGTCCCTCTTTGTCTCTCTTAATGGTTTTTGTGGTAAAGTTTATGGTGTCTGATATTAAGATGGCTATGCCTGCTCTTTTTTCATTTCTGTTGGCATGGTACATCTTTTTCCAGCCTTTCACTTTCAGTCTGTATGGATCTTTGTTGGAAAGATGTGTTTCTTGTAAGCAGCAAATAGATGGGTTTTGTTTTTTAACGCAATCAGCCAAACGGTGTCTTTTAACTGGACAGTTCAGGCCATTCACGTTCAATGTGACTAATGATATTTAAAGAGCTCATGGAACTTATCAAGATACCAAGAGAATTATGTTTTATAACATTCTTAGAAGTGAAAATTTGTTAAAAGAGACCAAAATCACTATATTTTGAAAAGCAACTTTCCAAAAACACGATTGACATAGAATTAAAAAAATTATAAAAACTAATTAATTTTAACCAATTTTTGAAACATTTGATAGGAAAACCTTCACAAAAGAAAATTGCAATTCCAGACTTACAGAATATTCCCAACTTTTAAGGAAGAAGAAAAAAACACCTGTTTCCAACATTTCCCATCATTGGAAATGATGGAATATTTTTGGATTTCTTTTGGGAAGCCCCAGATGATGCAACTTGAAGTAGGATATAAATTAAAAATGAAATTAGAGATAATCTCATTTATCAAGAGATACAAATATTCTGATCCAAATATTACTTAACTTATACCATAGATGAAATTGTAACAGATGAATAATAAGGTAAATACAAGAAAAAGGGTGTATTTACCATTTTCAACAAATCATGGAAATCATCTGAGTAGGTGACCAATACAAGGAATTACATGATCATTTAGATTAAAGGTTACAAAGAATTCAATAAAATTCAACATCAAGAGATAAAAAATCAACTATTAACAAGATAATTAAAACAGTGATTTGCTTATTGAGATCAAGATTGTCTAAAAGGAATGTACGACTACTTAATACAGTATCACTGAAGATGTTTTCCTTGTAACTCGACCAAGACAAAGATACATCTAGCTCTCTTTGACATTATACTGGGCTGTATTCAGGGAAATAAAATAATATAAGACAAAAAAATAAATATTCTGTGAAAATAAGAAATGATGTGAACCTCTTTAAAGCAAGACTATGGAAGAGACTTTGAAATTCCTGTAGTTTTGAAAGGATGCACTTGCAAATCTTTGGGGTATGGCCTTAATTTCATTTGTTAAATGAGCACTGGATGAGAGAATTCACTGGGTCTGTACAAGTTTGTCTTGTATCCTATGTGTATACTGTTTGTTATATCTGAGTGAAATTTCAGAGTCTTCCAACTCCTATAAGAGGAGTTTTCAGAAAATTCATTGAGTGTATATGTTATTTTTAATTCAATTTCCTACAAACTTTTTGAAATATTGTGTAGAGTAAGCCAGGGAGTCCCTGACCATCACTGGCTTTTAGAGAATAAAATATGCATCAAATTTTCCCGGAAACAACTGTAGTGTCTTTAGTCTGTGAAGTTCTCTACAAAGATACTGTGGAACACAGGAGTAGAGAGAGGCCTACCAGAGCCCCTGCTCCTAACCATGGGGCTGTGTGAATACAAAATAATGTTTAGTGTTTATACCACACACACATGCAGTGTGTATATATATGTATATATACATTGTGTATATGTATATATGTATGTATGTATGTATATATATATATGTGTGTGTATTTATACACACACACACACACACACACACACATATATACACACAGTTTGCTTTCCAGGAATGCTGGTAGCTTTTTGTCTTGAGTTAAAGTGAATGGTCACATTTGGGGGGTGGAAAAGAGTGAAACCTCAGACCAGATACTCCTGAGCATCGTGATTGCATCCAGCTGGCAGGCTCCCCTGTGTAATTTTGCTGCAAATAGACAGCTCTCTTTTCCTGTTACTGTTGTGTTTCCAAACATTGGGAAAACTGGGAGTCTCAGTTAATGCCTCCTTCTTGAGAACTTTGACAGTTCCTCAGGGCAATGGTTGGAAGGCACTATATTGAAATTTGGGGGGAGGAGGTTTCTGCTGCATGGATTTTCAAGAATATGGCTTCCTTTCCTCTTCTCCCCAGGTGTTTATTTCAATCCCAATGGAGTCAAGACTCAAATATACTTCCACATGCTCATTGTTATGAGGGAAATTTTTCTTTGCATCATCAGACATGATCCATAGGTCTGTGTTTCAGAGAAAGTTGACATAAAAGGTGGACTATTTACTTAATTATCTTAAAGAAGTAGTTTCCATTATGCCTATTATTTATTGTAACTTTCAGTATTTCTCACCAAAATTGTATGTCAAAATAAAACTAACAGAAAAAACAACAATACCAAAAGCCAACTACAGTCAGCTGTCAGGTAATGGTATTGATCCAATCTGTGAAGTGCATCATTAGGAAATTGTGGTGTTCATGATCATTGTAAACTGTGCTTACACAAAATAATAAGAGGCAATGTCATAGGAGATATAAACTTAAGGAGCTACCATCATACATGCAGGTCATCCTTGTCGCTCCCCGTCTTTGTGGAGGAACGACACAGGACCCTGCGCTGTTCTTTCATCTGCTCGGCCCTCCCCGGGTTTGCTGCTGGTTCTTCCCAGGTTGGCTACCGTCCCTTCCACCTCCGTGGAAGGGCGGTTCCCCCTGCCACATTCCCCACTTCTGCGGGGGAGCGGCACACCACCGGCCAGCTCTCTCGGGGGCTGCACAGGTGTTCCTTCAGATAGATGTTCCTCTTAGATGTTCCTGGTGCATGTTGTCTCTCTCCTCCTTTATAGTCCTCTTCCACCAATCCCAACTCTGCTACCCACTTGCCGAGTACGCTGCTCTCCTCCAATCAGGAGCAAGATCAGCTCCTGCAGCTCAGTCAATCAAATTGGCGAGAGGCAGCTGTGTAGAAGCTGCTACTCCCTTCTCAGCACCATATGGTGGGAGAGCAGATGCATAGAATAAGTCTTAATTCCAGTAACTTAGTCTACTCCGAGTTGCTCCCCACAATCCTGATCAAAACTTCAATATGTGATGCATGACCAGATTTGAAAGTAAAAGAAACATTATACTTAAGCCTACTGGAATGAGGTCAATGCCCCATGAATAACTATTTTTGCTTCATCTTCTGAAGTCTGCTGAATTTCAATAAAGAACAATGTGTTCTAGGCCTGAAGATTTAACTTGTACTTCAGGTTCTGCCTTTTTCTGATCTCGACCTTTGACAAGGTATCTACTGTGAATATACTCTCAATCGAGAAAATATTCCTCACCACAAGTAAATAGGAGCAAACATTTATGGAAAACAGGGTCTGGTGCTGTGGCTCAGTGGGTTAAAGCACTGGTCTGCAGGGCTGGCATCCCATTTGGGGGCCAGCTCATGTCCTTCCTTCTCCACTTCCAATTGAGCTCTCTGCTATGGTATGGGAAAGCAGTGGAAGATGGGCAAATTCTTGTGTCCCTGTACCCATGTGGGAGACCCAGAAGCTCCTGGCTCCCAGCTTTGGATCAGCTCAGCTCTGACCATTGCTGTCATTTGGGGATTGAACCAGCATATAGAAGACTCTCTCTCTCTCTCTCCAGCTCTACCCCTCTCTGTAACTCTGTCTTTCAAATAAACAAAATAAATCTTTAAAATAAAAGTTGATGGAAAACAGAGGGAGGAAATTACCACTTCTGTGTTGTCAATACATACCATATCCACTCTCTGGATTATAGAACCTAATCTGCACTTCACATGCAAGCAAATTTGACCTGAGTATTGTAGGATGGTGGTTATCCTCACTGGGTCTTCCCCTCACTCCAATCACATGCCCATTTGTTTCCAAGGGCACAAATGTATCTTAAGTAGGAATATTGAATTTGAAAATTCTAAGGGTATTACAATTTTATTCTTAAGAATTCTTAGCTTTTGATGATTGCCCCAGGCTTATTTCTGGCCAGGTTAGGGCTTCCTAGGAATTTTTTTTTCCTCATCAGTGAGACTACATAGTTACAGATGACAGAGGACCAGGAATAGCATTATACTGCTCTGCACTACAGTATTCTGAGTAACAACTTTCCTCCAAGAACCAGTTAGCTGTCATCATTACATGCTTATTTACAGTTGTTTGCAACATAGAATAGTTGATATTTTCTTATAGCCAATGTGTTTCTATAAGAGTTAAAAGTAAGTGGTTAGAAACTGGGGGCGGAGCCAAGATGGCGGAATAGTGAGGGCGCGCACCGATAGTCCGGGAAAATTTAGTTTAATAAAAGGGGAGTTACGGTAGCCTCAGAAAAAAGAACCAGGAAAATATTGCAGAGGAAACTCTTCTGGATCGAGTGGCTGTGAATCAGAGGACCTACTGGGAGAACAAGGTCGCCCACCGCGTGGAAGCTGAGCCGTGGGAGCCGCAGGTGATGCGGAAGCCGCAGGGTCTGTGCACCAGTGCAGGAAGGGGAGTGCATGTCACACAGACAACAGCTGGAAGAGTTGCAACGTCCAGGGCTCCAAGTCCATACATTGGCACTGGAAGGAGAGGTGAGCTCAATAACCTGAGACATTGGTGGGGAAACAGGGGTCAGAATCTAGAGGGGGGCCGGAAAGTGCAGAAAACTCACTGCCGGAAAGAAGGAAAAAAAAAAGCTTGGGGGTTTCCTTTCCCCTAACCTTACAAAGGTTGCAAGGCTGCAAGGCTTGAAGAATTCCCAAGAGACAAAGAGCAGGCCCCCTCTCGGGATTTACATATCAACAGGGGAGAGCTAAGGAACTGAGTCACTACAATTCAGTAGCCTAGGCAACCCAGTGGGAGTCCAGAGGAACCTATAGAGACTCTTTGGGTAGAAGCCAGAGACTGGAAGCTAAATACCATCAATTCTGCACAGCCGTGCCATGCGGTATTACTTACCCCCTGAATAAATAAAATAAATAAATAAATAAATAAATAAATAAAAAGAGAGAGATTTACCATGCATAACCTGAGGGTGTCACCTTTGCACACCCTTAACCAGGAAGAACCAAGCAGAGCTCTCAGGCCGCACCCATCTCAAGCCTCCAAGGCTCCTCCAACAGCAGGCAGTCCACTCTACACGGACATAGTATAAAATAAAAAAAAATTAAAAAAAAAAACGCACAGTGACGCAAGAAGAATTAACTATGCCAAGCAACAAACACAGAAATCGAGGGAACAAGATCAACGATGACACTATGATGCCTCCAAATAAACAAAACACCCCAAACCAAGATTATGAAGATGATGAGATAGAAGAAATGCAAGATACGGATTTCAAAAAATTTATGATAAGAACATTTAGAAGTTTTCAAAAGCAAATCCTTGAACTACAGAAATCCTTATTGGACAAGATTGAAAATCTCTCTCGTGAAAATGAAATTTTAAGGAAGAATCAAAATGAAACTCAGAAACTAGTAGAACAGGAAAGTGTGATAGTGAAGAGAAATCAAAAGGAAATGAAGAGCTCAATAGATCAAATGACAAACACATTAGAAAGCCTTAAAAACAGAATGGGTGAAGCAGAAGAGAGAATATCGGACTTAGAAGACAGAGCACAGGAAAACATACAGTCAAACCAAAGAAAAGAAGAGGAAATTAGAAATCTAAAAAATATTGTTGGGAATCTTCAGGATACTATTAAAAAAACCAACATTCGAGTTCTAGGAGTTCCTGAAGGCATGGAGAGAGAGAAAGGATTAGAAGGCCTTTTTAGTGAGATACTAGCAGAGAACTTTCCAGGTTTGGAGAAGGACAGAGACATCCTAGTACAGGAAGCTCATAGAACCCCCAATAAACATGACCAAAAGAGATCCTCACCACGACACGTGGTAATTAAACTTACCACAGTGAAACATAAAGAAAAGATCCTAAAATGTGCAAGAGAGAATCATCAGATTACTCTCAGAGGATCTCCAATCAGACTCACAGCAGACTTCTCATCAGAAACACTACAGGCTAGGAGGGAATGGCGAGACATAGCCCAGGTGCTAAGAGAGAAAAACTGCCAGCCCAGAATATTATATCCTGCCAAGCTCTCATTTGTGAATGAAGGTGAAATAAAGACCTTTCATAGCAAACAGAAATTGAAAGACTTTGTGGCTACTCATCCAGCCCTGCAAAAGATACTTAAAGATGTGCTACACTCAGAAACACAGAAACACGGCCATCAATATGAAAGAAGGGAAAGGAAGAACACCTACCAGTAAAAGAGCATGGGAAGCTCAAAGCATATACTGGAAAATATTTCCGGGAAAATGGCAGGGCAAAGTCACTATGTATCAATAGTCACATTGAACATTAATGGTCTGAATTCTTCAGTTAAAAGACACCGTTTGGCTGACTGGCTCACAGAACACAACCCAACTATTTGCTGCCTACAAGAAACACATCTCTTTAACAAAGAGGCATGCAGACTGAAAGTGAAAGGTTGGAAAAAGATATTCCATGCCAACAGAAATCAAAAAAGCAGGTGTAGCCATATTAATATCAGACAAAATAAACTTTAATACAAAAACTGTTAAGAGAGACAAAGAGGGGCACTATATAATGATTAAGGGTTCAATTCAACAGGAAGATGTAACTATTATAAATGTATATGCACCTAATTACAGGGCACCGGTCTATTTAAAAGATATGTTAAGGGACTTAAAGGGAGATTTAGATTCCAATACAATAGTACTGGGGGACTTCAATACTCCACTCTCAGAAATAGACAGATCATCCAGACAGAAGATCAACACGGAAACAGCAGATTTAATCAACACTATTGCCCAAATGGATCTAACAGATATCTACAGAACTTTCAATCCTACATCTAAAGACTTCACATTCTTCTCAGCAGTGCATGGAACCTTCTCTAGGATTGACCACATACTAGGCCATAAAGCAAGTCTCAGCAAATTTTAAAAAAAATTAGAATCATACCATGCAGCTTCTCAGACCACAGCGGGATGAAGCTGGAAATTAGCAACTCAGGAAACCCCAGAAAGTATGCAAACACATGGAGACTGAACAACATGCTCCTGAATGAACACTGGGTCATTCAAGAAATCAAAAGAGAAATCAAAAACTTTCTGGAAGTAAATGAAGACAACAACACAACATATCAAAACTTATGGGATACAGCAAAAGCAGTATTGAGTGGCAAATTTATAGCAATAGGTGCCTATATCAAGAAATTGGAAAGGTACCAAATAAATGAGCTTTCAGCACATCTCAAGGACCTAGAAACACTGCAGCAAACCAAACTCAAATCTAGTAGGAGAAGAGAAATAATTAAAACCAGAGAAGAAATTAACAGGATTGAATCCAAAAAAAAAAAAAAAAAAAAAAAAAACACTACAAAAAACCAGCCAAGCGAGAAGCTGGTTTTTTGAAAAAATAAACAAAATTGACACCCCATTGGCCCAACTAACTAAAAAAGAAGAGAAAAGACCCAAATCAATAAAATCAGAGATGAAAAAGGAAATGTAACAACAGACACCACAGAAATAAAAAGAATCATCAGAAATTACTACAAGGACTAATCGTCCGCCTAGCGGCACCGGCACACCGGGTTCTAGTCCCGGTCGGGGCGCCGGATTCTGTCCCGGTTGCCCCTCTTCCAGGCCAGCCCTCTGCTGTGGCCCGGGAGTGCAGTGGAGGATGGCCCAGGTGCTTGGGCCCTGCACCCCATGGGAGACCAGGAAAAGCACCTGGCTCCTGGCTTCTGCCATCGGATCAGCGCGGTGCGCCGGCCGCAGTGCTCCGGCCGCGGCGGCCATTGGAGGGTGAACCAACGGCAAAGGAAGACCTTTCTCTCTGTCTCTCTCTCTCACTGTCCACTCTGCCTGTCAAAAAAAAATAAATAAATAAATAAAAAAAAGCAAAGCCAGCATTCAAAGCCAGGCACTCCAATATAGGAATGTTGGTTTTTTTAATAGTATCCTGAAGATTCCCAACAATATTTTTTAGATTTCTAATTTCCTCTTCTTTTCTGTGGTCTGACTGTATGTTTTCCTGTGCTCTATCTTCTAAGTCCGATATTCTCTCTTCTGCTTCACCCATTCTGTTTTTAAGGCTTTCTAATGTGTTTGTCATTTGATCTATTGAGCTCTTCATTTCATTTTGATTTCTCTTCACTATCACACTTTCCTGTTCTACTAGTTTCTGAGTTTCATTTTGATTCTTTCTTAAAATTTCATTTTCACGAGAGAGATTTTCAATCTTGTCCAATAAGGATTTCTGTAGTTCAAGGATTTGCTTTTGAAAACTTCTAAATGTTCTTATCATAAATTTTTTGAAATCCGTATCTTGCATTTCTTCTATCTCATCATCTTCATAATCTTGGTTTGGGGTGTTTTGTTTATTTGGAGGCATCATAGTGTCATCGTTGATCTTGTTCCCTCGATTTCTGTGTTTGTTACTTGGCATAGTTAATTCTTCTTGCGTCACTGTGCGTTTTTTTTAATTATGATTATTTTATACTATGTCCGTGTAGAGTGGACTGCCTGCTGTTGGAGGAGCCTTGGAGGCTTGAGATGGGTGCGGCCTGAGAGCTCTGCTTGGTTCTTCCTGGTTAAGGGTGTGCAAAGGTGACACCCTCAGGTTATGCGTGGTAAATCTCTCTTTTTATTTATTTATTTATTTATTTTATTTATTTATTCAGGGGGTAAGTAACACCGCACGGCATGGCTGTGCAGAATTGATGGTATTTAGCATCCAGTCTCTAGCTTCTACCCCCAAAGTCCGTTTAGGCTCCTCTGGACTCCCACTGGGTTGCCTAGGCTACTGAATTGTAGTGACTCAGTTCCTTAGCTCTCCCCTGTTGATATGTAAATCCAGAGAGGGGGCCTGCTCTTTGTCTCTTGGGAATTCTTCAAGCCTTGCAGCCTTGCGACCTTTGCAAGGTTAGGGGGAAGAGAAACCCTGAAGCTTTTTTTTTTCTTCTTTCCGGTAGTGAGTTTGCTGCACTTTCCCACCCCCCTCTAGATTCTGACCCCCGTTTCCCCACCAATATCTCGGGTTATTGAGCTCACCTCCCCTTCCAGCGCCGATGTGTGGACTCGGAGCCTTGGACATCCCAAGTCTCCCCGCTGTGGTCTGTGTGGCACGCACTCCCCTTGGAGCACTGGAGTGCAGACCCTGCGGCTTCCATGTCTCGGTCCCACGGCTTGGCTTCCGCACGGTGGGCGACCTTGTTCTCCTCCGATTCACGGCCACTCAATCCAGAAGAGTTTCCTCTGCAATATTTTCCTGGTTTTTTTTTCTGAGGCTACTGTAACTCCCCTTTTATTAAACTAAATTTTCCCGGACTATCGGTGTGCGCCCTCACTCTTCCGCCATCTTGGCTCCGCCCCTCCCTAATTTTTTTAAAAAAATCTGAATTGTAATGCTTAAAATCTGCCCATGAATAATTTTATAGTTGTCCACTTACCATTTCATCTCATTTCTTTTTTTTTTTTTGACAGGCAGAGTGGACAGTGAGAGAGAGAGACAGAGAGAAAGGTCTTCCTTTGCCATTGGTTCACCCTCCAATGGCCGCCGGGGCCAGCGCGCTGCGGCCAGCACACCGCACTGATCCGATGGCAGGAGCCAGGAGCAAGGTGCTTTTCCTGGTCTCCCATGGGGTGCAGGGCCCAAGCACCTGGGCCATCCTCAACTGCACTCCCTGGCCACAGCAGAGAGCTGGCCTGGAAGAGGAGCAACCGGGACAGAATCCGGCACCCCGACCAGGACTAGAACCCAGTGTGCCGGCACCGCTAGGTGGAGGATTAGCCTAGTGAGCCGCGGCGCCGGCCATTTCATCTCATTTCTAAAAATATTATAAATATGTAAGTGCTTTGATGAACTTGAAGTTACCATGATAAAATTAAATGAGCATAAAATACAAGTCTGTACTTAAATTTTATAACATTTCTTAACATTAGTGCATCCTATAGTACAAGATTCATTGACATTTTATATTCATAAATGGGAATTGGCTTTCAGAAGAAGTTTTGGCTTTTTAATGAATATAAATTTGTAGAGGGGCCGGCGCTGTGACACAGCGGGTTAATGCCCTGGCCTGAAGCTTCAGAATCCCATATAGGTGCCGGTTCTAGTCCCGGCTGCTCCTCTTCCTTTCCAGCTCTCTGCTATGGCCTGTGAAAGCAGTAGAAGATGACTCAAATGCTTGGGCCCCAGAAGAAGCTCCTGGCTCCTGGCTTCAGATTGGCGCAGCTCCAGCTGTTGTGGCCATCTGGGAAGTGAACCATCAGATGGAAGACCTCTCTGTCTCTGCCTCTCCTCTTTTTGTGTAACCCTGACATTCAAATAAATCTTAAAATAAATTTGTAGACTGGAAAGTACCATTTCAGGCTCCAGTGTTCAGAAGGCCTGGAAATTCTAGGCATGCTTACAGGGTCTGGTTTTCTAATTCTCTGTTATTAAGTTGATAATTATGCCATGTCAAAAATTGTCAATTGGTGACACTTTGTTGTTTTGACAAGGCTCAAAATTCTAGGAGTTTAGTAACTTCATGAAAATTATTTTTCCTCTAGATATATTGGAAATATATAATCCTATGCATGTACTATCTGTTTGAAATGAGTCTCTGTCTCTGTCTCTGTCTCTCTCTTTTTAGTTTCCAAGATAACAGGGCAATGCATTGATTACTTTTGCTTTTCTCTATTATCTGCACATTAAAGAAAGAGTGAAGAATGTCAGTATTACTGTTATGACACTGTTTTATGCAATTTATTTGTCATCAGAGAAGTTAAAAAACCACTCTGAAGGTTTCCCACTATTTCAGATATGCAAAACACTTTATTAACTATTATATTTATGTTTTCTTTATCTAGCTTTTAGCTGATTTGAACTCAAGTGTGTGTCATTATACTTCTGATTTAAAGGAGAAACACTTCCTCTAATTGCTCTACTTTGGATAGTCTATAAAAGGGAAACAAAAGTTTTACAGGATTATTTCAGAAGCAAGTGATAAATGAATATGTGAGGGAATGGTATGAAATTTTATCTTTTGTAAAACTGCTTGCTCTCCATCAGCTGACCTATCTTAGTTCCAGAAAAAGGGCAGTGGTCAGAGGCCAGGTTCTACGGCAGTGTGACATAGCTGTTAGCATGATTCCAATCTGTGTTGTTTCTGGAGTGTGAGACCCTCTCTCTGTTTATGATAAGAACATATGTCTTCTTCTGAGGATAACATAGCCAGCATATAGAAAAATGGGCTTTTTTGCCTCATGTGCAAGCTCTCTGTATAAGAAATGCATTTGTAGTATCACTCTCCAGAGCATCTGGATAGGTAAAGATTTCACAGACGTGTCTTACATTTACACAATTGTTTAGTATAGAAGTTTAAAAATTAATGTACACTTTGAAATATATGGATGATTTAAAAACATGATATTTGTGCAGTATTAGATATACCTTTCACAAATTAGTTAACAAAAATTAAATTTCAAAAAGCAGTTTAGTTTGAAAGAATATGGAAAGAATGGTGATATCTCAGAAGTTGAGAGAATTTGGGAGGTGAAAGTATTGCTGTTTTTGAGTAAAATTGTATAGGTTTTATTCATGAAGTGAAATTTGATTGAGGACTGTGAAATCAGATTTATGGTCCCTGTACCAGTGACTTCTTAAAGTGATACTATCCTCAGTTATACAAAAGAATGACAGGGAATATTATACTAAACGCAGATTTCTAGGCTCTGAGTCAGTCCCACTGAACCTAACATTCTATACAGGGAGATGTAAACTCTTAATGTTAAGGTCAGACACCACAGAAATAAAAATAATCAAAAGAAATTACTACAAGGACTTGTATGCCAGCAAACAGGGAAACCTATCAGAAATGGATAGATTCCTGGACACATGCAATCTACCTAAATTGAACCAGGAAGACATAGAAAACCTAAATAGACCCATAACTGAAACAGAGATTGAAACAGTAATTAAGGCCCTCCCAACAAAGAAAAGCCCAGGACCAGATGGATTCACTGCTGAATTCTACCAGACATTTAAAGAAGAACTAATCCTATTTCTTCTCAAACTATTCAGAACAATCGAAAAAGAGGGAATCCTCCCAAATTCTTTCTATGAAGCCAGCATAACCTTAATCCCTAAGCCAGAGAAAAATGCAGCACTGAAAGAAAATTATAGACCAATATCCCTGATGAACATAGATGCAAAAATCCTCAATAAAATTCTCGCCAATAGAATGCAACAACACATCAGAAAGATCATCCAACCAGACACAGTGGGATTCATCCCTGGTATGCAGGGATGGTTTAATGTGCGCAAGACAATCAATGTGATACACCACATTAACAGACTGCAGAAGATAAACCATATGATTATCTCAATAGATGTAGAGAAAGCATTTGATAAAATTCAACACCCTTTCATGATGAAAACTCTAAGCAAACTGGGTGTGGAAGGAACATTCCTCAATACAATCAAAGCAATTTATGAAAAACCCACAGCCAGCATCCTATTGAATGGGGAAAAGTTGGAAGCATTTCCACTGAAATCTGGCACCAGGCAGGGATGCCCACTCTCACCACTGCTATTTAACATAGTTCTGGAAGTTTTAGCCAGAGCCATCAGACAAGAAAAAGAAATTAAAGGAATACAAATCGAGAAGGAAGAAGTCAAACTACCCTCTTTGCAGACGATATGATTCTGTACTTAGAGGATCCAAAGACTCTACTAAGAGACTATTAGAACTCATAGAGGAGTTTGGCAAAGTGGCAGGATATAAAATCAGTGCACAAAAATCAACAGCCTTTGTATACAAAACCAATGCCACGGCTGAGAAAGAACTGCTAAGATCAATCCCATTCACAATAGCTACAAAAACAATCAAATACCTTGGAATAAACTTAACCAAGGACGTTAAAGATCTCTACGATGAAAATTACAAAACCTTAAAGAAAGAAATAGAAGAGGATACCAAGAAATGGAAAAATCTTCCATGCTCATGGATTGGAAGAATCAACATCATCAAAATGTCCATTCTCCCAAAAGCAATTTATAGATTCAATGCAATCCCAATCAAGATACCAAAGACATTCTTCTCAGATCTAGAAAAAATGATGCTGAAATTCATATGGAGGCACAAGAGACCTCGAATAGCTAAAGCAATCTTGTACAACAAAAACAAAGCCGGAGGCATCACAATACAAGATTTCAGGACATACTACAGGGCAGTTGTAATCAAAACAGCATGGTACTGGTACAGAAACAGATGGATAGACCAATGGAACAGAATTGAAACACCAGAAATCAATCCAAACATCTACAGCCAACTTATATTTGATCAAGGATCTAAAACTAATTCCTGGAGCAAGGACAGTCTATTCAATAAATGGTGCTGGGAAAACTGGATTTCCACGTGCAGAAGCATGAAGCAAGACCCTTACCTTACACCTTACACAAAAATCCACTCAACATGGATTAAAGACCTAAATCTACGACCTGACACCATCAAGTTACTAGAGAACATTGGAGAAACCCTTCAAGATATTGGCACAGGCAAAGAATTTCTGGAAAAGACCCGGGAGGCACAGGCAGTCAAAGCCAAAATCAGCTATTGGGATTGCATCAAATTGAGAAGTTTCTGTACTGCAAAAGAAACAGTCAGGAGAGTGAAGAGACAACCGACAGAATGGGAAAAAATATTTGCAAACTATTCAACAGATAAAGGGTTAATAACCAGAATCTACAAAGAGATCAAAAAACTCCACAAAAACAAAACAAACAACCCACTTAAGAGATGGGCCAAGGACCTCAATAGACATTTTTCAAAAGAGGAAATCCAAATGGCCAACAGGCACATGAAAAAATGTTCAAGGTCATTAGCAATCAGGGAAATGCAAATCAAAACCACAATGAGGTTTCACCTCACCCCGGTTAGAATGGCTCACATGCAGAAATCTACCAACAACAGATGCTGGCGAGGATGTGGGGAAAAAGGGACACTAACCCACTGTTGGTGGGAATGCAAACTGGTCAAGCCACTATGGAAGTCAGCCTGGAGATTCCTCAGAAACCTGAAGATAACCTTACCATTCAACCCAGCCATCCCACTCCTTGGAATTTACCCAAAGGAATTTAAATTGGCAAACAAAAAAGCGGTCTGCACCCTAATGTTTATTGCAGCTCAATTCACAATAGCTAAGACCTGGAACCAACCTAAATGCCCATCAACGGTAGACTGGATAAAGAAATTATGGGATATGTACTCTTTAGAATACTATACCGCAGTAAGAAAGAACAAAATCCAGTCATTTGCAACAAAATGGAGGAATCTGGAACACATCATGCTGAGTGAAATAAGCCAGTCCCAAAGGGACAAATACCATATGTTCTCCCTGATCGGTGACAACTGACTGAACACCAAAAAGGAAACCTCCTGAAGTGAAATGGACACTATGGGAAACGGTGACTTGATCAGCATAGCCCTGACTGTTAATGAACAACTTAATACATTATCCCTCTTAGTATTTTTTTTGTCTGTTCTACTTAATATGACTGGTTTAATACTTTAATTATCACACAGTTATTCTTAAGTGTTGAAAATTAACTGAAATGTGATCCCTGTTAAACATAAGAGTGGGAATAAGAGAGGGAAGAGATGTATAATTTGGGACATGCTCAAGCTGACTTGCCCCAAATGGTAGAGTTAGAAACATACCAGGGGTTTCCAATTCAATCCCATCAAGGTGGCATGTACCAATGCCATCTCACTATTCCAAGTGATCAATTTCAGTTCACAATTGATCATAATGAAAGGACTAAGAGTCAAAGGGAGCACATAAACAAGTCTAGTCCCTGCTAATACTAACCGATAGAATAAAGGGGAGAGTGATACAACATGGGAAGTGAGATACTCAGCAGACTCATAGAATGGCAGATGTCCTAAATAGCAATCTGGCCTCAGATTCAGCCCTAAAGGCATTCTGATCTGGCTGAAAAGCCCATGAGAGTATTTCAGGCATGGAAAGCCAAGACACTCTGGCAAAAAGATCTCCGTGAGTGAGATCCCAGTGGAAAGAACAGGTCTTCAAAGAAGGAGGTACCTTTCTCTGAAGGGAGGAGAGAACCTCCACTTTGACTATGACCTTGTCTAAACAAGATAAGAGTCGGAGAACTCAAAAGGCTTCCATAGCCTTGGAAACTCATGACTGGAGCATAGGGAGATTACTGATGCCATAGACAGGAGTGTCATTTGGTAAAGCCAACAACAAGGGTCACTGTGCACTTACTCCTCATGTAGGATCTCTGTCCTTAATGTGCTGTGTATTGAGATTTAATGCTATAACGAGTACTCAAACAATATATTTCACTTAGTGTTTCTATGGGGGTGCAAATGGTTGAAATATTTACTTAATGTATGCTAAACTGATCCTCTGTAAAAAAAAAAAAAAAAAAGAAAGAAATTATCAACTCCCAACTTGACTCTCACTGGGATTAATCATGACAATAGGTCTGATCTGATTTCATCATCATTTAAAAAAATCATCTATTATTTTTCACTTTATGTTTCTGTGTGGGAGCAAACTGTTGAAATCCTTACTTAATGTATACTAAGCTGATCTTCTGTATATTAAGATAATCGAAAATGAATCTTGATGTGAATGGAAGGGGAGAGGGAGTGGGAAAGGGGAGGGTTGTGGGTGGGAGGGACGGTATGGGGGGGAAGCCATTGTAATCCATAAATCGTACTTTGGAAATTTATATTCATTAAATAAAAGTTAAAATAAAAAGATTTCCAAAAATTCTTTCCACAGTTTAATTTCTCCACTTAAAGTATGTTTCTCTTCTTTTTTTTTTTTTTTTGAACAGGCAGAGTGAGAGAGTGAGAGAGTGAGAGAGAGAGAGAGAGAGAGAGAGAGAAAGGTCTTCCTTTTTCTGTTGTTTCACCCCCCAAGTAGCCACCACGGCCGGTGCACTGCGCTGATCTGAAGCCAGGAGCCAGGTGCTTCCTCCTGGTCTCCCATGCAGCTACAGAGCCCAAGGGCCTGGGCCATCGTCCACTGCACTTCCGGGCCACAGCAGAGAGCTGGACTGGAACAGGAGCAACCGGGACAGAATCCAGTGCTCCAACTGGGACTAGAACCTGGGGTGCCGGCACCACAGGCAGAGGATTAGCCAAGTGAGCCACAGCACTGGCCAACTTATAGTATGTTTCTTTCAAATGTATTTGCCAAGCCAGGAATTAATGAGGAATTGGAATATTATGTGAGCACTTCATGTGTTTAGACAAGTTTTTATGTATCTCTGCTGTATCCTAAGAGGTTGAATTTCCAGCAAATTTCTTCCTAATGGAGGTGTGCACTGTTTTACAAGGAAAGTAGCTTCATCAGCCCATGATGTCTACAGGGAAAGATGATGGAAAGTCTCCTTTGTTTTCCTTCTCAGCATATGCCATTGCAACCACTCCCACCATCTTTAGAAAATTTCTGGTCCTGAAGCTGTTTCCTCATATTGCTCAAGGACTGTGTGATTGGTTTCTATGTCTGTGAATGTTAGTGTGGGGGTAAAAGGAACTTTGGAGAGCAGGACAGGTTCCTGTCTCTTGGTGGCATAGGTGTAGTTGTAGATCAGAGACATTATAGTCTCTCATTCAGGAATACCCTATAGACCTTGGCTGGTTCAGGAAGGGATACTAGTGGTAGATCCCCAGTTCCAAAGCCATATAAGGGATGAATAATGTTGGATTTTCAAGGATTTTTTTTTTCAGGAAATGAGGGGCTAGCACTCTGGCTCAGTGGGTTAATGCCCTGGCCTGAAGTGCCAGCATCCCATATGGGCTCCGGTTCTAATCCCAGCTGCTCCTCTTCTGATCCAGCTCTCTGCTATGGCCTGGGAAAGCAGTAGAAGATAGCCCAAGTCCTTGGGCCCCTGCACCCATATGGGAGATGCAGAAAAAGCTCCTGGCTCCTGGCTTCAGATCAGCACAGCTCCATTGAGGCAATCTGGGGAGTGAACCAGTGGAAGACCTTTCTCTCTCTCTCTCTACCTCTCTCTGTAACTCTGCCTGTCAAGTAAATAAAAATAAATCTTTTAAAAAAAACATTATGTGTCTGACAGAAGACCAGTGAGTCTTCAAGTATACAGAAAGGGGTTCTAAAATTTCTGTAGACAACTGATCTCATAAAAGATGGCCGTGGGATGGAGATGAGTATTCAGACCATTTGAGCTGAATTGTATATGAGCTGAATGTAGGTTGCACCTCTGTCACTGTTTACTCATCTTTAAGATGAGTATAGCAACAATACTAGTGAAATGTCCTTACTGTGAAATGTGTGCAGACTGACAGACTGTGTTGCAATTGCATTGATGGGGTTTCTGGTATATCTTCCTTAAATTAAGTTTCTGGTATCCAGCACTGTATAGCCTGCCCAGTGCTACTCATTCGAGGTTACAGAACTTACACAATACCTAGTTTCTGGGAACATGGAAGTTTGGGTACTGGGGGACAGTCCCATTTCCTTTGGAAGTGAGTAGTTGTTATTGTATTTGAAGAAGAAAGCTCCACAAATACGAATATTTTCTATCAGAATACAACTTAATGCTCTCTCTGAGATAACACCTTATGGCTCAGAGCAGAGACAAGAGTCATTGAAGGGTAAAGATCCTAGTTGCATGGTCCAAGCAGTTATGGATCATACTGACCAAAGTGAACAAGATGTACTTGATATTACCTTACCTCATCCATTAGTTTTCAAGATGTGGTGGTAATAGGAAGTTCTGGACCAGCATTCAAAAGAGAGTTGTGAATGGATTAGAAAGACAGTGGTCTTAAGGGTGCATCCTGGAGTGAAGGGATAACATCTCATATCTGAGAGTCACTATCTGCATTGCTTCTTTTACATCCCCATTACTTCATTCCACTATCAGGATCTCTAGAAATGAAGGTCTGCAAAACCTAGTCTGTCATATACTAGGTACCAGGCTGTGCTGCTGCTCCCATATTCTTTTCATTAACCTTAATTTAATAAATATAAATTTCTGAAGTATAGCTTTTGGATCACAGTGGCTTTTTCCCCCCATAACTTCCTCCCACCTGCAACCCTCCCATCTCCCACTCCTTCTCCCATTCCATTCATATCAAGATTCATTTTCAACCATCTTTATATACAGAAGATCAATTTAGTATACATTAAGTAAAGATTTCAAGTTTGCACCCACACAGAAACACAAAGTATAAAGTACTGTTTGAGTACAAGTTATAGCGTTAATTCACATTGTACAACATATTAAGGACAGAGATCCTACATGGGGAGTAGTGCACAGTGACTCCTGTTGTTGATTTAGCAATTAACACTCTTGTTTATGGCATCAGTAATCACCCTAGGCTCTTGAAATGTGTTGCCAAGGCTATGGAAGCCTTTTGAGTTCACCAACTCGGATCTTATTTAGTCAAAATCATAGTCAAAGTGGAAGTTCTCTCCTCACTTCAGAGAAAGGTACCTCCTTCATTGATGGCCTGTTCTTTCCACTGGGATCTCACACGCAGGGATCTTTCAGTTAGTTTTTTTGTTTGTTTGTTTGTTTGTTTTTTTCCAGAGTGTCTTGGTTTCCATGCCTAAAATACTCTCATGGGCTCTTCAGCCAGATCCGAATGACTTAAGGGCTGATTCTGAGGCCAGAGTGCTGTTTAGGACATCTGCCATTCTATGAGTCTTCTGTGCATCCCGCTTCCCATGCTGGATCATTCTCTCCCTTTCTTATTCTATCAGTTAGTATTAGCAGACACTAGTCTTGGTTATGTGATCCATTTGACTCTTCTTTTTTTTTTTTTTTTTGACAGGCAGAGTTAGACAGTGAGAGAGAGAGAGGGGCAGAGAGAAAGGTCTGTCTTTTTCTGTTGGTTCACCCTCCAAGTGACTGCCACAGCCGGTGCAGTGTGGCCTCCGAGCTGCACCAATCCAAAGCCAGGAACCAGGTGATTCCTCTTGGTCTACAATGCACTTGCGGGGCCCAAGAACTTGGACCATCCTCCACTGTACTCCCAGGCCACAACAGAGAGCTGGCCTGGAAGAGGGGCATCCGGGACAGAACCAGCAACCCAACTGGGACTAGAACCCAGTGTGCCATGCCGCAGGTGGAGGATTAGCCTAGTGAGCTGCAGAACTGCCCCCTTTGCTCTTAATCCTATTATTATGATCAGTTGTGAACAGAAATTGATCACTTGGATGAGTGAGATGGCAATGGTACATGCCACCTTGATGGGATTGAATTGGAATCCCCAGGCATGTTTCTAACTCTACCATTTGGGGCAAGTCAGCTTGCGCATGTCCAAAGTTGTACATCTCCTCCCTCTTTTATTCCCACTCATATATTTAACAGAGATCACTTTTCAGTCAAATTTAAACACCTAAGAATAATTGTGTGTTAATTACAGAGTTCAACCAATAGTATTAAGTAGATCAAAAAACTACTAAAAGGGATAAAGTATTAAGTTCATCAACAGTCAGAAAAAGTGCTGATCAAGTCACTGTTTCTCATAGTGTCCATATCATTTCAACAGGTTTCCCCTTTGGTGCTCAGTTGTCACAGATGAGGGAGAACATATGATATTTGTCCCTTTGGGAATGGCTTATTTCACTCAGCATGATGTTTTCCAAATTCCTCCATCTTGTTTCAAATGACTGGATTTCATTGTTTTCACTGCTGTATAGTATCCTATAGAGTACATGTCCCATAATTTCTTTATCCAGTCTACTGTTGATGGGCATTTGTGTTGATTCCATGTCTTAGCTATGGTGATATGTGCTGCAATAAACATTAAGGTGCAGACAGCTTTTTTGTTTGCCAATTTAATTTCCTTTGGGTAAACTCCAAGGAGTGGGATGGCTGGGTTGAATGGTAAGGTTATATTAAGGTTTCTGAGGAATCTCCAGGCTGACCTCCATAGTGGCTTGACCAGTTTGAATTCCCTCCAACAGGGGGCTAGTGTCCCTTTTTCCCCACATGCTCACCAGCATCTGTTGTTGGTAGATTTCTGAATGTGAGCCATTCTAACCGGGGTGAGGTGAAACCTCACTGTCGTTTTGATTTGCATTTACCTGATTGCTAGTGATCCTGAACATTTTTTCATATGTCTTGGCCATTTGGATTTCCTCTTTTGAAAAATGTCTGTTGAGGTCCTTGGCCCATATCTTAAGTGGGTTGTTGGTTTTGTTTTTGTGGAGTTTCTTGATCTCTTTGTAGATTCTGGTTATTAACCCTTTATCAGTTGCATAGTTTGCAAATATCTTTTCCAATTCTGTCGGTTGTCTCTTCACTTTCCTGTTTCTTTTGCAGTACAGAAACTTCTCAATTTGATGCAATCACAAATGTTAACTTTGGCTTTGACTGCCTGTGCTTCTGGGTTTTTTTCCAAGAAGTCATTGCCAGTACCTATATCTTGTAGGGTTTTTCAAATGCTCTCTAATAATTTGAATGTGTCAGGTCATAGATTTAAGTCTGTAATCCATGTTGAGTGGATTTTTGTGTAAGGTGTAAGGTAGGGGTCTTGCTTCATGCTTCTGCATGTGGAAATCCAGTTTTCTCAGCACCATTTATTGAATAGACTGTCCTTGCTCCAGAAGTTGTTTTTAGATCCTTGATCAAATATAAGTTGGCTATAGAAGTTTGGATTGATTTCTGGTGTCTCTATACTGTTCCATTAGTCTATATATCTGTTTCTGTACCAGTACCATGTTGTTTTGATTACAGCTGCACTGTATTATATCTTGAAATCTTGTATTTTGATGCCTCTGGCTTTGTTTTGTTATACACGATTGCTTTAGCTATTCAAGGTCTCCTGTGTCTCCCTATGAATTTCAGCATCATTTTTTCCAGATCTGAGAAGAATTTCTTTGGTATTTTGATTGGTATCACATTGAATCTATATTGCTTTGGGGAGAATGGACATTTTGATGATGTTGATTCTTCCAATCCATTACTATGGAAGCTTTTTCAATATTTTGGTATCCACATCAATTTCTTCCTTTAAGATTTTGGAATTCTCATGGTAGAGGTCCTTAACGTCCTTAGTTAAGTTTATTCCAAGGTATTTGATTGTTTTGTAGCTATTGTGAATAGGATTGATCTTAGAAGTTCTTTCTCAGCTGTGGCATTTCTGGTGTATACAAAAGCTGTTGATTTTTGTGCATTGATTTTATATCCTGCTACTTTTCCAAATTCTTCTATGAGTTCCAATAGTCTCGTAGTAGAGTTCTTTGGATCCCCTAAATAAAGTATCATATCATCTGCAAAAAGGGATAATTTAAGTTCTCTCTTCCCGAGGTGCCTTTCTCTGAAGGGAGGAGAGAACCTCCACTTTGACTATGACCGTGTCTAAACAAGATAAGAGTCGGAGAACTCAAGGGG
This sequence comes from Oryctolagus cuniculus, assembly GCF_964237555.1. Lineage (NCBI taxonomy): Eukaryota > Metazoa > Chordata > Mammalia > Lagomorpha > Leporidae > Oryctolagus > Oryctolagus cuniculus. Next base: position 94,828,707 of record NC_091433.1, read on the forward strand.
CTTCCATAGCCTTGGAAACTCATAACTGGTGCATAGGGAGATTACTGATGCCATAAACAGGAGTGTCAATTTGCAAAGTCAACAACAGGAGTCACTGTGCACTTACTCCTCATGTAGGATCTCTGTCCTTAATGTGCTGTACATTGAGGCTTAATGCTATAACGAGTACTCAAACAGTATATTTCACTTTGTGTTTCTATGGGGGTGCAAACTGTTGAAATCTTTACTTAATGTACACTAAACTGATCTTCTGTAAAAAAAAAAAATTATCAATTCCCAACTTGACTCTCACTGGGATTAAACATGACAATAGGTCAGATCTGATTTCATCATCATTTAAAAAAAATCATCTATTATTTTTCACTTTATGTTTCTGTGTGGGAGCAAACTGTTGAAATACTTACTTAAGGTATGCTAGGCTGATCTTCTGTATATTAAGATAATCGAAAATGAATCTTGATGTGAATGGAAGGGGAGAGGGAGTGGGAAAGGGGAGGGTTGTGGGTGGGAGGGACGGTATGGGGGGGGAAGCCATTGTAACACATGAGTCGTACTTTGGAAATTTATATTCATTAAATAAAAGATAAAAAAAAAGTTCTCTCTTCCCAATTTGTATCCCTTTAATTTCTTTTTCTTGCCTAATAGCTCTGGCTAGAACTTCCAGAACTACATTGAATAACATTGGTGAGAGTGAGCATCCCTGTCTGGTACCAGATCTCAGTAGAAATGCTTCCAACTTTTCCCCGTTCAATAGGATGCTGGCCATGGGTTTTTCATAGATTGCTTTGATTGTATTGAGGAATGTTCCTTCCATACCCAGTTTGCTTAGAGTTTTCATCATGAAAGGGTGTTTTCTTTTATCAAGTACTTTCTCTGTATCTATGCAGATAATGATTTAGTTTTTCTTCTGTAGTTTGTTAATATGGTGTATCACATTGATTCATTTGCGAACATTGAACCATCCCTGCATACCAGGGGTAAATCCCACTTGGTCTGGGTGGAGGATCCTTCAGATGTGTTGTTGCATTCTATTGGCCAGAATTTTATTGAGGATTTTTGCATCTATGTTCATCAGGGATATTGGTCTAAGTTTCTTTTAATGCTGCATCTTTTTCTGCCTTAGGAATTAAGGTGATGCTGGCTTCATAGAAAGAATTAGGGAAATTTCCCTCTCTTTTGATTTTTCTAGATAGTTTGAGAAGAATTGGAGTTCATTCTTCTTTAAGTATCTGGTAGAATTCAACAGTGAATCTATCTGGACCTGGGCTTTTCTTTGTTGGGAGGGCCTTTATTACTGTTTCAATTTCTGTTTCAGTTATGGGTCTATTTAGGTTTTCGATGTCTTCATGGTTCAATTTTGGTAGATTGCATGTGTCCAGGAATCTATCCATTTCTGATAGATTTCCCTGTTTGCTGGCATACAAGTCCTTGTAGCAATTTCTGATGATTCTTTTTATTTCTGTGGTGTCTGTTGCTACATTTCCTTTTTCATCTATGATTTTATTGATTTGTGTCTTTTCTCTTTTTTAGTTAGTTGGGCCAATGGGGTGTCAATTTTGTTTATTTTTTCAAAAAACCAGCTCCTCATTTGGCTGATTTTTTGTAATGATTTTTTTGATTCATTCCTTTAGATTTCTTCTCTGATTTTCATGATTTCCCTTCTCCTTCTAGTTTTGGGTCTGGTTTGCTGCAGTGTTTCTAGATCCTTGAGATGCATTCAAAGCTCATTTATTTGGTGCCTTTCTAATTTCATGATGTAGGCACCTATTGCTATAAACTTTCCTCTTAGCACTTCCTTTGATGTATCCCATAAGTTTTGATATGTTCTGTTATTATCCTCATTTACTTCCAGAAACTTTTTGATGTCTCTTTTGATTTCTTCTATGACCCATTGTTCATTCAGGAGCATGTTGTTCAGTCTCCATGAGTTTGCATATGCTCTAGGGATTCCTGAGTTGCTAATTTCCAACTTCATTCCTCGGTGGTGTGAGAATCTGCATGGTATGATTCTAATTCTTTTGAATTTGCTGAGACTTGCTTTATGGCCTAGTATGTGGTCAATCCTAGAGTAGGTTGCATGTACTGCTGAGAAGAATGTAAATTCTTTAAGTGTAGAATGAAAAGTTCTGTAGATATCTGCTAGAACCATTTGGGCTGTAGTGTCAATTAAATCTGCTGTTTTCTTATTGATCTTCTGTCCAGTTGATCTGTCTGTTTCTGAGAGTGGAGTATTGAAGTCCCCCAGTACTATTGTATTGGAGTCTAACTCTCCCTTTAAGTCCATTAACATATCTTTTAGATAAACCGGTGTCCTGTAATTAGGTGCATATACATTGATAATTGTTATATCTTCCTGTTGAATTGATCCCTTAATCATTATATAATGTCCCTCCTTGTCTCTCTTTACCGTTTTTGTGTTAAAGTTTATTTTGTCTGATATTAAGATGGCTACACCAGATCTTTTTTTCATTTCTGTTGGCATGGTATATCTTTTTCCAACCTTTCACTTTCAGTCTGCATGCATCTTTGTTGGAAATATGTGTTTCTTGTAAGCAGCAAATAGATGGGTTTTGTTCCTTAATCCATTCAGCCAGTCTGTGTCTTTTAACTGGAAAGTTCAGGCCATTAACATTCAATGTGACTATTGATAAGTGGTAACTTTGCCCTGCCATTTTCCCAGAGATATTTCTAATATATGCTTTGAACTTCCTATAATGTTTTCCTGGGAGGTATTCTTCCTTTACCGTCTTTCATATTGATGGCCATATTTCTGTGTGACATATCTTTAAGCATCTTTTATAGGGCTGAACAAGTGGTGACAAATTCCTTCAATTTCTTTTTGCTATGAAAGGTCTTTATTTCACCTTCATTCACAAATTAGAGCTTTGCAGGAGATGATATTCTGGGCTGGCAGTTTTTCTCTCTTAGTACCTGGGCTATGTCTCGCCATTCCCTCCAACCTGTAGGGTTTCTGATGAGAAGTCTGTTGTGAGTCTAATTGGAGATCCCCTGAGAGTAATCTGATGTTTCTCTTTTGAACATTTTAGAATCTTTTCTTTATGTTTCACTGTGGTGAGTTTGATTACAACGTGTCGTGGTGAGGATCTCTTTTGGTCATGTTTACTAGGGGTTCTGTGAGCTTCCTGTACTAGGATGTCTCTGTCCTTCTCCAAACCCAGGATGTTTTCTGCTAGTATCTAACTAAAAAGGCCTTCTAATCCTTTCTCCCTCTCCATGCCTTCAGGAACTCCTAGAACCCTTATGTTGGGTGTTTTAATAGTATCCTGTATATTCCCAACAATATTTTTTAGATTTCTAATTTCCTCTTCTTTTCTTTGGTCTGACTGTATCCTTTCCTGTGCTCTGTCTTCTAAGTCCGATATTCTCTCTTCTGCTTCACCCATTCTGTTTTTAAGGCTCTCTAGTGTGTTTGTCATTTGATCTATTGAATATTCTTTTCATTTTGATTTCTCTTCAATATCACTATTTCAAGTTCTATGAGTTTCTTCATTTCATTTTGATTCCTTCTTAAGATTTCATTTTCACAAGAGAGATTTTCTACCCTGTCCAGTAAGGATTTCTGTAGTTCAAGAATTTGTTTTTCAGAACTTCTAAATGTTTTTATCATAATTTTTTTAAATCTGTATCTTGCATTTCTTCTATATCATCATCTTCACAATCTTGAATTGGGGTGTCTTGTTTTTTGGAGTTGTCATGATGTCTTCCTTGTTCTTGTTTCCTCTGTTTCTGCATTTGTTGCTTGGCATTGTGGAGATATTCTTGGGTTTCTTTCTTTCTTTCTTTCTTTTTTTGATGTGGTGGTTTTTCTGTTATCTGTTATACTATGACTCCAGATTAAGTGTACTGTCTGCTTTGATGGATCCTTAGAGGCTTGTGATGGGTGTGACCAGAGAGCTCTGTTTGGTTCTTCAGGGTTTAGGGTGACACACCCAGGTTAGATGGGGTAAATATTCTCTCTCTCCTTTTTTTAATTCTGCACAGCTGAGCAGAATTGAGGGCAGTCAGCTCTGGCCCTTGTGGGTATAATATTCCCCTGCTCTGTCGTAAGGACCACACAAAGGATCTGTTCAGTCCTCAGTGTAAGCTCAGATTTCCCTGCAATCTCCCACCAGGTTGCCAAGTTTACCGAGTTTGTGGTGTCTCTCAAGAGTACTCACGTCTCAGGCACTCCATGAGTTCTCTCACACACCCTCATTTTTTTTTCACTATCTCAGTTCATAAGCTCCACACATTCCCTAGATCCTAGCCTCCTGTTATTTCTCACCACCAGAGTCAGGTTTTTCTGCTTGGCTGAGGGCAGGCACAGCCCTGAGGTGGTACAGCTTTTACATATGTCCAAAATGGCCCCTGCTCTTTGTCTTGTTCACCTTCATAAGGTGAGTGGAGAGAGAATCGTGTCCATACTGGTCCCTTTTATTTTATTTCATTTTATCTTATTTATTTTTTTCTCTCTTCTAGTTAGTCTGGTAGACTTTCCCCCACGGGGTTTCAAGCCTTTTTCCGTCTAGGCTCTTCCTGCCACTTCCCCACCAGTGTCTTGGGCTATTGAGGTTTTGCCTCACCTCCCTTTCCAGCGTTGGTGCATAGACTCGGCAGCTGGGGTCCTGAGCCATGGGTGACCGTGCCCTCCACGTAGGTTCACTGTGTCCCTCTAGTTCTGGAAGAGTTTCCTCTGCAGTTTTTTCCCTAACTCTTCCCTGAAACTACAGTATCTCCACTTTTATTAAACTATCTTTTCCTGGACTATCAGTGTGTTCCCTCCCTATTCCACCATCTTGGAAGACTCCTGCCCCTTGTATTCTAATAGTCCTTCCTGGTAGCTCAATTAAGTTTTGCCAGGATCTCTGTAAAAAAGGTGAAACAAATTGTATTTCAGGAGAAAATTGCTTTGTGTAGCCTCACATGATTTGTAAATACCCAACACCCTAACTTCTGTCTAATGTTCTCTATCTTGCCACACTTAATTAAAAAACATTTATTTTTCAGATCCATTTCAGAAATTGTCACCAGTTCAAATAGTACTGCTTTAGAAAACTTTCCTGAGCATGTCTTCCCTTTTGCTACTAATGCTATGTTTGGAGTGTGTGACTTCAAAAAACATATCATGAGGCCAGTGCTGTGGCATAGCATGTTAATGCCCTGGCCTGAAGCACCACATCCCATATGGGCATGGGTTCAAGACTCGGCTGTTCCACTTCTGATCCAGCTCTCTGCTATGGCGTGGGAAAGCAGTAGAAGATGGCTCAAGTCCTTGGGTCCCTGCACCCATGTGGGAGACCTGGAAGCAGCTCCTGGGTCCTGGCTTTGGTTGGTGCAGCTCCGGCCATTGCAGCCAATTGTGGAGTGAGCCATCAGATGGAAAACTTTCTCTCTCTCTCTCTCTCTCTCTCTCTTGCTCTGCCTCTCCTCTCTCTGTGTAACTTTGACTTTCAAATAAATAAATAAATCTTTAAGAAAAAAAAAAGCATATCATAAAAATTTTCCCCCTTTCAGTAATTTCTTCTTGAACATATACGGTATACATGCAGCTACATAAAATTACTGTGAACTTTTATCCTGCTCTGAAATAGTAAAATTATATTAAATTAGATTTCATGTGATAATAAGCTTCTTAAAATATAAACCAAAAACACAATGACCATATATAAGCTGAAATGTGAAGAACAACCTTATGATCTCCAGATAATTTATTTGTATGCATCCCAGGACTTTTTTTTTTTTAGTGTCAATGGCTTTCCTAAGGTCTAATTGATTTGCAAAGATTGTGTTTATAGGAGCTTTTTTCTAAGCTTTTAAAAAATTTATTTGAAAATATTGTATATAGAGGAGAGACCCAGAGATCTTCCTTCTGCTTGTTCATGTCACAAATGGCCTCGTTGAGTAGGGCTGGGACCGAATGAGGCCAGGAACCAAGATCTTCATCTGGATCTCCCACATTGGAGGCATTTGCCCAAGTATGTGGATCATCTTTCATTGTTTTTCTCAGGCCATCAGCAGGAAGCTGGATCAAAAGCAGAACAGCCAGAAAATGAACCAGTGCTCACATGGGATGCTTGCATTGCAGATAGCAGGTTTACTTGCTATGTGACAATGCTTGCCCTGTTTTAATGCAACTTCTAAATGAAATTTTGAAGTTGTATGCATTGTAGTTTGCATGTAATTCAACTTTCTGCCATACTTACTGATACGTATCAGCATTTGATGTAGGACAAACCAGAAAACACAATGGCTTAACAAATTTTGATTTACAGTTTTTTTATTTTATTTATTTATTCATTGACAGGCAGAGTGGACAGTGAGATAGACAGAGAAAGATCTTCCTTTTCTGTTGGTTCACCCCCCAATGGCTGCTGCAGCCAGTGCACTGCGCTGATCTGAAGCCAGGAGCCAGGTGCTTCTCCCAGTCTCCCATGTGGGTGCAGGGCCCAAGCACTTGGGCCATCCTCCACTGCACTCCCGGGCCAAAGCAGAGAGCTGAACTGGAAGAGGTGCAATTGGGACAGAATCCAGCACTGTGACAAGGACTAGAACCTGGGGTGCTGGAGCCGCAGGCGGAGGATTAGCATATTGAGCCACAGTGCTGGCCCTGATTTGCAGTTCTGACTCCATGTTATGGGCTGCACTCAGATGAACAGTTCCTATGATCAGTTCAGGAGCAGAAATGAGAGTTTAGTCATTTGGGGAACTGATTGAGGCTTCACTTAAGTGTCTGGGGTTTGTGGTGAATCTTGGCTACATATTATCTCTCTCTCTCTCTTTTTTTTTTTTTTTTTTTTGACAGGCAGAGTTAGTGAGAGAGAGAGAAAGGTCTTTCTTCCTTTGGTTCACCCCACAAATGGCCACTACGGCTGGCACACTGCGCTAATCCAAAGCCAGGAGCCAGGTGCTTCCTCCTGGTCTCCCATGTGGCTGCAGGGCCCAAGCACTTGTGCCATCTTCCACTGCCTTCCTGGGCCACAGCAGAGAGCTGGACTGGAAGAGGAGCAACTGGGACAGAACCAGCACCCCAACCAGGAATGGAACCCAGAGTACCGGTGCTTCAGGTGGAGGATAAGCCTAGTGAGCTGCAGCACCAGCCTGCATACTATCTCTTCAATAGGCAGGCCCCAGGGTTTTTCAGAACATAACTGTCAGAAAAAGAAAATCTGAGAAGGCAAATACTTTACAAATTGTCTATTTCTGGGGCTGATTCTGTGGCATAGCAGGTAAAACCACCACCTGCAGTGCCAGCATCGTATATGGGTGTCAGTTCGAGACACGGCTGCTCCATTTCTGATCCAGCTCTTTGCTGTAGAATATGGCCCAAGTCCTTTTGCCCCTGTTCCCATGTGGGAGACCTGGAAGAAACTTGTGGCTCCTATCTTTGGATCTACAAAGCTCCAGTCATTGCAGCCATCTGGGGAGTGAACCTGTGGTTTGAAGACCTCTCTTTTTCCCTCCCTCTTCCCTTCCTCCCTCCCTCCCTCTCTCTCTCTCTCTGTCTCTCTCTTTGTTTCTCTGCCTCTCCTTCTCTCTCTGTGTAACTCTTTCAAATAAATAAATCTTTTAACAAATTGTCTATTTCTATCACATTTACTGGTATCTCATGGGGTAAATCAATTGAAATGGTAAAATTCAGGGTCTTTTTATAAAAAAAAATTATTTATTTATTTGAAAGAGTTACACACAGAGAGAGGGTGAGGCAGAGAGAGAGAGGCCTTCCATCCACTGGTTCACTTCCCAGTTGGCTGCAATGGACAAAGTTGTGCCAATCCAAAGCCAGGATCCAGGAGCTTCTTCTGGGTCTCCCACATGGGTGCAGGGGCCCAAGGACTTGGGCCATCTTCTACTGCTTTCCCAGGCCATAGCAGAAAGCTGGATCAGAAGTGGAGAAGCTGGGAATCAATCCAGTGTCCATATGGGATGCCAGTTTGCAGGCAGCAGCTTTACCCGGTAGGCCACAGTGCTAGCCCCAATCCAGGGTTTTGTGAAGGGATGAATACAGGGAAAGGTTCTATTTAGAATCATTACTGGTAAAGTGTACTGCATTAAATATAAATTATGTGTATTTGTTCATTTTCTTTAGTATAAAATTAATAACAGCATAATGTTTATCTCTGATAACCTCATTTATTTGAACACTCTGAACATTTCTTTTTACTTTTACATTATTATTTTGCAAAATTTGTAGATAATGCTTTCGTTAAACCAATGATAACTTCTGTTTAATCTCTGCCACTTAATATAGGTGGATGCATTTTCCTATATACTTCCATTTTTACAGGTTTATTCCTCCACACTGAAGCTGATGTTTTCTTGGTTAATATATTTATTATTCTTTATTCATTTTATCATATTCTTTTTTCCCACTGTTCAGTGCAGAAGGAAACCAGAGGTTTTATTTTAAAATTTCATTTATTATTGAAAAAGTTGCAGAGAGAGAGAGAGAAAGTCTTCTATCTGCTGGCTCACCCTCCAAATTACTGCAAAGGCTGGAGCTGAGCTGATCCAAAGCCAAGACCCAAGAGCTTCTGCATTTCCCATGCAGATGCAGTGGCCCAAGGACTTGGACCATGTTCCACTGCTTTCTCAGGACATAGCAGAAAGCTAGATTGTACATTGAGCAGGCAGGACTTGAACCAGCCCCCATATGGAATGCTGGCACTGCAGGCAGCAGCTTTTACATTATGCCACAGTGTTGGCCTCCAGAGTTTTCTTTGAACTCCTTCCATTCACCTTCTCTCCCAGGTATGATTCTGGGTCCTCCACATGATTCTAAGAGGAAAGAAAATTAATATATCACCTCTAAGTGTTTTTTTTTAACTTATTCCCCAGCTTGTCAGTACTCATTTTAGGTGTTTAATCCTAGTTTATTTTTTTTTTAGATTTTTTTATGTATTTGAAAGTCAGAGTTACAGAGAGGCAGAGGGAGAGAGAGATTTTTCCATCCACTGGTTCACTCCGCAGTTTGCTACAATGGCCGGAGTTGCACTGATTCAAAGCTAGAAGTGAAGAGCTTCTTCCAGGTCTTCCACATGGGTGCAAGGTCCCAAGGACTTAGGCCATCTTCTACTGATTTCCCAGGCCATAGTAGAGAGCTGGATTGGAAGCAAAGCCACTGGGACTTGAACTGGCACCAATATGCCAGTCCCAGTATGCTAGTTAACTAAAATGAAAAAATATGGGGCCGGCTCTGTGGCTCAGTGGGTTAACGCCCTGGTCTAAAGCATCAGCATCCCAAATGGTCACCAGTTTGAGACCCAGCTGCTCCACTTCTGCTCCAGCTCTCTACTATGGCCTGAGAAAGCAGTGGAAGATGGCCCAGGTCCTTGTGCCCCATCACCCATGTGGGAGACCCAGAAGAAACTCCTGGTTCCTGTCTTCAGATTGGTGCAGCTCTAGCCATTGCAGCCAATTGGGGACTGAACCAGCAGATGAAGACCTCTCTCTCTCTCTTTCTCTCTCTCTGCCTCTACTCTCTCTGTGTAACTCTGACTTTCAACTAAAGAAATAAATTTTTTTTTAAATTTTTAAATAGAAAAATAAACATAAAATTTGTTGTCATGGAATATACAGAAATGAATGATGAAGTTGGTATGATTATGAAACATTACTGTCATATATAATAATGCAGTTTGGTCTCTTGTCTTTCTGTTGCTATAGCAAAATATATATTTGTTACACAAATTGAGTTGAAACTAAGCACAATAAGCTACATTTCTGGGTCATGTTGTCTGAAACAGTCCTTGTTGTCACATAGATGATGTACTGAGCAGTGTTTTAGTGCTACCTATGAAGTTAACACTTAGCATTCTGCAAGAGGAAGTTACCGAGTGCTAAAACACAAATCAGTTAAGTTTGTTTTTGAATTTTTAGAGTAATGGATTCCTTAATACCTTTGAGAAGCTGAATTGGATTCAGGAATAGGATAAGGAATGTGTGGGGTAAAGATTTTACTAGAGGCTCATTTGTTTTTTAAGATTATTTATTTGAAAGTGAGACTTACAGAGATTGGGACAGATAGGGAGACAAAAGGCGATATCTTCTATCTACTGTTTCATTCCCCAAATGCCCACAATGGCTGGGACTGGGCCAGGCCAAAGCCAGCAGCCTGGAACTCCATCTAGGTCTCCCATATTGGCAGAAGGGTCCAAATACTCAGGCCATTTTCACTGCTCTTTCAGTCACATTAGCAGGGAACTGGATTGTAAGTGGAGCAGCCAGGACTCAAATCCTCTGTTTACATGGGATGCCAGCATTGATGATGGAGGCTTAGCCTTCGGCATCACAATCCTGGTGACTATTGCAGGTTCTTAAACAAATCTCTAAGCATGTTTCTCAGTGAGTCACAAATGCAGATTGTACTGCAGACATTTCCAGGTTCTCTTTTTGGGAAAGAAATTCCATTGCTTTATTCGTACTTTGGAAACGTATATTCATTAAATAAAAGTTAAAAAAAAAAAAAAAGAAATTCCATTGCTTTCACTTTAATTATGTATAATGTTATTTCAATTGGTTATCAGTAGAATAATCATAGACAAGGGCAAAAACTAATTTGTATTCTTTGTCTTACCTATATTTCCTTTCTTACTTAAAAATATTATTAGCTTGATAGAGAAAGAAGTTGATGGACTGAGAAATAGAGAGCTTTGACACATTAATTCACTTCCTAAATAACCATACCAAACAGAGTTGGGGCAGGACTGAAGTCAGAATTGAGGAATTAAATCTAGGCCTCCTTCATTGGTGACATCACCATTGCTTCCCCAGGTCTGCATTATCTGGGAGCTAAAAACTGAAGCTGGCATTGGAAATCAAACATAGACACTCTGAGGTGGCATCATAAACACTAAGCTAAATGTCTGCCCTGCTTTTTAATATATTTTTTCTCTGACGTATTGGAAATGATATGCATGGGCCGGCGCCGCGGCTCACTAGGCTAATCCTCCACCTAGCGGCGCCGGCACACCGGGTTCTAGTCCCGGTTGGGGCGCCGGATTCTGTCCCGGCTGCCCCTCTTCCAGGCCAGCTCTCTGCTGTGGCCAGGGAGTGCAGTGGAGGATGGCCCAGGTGCTTGGGCCCTGCACCCCACGGGAGACCAGGAAAAGCACCTGGCTCCTAGCTCCTGCCGTCGGATCAGTGCGGTGCGCCAGCCACAGCGCGCCGGCCGTGCCACGGTGGCCATTGGAGGGTGAACCAACGGCAAAGGAAGACCTTTCTCTCTGTCTCTCTCTCACTGTCCACTCTGCCTGTCAAAAAAAAAAAAAAAAAAAAAAAAAAAAAAAAAAAGAAATGATATGCATGGTGTTTTTCTGGAAATTATTTTCTGTCCATTCCCATCATAGTTTCACTGATGGTATCTTGCCTTTTTTTCTCAATGCTTCTACATACTTCTCCTTAACATTGCCCATTCAAGAGTCAGTATTGCCCCTCTTTTAGCCTGCTGTGAAATTCCCCCTTGACAGATGTGGCCTTTGTTATTTGAACCTCCTGTTTCCCTCCAGCTTGGGCATTTCTCACAGCCTGTAGATCATGGGTTTGACTTTGTTGAATGCTCTGCATGGCTTTCTAAACACTCAACAAGTCTAATGTGAAATCATATCCTTCCTTTTTTCCTTCATATCCATCCAAACATTGTCAGTGTTTGTTTTGTGACAGAGTTAATATGTTGACTGAAAGTGTAATGTTACAGGTAATGATAGCATTTGAAGACCTGGCTGTGTACTTTACGTGGGAGGAATGGCAGAAAATGAACAATGCTCAGAAAACCCTGTACAGAGATGTGATGCTGGAGACCTACAGCAACCTCTTCTCCTTGGGTGAGTAATACCCATCACATGCCCAGTGATAACATTTTCTTGCTATTTGACAAATAAGGGAATACTTTATAACGTTTAATATTGGGCAGCTATAGAATTTGAGTCCATGAATAATCTGAATATCTACCATCTAACAAAAGATTCAAATTGGAACATTTGTTGCATAGCTCCTGAACCAACCTGTAGTCCTTTAAATAACCCAAGATAGTTATTTCACAAAATCTTACATTGTTTCCTTTAATAGGGCACTGCACTACCAAACCTGACTTGATCTTCAAGTTGGAGCGAGGAGCAGAGCCATGGATGGTGGAAGAATGCCTGAATCAGAGCCTTTCAGGTCAGTCTGCACATAAGATACAGGAGGCCAAGGCAGAAAGAGTGCAGATGTTGACTGCTGCTCTTTCCATGAATTTTTCTCAAGCCTTACTCCTGATGGCAGCTGGTTTTCTGCATCAGACACAGGCGTTCTACTGTATTTAGAGATACCAGTATCTTTCTAACTTCTGTTCTTAGTGAAGATGTTCTTTGATTTAAAAAAATCCAGTCATTTTCTGCTATTACTAAGGCTTTTATCTAGGTTTGATACATTCCCCAAATTCTAACTTGTCCTTCTCTACACTTTCATACTTTTTACTTCATGCACTTATTAGTTCCTTCAGTGCTTGTTAATTAGGCAATGTACAGAAACTTTTTTTTTTAAGATTAATGTTTGGTTTTGTAATATTTATTTATTAATTTGAAAGTCAGAGAAGGAGAGGCAGAGAGAGAAAGAGAGAGAGAAAGGTTTTCTATCCTCTGGTTCACTTCCCAATTGGCTGTCATGGCTGGAGCTGTACTGATATGAAGCTAGGATCCAGGAGCTTCTTCAGGTCTCCCTCATGGGTAAAGGGGTCCAAGCACTTGGGCCATCTTCTACTGCTTTCCCAGGCCGTAGCAGAGTGCTGGATCAGAAGTGGAGCAGCTAGGACTTAAACTGGTGCCTATAAGTGATGTTGGCACTGCAGGTGGTGGCTTTACCTGCTATGCCACAATGCCAGCCCCCAGAAACTTATTTCTAACTCATTGCTCAGATTGAGTTACCACTCATGATTGTACCCAGGCATAGAACTTTCTCAGGACTGAATCAATAAATGTGAACTCTATCTTTCTTAGTCTCTTTATTTTTTTTCCTCTGTGCCTCTCAAATAAATAAGAAAATTATAATTTGTTGGAAACATTTGAGGAGTGAGCCAATAGCTGGCAAACCTCTGTTTCAGTTTGTCTTTATCACTCATTCTGTCTCTCTGACTCTCAAATATGTAAATAAGTAAATGCTAAAAGATGGTGATGGGGCTGGTGCTGTGGCACAGTGAGTTAACACCCTGGCCTGAAGTGCTGATATCCCATGTGGGCACCAGTTTGAGACCCAGTTGCTCCACTTCTGATCCAGCTCTCTGCTATGACCTGGGAAAGCAGTAGAAGATGGTCTAAGTCCTTGGACCCCTGATCCCGAGGGAGACCCAAAAGAAGCTCCTGGCTCCTGGCTACAGATCAGCACAGTTATGGCCATTGTGGCCAATTGGGGAGTGAACCATTGGATGGAAGACCTTACTCAATCTTTGCCTCTTCTCTCTCTGTGTAACTCTGACTTTCAAATAAATAAATAACCCTTAAAAAAACAGATGGTCATGAGTAAGCCTCTGTGCTGTGACATCAGAAATTATGAAACTGGGAATGATACTGTGGTGCAGTGTGTTAAAGCTCCAGCCTGCAGCACTAGCATTGCATATGGGTGCCAGTTCAAGTCCCAGCTGATCCCCTTCTAATCCAGCTCTCTGCTAATACACCTGAGTAAGGAGCAGAGGTTGGCCCAAGTCCTTGGACCCTTGTACCCATGTGGGAGACAAGAAAGAAACTCGTGACTCCTAACTTCATCTTGGCCCAGCATTGGTTGTTGTGCCCATATGGTGAGTGAACCAGCAGACTGAAGACTTCTCTCTGTCTCTATCTCATAGATTCAAATCATTCTCCTTAAAAGTTGTCCTGCTTAAAGTACAGGCACATTTCACTCTTCTCCACCTGCAAGTAAATGATCAGTAAAACTTTTTCATGTTTATGGTTGAGATATCAGAGAAGCACAAAACACACAATTTTTGTAAAAATAAACTGGAGAAAAAGGACAGGGAAAAATGGTTGCTAGGTAGTGGGTGAATATTTTTATTAAACATTTGTCCATTCTTTAAAATATTTTATAGGTATTTCATCTTTGTGAAAGGCAGAGTGATAGTGAGAGGAGAAAGAGAGAGAAAGAGGTCCTCTAAAAGCTCACTTCCTAGATGCCTGCAACACTTAAGTCTAACTAGTCTGAAGCCAAAACTCTAGAATTCATCTAGTCTTCCCTGGTGTCTCATGGGTTCCCAGACACATGAACCATTATCTGCTTCCTCCCAGTTTACATAGGCAGAGGGCTGTACTGAAAGCAGAGTAGCCAGGGCTCAAACTGACACTGTTTTGAGATGCAGGCATCCCACACGTCATAGCACAAAAGTCATTCTACCATCCTTGAAAAATTCCCATAGTAAAAAGAATCATGTTTGAACATTGGGAAACCTCATGGTACAATTTAATATATTAATGTATTAAGGAGAAAAACCATATAATGGTCATAAATAAGTACCTCATACTGATTTTGTGAAAATCTTATGCCACTTGGATAACAAGTAACTTCATTCTCTTTACATGAGTATGCCAGGAGAAACAGTTACATGTGATTCAGTTACATGATTGCTTTTTTCTCATTTCAGTGGTCATGAAAAGGGATGACCTGATTAGGATCAACCAGGAAAGTCAGGACAAAAATCTGAATCGGGATTTTATGAAAAATAACACGACATCAGCTCTCAAGAGAGTTGAATTAAGAAAACCACTTAGTTTAAATTCAAGCCATATTCCAACACTGATTATTAAAAAGGGAACAAATACAGGATTGAAGCCTGAGGAATGCAGTAAATATCACACTGTGTATCCCCCCAGTGGGCCTGATAAACTACAGGCTGGAGAGAAATTTGATAACACCAAGATACCTGGAAAATCTCTGCAGTTCTGTGAGCCTCTTAGTCAGCATGACAATATTCACATCATGAAGCAGCCATTTGGACCCACTGGACAAGCAAAAGTCTTCACAAGAAAGGTGTTCTGTAAATCTGAGAGGGTCCATGTGGCAAAAAACTGTAATAAATCAACTGTCATTTTTGGGAAAGCAAATCAAATAGAAAAAGCTATAGAAATAGCCTTATAAATGTAATGACTGTGGAAAAGCCTTTTTCTATAAATTATACCTCATATCAAACAGATTTCACACAGGGCAGAAACCTTATGAATCTAATGAGTGTGGAAAAGCCTTTATAAACTGTATGTTATAAATCATAGCTCATATCCCACCAGAGAATTCACACCGGGGAGAAACTTCATGAATGCAATGACTGTAGAAAAGCCCTTGGCAATAAGTCACATCTCAGAATGCATCAGAAAATTCACATGAAGAGAAACCTTTTGGACATAATGACTTGGAAAGCTTTTTCCCATAGTTCAGCCCCCATTGTACATCATCTAATTCATATGGGGGAAAACACTTTGGATATAATACATATGGAAAAGCCTTTATCCATAAGTAACACCTCATAAAACATCAGAATTCACATGGAGGAGAAACCTTGTGAATGGATTGAGTGTTGGAAAACTCCACCAAAATAACACAATATAACATCAGAGAATTTATTACATGGTGGGAATCTTGTAATAAATATGAGAAAGCCTTTTGTCAGAAGGAATACCTCATAACACATGTAGTTCAAACAAGGGAGAGAACTTAAGAATATAATGAATGTGAAGGACTTTTTCCAAAATCAACATAACCATGTGACAGAGCCTTTTGCTGGAAATTTCATCCCATACAATAGGCACTCCCATAAGGGAGAAAGGTCAGGACCAGTGCTGTGGCACAGTAAGTTGAAGCCCTGGCCTGAAATGCTGGCATACCTTGTGGGCACCGGTTCTAGTCCTGGCTGCTCTTCTTCTGATCCAGCTCTCTGCTCTGGCCTGGGAAAGCAGTAGAAGATGGCCCTGCACCCACATGGGAGACCCAGAAGAAGCTTCAGACTCTTGGCTTTGGATCACTGCATCTCCAGCAATTGCATCCATCTGGGGAGTGAACCAGTGGATGGAAGACCTATTTCTGCTTCTCTGTCTCTCTGTAACTCTGTCTTTCAAATAAATAAAGTAAATCATTAAAAAAATGAAGAAGTTCAAAAATATTATTAGTGTGACAAAAAGCCACTTGACAGAAATCGATCATTATACATCAGAGAATTCACACAAGGGGTTTCTTAGGAGTGTAATGAATGTGGAAGTATATTTTCATGGAATTCAGGCTTGCATAAATATGCAACTCAAAAAAGGTGGTATCCTTCAAGTGCAGTAGATGTGAAAAAACCATAGCCAGAAATTAAACATCGGTCCAGAACTGTGGAGCAGTAGGTTAATCCTCCACCTGCTATGCTGGCATCCCATATGGGTGCCAGTTCTAGTCCCAGCTGCCCCTCTTCCAATCCACCTCTCTGCTGTGGCCTGAGAAAGCAGTAGAAGATGGCCCAAGATGGCTCCCTGCACCCACATGGGTGACCAGGAAGAAGTACCTGGCTCCTGGCTTTGGATCAGTGCAGCTCTGGCCATTGTGGCCATTTGAGGAGTGAACCAACAGAAGGAAGACCTTTATCTCTGTCTCTCTCACTGTCTGTAACTCTACCTGTCAAATAAATAAATAAAAATCTTAAAAAAAAAAAAAAAAAAAAAAAAAGAAATTACCGGAGCATAGGGAGACTACTGATGCCATAGACAGGATTGTCAATTGGTAAAGTCAACAATAGGAGTCACTGTGCACTTACTCCTCATGTAGGATCTCTGTCCTTAATGTGCTGTGTATTGAGATTTAATGCTATAACGAGTACTCAAACAATATATTTCACTTTGTGTTTTCGTGGGGGTGCAAACTGTTGAAATCTTTACTTAATGTATACTAAACTGATCCTCTGTAAAAAAAAAAAAAAATTATCAACTCCCAACTTGACTCTCACTGCGATTAAACATGACAATAGGTCTGATCTGATTTCATCATCACTTAAAAAAAATCATCTATTATTTTTCACTTTATGTTTCTGTGTGAGAGCAAACTGTTGAAATCCTTACTTAATGTATACTAAGCTGATCTTCTGTATATTAAGATAATCGAAAATGAATCTTGATGTGAATGGAAGGGGAGAGGGAGTGGGAAAGGGGAGGGTAGTGGGTGGGAGGGACGGTATGTGGGGGAAGCCATTGTAATCCATAAATCGTACTTTGGAAATTTATATTCATTAAATAAAAGTTAAAAAAAAAGAAAAAAAAAAAAACAAGAAATTAAACATCAACAAACACCAGAGAATTCATACAGCAAAATGTCAATTTAATGAATGTGAAAAAATTATTCTGCCATTAATCAAGTCACATGAAGAGACTCAGAAATGAGAAAACATACATGCATAGAAAAGTCATGTACCATACATCATCTCTCAGTGGTTACCTGACAATTCACAGAAAGAAAAAATCCTATGATTTATTGTAATGGGAAATACCTTTATTATTAGGCAAACTTCCACAGAACATAGCAAGATTACAGAGAGAAGTCCCTGAAGTATAATTTGTTTGGAAGAATTCTTTGGTGGAATCACAACTTAGTAAGTATTGGGCAATTTTCATGATGAATTTTGACAGGGAGTGGTTAACCATTCTTCAGAAATTTTTCTCTTACACAACCTGAAGTTTTGGTTTTTCATTGTGAGTGAGATCAAGTATATGAACTGAACTGTGCTCTCTTGTATAAATTTTGCTAATAAATATTTACAAGTTGAGTAACAGTTATTGCAACAGTTATTTGGAATATCATCTTCATCAATTACAAAGTTATTTGTTTTATAGCCACTTTGTTGGCCACCCAGGATTCTTTCCCCACATTATTGTAGTGCAAACCAGTGATGTGACCATAGGCATATCAAGTGACACATGTTCCAGCCATAATAGTGTACCCTGGCCCTGGATAAGAAGTGTTGTGTGCAGCACAAATGAATGAGTTTGTGGTGACCTATATACCCATGAGAAATTTCAACTTATCTGTGTGCACATCTGGATTAGACTCCACTACCCAAGGTCTATTTGAATATGCAAGTAGATGTTGTCCCACACATCACCCTCATTCTTTAAAGGGACAACCTCAAACCCTATAAGTTGCAACACTCATCTGAATTTTCCTGTATTACTGAGTGCATAATGCTTTTTCATTCATGATCCCCCTTTTCTACACTTTTTCATCCTATTCCTAATTGCCTTGAGACAAGAACATGGAATGAAGTCTATCCAGATGGTACCCATTGCAACAGAGAAAGAAGCAGGAGTATAAATGTAGTACACTTTTTTTAAAAAAGATTTATTTATTTATTTTAAAGTCAGAGTTACCCAAAAAGAGCAGAGGCAGAGAGAGAGATATTCCATCCAATGGTTCCCTCCTCAATTGTCCAAAATGGCCAGAACTGTGCTGATCCAAAGCCAGGAGCATCCTCCAGATCTCCCATGTAGGTGCAGGGGCCCAAGTACTTCGGCCTTCTTCTACTATTTTCCAGGCCATAGCAGAGAGCTAGATTGGAAGTGGAACAGCCGGGTTTTGAACCGGCACCCATATGGGATGCCAGCACTTCAGGCCAAGGTGTTAACCTGCTGTGATACAGCGCTGGACCCTGTAGTACACTTTTGTCTTAATTTAACTTTACTATAATTTTATAACCTTTTTTGTTGTATTATTCCCTGCTCTTACAGGTGGCCATCATTTTTATTGAAAATGTGTGTGTTTATCCCTTCCAATTTACAAAGTCCTTTCTTGATTTATATAAATCTGATTTTCATTCAGTTAATTCCTCAGAATACCCTCAGGAGGAACACTTTTACTAGGTTGCATGGCTATCCCATGATAACAGGGCTACAAATTCTATGATGCATCTAGCTGCAGTAGCTCTTTTACTTCCCATCTAGATAATAGCTGTGCAAATAATCCATTCCACCTCCATTACTACCCATGAAAAATAGCTCTTCATCCCTGTTTAAGTCCCCACAGCTTCTTACAAGTGTTCATCAAATTAAATCTTATTATAAAGAGATTTAATAGAAAATGAATGGTGTGGCTGCTGGTAGTTTCAGTGTAGGGTTGACTACATACAAGGCCATAAAGCAAGACTCAGCAAATTCAGAAAAATCAAAATCATAACATGCATCTTCTTGGACCACAATAGAATGAAGCTGGAAATCAGCAACTCAGGAATCTCTAGAGCATATGCAAACACATGGAAACTGAACAACATGCTCCAGAATGAACAGTGGGTCACAGAAGAAGTCAAAAAGAATTCAAAAAATTTTCGGGAAGCAAATGAAGATAACAACACAACATATCAAAACTTAAGGAATAGAGTAAAAGCAGAGAAAGTTCCCTCCACTGCTGAGAAAAAAGTCTATTCTGGAACTGTAGGATGAAAAGTTCTGTAGATATCTGTTAGGTTTATTTGGTCTATAATGTTGATTAAATCTGGTTCATTGTTTATTTGCTTTCTGGTTGATCTGCCCATTGCTGAAAGTGGGGTATTAAAGTCCCCCAATACTATTGTAATGGAATCTAAGTCTCCCTTTAAATCCCTTAATATTTCTTTTAAATAGCCAGGTGCCCTGTAATTAGGTGCATATGCATTTATAATAGTTATATCTTCCTGTTGAATTGATCTCTTAATCATTATGTAGTCTCTTTTATCAGTTTTTGTGTTAAAGTCTATTTTGTCTTATATTAAGATGGCTACACCAACTCTTTTTTGGTTTCTGTTGGCATGGAATATCTTTTTGCAACCTTTCACTTTCAGTCTGCATGCACCTTTGTTGGAAATATGTGTTTCTTGTAAGCAACAAATCGATGGGTTTTGCTTTTTAATCCATTCAGCCAGTCTGTGCCTTTTAACTGGAAAGTTGAGGCTATTTGCATTCTATGTGACTATTGATAAGTAATGACTTTGCCATATTTCTGTGTGTACCACATCGTTAAGCATCTTTGCAGGGCTGGACAAGTGGTGACAAATTCTTTCAATATCTGTTTTTATGAAAGGTCTTTATTTCACCTTCATTCACAAATGAGAGCTTTGCAGGGCATAATATTCTGGGATGACAGTTTTATTCTTAAGACTTGGGCTAGATTTTGCCATTTTCTCCTAGCCTGCAGGGTTTCTGATGAGAAGTCTCCTGTGAGTCTAATTGGAGATCCTCTGAAAGTAATCTGGCATTTCTCTCTTACGCATTTTAGAATCTTCTCTTTTTGTTTCACTGTGGCAGTTTGATTACAATGTGTCATGGCAAGGATGTTTTCTGGTCATGTCTATTCAAA
The DNA here is from genome assembly GCF_964237555.1 of Oryctolagus cuniculus. NCBI lineage: Eukaryota > Metazoa > Chordata > Mammalia > Lagomorpha > Leporidae > Oryctolagus > Oryctolagus cuniculus. The sequence continues at coordinate 94,849,008 of NC_091433.1, forward strand.
GTTCTGTGTGCTTCCTGTACTTGAATGTCTCTTTCTTTTTCCAAACCTGGGAAGATTTCTTCTAGTATTTCACTAAAAATGCCTTCTAATATTTTCTCTCTCTCCATGCTGCAGGAACTCCTAGAACCGGAAGGTTGCTTTTTTTTTTTTTATAGTATCCTGTAGATTCCCAACAGACTTTTTTAGATTTCTAATTTCTTCCTCTTGTGTTTGGTTTGACTGTATACTTTCCTGTGCTCTGTCTACTAAGTCTGATATTCCTTCTTCTGCCTCACTGATTCTATTTTTAAGGCTCTCCACTGCATTTTTTATTTGTTCTATTGAATTCATTTCATTTTGATTTCTCTTTAATATCTCAGTTTCATGTTCTGTTGAATTCTTCATTTCATCTTGATTCCTCCTTATAATTTCAATTTCATGGGAGAGATTTTCTTTCATGTACTTCATGGATTTCAGTAGTTTGTGCATGTGCTTTTGATTATTTCTATGTAATCTTATGATCAAATTTTTGAGTTCTATTTCTTGCATTTCTTCTATCTCATCATCTTCATGATCTAGTATTGAAGTGTCATGTTCTTTTGGGAGCATGATGATGTTTTCCTTATTCTTGCTTCTTGGATTCTTGCATTTGTTTGGCATTTGTGGAGATACTTGTCTTTATTTTTTTCTGCTGTGGCAGTTTTTATCATTGTATTATGACTGTAGATGAATGGACTTTCTGCTTTCAGTGAATCTCTAGAGGCTTGTAGTGGGTGTGGCCAGAGAGTTCTGTTTAGTCTCCAGGGTTAAGAGTGTGCTTAAGGTGACATACCCAAATTTGGCATGTTAAGTCTCCTCTCTCCTTTTTTTAATCAGAAGGGAGTTATATTATGTTCAGTTGGGCTCTTCTCTTCAGTGGAGCCCAGTGCCTGAGTACTAGCCCCAGTGGGTATAATATTTTTCTGCTCTGTCCAAAGAACCACACAAAGGACCTGTGTAGTCCTCAGTAGAAGTTCAGATTCTCCAGAATTGTCTCTCATCAGGTAACCAGGACCCCCCAAGCCTTGTGGAATTCCCACTAAGAGTGCTCAAAGTCCCAGCCACAACACAAGTCTTCTCACACACCCTCAGCTTTTTATTTTTTCACAGTCCTGCTTCAGAAGCTTCACACAGTCACAAGTTCTTAGTTCCCTGTTATTTCTCCCCACCAGAGTCAGGAGTCTCCACTTGGCTGCTTGGCAGGTGCAGACACAAGCTGGCACAGATGTTATGTATGTCCAAAATGGCTCCTGCTCTATCAGCTTGCATGCCTTGTGAGGTGATTGGAGAGAGAAACATGTCTGTACTGTCCTTTTTTTTCTCTCCTCTAGTTCGACTGGCACACTTTCTCCCACTGAGATTTAAGCCTCATTCCCTCTAGGTTCCTGCCACATTTTTGCCAGTGGCTCAGGCTGCTGTGGTCTTGTCTCACCTCACTTTCCCATTCTGGTGCATAGGCTCTCAGCTGTTGGAGTCATGAGCTGTGGGCACGACGCCCTCCATGTGGGTCCACCATGTCCCTCTAATATCAGTAGAATTTCCTCTGTCATTTTTTCCCTAACTCTTCCCTGAGACTACTCTATTTCCACTTTTTTAAAACTATCTTCTCCTGGGTTAGAGCAGTAAGCTCCCTCCCTACTCCACCATCCAATTATTAGCCCATCTCTATATGATTATGACTGTGTTTTTGCCAAATTACTAATTTATACACTGTATAATCAAAATTAAATGCCTTCCATAGAATGCATATTTATTTTGTTATTTAATACTGTCACCTGCATGTGTAATGAATAACCTGATTTGTGACAGTCCTAACACAGGTACATGATGGGTACTATGGTTTGGTTTACAATTGTGTGGTCATCAACTCACTCTAAATGCTGGAAGTTGTCCAAGTAACTGTCATGTGTATAGGATTTGAGTACATTGCAGTGCCAGCACCATCATGGTCATCAGCATAGGATACATTCTTAATGTTTCTAGATGCTTCTGGAACTGTAAATTATTTTCTGATTGTGGAAATTTTCCAAACTGCAAGTCTGTATCATACTGTAATTTTTCCATTTTATTCTGGACTGTTTTTTCACCAAATATTCATCCACATATTTGTTTTTTAATTATGGCTCACATTAAAATACACATTGTAACTAAGGGCAAAGCAAAGTTTTAACTTCCATGTGCATCAGGTTTCTATTTTTTATTTTGTCTTTCATTTTATTAATTTCATCTGAGTATGTCAATATCCACATGGAAAGCAATCTTAGCACTGCCAAAGTATGATGATTCCTTTGGGCACTGACATTTTCATGTCATGAATGCACTAAATAATGTTCAAGTTGTCTTAGCAACCTCCATCTTTATGGCCTATCAAATAATTTTAGAATGTTACATTCTTTTACCCTTTCAAGGACACTTTTTTATAGCTTCTTTATATTTCGAGAATCAAAATTGTCATTCTCTTTAAAATTTCCATGCATTAGATCGAGACAATTTTATCTTGGTTTTAACATTACTGAATTCAATGGCTAAGCTTTCTTTGATTTAAGAGAGCACAAATTTTCTATATTTAAATGTGTATTTAGAGCTATTTTTATTAATATCTGTTACATCTCCTTGTAACCTTCTTCCTGCTTCTACTAAATTTACCGTTTGTACACACAACTGTCAATATACAACATATTGAAATGAATACATGTCTCTATTTTTCATGTTGATTCAAATTTATAATTATCACCTCAATAAATAGTCAATAACCAAATTTGTGCCAATTCTGGTGCAGGGAACTTCAGGCTACCATGATTTACTTTATCATTGTAAGGCCATCAACTATCTAAATTCTGGAAGATGTCCAAATTTTATTTTCACAGTATATGAGAACAATTTAGGGCCAGTTCCATCACTCATTAGCAGGAGATTTCATTCTTAGCCTGACAGACATTCATGGAACTTGAAATTAACCTTTAATTATGAAAATTTAAGTTAATTCTTAAATTCACTGGAGTCACTCTTTTGCACAAATATTTTAGACTAGGCCAATCCTACCCCTGTGAATCTGTGGCCATGGTGATTTCACTTTTATTGTAAGATCATCATCACCACCAACATTCTCTAAGTTGCCCTGGAAACTGTCAGGTACACAGTGTCTCAGGGCCATTTTAGCCAAGGGTAATAATTCTTTCTCCTCAATGTACTATATATATGAATATATGTAACATATAAAACATGCATATATTTTAAACATATATAAATTTGCCACTGTGTGTCTAGATACTAGTGTATTTCTTGAAAATTATGTGGGAAAATAGTGGGATCTTAATGTAATTTTTGTCCCAGAATTATGTATGTATGTTTAATTTTAGAGGTTGGTAGACTTGGAGACACAGAGAAACAGAGATTATGAGCTACAACTTGGTGGCTTGCTCTTCATTCTTGTAATGATCAAAAACAGGATTATTACAGAAATCTGAGCTATTCTTTTCTGATGATAAATACATTATAAAATTTCAAAGTGTTGAAATTAAATATTACAAATTATATATATGTACATCTACATTGTAATGTCACACACACATATGATTATATATATAAACACCTTTAAAATTCTCTTTGTTACTGGAATAAATTTTTTGAATTTTAAATATTTACTTAGTTTTTAAAATTTTATTTAATATAAGTTTGATATATTTCATATATACTGATTAATGAACGTAAGTGACACTTCCCCAATACCCTCCCTCCCACACACACTCCAACCCTTTCTCCTCTTCCCTCTCACATTCCCACTTAACTTTTACAAAATCTGTTTTCAGTTCACTTAATGATTGTATAGTTAACCCTACACTAAGTAAGAGTTCAGCAAGTCAGCAAATAGTATGAAGAAAGAAATAAATTAAAAAAAATCACTATTCCTCAATGGAAAAGACAACAGCTGTAAACAATCATCAAATTTCAAAATGTGTGTCTAACTCCAATACATTACCTTTTAGGTACTCGATTAACTACCTCAGATCACGGAAAACATGATATCTGTCTTTTGGGGACTGGCTTATTTCACTAAGTAAAATGGTTTTCAGTTGCATCTATCTTGTTGCAAAAGACACGGTTTCTTTTTTTTTATAACTGAGTAGTATGCTTAGTGTGTATATACCATAATTTTCTTATCAACTCAACAATTGATTGATATCTGAATTATTCCCAGATCTCAGCTATTGTGAATTGTAGTGCAATGAACATGGGGTTATAGATAACTCTTTCATATGCTAATTTCTTTTGGTTTGGGTAAATTCCAAGGAGTGGGATGACAGGATCATATGGTAGGTCTATAATCAGATTTTTTTTTGATAGGCAGAGTGGACAGTGAGAAAGAGCGAAAGGTCTTCCTTTTCCGTTGGTTCATCCCCCAATTGTTGCTGTGGCCAGTGCACTGCAGCCAGCGCACAAGCTGTTCCAAAGCCAGGAGTCAGGTGCTTTTCCTGGTCTCCCATGGGGTGCAGGGCACAAGCATTTGGGCCATCCTCCACTGCACTCCTGGGTCATGGCAGAGAGCTGGATTAGAAGAGGAGCAACCAGGACAGAATCCAGTGCCCTGACCAGGACTAGAACCTGGGGTGCCAGTGCTGCAGGTGGAGGATTATCCTATTGAGCCATAGCACCGGCCCTATAATCAGGTTTGTAAGATATCTCCATAAGGTCTTTCACAGTGGTTTGCACCAGTTTACATTCCCACCAACAGTGGACCAGGGTAACTTTTCCCCCACATCCTCATCAGTTTTCTCATTGGTTTCTTTTTTTTTTTTTTTTTTTGACAGGCAGAATTAGACAGTGAGAGAGAGACAGACAAAAGAGAAAGGTCTTCCTTCCATTGGTTCACCCCTCAAATGGCCACTACGGCTGGTGCGCTGCACTGATCTAAAGCCAGGAGCCAGGTGCTTCCTCCTGGTCTCCCATGCAGGTGCTATTCTTTCTTCCTTAGTTCTGACTCTGTTAAAATTGTTCCAAATTATGGAATTAACAGGAGATTAGGACCTAGTGAATTTGTGGTGCTACTGAACTGAGACTGTGAAAAAAGAGACGGTGGGGGAGACAACTCACGGAATTCACTTGAGTACTCTCCAGAGACTCTACAATTCCATAACTTTGGCAACCCAGTGGGAGACTGAAGGAGAATTTGAGCCCACTCTGAGGGCCGAACAGATTCCCTGTGTGGTCCTTGGGAAAGAGCTTCCGATCTCTGGCTCCTGTGGGTATATCATTTGCCTGCTAACTACCTCCAACTTCGTTCAGCTGTGTGGAATTACTTCCCTTTTGAATCAAAAAAAGAAAGAAAGAGAGAGAGATCTACCATGACTAACCTGGGAGTGTCACCTTTGGCACACCAAACAGAGCTCTCAGGCCACACCCATCTCAAGCCTCTGAGGCTCCATCAAAAACAGACAGTCCACTTAATCTAGAGTCATAGTATAACAAGAAAAAGCACCACAGTGAAGAAACCAAATATCTCCAATATGCCAAATAACAAACGCAAAAACCGAGGTAATAAAAATAAGGAAGTCACTATGACGCCCCCAAATGAAAGAGACACCCCAATTCAAGATTATGAAGATGATGAGATAGAAGAAATGCAAGAGGCAGATCTCAAAAAATTGATAAGAACATAAAGCAGTTCTCAAAAATAAATTCTTGAACTACAGAAATCCTTAATGGACAAGATAGAAAATCTCTCTCGTGAAAATGAAATATTAAGGAAGAATCAAAATGAAACGCAGAAACTAGTAGAACAGGAAACTGTGATAGTGATGAGAAATCATAATGAAGTGAAAAATTCAATAGATCTAATGACAAACACAATAGAGAGCCTTACAAGCAGAATGGGTGAAGCAGAAGAGAGAATATCGGACTTAGAAGACAGAGAACAGGAAAGGATACAGTCAGACCAAAGAAAAGAAGAGGAAATGAGAAATCTAAAAAATATTGTTGGGAATCTTCAGGAAACTATTTAAAAACCCAACATTCGGGTTCTAGGAGTTCCTGAAGGCATGGAGAGGGAGAAAGGATTAGAAGGCCTTTTTAGTGAGATAATAGCAGAAAATTTCCCAGGTTTGGAGAAGGACAGAGAAATCCTAGTACAGGAAGCTCACAGAACCCCTAATAAACATGACCAAAAGAGATCCTCACCACGACACGTTGTAATCAAACTCACCACAGTGAAACATAAAGAAAAGATCCTAAAATGTGCAAGAGAGAAACATCAGATTACTCTCAGAGGATCTCCAATCAGACTCACAGCTGACTTCTCATCAGAAACCCTACAAGCTAGGAGGGAATGGCGAGATATAGCCCAGGTACTAAGAGAGAAAAACTGCCAGCCCAGAACATTATATCCTGCAAAGCTCTAATTTGTGAATGAAGGTGAAATAAAGACTTTTCATAGCAAACAGTAATTGAAAGAATTTGTCGCCACTCGTCCAGCCCTGCAAAAGATGCTTAAAGATGTGTTACACACAGAAACACAGAAACACAGTCATCAATATGAAAGAAGGTAAAGGAAGGAAACCTCACAGCAAAAGATCACAGGGAATTAAAGCATATATTAGAAATCTTCTTTGGCAAATGGCAGGGCAAAGTTACCACTTATCATTAGTCACATTGAATGTTAATGGCCTGAACTGTCCAGTTAAAAGACACGGATTGGCTGATTGGCTTAAGGAACAAAACCCATCTATTTGCTGCTTACAAGAAACACATCTTTCCAACAAAGATCCATACAGAATGAAAGTGAAAGGCTGGAAAAAGATATTCCATGCCAACAGAAATGAAAAAAGAGCGGGCATAGCCATCTTAATATCGGACAACATACCAGGGGATTCGAATTCAATCCCATCAAGGTGGCATGTACCAATGCCATCTCACTAGTCCCAGTGATCAATTTCTGTTCACAATTGATCATAATGATAGGACTAAGAACCAAAGGGATCACATAAACAAGAAGAGTGTCTGCAAATACTAGCTGATAGAATCAAAAAGGGAGAGAATGATCCAACATGGGAAGTGAGATACACAGCAGACCCATAGAATGGCAAATGTCCTGACAGCACTCTGGCCTCAGAATCAGTCCTTAAGGCATTTGGATGTGGCTGAAATGCCCATGACAGTATTTCAGGCATGGAAAGCCAAGACACTCTGGGGGAAAAAAAAACCTAAATGAAAGATCTCCACGAGTGAGATCCCAGTGGAAAGAATGGGTCATCAAAGAAGGAGGTACCTTTCTCTAAAGGGAGGAGATAACTTCCACTTTGACCATGGCATTGTCTAAATATCAGAGTCAGTGAACTCAGGGGGCTTCCATTGCCTTGGCAGCTCATGACAAGACCCTAGGGTGATTACTGAGGCCATAAACAAGAGTGTCAATTTGTTAAGTCAACAACAGGAGTCCCTGTGCACTTAGTCCTCATGTAGGATCTTTGTCCTTATTGTGCTGTACATTGAGATTTAATGCTATAACTAGTACTCAAACAGTATTTTTCACTTTATGTTTCTGTGTGGAAGCAAACTGTTGAAATCTTTACTTAATGTATGCTAAACTGATCTGTATATAAAGAGAATCGAAAATGAATCTTGATGTGAATGGAAGGGGAGAGGGAGTGGATAAGGGGAGGGTTGCGGGTGGGAGGGACATTATGGGGGGAAGCCATTGTAATCCATATTCTGTACTTTGGAAATTTATATTCATTAAAAAAAATAACTTAAAAAATATCAGACAACATAAACTTTACTACAAAAACTGTTAAGAGAGACAAAGAGGGACACTATATAATGATTAAGGGATCAATTCAACAGGAAGATATAACAATTATCAATGTATATGCACCTAACTACAGGGCACCGGTTTATCTAAAAGATTTGTTAAGGACTTAAAGGGAGACTTAGACCCCAATACAATAGTACTGGGGGACTTCAATACTCCACTCCCAGAAATAGACAGATCAACGGGACAGAAGAACAACAAGGATACAGTAGATTTAAATGACACTATGGCCCAAATGGATTTAACAGACATATACAGAACTCTCAATCCTACAGCTAAAGATTTTACATTCTTCTCAGCAGTACATGGAACCTTCTCTAGGATTGACCACATACTAGGCCATAAAGCAAGTCTCAGCAAATTCAAAAGAATTAGAATCATACCTTGCAGCTTCTCAGACCATAAAGGAATGAAGTTGGAAATTAGCAACCCAGGAATCCCTAGAACTTACGCAAACACATGGAGATTGGACAACATGCTCCTGAATGAACAATGGGTCATAGAAGAAATTAAAAGAGAAATCAAAAATTTTCTGGAAGTAAATGAAGATAACAGCACAACATACCAAAACTTATGGGATACAGCAAAAGCAGTGTTAAGAGGAAAGTTTATATGAATAGGTGCCTACATCAAGAAATTGGAAAGGCACCAAATAGATGAGCTTTCAATTCACCTCAAGGATCTAGAAAACCTACAGCAAACCAGACCCAAATCTAGTAGGAGGAGAGAAATAATTAAAAATCAGAGAAGAAATCAACAGGATTGAATCCAAAAAAACATTACAAAAAATCAGCCAAACAAGGAGCTGGTTTTTTGAAAAAATAAACAAAATTGACACCCCATTGGCCCAACTAACTAAAAAAAAAGAGAAAAGATCCAAATCAATAAAATCAGAGATGAAAAAGGAAACATAACAGCAGACAGCACAGAAATAAAAAGAATCATCAGAAATTACTACAAGGACTTGTATACCAGCAAACAAGGAAACCTATCAGAAATGGATAGATTCCTGGACACATGCAACCTACCTAAATTGAACCAGGAAGACATCGAAAACCTAAACAGACCCATAACTGAGACAGAAATTGAAACAGTAATAAAGGCCCTCCCAACAAAGAAAAGCCCAGGACCAGATGGATTCACTGCTGAATTCTACCAGAGATTTAAAGAAGAACTGACTCCAATTCTTCTCAAACTATTCAGAGCAATCGAAAAAGAGGGAGTCCTCCAAATTCTTTCTATGAAGCCAGCATCGCCTTAATTCCTAAGCCAGAAAAAGATGCAGCACTGAAAGAAAATTACAAACCAATATCCCTGATGAACATAGATGCAAAAATCCTCAATAAAATTATTGCTAATAGAATGCAACAACACATCAGAAAGATCATCCACCCAGACCAAGTGGGATTTATCCCTGGTATGCAGGGATGGTTCAACATTTGCAAATCAATCAATGTGATTCACCACATTAACAGACTGCAGAAGAAAAAACATATGATTATCTCAATAGACGCCAAGAAAGCATTTGATAAAATACAACACCCTTTCATGATGAAAACCCTAAGCAAACTGGGTGTGGAAGGAACATTCCTCAATACAATCAAAGCAATCTATGAAAAGCCCACAGCCAACATCCTATTGAATGGGGAAAAGTTGGAAGCATTTCCACTGAGATCTGGTACCAGACAGGGATGCCCACTCTCAGCACTGCTATTCAATATAGTTCTGGAAGTTCTAGCCAGAGCCATCAGACAAGAAAAAGAAATTAAAGGGATACAAATTGAGAAGGAAGAAGTCAAACTATCCCTCTTTGCAGATGATATGATTCTTTACTTAGAGAATCCAAAGAACTCTACTAAGAGACTATTAGAACTCATAGCTACAAAAACAATCAAATACCTGGAATAAACTTAACCAAGGATGTTCAAGATCTCTACGATGAAAATCACAAAACATTAAAGAAAGAAATAGAAGAGGATACCAAAAAATGGAAAAATCTTCCATGCTCATGGATTGGAAGAATCAACATCATCAAAATGTCCATTCTCCCCAAAGCAATTTATAGATTCAATGCAATACCAATCAACATACCGAACACCTTCTTCTCAGATCTGGAAAAATGATGCTGAAATTTATATAGAGACACAGGCGACCTTGAATAGCTAAAGCAATCTTGTACAACAAAAACAAAGCTGGATGCATCACAATACCAGATTTCAGGACATACTACAGGGCAGTTGTAATCAAAACAGCATGGTACTGGTACAGAAACAGATGGATAGACCAATGGAACAGAATTGAAACACCAGAAATCAACCCAAACATCTACAGCCAACTCATATTTGATCAAGGATCCAAAACCAATCCCTGGAGTAAGGACAGTCTATTCAATAAATGGTGCTGGGAAAACTGGATTTCCATGTGCAGAATCATGAAGCAAGACCCCTACCTTTCCCCTTACACAAAAATTCACTCAACATGGATTAAAGACTTAAATCTATGACCTGACACCATCAAATTATTAGAGAGCATTGGAAAAACCCTGCAAGATATAGGTACCGGCAATGACTTCTTGGAAAACACCCCAGAAGCACAGGCAGTCAAAGCCAAAATCAACTAATGGGATTGCATCAAATTGAGAAGTTTCTGTACTGCAAAAGAAAAGTCCGGAGAGTTAAGAGAACACAGACAGAATGGGAAAAAATATTTGCAAACTATGCAACAGATAAAGGGTTAATAACCAGAATCTGCAAAGAGATCAAGAAATTCCACAAAAAAAAAAAAAACACTTAGGAGATGGGCCTAGGACCTCAATAGACATTTTTCAAAAGAGGAAATACAAATGGCCAACAGACATGAAAAAATGTTCAAGATCACTAGCAATCAGGGAAATGCAAATCAAAACCACAATGAGGTTTCACCTCGCCCCGGTTAGAATGGCTCACATTCAGAAATCTACCAACAATAGGTGCTGGAGAGGATGTGGGGAAAAAGGGACACTAACCCACTGTTGGTGGGAATGCAAACTGGTTAAGCCACTATGGAAGTCGGTCTGGAGATTCCTCAGAAACCTGAAGATAACCCTACCATTCAACCCAGCCATCCCACTACTTGGAATTTACCCAAAGGAAATGAAATTGGCAAACAAACAAGCTGTCTGCACATTAATGTTTATTGCACCTCAATTAACAATAGCTAAAACCTGGAACCAACCCAAATGCCCATCAATAGTAGACTGGATAAAGAAATTATGGGACATGTACTCTATAGGATACTATACTGCAGTCAAAAACAATGAAACCCGGTCATTTGCAACGAGATGGAGGAATTTGGAAAACATCATGCTGAGTGAATTGAGCCAGTCCCAAAGGGACAAATATCATATGTTCTCCCTGATCAGCTTCTGCTAAACTGATCTTCTGTATACAAAGAGAATCAAAAATGAATCTTGATGTGAATGGAAGGGGAGAGGGAGTGGGAAAGGGGAGGGTTGCGGGTGGGAGGAACGTTATGGGGGGGAAGCCATTGTAATCCATAATCTGTACTTTGGAAATTTAAATTCATTAAATAAAAGCATAAAAGAAAAAAAAGAGTTAAATGTTTTCTAAAATCCTACATGTGCTTTTGAAAATACTGTGTGAAGTAAGCAAATGCCTCTTCTTGGTTAATGAGTTTATCATTTTAAACATGGCTATTTAAAGTCTTTTCTCATCCACAGTTTTGTATATCAAATTTGCTACTCATTAAACTAAAACATTGTTGGTTCTGTGTTTAGCTGCTCTGCTATAGGTCCTGATGGACTTTTTCCAGCCACTTCTATTGTATTCAATAGTTTTGAATTGTTCTGTAAACAGATGAAGTCAATAACACTACAGGTTCCAACTGGAAGAAAGTATGGTTAATCAAGGTTACCAAGAACAGAAAGTAATTTTAATTGGTAATAAAAAAAACAGCTAAAGATTTTAGGAAACTATTACTAAAACTGCTTTATTGTTCTATCTTGTATGTTGTGTTATGTGTGTGCTCATATTGTCTGTCTGCATGGGAAAATTTATTTTGAGCTCTGTCTTAATTGGTTTATCAAGGAAAGATTGCTCATAAATTTAACAGCTAAAATTAATTGAAGATACATTTGATTCATGTAACCTAATCTCTTTGTCAGATGTTTTAAATTTGTTGATAGAAACTAAAAATGTTTTATATGTTTCTGTTTGCTGTTTAAACAAGCCATATCATGTTAGATATTTAAGATACATTTAAATGCATGTATTCTTAAAATTTATAGAAGGCATTGGACCTTCCAGTAAATATTTTATAAGCTATTATTTAATGGTTAAAACCACTTGCTAAGATTCCATTTCTCATTGTCAGTAGGCAGTCTGGAAGCCTGACTTTTTCCCACATTTCTCTATTCTCTTTAAGATGATCCACTGACTCTGTCCTGAGGGATTCCTCAAGATGTAGTTTGATTTTTAGATCTTATGAAAGGAGTGACTAACATATTCTGTGTAACAGCATAGCCAAAATAAGAGCTTAAATCATAATTTTACAGGTGGATTTACTTCACCATGGGATCCCAAATCCCCTTGGGCTAGATGGTGAAAGTGGCATCTTAAGTTTTAACATAATTATATATATTGGATTAAGTTTAAAATGACCATATTCGATTGCATTAAGTTTTAAAGTGGTCATATAGAAGGCACTAATTGTTAAAGTGATCATATAAATAGAATTAATAGGATTAAAGAGGAGTAAATGCTTCAACATGGGAAGCAGTCCATACAGCAGACTGATAGAATGGCAATTGCTCTACGTAACATTCAGTGACCTCAGAGTCATCCCTAAAGGCATTCTGGTCTGGCTAAAAAGCACAGAAGAGAATTTCAGGCGTGGAAAGTCAGGACACTTGTGCAAAAAGGTGTGCCTACATGGAGAGCCTCCCTGGGTGAGACTCCTGTGGAAAGAAGTGGTCATCAAAGAAGGATGTACTCTCTTCAAAGGGAGAACTGTCACTTTGCTTATGGCCTTCTTTGAATATTGACGGAGTTTGTGGATTAAGAAGGCTTCCATAGCCTAGACAGCTCATGTCAAGGGCCTTGGGTGATCACTGACATCACACAAAAGAGTGTGAATTGTTAAATTAACCATAGGAGTCACTGTGCACTAACTTCCCATGCAGGACCTTAAGACTATGCTTAAAAAACAGAGGGGAGAGTATGGTACCCCCACTATGAGTGTGTTAACTTTGCTTCTTTCACCTTAAAGTTCTTACAGATCTCACCCCTTGGAGAGCCACCAGCAGTGAGATACTGGAGACCTCTCACAGGTGTAATCCAATTGCCTCTGGATTGATGGAGGATCTCAACCACCCAACAAAGGAAGGGGACTGATCCCCTCATAATGATGGGCAAATGTTTTGCTTGTGTCTTTCCAGAGATCACTCTGCAGCCTGTGTGCATAGCAGCCTGAAATGCCAAACCTGGAGCCAGTCTCTGAAAGCTGACCCTCTACAAACCAACTTCAGCACCTTTCCCTGAACAAGCCATTCATAGAAAGATCCTCTTCAGATCAGCTACAGCTTAAATGGAAGAGACCTTACCAGGTGCTACTGAACATGACTACCTCAGTAAAATTAGGATTAAATATCTACCTCTCAAGTCATCACAGGTGTACTCAAAAGACATTCCTGATTATTCCTGTAAGCCAGAGATCTTAAGCAAAAAGCAAAGTAAATCCTTTGCTTTCCTCACATAAAGAGTGCTGTGCCTGAAGGCAGGCATGGTGTACCTGCCTCTTCTGATTCTGTTATTAACAATAAAACTCCTAATGTGTTCTTCTATTATAATTCTCTATACTCAAGGTAATGGGTTTATAATGTATCACCACCCACTATCTGGGAGTCTGTAGGGTGTGGTCTTTTCATCTTAAAGGGGCACTTCACTTACAACTGGTCATGTTCCAGTTTTGCTCATACAAATTAACAAATTTATATGTTCCAGAACTCAACAAATTCCGGGAGTAACTGACCATGAATGCAGGGGACACAGATATTGGTGGTAACAAATGTTGCTCCAGCTCACAAAGAGAATTTGTCAGATGAGATAGGCAGAGATTTCCAGACATAGGACAGGCAGGACCTGCACTACGCCCATTATAAACAGGAAGCAGCTATAGAAGATGTGATGATTTGCTTAAAGATGTGTTATACACAGAAACACGGCCATCAATATGAAAGAAGGTAAAGTAAGAAAACCTCACAGTAAAAGATCACAGGAAGTTCAAAGCATATATTAGAAAATATCATTGGGAAAATGGAGGGCAAATTTACTAGTTATCAATAGTCACATTGAATGTTAATGGCTTCAACTTTCCAGTTAAAAGACACAGACTGGCTGAATGGATTAAGGAACAAAACCAATCTATTTGTTGCTTAAAAGAAACATATATTTCCAACAAAGATGCATGCAGACTGAAAGTGAAAGGTTGGAAAAAGATATTCCATGCCAACAGAAACAACAAAAAGAGCTGGTGTAGCCATCTTAATATCAGACAAAATAAACTTTAACACAAAAACTGTTAAGAGAGACAAAGAGGGGCACTATATAATGATTAAGGGATCAATGGGATCAATTCAGCAGGAAGATGTAACTATTATAAATGTATATGCACCTAACTACAGGGCACCGGTTTATCTAAAAGATTTGTTAAGGGACTTAAAGGGAGACTTAGATTCCAATACAATAGTACTGGGGGACTTCAATACTCCACTCTCAGAAATAGATCAACCAGACAGAAGATCAATAAGGAAACAGCAGATTTAATTGACACTATTGCCCAAATGGTTCTAGCAGATATCTACAGAATCTTACATCTAAAGAATTTACATTCTTCTCAGCAGTACATGGAACCTATTCCAGGGTTGACCACATACTAGGCCATAAAGCAAATCTCAGCAAATTCAAAAAAATTAGAATCATACCATGCAGATTCTCAGACCCCAGTGGAATGAAGTTGGAAACTAGCAACTCAGGAATCCCTAGAGCATATGCAAACTCATGGAGACTGAACTATGTGCTCCTGAATGAACACTGGGTCATAGAAGAAATCAAAAGAGACATCAAAAACTTTCTGGAAGTAAATGAGGATAACAACACAACATACCAAAACTTATGGAATACAGCAAAGAAGTGCTAAGAGGAATGTTTATAGCAATAGGTGTCCACATCAAGAAATTGGAAAGACACCAAACAAATGAGCTTTGAATGCATCTCAAGGATGTAGAAACACTGCAACAAACCAGATCCAAATCTAGTAGGTGAAGATAAATAATTAAAATCAGAAAAGAAATCTAGAGGATTGAATCCAAAAAAAATTTACAAAAAATCAGCCAAATGAGCAGTTGGCCCAACTAACTAAAAAAAGAAGAGGAAAGACCCAAATCAATAAAATCAGAGATGAAAAAGGAAATGTTAACCACAGAAGGATCATCCACCCAGACCAAGTGGGATTTATCCCTGGCATGCTGGGATGGTTCAATGTTAGCAAATCAATGTGATACACCATATTAACATTCTGCAGAAGAAAAAGCAAATGATTATCTCAGTAGATGCAGAGAAAGCACTTGATAAAAGACAAGACCCTTTCATAATTCAAACACTAAGCAAACTGGGTATGGAAGGAACATTCCTCAATACAATCCAAGCAACTTATGAAAAACCCATAGCCAGCATCCTATTGAATGGGGAAAAGTTGGAAGCATTTCCACTGAGATCTAGTACGAAACAGGGATGCCCACTCTCACCACTGTTATTCAATATAGTTCTGCAAGTTCTAGCCAGAGCTATTAGGCAAGAAAAAGAAATTAAAGGGATACAAATTGTGAAGGAAGAATTCAAACTATCCCTTTTTGCAGATGATATGATTCTTTATTTAGGGGACCCAAAGAACTCTACTAAGATACTATTGGAACTCATAGAACTCATAGAAGAGTTTGGCAAAGTAGCAGTATATAAAATCAATGTACAAAAATCAACAGCCTTTGTATACACAGGCAGTGCCATGGCGGAGAAAGAACTTCGAATATCAATCTCATTCACAATAGCTACAAAAACAATCAAATACCTTGGAATAAACTTAACCAAGGATGATAAAGATCTCTACGATGAGAATTACAAAATCTTAAAAAAAGAAATATAAGAGGATACCAAAAAATATAAAAATACTCCATGGATTGGAAGAATCAATATCATCAAAATGTCCATACTCCCAAAAGCAATTTACAGATTCAATGTGATACCAATCAAAATACCAGACGTTCTTCTCAGATCTGGAATAAATGATGCTGAAAATCATATGGAAACACAGGAGACCTCAAATAGCTAAAGCAATCTTGTACAACAAAAACAAAGCCAGAGGCATCACAATGCCAGATTTCAGGACATACTACAGGGAAGTTATTATCAAAACAGCATGGTACTGGTACAGAAACAGATGGATAGACAAATGAAACAGAATAGAAACACCAGAAATCATTCCAAACATCTACAGCCAACTTATATTTGATCAAGGAGCTAAAATCAATTCCTGGAGCAAGGACAGACTATTCAAAAAATGGTGCTGGGAAAACTGGATTTCCACATGCAGAAGCATGAAGCAAGACCCCTACCTTATACCTTACACAAAAATCCACTCAACATGGATAAAAGACTTAAATCTATGACCTGACACTAAAAAATTATTAGAGAACATTGGAGAAACCCTGCAATATATATGAACCGGCAAGGACCTCTTGGAAAAGAACCCAAAGCCACAGGCAGTCAAAGCCAAAATTAACAATTGGGATTTCATCAAATTGAGAAGTTTCTGTACTGCAAAAGAAACAGGAAAGTGAAGAGACAACTGACAGAATGGGAAAAAATGGGAAAAAATATTTGCAAACCATGCAACAGATAAAGGGTTAATAACCAGAATCTACCAAGAGATCAAAAACTCCACAACAAAACAAACAACCTACTTAAGAGATGGGCCAAGGACCTCAAGGGATTTTTTTTAACTTTTATTTAGTAAATATAATTTTCCAAAGTACAGTTTATGGATTACAATGGCTTCCCCCCCCTATAACTTTCCTCCCACCCACAACCCTCCCATCTCCAGGTCCCTCTCCCATTCCATTCACATCAAGATTCATTTTCAATTATCTTTATATACAGAAGATTGATTTAGTATATATTAAGTAAAGATTTCATCAGTTTCCACCCACACAGAACATAAAGTGTAAAATACTGTTTCAATACTAGTTATAGCATTAATTCACATTGGACAACACATTAAGGACAGAGATCCCACATAAAGAGTAAGTACACAGTGACTCCTGTTGTTGACTTAACAATTTGACATTCTTGCTTACGGTATCAGATATCTCCATAGGCTCTAGTCATGAGTTTCCAAGGCTATGGAAGCCTCTTGAGTTTGCTGACTTTGCTCTTATTTAGACAAGGTCATAGTCAAAGTGGAAGTTCTCTCCTCCCTTCAGAGAAAGGTACCTCCTTCTTTGATGACCCATTCTTTCCACTGGAATCTCACTCACAGAGACCTTTCATTTAGGGTTTTTTTTTTTTTTTTTTGCCAGAGTGTCTTGGCTTTCCATGCCTAAAATACTCTGGCTCTTCAGCCAGATCTGAGTGCCTTATGGGCTGATTCTGAGGCCAGAGTGCTGTTTAGGACATCTGCCATTCTAGGAGTCTGCTGTGTATCCCATTTCCCATGTTGGATCATTCTCTCCCTTTCTTATTCTATCAGTTAGTATTAGCAGACACTAGTCCTGTTTGTGTGATCCCTTTGGACATTTTTCAAAAGAGGAAATCCAAATGGCCAACAGACATGAAAAAAATGTTCAGGATCCCTAGCAATCAGGGAAATGCAAATCAAAACCACAATTAGGTTTCACCTCACCCTGGTTAGAATGGCTCACATACAGAAATCTACCAACAACAGATGCTGGTGAGGATGTGGGGAAAAGAGGGCATTAAACCGCTGTTGGAGGGAATGCAAACTGGTAAAGCCACTATGTAAGCCAGTCTGGAGATTCCTCAGAAACCTGAATATCACCCTACAATATAACCTAGCCATCCCACTCCTTGGAATTTACCCAAAGGAAATGAAATTGGTAAACAAAAAAGCGGTTTGCAGCTTAATGTTTATTGAAGCTCAATTCGCAATAGCTAAGACCTGGAATCAACCCAAATGCCCATCAACAGTAGACTGGATAAAGAAATTATGGGACATGTACTCTATAGAATACTACACAGCAGTCAAAAACAATGAAATCCAGTCATTTGCAACAAAATGGAAGAATTAGGAAAACATCATGATGAGTGAAATGAGCCAGTGCCAAAGAGACAGATATCATATGTTCTCCCTGATCGGTGACAACTGACCAAGCACCAAAACAGAAACCGTTGCAGTGAAATGAACACTATAAGAAACAATGACTTTATCAGCCTTTGTCCTGACTGTTGATGAACAACTTAATAGTTTATCCCTTTTAGTGTTTTTTTTTTTTTGTCCTACTTAATACTATTGGTTGAAATCTGTAATTAACACACAATTATTCTTAGGTGTTTAAATTTAACTGAAAAGTGATCTCCATTAAATATAAGCGTGGGAATAAGTGAGGGAGGAGATGTACAATTTTGGACATGCTCAAGATGACTTGCCCCAAATGGTAGAGTTAGAAACATGCCAGGGGATTCCAATTCAATCCCATCAAGGTGGCATGTACCAATGCCATCTCACTCGTCCAAGTGATCAATTTAAGTTCACAATTGATCATAATGATAGGACTAAGAACCAAAGGGATCACATAAACAAGACTGTTGTCTGCTAATACTGATAGGATTAAGACAGAAAGAACAATCCAACATGGGAAGTGGGATACACAGCAGACTCATAGAATGGCAGATGCCCTAAACAGCACTCTGGCCTCAGAATTAGCCCTTAAGGCATTTGGATCTGGCTGAAGAACCCATGGCCCATGAGAGTTTTTTAGGCATGGAAAGCCAAGACAGTCACAAAGAAAAAAAAGTAAGACTTAAATGTAAGATCTCTGCGAGTGAGATCCCAGTGAAAAGAAGGGTCATCAAAGAAGGAGGTACCTTTCTCTGAAGGGAGGAGAGAACTTCCACTTTGACTATGACCTCATTTAAATAAGATCAAAGTCAGCAAACTCAAAATGCTTACATAGCCTTGGCAACTCGTGACAAGAGCCTAGGGTGATTACTGACACCATAAACAAGAGTATCAATTTGTGAAGTCAACAACAGGAGTCACTGTGCACTTAGTCCTCATGTAGGGTCTTTGTCCTTAGTGTGTTGTACAATGTGAATTAACGCTATAACTAGGACTCAAACAGTATTTTACACTTTGTGTTTCTGTGTGGGTGCAAACTGTTGAAATCTTTAATTTATACTAAATTGATCTGTATATAAAGATAATTGAAAATGAATCTTGATGTGGATGGAATGGGAGAGGGAGCTGGGATGGGAGGGTTGTGGGTGGGAGAGAAGTTATGGGGGAGAAAACCATTGTAATCCATAAACTGTACTTTGGAAATTTATGTTTATTTAATATAAGTTTTTTAAAAAATATGTGATGATTCTACACCCTTCAACATCCCTAGGACTAAGGGAATGGAGTCACTGAAGGGGGGATGATGCAGGCAGTCATATATCATTAGACTTGAGAGCTGGAAGGCTACACCTTCATCACACTGTCCCCAGCCCCCATGTGATCTCATGCCCCTGCTATCCCATACCTGTGCACCGCCTGCCAATTACAAAGGCCTGAAACATGGTGGGCCTGGCCTTTTTCCCTTTGCCCTTCTTTTCCTCCCTGCCCTTAATCCCCATGCTAGGCATTCTTCAATTTAATTTAAAGCTTATTGTGGGTTGTGGCTTGTTGCCGTGCCACCCTAAGCAGAGTCACACTTGCCCTAAAACAAAGGGGGGAGATGTGGGTGATCCTGCGAGAATTTCTGCCTAGACCATGTGGCTAGCCTGACTGATGGTGGGATGTGGGAGCCTCAGGCACATTTCCTCCCTCCCCCACCTTCTGCCAATTAGGTAAACTGCTGCTGTGGGTGGTCCAGGCACACCTGGAAAGCTACCCTAGCTATGAGATCTTCAAGCTAATTGGAGATGCATATTGGTGCCAGTGTTGGTTCTGTCCCATAGAGTTAGGGTTGCCCTGAATTAGTTACGCCCCTTCTGCCTGCCCTTTGAAAGTGTACATGGTCATTAATAAAGGTGGACATGTTCACTGAAGCCTGTCCCCGGTGCTTCCTGTGGAAGAACACCATTGCCTCACTCTCCCCGGTGGCGTGGGCCTCACAAGACAAGTCCACAGCTCTTGGCCTGCTCCCTGCTTGGTATGGCCCCTAGTTAATTTCCAGACTTTCCTTCCTCCTTTAGATAGAGCCCTCACTCTCCTATGCATTCCTCTCACTGAATAAAAGCTTAAAAACTCAGCTTATCATCTGGTCTATTTGAGCCAGTATTCAGAATTTGTCTCTGAATTCATGGCAAGAACCCACACAGATTATTAATTTCAGAAATATTAATAAGTGCTGAAGTCTCAGGGCCAAATTATGGAGTCTTTTATTTCTAAAAGTCTGCGGCTGCACAGGGGCGTGTGCTCTCCAAATCATAGTGCCCTGATAGAGCTCAAGGGTAAGCTTCTAAAGGCCAAAACCATATCTTGTTGAAGTTAATTACAAAGCCAAGCATTTGTTACAGGAGCTAGAGCAAGCAACATTATGCTTATCTCAGGGGCATTAACCAGTTTCCCAGTACTTAATGTAAATAAACTTACAGATAACCTCTCACAAGATTAGTTTTTGAGTAGCTAGCAGTTGTGGGAGTGGTTACAAAAAAATAGAGGACAATCAGGGACAAAATGGAGTGACTCTGGTCAAGCCATAGCTCATTTGCACTTGAAAATCAGTAAAACTTAGCCTGAGGAGCTGCAGCACCTCCTGCATGGATCCAGAGGCCCCTCTGACTTTGACCATCTTGACCTCAGCATGACCCCAGCATGGCTCCCCATTCTCTGTTACAGGAAAATGGGTTGCCAGCATCACTGCAGAGAACAAGGACAGTCCCACAGTGACAGAGGTGGAGCCTGGAGCTGGAGTCTCTACAAGGGGCAAGGACCCATGGCAGTGTGGCCAGGAGTTCCCCATGTCTCACAGAGGACAATGAGTGTGCCTCTGGTGGACTTCCTGTTGCAGGCAGAGGATTGCTCACTTGCGATCCTCACTTCAGGACTGGTTACTACGTGAATCATGCTGGCTGTGAGGCCTTAGCCCCATGCAAAACTTGGCTCATCCCTTGGCTGACTAGAATTAATCTCAGACATGGCCAAGCAGGCCCCACAGCACTGCTCAGTGCATGGCATGGCCTCTGTCAGTGAGGATAGTGTCAACATAAAGAAGGCACACCACTGCCCCTGAGCCAAGCACCCAAAAGCACTTGTCTGTCCCAATGTCTGAACACCAGCCTGTTTTCATAATCAATTTCATTGTGACAGGATGAAGAAGTCAATAAAACTGGAGAAAAAGTGGGAAAAACCAATGTAATTCTACACACTTTTCAAAAGACAAAGAGGAAGAATACATCTGGACTAATTCATAATGCAAACGTTATAAAACTGCAATGATTGAAGAAATCAAATTTCCACATGAGCAATAATATAAAAATCAAACTAAATTTGAAACAGGATATTCTTCAATAGGTGAATGTTTTAGGCAGGAAGTTAGGTATGAGCTTATGTGTGTGTGACAAAGGCCTCCGGACTACGTCCAGCATATGCATCTACATTATCCCGATAATGCTTCAGGGGCAGCCCAGTGTTCACATCCTGCCCTGCCCCCTTCTACCTGATAACCTGCCAGGCAGAGATCCCTGCCCCTTCTGCCTGACAAATCTTCCACAATCTCCCAGATGCAGCCCAGTATCTGCATTTCAAACACCCTGCTCTGGATCCCCCTTCTCTAGGGGGTCCTGCTCACCCTTCCTCTAAACTCAGGATGGTGCCAGCTAGGCTTCCTCCTGTCTGATACTTTAAAGGGAAAACTCAGATAGGAGTTTCTTAGTATTTACAGCCATAAACTCCTTTGTTTCAGGAGGAGATGTGTAAAGACAAAGACCCATCTCCTTAAAAACCCCCAGCCTCAACCAGACTGCGCGCTCAGCCCTCTGCCTCTCTGCTGAGCCACCCACCTGGTCTGGCCAGGTGTAATCTCTCCTCTCAACATGTAACCTCGCTCCTTCCCCCTCTCAGTCTCTCAGGCTCTGTCTGGAGGGGTGCCCATCCATTCTTACGGATGTCTCTTCCCTAATAAACTTTGCTATTTTACCTCCCACTACTCTCTGTCTCACACCTGAATTCTTTCTTGCACGAAGACAAGAACCCTGCAATTTCTCCAGTAACAAATGTATGAGTAAACTGTGTTGTGTCTGAGAGACCTGAGCCTGGATCAAGGCACAATTATTTTAGAATAGACCTCCATCTTGTAACTCGGGCCTGACCGGGCCCTGAACCCTGAAGCTCATGAATGAAAAAATAAATAAATGAACTCCCCTTGCAATAAACCACACCCCTAGCAACAGCCAATTGGCAGATAGCAGGGAGATACCTTACGTTTCAGCTGTCTTTTCAGTCACTTAAGGTAATTGATAACATCCTGAGACCCTGCAGTTTGGCACGTACACCCTAGTGGCTCAGACCCTATACTTTAGCCAATCATTTTAAAAGGCATCAACCCCAAAAGCCATCCCACCACCTTTACTAGGTCCATTCCTGCCACTGGATGCACTAATCAATTTTGAGATGTTCTTTGAATTTCCTGTGGAATGAGATGATTTGCTGTTTGGTGCTAGAATGTATAGATTGTCTCTGAAAACCCTATAAAAACCCCATTAACTGAAGAGTTGGTGCTTTCAACCAGACCAGTGGCATCAGTGGTAATTGAAAGCCCAGCCCCAGACCTGCAATAAAACTCTCATGTGTTTTACAGCAGTATAGGCTCCTTGGTGGTCTTTGGGGACAATCAAACTAGGCATAACATATCATACAAAAAAAAAAATTTAACTGCTTAAAGAAAATGAGATCACAAATCATGTGGGCCATTAGCATTGAATACCACATCCTGTTTCATCGGCTTGAACATGCAGATGAGTATCTGTGAGATGGGATAACTTCAGACAGAATAAAGTTAAGTTTCAAGATAAAGACTGGGAGCTAGCACTGTGGTGTAGTGGCCTAAGCCTCTGCCTGCAGAGCTGTCATCCCATATGGGCTCCAGTTCAAGTCCCAGCTGCTGCACTTCTGATCCAGCTCTCTGCTTTGGCCTGGGAAAGCAGTGGAAGATGGCCCAAGTTGTTAGGCATTAGGCCCCTGCACCCATGTGGGAGACTTGGAATGAAGCTCATCGCTTTGGATTGGTCCAGTTCCAGCCATTTGGGGAGTGACCAGCAGATGGAAGATCTTTCTCTCTGTCTCTCTCTTTGTCTATAAATCTGTCAAATGAATAAATAAAATATTTTAAAAGAAAATATAAAGTCTGCCTGATTTTGTATCACTGTTTTCTGTTGTTGCTGAGGCCTGAGGCACCTTTCCTAGTTTATCTCTGCCTGCATAGGGGGGTCCAGTCTCTATACTTCTTCAGTGGATAGGGGTGTTTGACAAATTTAACATTGTTTCCTGATTTAACAAATCTCAGGAAACTAAGAATATAAGAAGACTTCATCAATATGAAAGAGAGTATATATGATGAAACTCCAAAACATATTTAATGACAAAAATTAAAATGCTTTACCTTTAATATCAGGAACAAGATAGTAATTTCTTTTCACTACTTTTATACAACTTTGTAGTGAAGATTCTAGAAATAAAAAAATAAAAGTACTGAAGTTGAAAGGAAGAAGGAATGATGTCTATTCACAAATATGATCACAACATAGGAGTGAGAATTCTCCACCCTCAAACTCTCACTTGTATGCAGCTTCAGGTTTTAGTGATAAAGTTCTATTGGTACACAGATATCCTCATTGATTTATTTATCTATGGCTGCTGTCATGCTGAAATGACAAAAAAAAGTCATAGACACTGTATTGGTACAAATCAAAATAATTTACTATCATTAGTATGAGGGTAGTTGGAGAAAGAAAACAACTGACAAGTACTGGTCTAGACAAAAATTCTGATGGCATAAGTCAACAACCTAATTAAGCAATAAGTAAGTTTAGTAAAATGAGAAGATACAAACTCAATACAGAAAGATAAAATGCATTTATATATACCACCAACAAAAATCAAAATTTTAGAATCACCACTAGTTCATTTAAAATATGAAATACACATCTGATGAAATATTGACAGACCTTTTTAAAAAAAAAAAACTAAATGAAAGGTCTCCGTGAGTGAGATCCCAGTGGAAAGATCGGGTCATCAAAGAAGGAGGTACCTTTCTCTGAAGGGAGGAGATAACTTCCACTTTGACCATGGCCTTGTCTAAATATCAGAGTCAGTGAACTCAGGGGGCTTCCATAGCCTTGGCAGCTCATGACAAGACCCTAGGGTGATTACTGAGGCCATAAACAAGAGTGTCAATTTGTTAAGTCAACAACAGGAGTCACTGTGCACTTAGTCCTCATGTAGGATCTCTGTCCTTAGTGTGCTGTACATTGAGATTTAATGCTATAACTAGTACTCAAACAGTATTTTTGACTTTATGTTTCTGTGTGGGAGCAAACTGTTGAAATCTTTACTTAATGTATGCTAAACTGATCTTCTGTATATAAAGAGAAACGAAAATGAATCTTGATGTGAATGGAAGGGGAGACGGAGTGGGAAAGGGGAGGGTTGCGGGTGGGAGGGATGTTATAGGGGGGAAGCCATTGCAATCCATAAGCTGTGCTTTGGAAATTTATATTCATTAAATAAAAGTTTGAAAAAAAAAGAAATATTGACAGACCTACAAAAACAGCTTAATATTCAATGAAATTAAATATTCTTCTCTAAGTGGAAACATTTTATTCAAGAATCTCAGGATTCATCATTGTTAAAACATCAATTAACCTAACGTTCTTTTACAGACTCAACACAATTTCAATCTCTTTTCTGGCAAACAACCTGGTTATTTTTTTCTTTTCTTTAAACTTTTATTTAATAAATACAAATTTTGGAAGTACAACTTTTGGATTATAATGGCTTTCCCCCCCCATAACCTCCCTCCCACCTGCAACCATTTCATCTCCCACTCAATCTCCCATCCCATTCTTCATCAAGATTCATTTTCAATTATATTTATATACAGAAGATCAACTTGGTATATAATAAGTAGAGATTTCAATAGTTTGCACCCACACAGATACACAAAGTATAAAGTACTGTTTGATTAGTAGTTTTACCATTAATTTGCATAGTACAACACATTGAGGACAGAGATCCTACATGGGGAGCAGGTGTACAGTGACTCCCATTGTTGATTTAACAATTGACAGTCTTATTTATGATGTCAGTAATCACTCAAGGCTCTTGTCATGAGCTGCCAAGGCTATGGAAGCCTTTTGAGTTCACAAACTCTGACTTTATTTAGACAAGGCCATAATCAAGTGGAAATTCTCTCCTCTCTTCAGAGAAATGTATCTCCTTTTTTGACGGCCCCTTCTTTCCACTGGGATCTCACTCACAGAGATCTTTCATTTAGCAACCTGGTTATTTTTAAAGCAACAAGCTGATATAAGTGCATATAAAAATGCAAAGAATCTAGGATAGCCAAAATAACTCTGAAAATTTAATAAAATCAAAGTGATGATTTTAAGTGTTATAAATTTATACTAATCTAAAGTGTGCTGTTGTCATACAGAAAGCCAGACAGATGAATGGAACACAAAAGAAGTTCCATATAAGTTACAAACATAAACAGTGAACAGGTTTTCTACAGAGTCACTATTACAGTGCAGGGGAGAAAGTGTAGCCTTTTCAACACATGGTATTAGCACAATGAGATACTAATTTCCAATAAAATAGCTTCTATTTACAAAATTGAAAAGAAAAGCTGCCACAGATCTAACTGTAGTACTGAAAATTACAATACTTCCAGAAAAAAAATTCATAGAAGAAAATTTTTTTTACTTTAAGTTAGGCAAAGGTTTCCTAGGTACAAGAAAAAATTAGTCTATAATTGAATACAGGGATAATTTATACTTAATCAAAGTTTAAAATTTCTTTTCTTCAAGACATTTATTTATTTGAAAGGCAGAATTACAGTGGCAGAGGCAGAGAGAGAGAGAGAGAGAGAGAGAGAGATTGTCCATCTGCTGGTTCACTCCACAGATGGCCACAATGGCCAGAGCTGGGCTGATCTGAAGTCAGGAGCCAATAGATTCTTCTGGATTTCCCATGTAGGTGCAGGAGCCCAAGCACTTGGGCCATCTTCTACTGCTTTCCCAGGCCATAACAGTGAGCTGGATCAGAAGTGGAGCAGCCAGGACTCAAAGTGGTACCCATATGGGATGCTGGCACTGCAGGCAGCAGCTTTACCATTTATGCTATAACACTGGCCCCAAAAACTTCATTTCAAAATACTGTTTAAAGAATGAAATTCAAAGCAAATAAAATCCTTGAAGAATATACCATGGGGCCGGCTCTATGGCATAGTGGGTAAAGCTTCTGCCTAGAGTGCCAGCATCCCATATGTGCACTGGTTTGAGTACCAGCTGCTCAACTTCTGATCCAGATCTCTGATATGGCCTGGGAAAACAGTAGTAGATGGCCCAAGTCCTTGGGCCCTTGTGCCCTAATGGGAGACCTGGAGGAAATGCCTGGCTCCTGGCTTTGGATAGGCACAGTTCCAGCTGTTGCAGCCAACTGGGGAGTGAATTAGTAGATGGAGGACCTATCTCTCTCTGCCTCTCCTTCTCGTTCTGTGTAACTCTGACTTTCAAGTAAATAAATAAATCTTTAAAAAAAGAAAAATATACCTGATAAATTAATGGTATCCATAATATACAAAGAAATTTTGTAGTGAAACACTTAAGATGCCAACAAAACAACCCTTAATTCTAAAATAGTAAACCTGTCAGAAATAGTTCACCACGGGAGAGGGAGCTGTTGTTTAGTAATGGGTTGAGCCACTCCCTACAATACTGGCATTCCATATGAGCGCTGATTTGAATTCTAGCTGCTACACTTCCAAACCAGTTATGTTAATGCTCCTGGGAGAGCAGCAGTAGATTCCACACATATTCTGACCCTGGCTCATATGTGGGAGACTTATATGAAGTGATCCTCACCAGGTAATCAGCGAGCCCTGAGTACATGTAACTTCCCACAGTGACTGCCCAAAGTCCCAGCCACACCCTGAGCCCTCCCATGCAGCCTCAGTGTTTTCACAGTCCCAGCACACAAGCCTCCCACAGTCATGAGCATCCAGACCCCCATCAGTTCTCCCCACCAAATTCAAATTTCTCTGCTCTGCTGTTTACTAGGTGTACAGACACTGGTGCATCTATTACATATGTCCAAAATGGTGCCTGCTCTCTATCAGCTTGTTACAGAATGCCAGTTTCAGGGTGGTCAGGGAGAGAAAAACAAGCCTAGTTTGGCAGGCACACTATACCACCAAGGGCTCCTATCTGGATTCCCACCAGGATCTTTCTGCAACTTTATCACCAGTGGCATGGGCTGCTCAATTTGGTCTCACCTCCTGAGCTGCTGCTGAGGTTCTTGGCTGCTGGGTTTCTGAGTTTGCATATCCACACCCTGCACATGGATCCACAGTTCCCTCTAATTTGTGTTGAGTTTCCTCTGCCATTTTTACCTAACTCTTCCTTGAGACTGTACTTTCTCCACTTTTTTCATAGTATCTTCTACAACAGTAAGCTCCCTCTCTATTCCTCCATCTTAATCCAATCCTTGATTTATTTTTTCTCAAGAAATTCATCAATAGGCTTTTACTCATCTGTTCCATTGTTTATTATTGGATTCAATGGCCGGCACCGTGGCTCACTAGGCTAATCCTCTGCCTTGCGGGGCCAGCACACCGGGTTCTAGTCCCGGTCAGGGCACCGGATTCTGTCCCGGTTGCCCCTCTTCCAGGCCAGCTCTCTGCTGTGGCCAGGGAGTGCAGTGAAGGATGGCCCAAGTACTTGGGCCCTGCACCCCATGGGAGACCAGGATAAGCACCTGGTTCCTGCCATCGGATCAGCGCGGTGCACCGGCCACAGCACACTGGCCACGGTGGCCATTGGAGGGTGAACCAACAGCAAAAGGAAGACCTTTCTCTCTGTCTCTCTCTCTCACTGTCCACTCTACCTGTCAAAATAAAAATAAAAATAAAAAAATAATAATAATAAAAATAAAAATTATTGGGTTCAAGAAATACTTATTGAACAACCAGTGTAGGTCCATGATAGTCACAGTGGAAAGAAGCATGGCTTTTAAATTTTAAAATAAAAATGATAATCTGCGTTAGATTGCCAATAGTTTATTTTCTAAAGTACAGATACCAAGTCCTCTCACTTTCCCTAGAGTATAAACAACTATTATATCGCACCCTGAAAAATCATAGCCATTTATAACAGGGTCAATGACACTGTCATATATATATAATGCTAAGGAATGGCTAAATTTCATCTTTCAAATTGCTTTTATTGGATGCATGCTTGTGAGAACAGTATTAGAAAGACTTCACCCTTAGCTCATTTTCTCAACCTTACGTCCCTCCCTACAAACTGCCCTCTCTAACTTGGTTCATCTTCCCTCTCTGAAAGAGAATGCACCTGCCAACTAATGTGAAGAGCAAATCACTTCATCTCCTGTTTAGATGCTGCTTTTTGGATACTTGTGTGCTTCTACCTCCAAAAACAGCCACTCTGTTATTCAACAGTCACTGTTACATCCTTCAACAAACAGGCACTAAAAAAAAAAAAAAAAAAAAAAAGACAAGAGCAATCCCACAAATCCCACACTTCATGGGTTTTTTGTCTTCCCAGAGCCTGTAGATTAAAATTCTCATGGCTAAGATCAACAAGGATTTGGATCAAGACAGACAGCATAGAGTTCCCTATTAAAAAAAAAAAAAAAAGTCAGGTCTTCCTGTAACACATTTGTGTTAGCCAATTAAAATTTATTAGATTATTAGATCAGCTACTTACTACGTTAGTGTCGCTCCCCCTCTTCATGGAGGAACGACACTAAACCCTGCGCTGTTCTTTCGTCTGCTCGGCCCTCCCCGGGTTTGCTGCTGGTTCTTCCCGGGTTGGCTACTATCCCTTCCACCTCCGTGGAAGGGCAGTTCCCCTGGCCACATTCCCCATTTCCGCAGGGGAGCGGCACACCGCCGGCCGGCTTTCTCGGGGGCTGCACGGGTGTTCCTTCAGCTAGATGTTCCCCTTAGATGTTCCTGGTGCATGCCGTCTCTCTCCTTTATAGTCCTCCTCCGCCAATCCCAACTCGGCTGCCCACACGCTGAGTACGCTGCTCTCCAAGCAGGAGCAAGTTCTACAGTTTATTGGTTGAACTGGAGGCAGCTGTGCGGAAGCTGTTTACTTCTCTCCCAGCGCCATATTGTGGGAGAGCAGATGCATAGAATAAGTCTTAATTCCAGTAACTCAGTCCAGTCCGAGCTGCTCCCCACAGATCCCCCTTTCTTTTTATTTTTGGCGTTGATACGCGCCTGTCTTCGGTGTCCCATGGCACACACTCTGCTCTACTTGCTAGAGTTGCCACAGGTTCTTAAAAGTCCTATCAATCAGGCAAACCGAATCCGGGTCCTCTCTTCGCCATGTTGTGAGGAGGTTTTTAGGCGCTGATGCGTGCCTGTGTTCGGTGACCTGTGGCTCATACTTTGGTCGAGCCGCCTGCTGGCGCTTACCGCCTTAATCAGGCAGACTGAATCCAAGCTTTCTCATTGCCGTATTGTGGGGGAGACCTATTAGTGTTGGTTCGTGTCTATCTTCGGTGACCTGCAGCTCATACTCTGGTCGAGCTGCTTGCTGGTGCTTACCGCCTTAATCAGGCAGACCGAATCCAAGCCTCCTAATTGTTGTATTGTGGGGAGGCCTTACTGATGTTAATTCGTGCCTGTCTTCGGTGACCTGCGGCGCATAAGCTGCTAGACGCCGCAGGTGCTCATCGCCTCACTTAATCAGGCAGACCGAATCCAAGCTTTCTCATTGCCATGTTGAGGGGAGGCCTTTCTATTTCTCTATTTCTCTATCTCCGGGCATTCCTATTTCTCCCATTTTACTTCTATCTTCCAGCATTCCTATTTCTCTCATTTTAAACTTCTGTTTCTCTTATCCCCGCGGCTTCCCGGCTGCGCCCGCCCCAAGGCTGCTTCTCGGCAGCTTTCCGGCTCTGAGCCGCTTCAGCCCGCGCCTCTCTCATCTGCGCGGCTCGGCTTTGCGTGCACACTCCGCGGTCTCTGCGCTAGCCCCGCGTTCCCTATGTACTTGAGCCCCGCACGCTCTGTCTGCGCGCGGCAGCCTCCGCGAGTCACACAGCGTAGCTTACGTGTCCGCCACTAGCATTCAATCTAAGTTCCCCGGGCTAGCCTGGCGAATTCAACCCAGCTCACGTTTCCGCCCCACGATCTGGCTTCCTGTCCTTTGCTCCCCGGGCTAATCAGATGGATCCCAACCAGGCTTACGTTTCAGCTTCTGGTTTTAACTTTTCGCCCCCTATTCCCGGGCTAACTTGAGAACCCCAAAGTGGCTTTCGTATCCGCCTCGGCCTGCCCCCCGCGGCTTCAATTTCCCTAACATTTTTCTCTACCCAGTATGTTTCCCCAAGCTTTCCTCCAACAATACTCCTCCCTCATTTCTCCTGGCCTCTCCCCACAGTCCGCATCCGAGTCTGTTTGTTCTAGCTTTCACTTTCGCTTTCAACCTTAAAGATTTCTCCCAGCTTCCCCCCGTAGTCCGTATCCGAGTCTATGCCTAGGCTTTCAATAGCTTCTTCCGGCACCTTTTTCGGCCGGCTTTTCCCTAGGCTGTTTGCTAGTCTCTCTCTCCGGTATTTTCCACTTCTTCCTGTTTCTTCCCTCCTAGGTTTCCTATCCGTCCTAGGTTTCCTATCCGAGTCACGGCACCATTATGTCGCTCCCCCTCTTCGTGGAGGAACGACACAAAACCCTGCCTAGGCTTCATATCCAAGTCACGGCACCATTATGTCGCTCCCCCTCTTCACGGAGGAACAACACAGGACCCTGCCTAGGCTTCATATCCGAGTCACGGCACCATTATGTCGCTCCCCCTCTTCATGGAGGAACGACACTAAACCCTGCGCTGTTCTTTTGTCTGCTCGGCCCTCCCCGGGTTTGCTGCTGGTTCTTCCCGGGTTGGCTACTATCTCTTCCACCTCCGTGGAAGGGCAGTTCCCCTGGCCACATTCCCCACTTCCGCAGGGGAGCGGCACACTGCCGGCCGGCTTTCTCGGGGGCTGCACGGGTGTTCCTTCAGCTAGATGTTCCCCTTAGATGTTCCTGGTGCATGCCGTCTCTCTCCTTTATAGTCCTCCTCCGCCAATCCCAACTCGGCTGCCCACACGCCGAGTACGCTGCTCTCCAATCAGGAGCAAGTTCTACAGTTTATTGGTTGAACTGGAGGCAGCTGTGCGGAAGCTGTTTACTTCTCTCCCAGCGCCATATTGTGGGAGAGCAGATGCATAGAATAAGTCTTAATTCCAGTAACTCAGTCCAGTCCGAGCTGCTCCCCACACGTTAGGACAAAGAGATAACTTAGCACCATGGAACAAATAAGAAAATGAACCTAGGGTGCTGTTATTTTTTCCTTTTTTCATGGAGGCAGCTGGCAGTTTGAGGAAGAAAAGAGTTTGGACAAGAGTGCATGCTCTGAGCCAGCAAAAGCCAACCCCAGCTGAAAGAGTGATGGTCCACACCAAAAGTTCTTCCTTTCCAAAATTCAGAAACAAGCTTCCCAGAAACTGAGATGCCCCAGGAAGAAAAGACAGCTAAAGAATCCAGTTAGGCTGACTCCAATGAGACAAGAAGAGAAACACATTTTTCAGCATGATGCTTGAGGTATGTTCTCCATCTCATGAGGCATCTGTCCAGGGTCTGGTGCCTTCTTGGTAATGTCAGCCATCAAACTAACACCATACTTCCCCCCTAGCTGAACTGTAGCCATCATCATTCATCAGCTGGCCTCTACCCTGTTCAGCAGCACTGAAGCCTATACCCCATCCCCAAGTACTACTTCAACATCTCCAGCTTCTGTAGGACCAGAGAGACTGGTGAGCCAAACTTGACTGAAGACAAGGCACAATAAAAACAAATATGGGGAAATGTGTGATTCAAGTTTAAGTAGTAGAAACAACATGTGCTTAACTAACCAGTCCTGGTTCCAACCAAGGTCCTGCCACATGTTAGTCTGTCACAAGACTTTGAGCCAATTATCTTGCTCCTCAGCATCTGTCTCCTCATCTGCAGAGATAAAACACCTACTTTGCAGAGCTACTATGAAAGTTAAATGCATACAAAATTGGCCTTCAGAAAACAGCAATTAAAATTCTTATTTCTTTATTAAAGGACAATCCCAAATGCACGTGAGACAACAATCAGATTTTACTAGACACAAATCCTACAGTTTAACTCTAAGAATATAAAAAAAATCAAATCTGAATAACATATAGCAGCTACTTTGATGCAGCAAAATATACATGCACACACAACAGTTCTACAAATTCCCAGCTTATGAAATCAGAATTATCTAAACAAAACAGATGTTAATAACCAAAGTATATGATGAGTTCTGCTCATTTCTTCACCACAAATAAAGACCTTCCATTATGGCCCAGCACCGCAGCTTAACAGGCTAATCCTCCGCTTGTGGCATTGGCACCCCGGGTTCTAGTCCCAGTCAGGGTGCCGGATTCTGTCCCGGTCACTCCTCTTCCAGGCCAGCTCTCTAATGTGGTCCGGGAGTGCACTGGAGGATGACCCAAATCCTTGGGCCCTGCACCCACATGGGAGACCAGGAGAAGCACCTGGCTCCTGGCTTCGGATCAGCACGGTGTGCCAGCCACAGCGTGCTGGCCGCAGTGGCCATTGGAGGGTGAACCAATGGAAAAAGGAAGACCTTTCTCTCTGTCTCTCTCTCACTGTCCACTCTGCCTGTCAAAAAGAAAAGACCTTGCAGGATGAAATCGATGTCCTAATTTGCTTTCTCTAAGTTTGGGGGTGGTTAGGATCTCTTCATTGGCCTTCTGATGTTTCCAAGGAAACAGTTAGGGTAATTCTCAAAAGGAAAAGAACACCAAGTCAGTGGCAACTATTCCTGAAACACTCATACAGTAATAGGCATTATTACTAGAAATGCAGTGCTCTCAACAGCAGCTATCTCCTTTGGATAATTTACTACATTCAATGCTCTAAGTAGGTAAACTTACACTTCTGCTAAAAAGTAATAATTATTACTACAAGAAACAATCATAACTCTAATGGAAAATAAAATTAATTTCATGAAAGTAAATTACAAAACTTTTTTTAAAGCCCAAATTTACAGCATAACCCAGTATTGTCTTTCCAATCAAAAATAATGTTAATTCTCAAGTGTCTACACCTAAGAGATTCCCACAGCTGCCTCATGTCATCCTTTTCCAGGACTCCTAGGGAGGGAAAGGACTGGCTAAATTATATTCAGCATGTCATTAGTGTTTCTGTTTATTATCACATAAATTTATGATAGGTAAACTTTCAGTTCAGCATTTCAGTGTTCAGTTGTGCTAGAATATTTCAATTGTGGAACAGGTATGTAACCTAGCAGTTAAGATGCCTGCATCCCATGTTAGGGTACCTGGGTTTCATTTCTGGCTCTAGAACCTGACTCAAGCTTCCTGATAATCCAGACCCTGCGAGACAGATAACTGCTCTTGCTACCCACCTAGGAGAACTTGATTGAGTGCCTTTTCTGCTGACCTAACCCCAAGTGTTTAGGCACTCATGGAGTGGACATGAAGACTTTAGCTCTTTCATTATATCCCTATTACTTGGTCTCTATGCCTTCCACATTTAAAAAGTGAAAGTAATTCTATTTCTGAGCCATTTAGTAATGAATCACATCTAACCATGAACTATAAAGCAATTGAAGTTCTAAACAGAATTCTTTTTTAATTTTTTATTTACATAAGATCAACAAATTCCATGCATTTCATATGTACAGATTTAGGAGCATAGTAATACTTTCCACCAACCCTCTCTCTCGCCCTTGCTCCCATCTTCCCTCTTCCTTCTTTTCTTAATTTTTCTTTTAAAATTTACAATGACATACTTTTAAAACTCCACTAAGTAAAGAATTCAATAGATATCAAGTAAGAAAACCACTGTTCTTCAAGAGTATAGACAAGGGCAATAAATAATATTCACATTTTAAAGTCTCAATTTTGCTAACATACATATATTTTGTCACAGTAAATTTATAAAATATGTTTCAAGATTTGGACTACCTACACATGCAAACAAAAGTATATAGAATAAACACAGCCTTCTCTACCAGATCAGTTAAAGCACTGTAAAAACATATTGTAATTGATATATTTTTAAAACAAAACTTAGAATTCCACATTCCTCAATTATCACCAACTTTTCTATTGCCTTTCTTAGTAAAAAATGTTTTAAGTTCTCTGAACTTATCCATATCAGTCAAAATTCCATAGCAACCATCTATTGAAATGGTTTCTTAACAAATTCAATTATCATCTACCTGTAAATCATTCAAGGTCACTGATATAGTGAAATATTTTCTTGCTATGCCCCAGGGAAAATACAATCCTGTTTTATTCCCAGAAAAAGTTATCACTGCTAACATTATTGCAAAAGAAAATTAAGAATTTATAGTTTACTTTTTTCATCCTGATCACATAAAGAGTTTTCATCATTCACTTGTAGCAGACTCCTGCTTTGAAATCAATCAACTGAATATTTTATTTAAAAAAATGAAGAAAAGCAATTAGCCTACTAATATAGACTGCTTCTGTTGGTGAACTAAAGGTAGATATTTTTAGCCTCTGGACACATTTTTGAGGTAAACTTGATAGGATTTGTTTACAGACAAGAGAAGAATTGTGAAAGAGAGATTAATCAAGAATTGCACTGTGGATCTCAGCACAGCAACTGCAAAAGCTGCCATTAATTCAAGTAGGGAAGACTACCTAAGGAACAGGTATGAGAAAGAATAGCATTAGTAATATTTTGGACCTGTTGGTATTTAAATACACAATAGATAATCAAAGAGAGATCTCAAGTAGGCAGTGTGATATACCGATCTGAAATTAAGGAGATACAAATTTGGAAACCTTTAGTACAAACAAGGTTGTAGAAGTCATTAGAAGAATATCAAAGATTGAGCTCTACAGCACTTCTGTTTAAAAAGGAGGAGATGAGGAAAAATCAAAAGAAACAGGCTATTAGAAATACACTAGAAAAGCAATAGAAAAACTAGGTGAGTGATAGTTTTAATGCTTATTTCAGAATATTTATAAGTGATATGACCAGCATTTTCCATTTTTGATTTTTGAATGATAGCCATTCTAATTGGGGTGAGGTGACACCACACTGTAATTTGTATTTGCATTTCCCTGATGGCAGTGATCCTGGAGTTTTTCATCTGTCAGCCCTTTTTTTAAAAAGGATTTATTTATTTATTTCAAAGTCAGAGTTACACAGAGATAGAAAAAGAGGCAGAGAGAGTGAGAAAGATGTCTTCCATCCACTGGTTCACTCCCCAGATGGCTGCTATGGCTGCAGCTGAGCCAATCTAGAGCCAGAATCCAGGAGCTTCTTCTGGGTCTCCCACATGTGTGCAGGAGCCAAGCACTTGGGCCATCTTCTACTGCTTTCCTAGGCCATAGCAGAGAGCTGGATCAGAAGTGGAGCAGCTGGGACTTGAACCAGCACCCATATGGAATACTGGTACTGCAAGTGGTAGCTTTACCTGCTACACCACAGTGTTGACCCCATGTTGGCCCTTTTTATTTCATCCTTTGAAAATGCTTGTTCCTGCCCTTGGCACATTTTTAACTGGATTATTTTGCTGTTGATGATGTGGAACTCCTTATATATTCTTTTTTCAAATTTTTTTAAACTTTTATTTAATGAATATAAATTTCCAAAGTACAGCTTATGGATTACAATGGCTTCCCCCCCATAACGTCCCTCCCACCCGCAACCCTCCCCTTATCCACTCCCTCTCCCCTTCCATTCACATCAAGATTCATTTTCGTTTCTCTTTATATACAGAAGATCAGTTTAGCATACATTAAGTAAAGATTTCAACAGTTTGCTCCCACACAGAAACATAAAGTCAAAAATACTGTTTGAGTACTAGTTATAGCATTAAATCTCAATGTACAGCACACTAAGGACAGAGATCCTACATGAGGAGTAAGAGCACAGTGACTCCTGTTGTTGACTTAACAAATTGACACTCTTGTTTATGGCCTCAGTAATCACCCTAGGCTCTTGTCATGAGCTGCCAAGGCTATGGAAGCCCCCTGAGTTCACTGACTCTGATCATATTTAGACAAGGCCATGGTCAAAGTGGAAGTTATCTCCTCCCTTCAGAGAAAGGTACCTCCTTCTTTGATGACCCGTTCTTTCCACTGGGATCTCACTCACAGAGATCTTTCATTTAGGTTTTTTTTCCCCAGAGTGTCTTGGCTTTCCATGCCTGAAATACTCTCATGGGCTTTTCAGCCAGATCCGCATGCCTTAAGGGCTGATTCTGAGGCCAGAGTGCTGTTTAGGACATCTGCCATTCTATGGGTCTGCTGTGTATCTCACTTCCCATGTTGGATCATTCTCTCCCTTTTTGATTCTATCAGCTAGTATTTGCAGACACTCTTCTTGTTTATGTGATCCCTTTGGTTCTTAGTCCTATCATTATGATCAATTGTGAACAGAAATTGATCACCGGGACTAGTGAGATGGCATTGGTACATGCCACCTTGATGGGATTGAATTGGAATCTCCTGGTATGTTTCTAACTCTACCATTTGAGGTAAGTCAGCTTGAGCATGTCCCGAATCGCACATCTCTTCCCTCTCTTATTCCCACTCTTATATTTAACAGTGATCACTTTTCAGTTAAGTTTCAGCACTT
Organism: Oryctolagus cuniculus; assembly: GCF_964237555.1. Taxonomy (NCBI): domain Eukaryota; kingdom Metazoa; phylum Chordata; class Mammalia; order Lagomorpha; family Leporidae; genus Oryctolagus; species Oryctolagus cuniculus. Next base: position 94,886,012 of record NC_091433.1, read on the forward strand.
AAGAAGAATTGTGTATTGATTACAGTATTCAACCAAAAGTATTAAGTAGAAAAAAAAAATACTAAGAGGGATAACATATCTAGTTGCTCATCAACAGTCAGGGTGAGGGCTGATCAAGTCACCGTTTCTCCTAGTGTTCATTTCACTTTAATGGGTTTCCTTTGTGGTGCTCAGTTCGTTGTCACCTATCAAGGAGAACAAGTGGTATTTGTGCCTTTGGGATTGGCTGATTTCACTCAGCATAATGTTTTCCAAATTCCTGACAGGGATCACTTTTCAGTTAAAATTTAAACACCTAAGAATAATTGTGTGTTAATCACAGAGTTCAACCAATGGTACTAGAACAAAAAAAAAGTACTAAAATGGATAAAGTATTACATTGTACATCAAGCATCAGGACAAGAGCTGACAGAGATACAGGGGGGAGAGGAAGAGAGACTGAGACAGAGATTTTCAGTCTGCTGTTTCTCTCCCCAAATGGCCGCAATGGTAAGGGCTGGGCCAGGTCAAATCCAGGAGCACAGAGATCCTTCTGGTTCTCTTACATGGGTGCATTGACCCAAGGTGCATTAGAACAAAGGTGGATTGGAAGTGGAGCAGCTGGGACTTGAACCAGCACCCATATGGGATGCAGAAACTGCAGGTGGAAGCTTGACATTCTATGCCCCAGCATCAACCCAGAAGCAGCTGAATTTTATCAAATTGCGAAGGAAGAACTGATCTCCATTCTTAAATTATTCAAAATAATTGAAAGGGATAAAATCAATCCAAATCTATTCTTTGAGACAAGAATTAGCTCAATTACAAAAGCACAGAGATGCAATAAATAAGAACTACATACCAATATCCATAATGGACATAGATTCAAAAATCCTCAACAAAGTGGTATAAAATACTTCAATAAAATCATCAATAATACATTCAATAAGACACAAGGTAGAACTTATTCAAGGGATGTGGGGGTAGTTCAACATATGCAAATCAACAAATATGTTATTTAAAATCAGTAAAATGAAAGATAAAGCCATTTGATTTTCTCGATAGGTGCAGAGAACCATTTGATAAAATGACATCCTTTCATGATTAAAAACCTTTAAAATTTGGGATAGAAGAAACATACCTTGACACAATCAAAGCAATATATGATTAAACCACAGGCAGCATCATACTGAGTGAGGAAAAGCTGTGAGGAATTTCACTAAGTCTGGAACCAAAGATTATTTTTCAGTATACTTCTGGGAGTTTTAGTCAGGCATTAGGCAAGAAAAACAAATCAAAGTGATACAAATTGGAAAGGAGGAATTCCAATTATCCCTGTTTGCAGATAATATAATCCTTTATATACAGGAACCGAAAGACTCCACTAAGAGACTATTAGAACTCATAACAGAATTAAGAAAATTTGCAGGATATAAGATCAACACACAAAAACCAGTGTCATTCTTATACATGAACAATTCTCTGCCTGAGAAAAAACTGTAAGATTAGGCCCATTCATAACAGCTATAAAAAAAAAAAAACACTTGGGATAAATTTATTCAAGAATGTGAAAGATCTCTACAATGAAAATTACAAAACCTTAATTAAAGAGACAAAGGACATAAAAATGGGAAATATCTCTCATGTTCATTGAGTGGAAAAAGTAATATCATCAAAATGTCTATACTACCCCAAGTAATTGATAGAGTCAAAGCAATCCTAATCAAAATACCAAGGACATTCTTCACAATTATAGAAAACACTGATTTTAAAGTTCATATGGTAAAAAAGAAGACCCTAATTACTTAATCTTAAGCAGAAATGAAGCTGGAGGCATTAGAATACCAGATTCCAGGACATAATCGAGGCCTCTAGTACTGGAACAAAAATAGACATGTAAACAAATGGGACAGAATAGAAACCCCAGAAATGAACACACATTAACAACCAACTAACACTTGACAAATGGTTAAAATCACTCCCTAGTTGCAAATATTTTGGAAGACAAATGAGGAAGCTATTTTGGAGAAGAGTTTTATGTTGAGAATAATACTGCTGACAAGTTATGTTAAATGACATTGAAGAAATGACCTCTAATTTTATAAAATTAACTGTCAACCTGGAGAGAACAAATTTTGAATGGTCAGGGGAGTGGAAATTACTGGAATGAGTTAAGGAGTAAAAGAAAAGGATATTTGAGACAATGCATAAAGGCAGTCCTTTCACAGTCATTGCTGAGTGATGTAATCATGTACAATCTAATTTTACTTATCTGTGTTTTCTAATCCTTAAATAAGAGTTACAAATTATATTGGCAATACTTCAAAGCTTTTAAACTATGAAATGAATATATAGCAATAAAAGGCAGACCAAGGTACTAAATGATACATATCTAAAGCTAAAGAATAAAAGGACTTCAGCTGGTACTATGGCTCAATAGGCTAATACTTTGCCTGTGGCACTGGCACCCTGGGTTCTAGTCCTGGTCAGGGCTCCAGATTCTGTCCCTGTTGCCCCTCTTCCAGGCCAGCTCCCTGCTGTGGCCCAGAAAGGCAGTGGAGGATGGCCCAAGTGCTTGGGCCCTGCACCCACATGGGAGACCAGGAGGAAGCACCTGGCTCCAGGCTTCAGATCAGTGCAGCACCCTGGCCACAGTGTGCTGGCCATAGCAGCCATTTGGGGGGTGAACCAATGGAAAGGAAGACCTTCTCTCTGTCTCTCTCTCTCACTGTCTAAGAATAAAAGGATTTCTTGAAAATTCTCAGATATGTATTATGTATACTATTTATCATTTTGCTTAGATTTATAAATACCATAAAATGTTTGAAAATCTTAAAGACTTGGTAATCCTACCCCAGTCAAATATAAAATTTCTTAATCATATTAAAATTTTTGAATTACTTAAAAAGAAAAGAAAAAGGCAGAAAGAAACCTTATTTTGTAATGAAAGATTTGAAAGTTTTATTTGAATTCCCACTTGAAAAATGTGGTGTGGCACACAATGGTATCCGTAAAGTGGGTAATAACATGCATGCAAGATATTCTGAGAATTATAATTCTTAAAAACATAGAGCTGCTGAAAACCCAATGAGAGCATTTCAGGCATGGAAAGCCAAGACACTGCGGCAAAAAAATGATCTACATGAAGGATCTCTGTGAGTGAGATCCCAGTAGAAAAAAGGGACCATCAAAGAAGGAGGTATATTTCTATGAAGGGAGGAGAGATCTTCCACTTTGCTTATGGCCCTGTCGAAATATTGACAGAGTTTGTGGACTCAAAAGGCTTCCATAGCCTTGGCAGCTCATGACAAGAGCCTCAGGTGATCACTGACATCATAAATAAGAGTGTCTATTGTTAAATCAACAACAGGAGTCACTGTGCATTTGCTCCCCATGTAGAACCTCTGTCCTTCATGAATTGTATGATGAGAATTAATGGTAAAACTTGTCTTCAAACATTACTTTATACTTTGTGTGTCTGTATGGTTGCAAATTGTTAAAATCTTTACTTAGTGTACAGTTGGTTTTCTGTATATAAAGATAATTAAAATTAATCTTAATGATGAATGGGATGGGAGAGGCAGTAGGAAGTGGGATGGCTTGGAGGTGCGAGGGTGGGTATGGGGGGAAGAATTATTATATTCCAAAAATTGTAACTATGAAATTTGTATTTAGTAAATAAAAGCTTTCTTAAAAAAATGAAGATATGGGGTGTGTTCTCTAAGAAGCTAAAAGGGCCTGATACCTTTCAGACTAACCTCAGCATTTAAAGCTCTGACTTTGTCTGAAATTGAATGATGATGATATGTGCTTGAAAATCCTCCCTCTTAGTTCCTTTTCAGTACATGTGGCTCAGGTAATCCTTGAGTAGGAAAAAAGAATTCTAAATTCTAACTTTTGCAAGTTGGATTGTGGAAATGAGGGTTGCCACTGATCTGAAAATAACTTCAGTACAGCTGTCATCCTACCACGGATTGTTCTGTATCAGTCAAATCCTGCACTTGGAGACTACATGTATCTGATGTTCTCCCTTTATGTATCTATTCCTTTGGGTATGTGCAGCCATATCTGTCTCTTTCTTTTAAAGAATGGTTCACTTATTTAATTGAAAGGCAGAGTTACAAAGATGGAGGGAGAAGAAAAAGAAAGAGATATCTTAAATTAAAAAAGCAAAAAACATAGAGCCACAATGGAATAGATCTGCTATGGCCTTTTTTATGAAATGTACTTTTCATTCTCATAAACTCCATATTTTTCAAGATTTTTGCAACTGTTTATATTTTCATAGTATGAAAATCATTGGTGTTCAATTATTTTCTTTGCTTGAGTTCAGATCCAAATATTTGAAGAAAGAAACTATTATGGCAAATTAGGTACAATTTTAATGCTTGAGATATTTCAGTATGTTGTGTATATTCAAACTGCTACAGCTTCATGCCTCCTGCTTCTGAAGCAGTGTATGGTGAGCGCTTGAGAGAGATTGTTATGCATTTGCATGTGTATTTTTTTTGACAGGCAGATTTAGACAGTGAGAGAGAGACAAAGAGAAAGATCTTCCTTCCATTGGTCCACCCCTCAAATGGCCACTATGGCCAGCGCGTTGCACCGATCCGAAGCCAGGAGCCAGGTGCTTTCTCCTGGTCTCCCCTGTGGGTGCAGGGCCCAGGCACTTGGGCCATCCTCCGCTGCTTTCCTGGGCAACAGCAGAGAGCTGGGCTAGAAGAGGAGCAACTTTGACAGAACCAGCACCCCAACCAGGACTAGAACCCAGAGTACTGGCGCCGCAGGCAAAGTTTTAGCCTAGTGAGCCATGGCACTGGCCGCATGTGTATTTTTAATATAAATATGTAACATCCTTTTCACTCTATGTTGCTAAGTCATAATTCACATGTGTGGTTATCCTATTAATAATGGGCCTTGTAAGCTTTGAAGCATTTGCAAATAATAAATATGTACTGCTGCATATTAGTAATGCTTACTTTTTCTTGTATTTATTTCTCTTTTGTAAAGACCAAACATTTTACATTCTTATCTAATATTTGATGCATACAAAAGAATATAATTGATATGCTGAGATATAAAACAGAACAAACTAGCACTCCAAACTTAAGATTGGCACTGTATTTGCTTTTGGCAAGTGCTTGTTCTTTTATTATATATATATATATATATATATATATATATACACATGTGTGTGCATATAATAAAATAAAATGAAATAAATATTATATAGTATATTAATATAATATTATAAATATTGTATAATATAATTATATAAATATAATAAAATATATTACATATATATAACCTTGTGCATTTGGGAAAAATTTCTTAAATGATGTCTGATTTCCCATTTATTTCTATTTTACTGAGCTGGCATGGAAAGGGATCTCAGCATTTCTTCACTGGTCCCATTACTGGCCCTTTCCAAGAGCATTGTAGTTGCAAAATGAAAGGAGAATTCCCACCTGAAAACATAAAACATAGCAAAAAAAGAATCTTTTCTATAATGGAAACTAGTCTGGGAGACATCTGCTGGAAAGGAATGAAAAGCACAAGTGAGCTCCACCTCTTACTGAATTGGGCAGGTTTTGCTACTGAGTTCCTCAGTTTCCTTGAACTTACAGTGTCAGCAGCAAATGATAACATCAGTCACAACACCCATTTTATATTATATGAATTCATGGTTGGAAAAAATTTCTACAAATAGTTTTGTCAAAATATTGTGGTTGCTACCAAAATTAAGCATATAAAAATGAAACCATCTAAATCTTGAATTATGTATTTAAAATAAATACTCAGGTGAATTTTTACAAGCAGCACTTCAGTTACTCTGGGTAAATATAATAAATCTATAATTCCATAGCATCTGGTTTCAGAGTCAACACAAAGTCAGAAAATTAAACTGCCATGTACACAATAGTGAATCCATTCAAGAAACCAGTGCTGCTTGCTATGAGGCAAGTGGTGGGAGCAGGCCAGGAGTGGGGGCAGGGAGGCAACAGCACCTTGTCCTGCAGCACAGACTTTGGCATCTGGGGAAATCTGGCAAAGCCTGGCAAGATGAGGCACCCCCAGCCTCCAGGACCTGCTTGGAAGCTGAGATACCTCGGCCAGCCCCAGAGTTCTCGGGTCTAATCTCAGAGCTGGACCCCATTGCTGATCTTGATGCCTTCAGTTCCAGCATCTAAGGCAGCCCACAAGGTGGCCAATGGTCCAGGTGACTTCCTGCATCCCCATGCCAACCCACTTCCCAAAGCCAATGCACCACAAGCAGATACAAAGATAAAGATAAAGTTGTCTTAAAATGGGCAGTTTTGAGAACAGGTGCAAAGTCACAGCAGCATTAAATCACAAACAGATTTAGGTTTGCGCACTGTTTCTCAGTCCTCCCCTTCCTCCCTGCTCCCATGACTGCATATTTTGCTGCTACTCTGATGGGGGAAAAATGCCTGTTTTCTCTTTTGTGGTTTGAAGAGTTGTCTAGAGATGGACTTGGGATCAAATCCAAGGTTTTCTTTTTCTGTGGAGTGTTGTAGCCATTACATCTACATGCTTGACTGTGAGCATCACTTTTCCAGGCCTTCCTGAGAGGGTGCAGTTTATTTTCACAAGTACTACTCAGATATTATCTTTCATCATAAAGCACAGCCACTGTTGACATTCAGCTCATTTTCTTATTTGTAGACAATAAAATTCATTTGATCTGCCTTCTATATCTGATTTTTCCACTTAATATGTTTCAAATGATACATTTTCAGCATTTTGTCTGTTTTCCTCCTGTTACAAAGTTTACACTAGGACTGGAGGGCCAATCCATGGCAGTTACTCATAAAGCCTCTATTAGACTTCAATAACTGACTGATGTTTTCTGAATTTTGTTTGCAAGTTGCATTTTTTCCTCATCCTAACTCACAAGCCTTTCCATGTGTGTCACCATAATGACACCTAGAAGTTTAACAACAATTTGCTTGAAAATGGGGCATTTTCAGAATTGGTGACTAATGATGGCACCATTCAAACACAAATCCTGACAGCTCATGTGATGCAAATTCTACCATTCAGAGTTAGAAGTAAGTGTAGGGCTAGGTATAGGATAAGTGTTAGGGTTAGTATTAGGACTAGAATGAGAGCTAGGATTGGTGTTAAAGTTTAGAATGAGCATTATTATTAAGGCTAATGTTAGAGTTGGGGTTAGGGTTAGATTTAGGGCTAGGTTTATATTTAGTGTCATTGTTAGTATTAGGCTTATGGCAAGAGTTGGGGCTAGTTTTAGGATTAGGGTTCTATTAAGTTTAGGCTTAGGTTTAGGTTTAGATTAAAGGCCATGGTTAGGGTTATGGTTATGGCTAGGCTTAGGGTTAGGACCTAGATTATTGGCCCAGCTCTGGCTGATGCGGGTGTTTGAGGAAAGAATCAGTGCAAAAAAGTGTTCTCTCTACCTATATGTCCCATTCTACCTAGCTCCCTTTCTCTTAAAGATAAAAGTATCTTTCAGACATGACAAAAGATTCAATTAATGCAATGATTAGAGAATAGCCTTTGGCTCTGATTATAATTTATGTTACTGGTGTTTCAGGAATTCAATTAAGACTAATTTGAGTAGGTTAAAGTTCAAATGAAGGATAGAATTATTTGCCTGAAAATATAACATTAAAAAGTGTGTGTGCAACATATATTTATATACTGAGATAAATGCATGGAGAATTATTTAAAGACACAGAGTAGATTCTGTCCTCCACACACTCCTGGTCTTATCTATATATAAATACAGGCTCCAAAAAGCTATCAAAGATCATACAATTCCAAAATAATCTAAATAACCTGTTTATGTTTTAACACTAGGTAATTCTTGGCTCACAGCATGTTGAGTGTTTATTTCCAGTCTTGAACTAAAATACTACCCACAACATCATCTTTATGCCTTATAAAGGTTCTGTTTCAGAATACATCTCATAAGAATTTAGCAAATTTCTTCTTAATTTTCAATTTGAAATGTAACAAATATATCTTTTGCTATAGCATCAGAAAGACAAGAGACTGTCTACAGCCATACCACCCTGAACCACCTCCCCAATGTCATCTGATCTTGGAAACTAAGATGGGTCAGACCTAGTTAGTACATGGATGGAAGAAAGACAAGAGACTAAATTGCTTTCATCTTACATGGCTCTATTGTCTTATAATCTTGCCAACTTTATCTTGCTCATGTGTATTCTCTAATGATGGATGTTGCATTTGCCTTCCATTTTAATTAACAAATTTTCAGAACTGGCACTGTGGCACGGTGAGTTAACGCCCTGACCTGAAGTGCCAGCATCCCATATGGGCACCGGTTCTAGTCCCAGCTGCTCCTCTTCTGATCCAGCTCTCTGCTATGGCCTGGGATAGCAGTAGAAAATGGCCCAAGTCCTTGGGAGACCTGGAAGAAGCTCCTGGCTCCTGGCTTGGGATTGGCACAGTTCCAGTGTTGTGGCCATCTGGGGCATGAACCAGCAGATGGAAGACTCTCTGTCTCTACCTCTCTCTGTAACTCTTTCAAATAAATAAAATAAATCTTTTTTAAAAATCTACTACTGGTTGTAAAATAAACTAGCACAGCTATTGTGGAAGATAGTATGGAAACACCTCAGAAACTTTAAAGCAAGTATTGAGTATAAACAATAACCGTGATCAAAGAAAAGTCTAAAACTATCTTTGCAGGGCGATCATTGTGGCATAGCAAGTAAAGCCATTGCCTGCAATGCTAATATCCCATACTAGTGCCAGTATGAGTTCCCGCTACTCCACTTCTGATCCAGTTCACTGCTCACAACCTGGAAAAAGCAACAGGGAACAATGCAAGTATTTGGGCCTCTGCCACCCATGTGGGAGACATGGATGAAGTTCTTGGCTCCTGGCTTCAGACTAGCTTGGCCCTGGCCATTACAGCCATCTGGAGAATGAAGCTAATGATGGAAGATCTCTCTCTCTCTCTCTCTCCCTCTCCCTCTCCCTCTCCCTCTCCCTCTCCCTCTCCCTCTCTCTTCCTCTCTCCACCCCTCCCTCTCTCTTTGTTCCTCTCTCACAGTAACTCTGACTTTAAAATAAACCTTTTTTAAAAAAATTAGTTATATATTTGAAAGGCAGAGTTAGAGTGGCAGAGGTAAAGAGAGAGAGAGAGAGAGAGAGAGAGAGAGAGAAAGAGATAGGTTTTCCACCCATTGGTTCATTCCCCAGATGGCTTCAACAGCCAGAGCTGTGCTGATCCAAAGCCAGGGCCAGAAAGTCCTTCTGGGTCTCCCACACCAGTGCAGGAGCCCAAGGACTAGGACCACAGGGATTCTGCTATGAAAGCCAGTTTAGGTTGTCCTCTTTTGCACTCCCTTAATTTATTTGTCCACATGGTCCCTATGTCACCTCAGACCTCTCCAAAAATTAGGACTTCATGAGATTCTTCCCCTTAACCTGGGCTAAAACCTCAAGCTGATGACATTTTTATAGCCTATCCAGTGTATGACATTGTTCTATTAGCAGCAGAAAAAGGACTCAGACCCCTAGAAAGAGCTATACTGAGAGAACCAGGGAATGTACTTGAGAGCCCACTTCTCATATAGTTAGAAATCAGGATACCCCTGGGGAGAAAGAATGGAAACAGGATCCTGTAGACCACAACTCCTCCTTCAGAAATGCTATACATGCAGTGCAGATTCTCCCTGGTGACTGTCCCATTGTCACTGCACAAACAGGGGAGCTGTGGGTCTGCTGGTGCTGATTTTCACAGAGAGTGTCCCTGGGTTGAACTAAAATCACTGCATGCAGACATAAGCAGAAGCCTGAGGTTGGTGCCATCAGCCTAGCTCCCACCCCATGGCCCAAAGGGGATTGGTCCTACACAGTCACCATTCCCCAGCTTCCGAGGTGTTCCGAGTCCCTGTGGGGGTTCCTGTGGCGGCACTCGCAGAGCAGTGCACTCGGAGGCACTGGAGCCCTTCTCAGCAGCAGGACCAGGAAGCCAGGCATGGCGATGCCAGAAAAGAAGATCATGTGTGATTCTGCAGTGTTCGCCAGAACACCTGATTGTACAATTCGCACAGCTAGGAAACACGTATGACATCAGAGAATGTGCAGTCAATCAGAATCCCGCTTGCGTGAGGGCAGTTACTTGGGGCTTCGCTTGTGTTCTGTACTGAAGCTGCCTTCTGCTTCTGGGCCCACACACGTAGGCAGTGGGGAGGGGCGGGGAGGACAGGTGGCACTGTGCTCACTCTGATGATTACATCTCCTAGGATCACTCCCTCAGCTGTCCAAAATCCTTTGGGATCTTGTAATCCCCAAGTTTGCAATAGCCTGCTCCACATGACCTAAAATTCACCAAGTGTTTACTGAACACTGGGCCTTTTTTTTTTTTTTTTTTCATATTCTTAGCTTATTTTTCTGTTAGGTCATTTGAAGATTTTTAAAATATTTGTTTGAACAGGGTATACAAATATTATATACATTAATTATCTTTGTTTCTTTCTATGTATTTGTAACCTTTCTTTTTATGTCATTTAAAATTGTTTTCTATTTGTTTCCTGTGGCTGTAAAATAAACAAGTTGGTGGTATACATTGATTGTGTACCCAGTAATCTTGCTTAATTCTCTTATCAGTTTATATTAATTATTGAATTATGTCAACTATCTATATATTTAAATATCATCCACATATATTGCCGGCGCCACGGCTCACTAGGCTAATCCTCTGCCTAGCTGCACCGGCACACTGGGTTCTAGTCCCGGTCGGGGCACCGGATTCTGTCCCGGTTGCCCCTTTTCCAGGCAGCTCTCTGCTGTGGCCAGGGAGTGCAGTGGAGGATGGCCCAGGTGCTTGGGCCCTGCACTCCATGGGAGACCAGAAGAAGCACCTGGCTCCAGCCATCGGATCAGCGCGGTGCGCCGGCCACAGGGCGCCGGCTGCGGCGGCCATTGGAGGGTGAACCAACAGCAAAAAGGAAGACCTTTCTCTCTGTCACTGTCACTCTCTCTCTCTCTCACTGTCCACTCTGCCTGTCAAAAAAATAAATAAATAAATATCATCCACATATATTGACAATTTTGTTGTTAAACAGTTCACCCTTATACTTAATATTTCCTTGTTGGTCTGATTTCACTGACTACACCTCCATAACACCGGAGAAGAGAACTGGTGAGGAAAGGCAGCTTTGTCTTGGTCTACTCCAAAGGAAAATGGTTTTGGCATTTCATGTTAATTATACTTTTTAAAAAAGGTTCATTATAAGGGCCAATGCTGTGGTTAAGCCACTGTCTGCTGTGCCATATGGGCACCAGTTTGGATCCCAGCTTCTCCATTTCTGATCCAGGTCCTTGCTAATGGCCTGGGAAAAGAGCAGAAGATGGCCCAAATCCTTGGGCCCCTGTACCCCCTTGGGAAACTCAGAAAAGTTCCTAGCTTCAGCATGACCCAGCCCCAGCTGTTGTGGCCATTTGAGGAGTGAACCAGTGGATGGAAGACCTTTCCCTCTGTCTTTCCCTCTCTCTGTAACTCTACCTCTCAAATAAATTATATCATAAAAATAAACAAATAAATATATAGGAATATCTTTGCTGCATTGTATAGTGATGATATTATAGGCTTCAAAAGAACATGTCAAGATACTTTGTAAGGTAGTTATGTTTTCTGACCAACAATGAATTGGATTTCCAGATATTCTGTACCCTTGTAAATCACTGGTATTGTCATGTTTATTTATTTTTATTATAACAACACATATAGATGTGTAGATCACCTGCCTCCTTGCTGTTTTAATTTACACTTCCTTAAGGTACAATGCATTGAGTTACCTTATAATTCCCTAATGTTCAGGATATTTTTTGGTTTTATTTCTAATATATTTATAAAATTGCTTTTTCATATATTTATCTAGTTTTCAAATGGGGGATTTATTGTGTTGTTGAATTTTACAAGTTCTTGATGAATTTTACACAAAATTCCTGTATTCTGAAAATGCTGACTCAAAGTGGGACAGACAGCAACACATACAAAAACATGCAAGGTATCAGCACTGTGCTTGACCTGAGTGGGGGACGAGACAGTGCCAGCTGAGCCTGATACAAAAGGGAAAATGTGAGCTCTTGAGTTCATGCTGTCATTGATTTTATTTTGTTTATTCTCCCAACAGTGTTCAAACATTGGCAAATATTTTCAAAAGTAAGTGATTTAAAACTCATAACATGTGGTCGGCATTGTGGCAAAGCTGGTGAAGCCACCACCTGCAATGCCAGCATCACATATGGGTGTCAGTTTGAGTCTTGGCTGCTCCACTACTAATCCAGCTCCTTGCTAATATGCATGGGAAAGCAGCAGAGGATGGCCCAAGTCCTTGGGCCCCTGCATCCACGTGAGAGACCCTGCAGAAGCTCCAGGCTCCTGGCTGCAGAACTGCTCAGCTCCAACTGTTGAGGCTACTGGAGGAGTAAACAAGCAGCTGAAGACCTCTCTCACTCTGTCTCTACTTCTCTCTGGAACTGCCTTTCAAAAAAGTAAAATAAATCTTAAAAAAGATAATGTTTAAATAATTAGAGGATAAATGGAGAAGAGTTGGCAAACTTAAAGAAAATAGAAGAGCCAGCACTGTGGTACAGTGGTTAAAGCCCTGGCCTGCAGTGCCGGCATCCCATATGGGTGCTGGTTCAAGTCTCAGCTGCTCCACTTCCAATCCAGCTCTCTGCTATGGTGTGGGAAAGCAATAGAAGATGGCCCAAGTCCTAAGGCATCTGTCCCTGAATGGGAGTTGCACTGATCCAAAGCCAGGAGCCTGGAGCTTCTTCTGGGTCTCCCATAAGGGTGCAGGGAACCAAGCTCTTGAGCCATCATCTACTGCTTTCCTAGACCATAGCAGAGATCTGGATTGGAAGTGGAGCAGCCAGGACTTGAACTGGTTCCCATATGTGATGCTGGCACTGCAGGCAGTGGCTTTACCCACTATGCCACAGTTTGCTCTGTTTGATGCAGCCACAGGATATGCAAACATTTGGAGTTACCAAGCTTACATCCTTAACCAGAAGTCGTGGTGAATGAGAATTTAGAGTCTTTTTCAATGTGTGATTAAATGAGTAACTACAGTGAACTAGAAAATATGAATAAGAGGTTGGTGTTATTGGAATTGGGTCCAATAGAGGGGGAATCCCCTTGCAGTACTACAAATGAGTCATATAGAACAATAGTGTGAAAAAGCTAGAAGGTGGTATTCCAGATAAAACTTGCATCTGATATATACCCCTAAAGATGTGCATGCTTAGGATTATGAGCTTTGAAAAGAGGTACACCTGGATGCAAATTCTTGCCATGTCATATTTTGCAAGGCATTTTTGTTATATTACTAAAACTTTGACCTACATTTCTCCTCACACAGAATTAAGAATTCAATCCATAAGTAGCAGGTGTACTTCAAAGATTAAATAAGAAAATATATACAAAACCCCATGGATATGGTCTTAATTAAACAGCATTTGAACAACTTGTTCTCTTGCCACAGGACTCCAAATCCCATTAAGTTGGCAGGTACCAATGCCATCTTACTAAAGTAATCAGTTTAAGTTCATAATTGATCATAAATATAGGATTAAGTGTCAAAGAGATTACATAAATAAGATCAGTGCCTGCTACTAATAATTGATAGAATTGAAAAGGAGAGAACAGTCCAACATGGGAAGTGGGATACACAGCAGACTCATGGAATCACAAATGCCATAAACAGCACTCTGGCCTCAGAATCAGCCCTTTAGTCATTCAGGTATGGCTAAAAAGCCCATGAGAGTATTTCAGGCATGGAAAGCCAAGACACTGTAGCAAAAAAGGATCTACATGAAGGATCTCTGTGAGTGAGATCCCAGTGGAAAGAAGGGGCCATCAAAGAAGGAGATACCCGAGCCAGCACCGCGGCTCACTAGGCTAATCCTCTGCCTAGCTGTGCCGGCACACCGGGTTCTAGTCCCAGTTGGGGCGCCGGATTCTGTCCCGGTTGCCCCTCTTCCAGGCCAGCTCTCTGCTGTGGCCAGGGAGTGCAGTGGAGGATGGCCCAGGTGCTTGGGCCCTGCACCCCATGGGAGACCAGGAAAAGCACCTGGCTCCTGGCTCCTGGCTTTGGATCAGCGTGATGCACCGGCACATGGCACTGGCCATGGTGGCCATTGGAGGGTGAACCAACGGCAAAGGAAGACCTTTCTCTCTGTCTCTCTCACTGTCCACTCTGCCTGTCAAAAAAAAAAAAAAAAGGTGAAGGAGATACCTTTCTTTGAAGGGAGGAGAGAACTTCCACTTTGCTTATGGCCTTGTCTAAATAAGGTCAGAATTTGTTTACTCAAGAGGCTTCCATAGCCTTGGCAGCTCATGACAAGAGCCTTGGGTGATCATTGATGTCATAAATAAAAATGTCAATTGTTAAATCAACAACGGGAGTCACTGTGCACTTGCTCCTCATGTAAGACCCCTATCCTTAATGTGTTATACTATGAGAATTAATGGTAAAAGTAACCTTCAAACAGTACTTTATACTCTCCCTCTCTCCCACCCTCCCATTCTCCCTCTTGTTCTTCTGTAGGTCTGACTTTCAGATAAGTAAATAATCTTTTTTAAAAAAGAAACTAAGAAAGCAGAACAGATTCAAGAAAAAACTAACTAAATATGTTTAATAAGGACTCCAGAATAGACTATAAATGTGCTACTACTGCACATTTGTCATATGATATGCTAAAAGAGAAATAACTAATGTATATTATTATGTAATTATTTGGATGATTGATTATTGGTAATTACAATTTAGTTTTAAATGAAAACATTTCAAGTGACAATATTCATCAGCCTAGTAGAAAAAGAAATTGAAACAAAGCATTCTCTCTTAATCTCACAAAGTCATGTGGATAGGAGAAGGCATATCTGATTTATTCTAATCAGCCTTCCTAAAATTTACAAAATTTTTCTGACAATGAATTTGACTCATTATTGAAAGTTCTTTGAGGCTCTTGTTAAACTTGTTCCTCTTTGAAAAACTAAATTTTACTGCATGATACTACAAGAGGTAAATTTTTGATTTATAGGACATTTGAAAACCAATTATGCTTAGTCTCTAATTTCTGATTTACTTTATATAATAGAAATTATACGGATATATTTCACTTTATCTAATTTCTTAAAATATTTACTTATTTATTTGACAGATGGGAGAGAGACAGAGAGGTCTTCTGTTCACTGGTTTGCTCCCCAATGGCCACAATGGTCAGAGCTGGGCCAATCCCAATCCAGGAGCCAGCATCTCCTCTGGGTTGCCCATGAGTGCAGGGGCCCATGCACCTGAGCCATCTCCACTGCTTTTACAGGCCATTATCATGGAGCTGGGTTAGAAGTGGAGAATCCAGAACACCAACCAGTGCCCATATGAGTATCACAGGAGGAGGATTAACTTCCTATGCCATAGTGCCAGTCCCATTTCCATGTCTCTTAATCCAGTCTATCTGCTAAATGGGAAACAGAATATTTCCAATTTAATGTCATCTCAACAGTCATTCAAAAAATTGTCATGTAACTTTTTTTTATTGTTACATGCCTTTTAAATCTATAGCTAGGGGGCCAGCATTGTGGCATAGTGGGTAAAGAAACTGCCTGTGACACCAGCATCCCTTATGGGTGCTGGTTCAAGACCTAGCTGCTCCAATTCCAGTTCATCTCCCTGATAATATGGCTGGAAATACAGTGGAAGATGGCCCATGTGCTTGGCCTGCTGTACCCATGTGAGGGATCTGAAAGAAACTCCTGACTCCTGGTTCCAGCCAGAGCATTGTGGCCATTTGAGGCATGAAACAGTTGAAAGAAGATCTCTTGCTCTCTTTCTCTCTCTCTCTCTCTCTCTCTTCATTTCTCTCTGTAACTCTGACTTTCAAATAAATAATTCTTTTAAAAAATCTTAAATCCACAGATAAAACTAAATAAAGTTACTCTTCATATATTGTATGTATTTTTAAAATATGGATAAGAGGAGCCGGCAGGTCTAGTAGTTACATGCCTGAATCCTACATTACAGTGCATAAGTTTATATCTTCATCAAGAACCATACTCCAGTTTCCTGTTACTGCAGACCCTGGAAACCAATGGTGATGGTTCAACTAACTGGGTTCCTGTGACCCATTTGGGAAACCTATATAAAGTCCTTATCCCACCTTAAGTATTGGCACAATCTTGACCATTGCAGATATTTGGGGAGTGGACCAGTGACAGGGAGCTTTAAGCCTAATAGTTGATTTTATTCCGCAGCCAGTCTTTTACAACTACCTTGATACACAGAAATCTTTTCAAAACCAGACCATCCCTGAAATCTTCAGTTTGCATGCTCACACACTGATGCTTAGATGCTCAAATATCTAATTTGGTCACAGTAGTCTGGATAACCAAGGTTACATGCTGGGGTGTGCAAATGAAAGGAACAACAGGACATGGGGTCTCTTCCTCCAGAAAGTGTGCACAGACTAACCAGGTGTGGTTTCTTTACTGATAAGGATTACAACAGCCTACTGTAGAGCATGTGCATGTGTTCATAGAACTAAGATTTCTCTGAAACATGTTTAGCAAGATATATTAGATAAACATTGTGAGAGTCCTGAATCCACACTGGTCTGAGGTGTCTCCCCCATTCTTTCTTGGCATCAGAAAGCAAAAGCACAAAGGTGCTGTGCTGATGGAGAGTCTCATCTTTCCCACAAATCAGGCCTGAGAGACTTTCTGTGCCTCACCATTCCCACAACTGCCCCTAGTTATAAATCAGGCAGACATCCTGTGCCTTCTGGTATCTGGTATCTTCTCCAGCTGCTCCAGCCCACATCCCACACCCCTTTGTTTGGCTTCTCCAACCTGTCTCCCACCTATCTCCCACCTCCCTTGGGACAAGTTCCCTATAACACCCCAGCCCTACACCTGAGCCCAGAGCATCTCTCCCTCTGAGGATACTCCTGGCAGTTCTTCACCCTAAAACTTTTTCTTTGCTCAGCATGGTCTTGGTTGTAGTTCTCAGTCATGGTTGCAAACCCTAACAAGCATGTCTGAGAAAGCAGCTGCATGTTCTTGTGAAGCCTAAGTTCTCACAAGGGCTCAATGCTCTTCTTATTAGTAGGTCATAAGCTATCCTTAATCATTATCTGAGGTCACATGCTGTGTACTAGGAAGAAAATGTCTTCACTAAGAGTGCTCTGGCAGAAATCTTATTCTCCACAGTCACACTTTATCATCTTTACAAACCTGCCTGGGAACAACCAGGTTGACCAGATCTGAGTCCACTGTGTGTGTGAATGAACGTGACTGTTTGCTTCATATCTAATGCTGTTCCTCTATTTTGGATTGCATATATGTTTGTGTGCTTATGCTTTGATTCATAGTAATTCCTCATGTTATGGAATTGATTTGCATTGAACACAAACTGCAAATAAATTAAATGAAATGTTGAAAGAGAAAAAAGAATTTATCAAAATGTTCCTATACATCCAATAAATTTTTTAAGTTTAAATTGGTGAACACAAATGAATAACTCCATCTTGCTCTTCTACCCAACCCTCTCATTTCTCCCTCACTCAATGTTGCTCAACCTATCCCAGTCCCTCTAACACTGATTGAGCTCACTGCAGGAGTATCTGTCTCCCCACTGCACTGTGAACTTCTGCCTTCACTCAACTCTATCTCCTGTGTTCAACACTCACTTAAATTCACTTCGATCACTCCAATGGTTAATGAGGGAATTATTTCCTTAGCAATCCCATGACATAGAAGAGAAAAATCACAGTCTTTCATGTTTTTTCTCTGTAGGAAAATTTTTCATGGAGAAAGAAATGTTAATGTAAATGTTGGAAAGATATTATTGACCATCCTCTGGCCTGATACACTTGGACAAAGGTCCTACAAAAATAAAACTAGAACTATATTTATTGGATGCATTTCAAAGTCTCAGGCTAAGATGAGAGGCTGCCCATTTTCTTACAAAGGAGAATCCATTCATAGGACTGAACTGCAGTTGCATTATCATAAACTCAGCAGAGACTGGTGTATCTTCCTGTATTCTCACCCAAAGAGAGTGTGATAACTAAGGAGACCAAACTGGAGAGAGAAAGGAGACATCATTGCAGTCTTCCCAACATTCCTAGATAACACCAGTCAAGAATCCCCACTCTTTTGGGAATAGCCTGCCACCAGCCCTACTCACAAGCACCTGAAGAGTAACCAAAGACCAATAGAGGGAGCCCTTTTCTTATCCAGGGTCAGGTAGAAGAGGGCTTGAGTACTGTATCTCACAAGGGCAGGTGTCACTCTAAGGTAAGTGACATATACATGTGTCTACACACACACACACCAGATCTCTAGGATTTTTTTTATATAAAAATTCCATTTCTACTGAATAGCATACACTTCTACCATCCATAACCACTCCTCTACTTTCTGTTTCTAGTATTCTGGCTATTTTATTTATTTTAAAGATTTATTTTATTTATTTGAAAGACAGAGTTAGAGAGTGGTAGAGCCAGAGAGAGAGGTCTTTCATCCACTGGTTCACTCCCCAAAATGCTGAGATAACCAAAGCTGAGCCAATCTGAAGCCAGGAGCTAGGAGTTTCATCCAGTCTTCCCACTCAGGTGCAGGGGTCCAAGGTCTTGGGTCATCTCCTGTTTTCCCAAGCCATAGCAGAGTTCTGAATCAGAAGTGGAGCATCCAGGACTAGAATCAGCAACCATATGGGATGCTGGCACTCTAGGCAGGAGCTTAAATCCACTGCCCCACAGTGCCAGTCCCTCTGACTACTTTATTTATTTCATATGATTACAAGCTTGCAGTATTTTTCCTTTGGGGATGATATTTGTGGCTAATTTCATTTAGTAAAATATATTCAAGATTCATCCATGTCACAGGATTTCCTTTTCTTCTGTGCCCGCATAACTTTTCACTGAGTACAGGCCACACTAGAAATCTTGGCTACAGTGAATTATGCTGTGGTGAATAATATTTATACTTTGCTTATATTGAACTTTCAATACTTTTAGATGTATACTCAGAAGTGAGAGTATCAGCTCACATAAAAATTCCATTTTTAATTTAATTAAGAGACACTGTTTTCTGTGGTGATTGTGTCATTTTACGTTACCACAAACAACGCACATGTGGCTGAAAATCTTTGTATCTTCACCAACACAACTGGGTGTTCCATTTTTTTAAAGAACAGGAGCAGGAGATCTTATTGGCCATTTTCAGGCCATGGTTATGAAAATCTCTTTCCATGTGCACTCAAAGTGATGCAGCATTGGGTTTCATTGTCAGTGTGGTGCAATTGCTCCTCACCCAGGGAGAAGTATACGACTCTGTTAAGTACATTTTCAACTCCATGCAATGGTTCTTTTATTTAAAAAAAGAGATTTATTTATTTCTTTATTTGAAAGTCAGAGTTACACAGAGAAAGGAGAAGCAGAGAGGGAGAGAGAGGTCTTCCATCTGATGGTTCACTCCCCAATTGGCCCCAATGGCTGGAGCTGCACTGATCCAAAGCCATGAGCCAGGAGCTTCTTCCAGGTCTCCCAAGTGGGTGCAGGGCCCAAGGACTTTGGCCATCTTCTACTGCTTCCCCAGGCCATAGCAGAGAGCTGGATGGGAAGTGGAGCAGCCAGGACTTGAACCAGCATCCATATGGGATGCCGGCACTTCAGGCCAGGGCGTTAACCCACTGTGTCACAGCACTGGCCACTGTGCAATGGTTCTAAAGGTAGGTCTGGTGGTATCATAACCCCATCTGGCTATCAATACTGTTTCTGTTCCAGGTAACTTTCTGTTAGCAAAGCCAAACACAGATTTCTCTCTGAACATTTCTCTAGCTTAGGATTCACATAAAAGATGAGCACCATCTCATCATTCTTCCCATTCTGTCTGCCATGACCTAGAGTGTAGACCTAACAGGCTGACCTATATTTTAACTCTTCCAATAAATTGTTCCTATATGGGACAGAAAACCCTACATGAAGCTCCCAAAAAAACACACACAAAAAGGGAAGTAGTGTTGCAATGCCCAAGTGGGATCAGAGTGGTGACCTTGCCTAGAGTTTCCTTCTTTGGGACAACCCACGTCACCATGGGATCCTTCCTGCCCAAATGTCTGAGGTATCAATAGTGAGAGCTGAGTCAATATCTGCAGGATTTCTTGAGTCTGGGCACCTGGAGAGTCAGGACAGAAGAGCAGAACAGATGGCTTTCTCCAGTGGGTCTTCAGCAAAGAAAGCTTAACACCTTGAGTTCCAGGTCCTATTGTAGACTTTCAGCAAAAAAATTGATTTCATTTTTTGGGATCCACTTTCATGGGATTCCTCAGCAGAAAAGACCTCTCCAAAGTCTCATCCTCCTTCTGCCTCATGCCATGTCCATAATCACACACATGTATGCCACATAGCCAAATCCAAAAACCTCAGGGAGTACCTGGGTACAATCAAGACCCAGCTTTGCAGAGACAGAACTGAGTTCCAACATGGTTCCCTCTACCCTCTCAGTTATATGACCCTGAAATATCACTGCACCTCCTAAAGACTCTGTAGCCTGAGCAATGGCAAGTAGAATGGCAGTTACTTGGAGTTAGGGATGGTGGACTTATAAGAAATTTTCATTCATTGGGTAGAGAATTTCAGTCGCATAAGGAAAAACAGTTCTGAATACTAGTCATACAGCAATTTGCTTATACTCAACACTACTCAACATATACTTAGAAATGCTTAAATGATAAAATTCATCAGCTATATTTTGTTTTGTTAGTACCACACTAACAGTACATTTAAAAAGTGGTCAAATAGGGGCTGTACCACAGCTCCAGCCTGTGATGCCTACATCTTATATGGCTGCCGGTTTGAGTCTTGGGTGCTCCACTTTCCATCCAAGTCTTCACTAATGTGCCTGGGAAAGCAGTGAAAAGTGTCTCAAGTGCTTTGGCCCAGCACCCACATGGGGTACCTGGAAGAAACTCCTTGCTCTTGGCTTCAGATTGGCCCAGCTCAGGCCATTGTGGCCATTTGGGGAGTGAACCAGTGGATGGAAGATCTCTGTCTCTACCTCTCTACCTCTGTGTTTGAAATAAAAAAAAAACTTTAAAACAAAAAAGAACTCTTGATGTGAAAAAAGTCAAATACACATCTCATAAAAGTTAACATGTTATGCTTTCTCAGAGTGCAGTTAATAGTGATTATTTTTGTACCATGTCTTATATTTGCCCATTTCCACAATAACATTTCTGATTCCATTTTGCTGAGCTGCTATGTTGATTTTTTTTTTAAATAGGAATCAGCAGATGCCTTCTTCTCTCACTAAAGACACTGATGACAGAGTGCAGAAGCCATGCTCAATGTGAATGAGGCCTGGGTTCCCTCCCTCCTGGCTGTGTTTAGGGAAACATAATTTGTTCACTCTGTGCATCTTACACTTAGGCAGAAGCAGGTGGCCTTGTTATGAAGATAGAGACCATTTGTTCATTGCCAGGGCTAAATCATGGAACCTGTGCATTTCCTCAAAAGATGTGCACACTTGAGCCCCAATTCCTCATGTACCAAAAATTCCACAGCAGGAAGAACAAGCATGACCCTTGCCCCTGCAGCAGGAGCTAGTTCTATCCTCACTTCACACTTGCATTTATGGGATGGATCACTCCCTGAAGAAGTCCTGGGACAATGTTCTCAGTAGAAGACATGGTTTTATGCCAGGGAAATGCATCAGAGCTTGAGGATCATACAAATCCAACCTCATTTGTGCATAACAAAATAATTATTCTGTTGTATTTCCTTGGAGTAGAAGTTTTTATTTTTTTTTCTTTTTATTCATCATTTTCTACATCTTGAAAATTGATTCTTCTTCATGGTTCTATGTATATTTTGAATTCCCCATTTTGTTCCCATATTATTCTTGATATTGAGTTGTTCACCTGTGTACTTTCCTAGGTTGAAAAGCATGCATACTCAACCACAGAGCACTACAATATGTAAAGCAAATGTTGACAGCTCTGAAGGGATAAACAGCGAGGGAACAAACAGAAGAAGCCCATACTCCACTTTCAAAATAAGAGAATATCTACATGGGAAATCAATAGAGAGTGGTAGACTTGAACAACACTGTAAATCAACTTTTCCTAACAGTTACACAGAGAGCATTCTACCCAACAGCAACAGAACATGTGTTCTTCTCAACAGCTGTCAAAAATTCTCTAGGTAGGATCATCTAATTCAGAAAAAAATGTGTCAACAATTTTTAGAAAATTGAAGTCATACCATTGTCTTTCATAACCCCAATAGAATAAAAATAGGAATCTATTCAAGAAAAACTGGAAAAGTCATACATACGTGGAAATCCACACTGTCAAACAGCCATTGGTTTGAAGAATAAATGAAAAAGAAAATCAAAAATATTTCAGTGGGTTCATTTTGAAGTTTTTTTCAAAGATTGATTTATTTATTTGAAAGGCAGAGTTACACAGAGAAAGAAGGAGAGGCAGAAAGTCAAGTCTTCCCATCTGCTGGTCATTCCCCAGATGGCCACAATGGCTGGAGCTGAGCCAATCCTGAGCCAGGAGCCAGGAGCTTCTTCCAGATTTCCCACATAGGTGCAGGGGTCCAAGAACTTGTGCCAACTTCTGCTGCTTTCTCAGGCCACAGCAGAGTTAGATCAGAAGTGGAGCAGCCGGGACTTGAACCGGTACCCATATGGAAAGCTAGCAGTGTAGATGGTGGCTTTACCTACTACACCACAGCACCAGCCCCTATTTTGAGTTTTGAGCTGGGATCTATATCAACAATCACAATCCTCAAGTCCAGGCTTAGATACAAAGAGAAATCAGGTGGACATGGAAGGTCACCAATAGAAAAGATCTTTGAACACTGAGAACCATGGGGATCTTTAAGCAGAGCAGATATCTTCTTACTGCCCACAACAAATTTAGGAGACCAGGATGCTGATACTTATGACCAAGTTCAAAGGCAGACTGCAAAGTCATATATATTTTATATAAAATATAAACATTCCATAGTCTGCTGAGCTTTATTTTATAAACAGATTGATTATACATGAGCTCAGCCATAACACTTAGTAAATAGCTCAGTGTGCTCATTCAACAAATGTTCTTTACATGTCAGGCACTAGACACTCTTCTAAGTATATGGGATGGAGCAGCAAAAAGACACAATCAGGAAGGCTGCTTTTTAATAGGTCACAGACTAGATACAAGAAAATGAATGAAAACACACTGATGCCATAATAAGTGCTATAAAAACATAAGTGTGGGATATAAAAAACCTACTTTGAGCACTCTGAACAAATCAATCCATTTCCTGCTAAAGTGTCGTATCCCCAAATGCTTGATTATGATGGGAGATTTTATTTTGCTGAAAGGCAGAGTGACAGGGAAGGAGATTCACATACATGAAGGAGGAGTGCAGAGAGAGAGAGAGAGAGAGAGAGAGACTTCCATTCACTGGTTACCCCCCCAAATGGCTGCAACAGTTGGGCCTGGGCCAGACTGAAGCTAGCAGTCAGGAACCCCATCTGAGTATTTCATGTGGGTGGCAAGGAGTCAAGTAATTGAGCCATTATCTGCTAATTCCTAGGTACAGGTTAGGAGATTGGATCAGAAAGAACACAGCCAGGAATCAAATGGCACTCTGATATGGCATGCAGGCATCATAAGTGATAGTTTAATGTGCTGTACCACAATGCCAGTCCCAGCAACTGAGTTTTATGTTTATATTCTTTTTTTTTTAACTTTTATTTAATGCATATAAATTTCCAAAGTACGACTTATGGATTACAATGGCTTCCCCCCCATACCGTCCCTCCCACCCACAACCCTCCCCTTTCCCACTCCCTCTCCCCTTCCATTCACATCAAGATTCATTTTCAATTATCTTAATATACAGAAGATCAGCTTAGTATACATTAAGTATGGATTTCAACAGTTTGCTCCCACACAGAAACATAAAGTGAAAAATAATAGGTGATTTTTTTTAAATGATGATGAAATCAGAGCAGACCTATTCTCATGTTTAATCCCAGTGAGAGTCAAGTTGGGAATTGATAATTTCTTTTTTTTTTTTTTTTTTTTTTTACAGAGGATCAGTTTAGTATGCATTAAGTAAGCATTTCAACAGTTTGCACCCCCATAGAAACACAAAGTGAAATATATTGTTTGAGTACTCGTTATAGCATTAAATCTCAATGTACAGCACATTAAGGATAGAGATCCTACATGAGGAGTAAGTGCACAGTGACTCCTGTTGTTGACTTTACCAATTGACACTCCTGTCTATGGCATCAGTAATCTCCCTATGCTCCAGTCGTGAGTTTCCAAGGCTATGGAAGCCCTCTGAGTTCTCCGACTCTTATCTTGTTTAGACAAGCTCATAGTCAAAGTGGAGGTTCTCTCCTCCCTTCAGAGAAAGGTACCTCCTTCTTTGATGACCTGTTCTTTCCACTGGGATCTCACTCGCAGAGATCTTTTGCCAGAGTGTCTTGGCTTTCCATGCCTGAAATACTCTCATGAGCTTTTCAGCCAGCTCCGAATGCCTTTAGGGCTGATTCTGAGGCCAGAGTGCTATTTAGGACATCTGCCATTCTATGAGTCTGCTGAGTATCTCACTTCCCATGTTGGATCACTCTCCCCTTTATTTACTCCATCAGTTAGCGTTAGCAGGTACTAGACTTGTCTATGTGCTCCCTTTGACTCCCAGTCCCTCCACCATGACCAACTGTGAACTGAAACTGATCACCTGGAACAGTGAGATGGCATTGGTACATGCCACCTCGATGGGATTGAATTGGAATCCCCTGGTATGCTTCCAACTCCACCACTTGGGGCAAGTCCGCCTGAGCATGTCCCAAATTATACATCTCTTCCCTCTCCCATTCCCACCACCATGTTCAACAGGGATCACATTTCAGTTAATTTTCAACACTTAAGAATAACTGTGCATCAATTACAGATCTAAACCAGTCATATTAAGTAGAACAGATAAAAAAAACTACTAAGAGGGATAATGTATTAAGTTGTTCATTAACAGTCAGGGCTATGCTGATCAAGCCACCATTTCCCATAGTGTCCACCTCACTCCAACAGGTTTCCCTCTTGGTGTTCAGTCAGTCGTCACCGATCAGGGAGAACATATGGTATTTGTCCCTTTGGGACTGGCTTATTTCACTCAGCATGATGTGTTCCAGATTCCTCCATTTTGTTGCAAATGACTGGATTTCGTTGTTTCTTACTGCGGTATAGTATTCTAAAGAGTACATATCCCATAATTTCTTTATCCAGTCTATTGTTGATGGGCATTTAGGTTGGTTCCAGGTCTTAGCTATTGTGAATTGAGCTGCAATAAACATTAGGGTGCAGACCGCTTTTTTGTTTGCCAATTTAAATTCCTTTGGGTAAATTCCAAGGAGTGGAATGGCTGGGTCGAACGGTAGGGTTATCTTCAGGTTTCTGAGGAATCTCCAGACTGACTTCCATAGTGGCTTGACCAGTTTGCATTCCCACCAACAGTGGGTTAGTGTCCCTTTTTCCCCACATCCTCGCCAGCATCTGTTGTTGGTAGATTTCTGCATGTGAGCCATTCTAACCGGGGTGAGGTGAAACCTCATTGTGCTTTTGATTTGCATTTCCCTGATTGCTAATGACCTTGAACATTTTTTCATGTGCCTGTTGGCCATTTGGATTTCCTCTTTTGAAAAATGTCTATTGAGGTCCTTGGCCCATCTCTTAAGTGGGTTGTTGGTTTTGTTTTTGTGGAGTTTCTTGATCTCTTTGTAGATTCTGGTTATTAACCCTTTATCTGTTGCATAATTTACAAATATTTTTTCCCATTCTGTCGGTTGTCTCTTCACTCTCCTGACTGTTTCTTTTGCAGTACAGAAACTTCTCAATTTGATGCAATCCCAATAGTTGATTTTGGCTTTGACTGCCTGTGCCTCCCGGGTCTTTTCCAGAAATTCTTTGCCTGTGCCAATATCTTGAAGGGTTTATTCTTGATGATTATTTCTTATTCCATTTTTGCATTGGAACCTGTGAACTAAACTGCAGTAGAAGGCAGAGAAAAGTTTATTTTCCTGAGAACAAATGTAGGTTTCACTCAGACTTGTTCCTGGAGGCTATTTAACACATCTCAGGTTGTTTCTTTGGTTGACTTTTCTTCTAGATGTTCCAGTGTCTCAGGGTCTTTCACATATTAGTCTCCTTGTGCTCCCCTCTCTGGATTGTCTGTTCCAAGGGCTCTTGTTTCCTCACCTATTAACATCCTCCCACTGTCTCTAACTCTCCTCATTGTGTAAATGAGGGCATAGGCTTTTGGCTTGTTTCAGGAAAAGTGCCACACATGCCACCTTAGCAGCCTCCATGTGATATCACTTATCACTTCCAACTTTTGCATGACATGGGTAAGCTCCAGTGCCACAAAACAGCACAACATGGACTGACCCAGCAAAAAGCCTACAGACAAGTCACACACCATTCAGCTGAAATGCACAGATTTGTGGATCAAGAATCTAAGTATATCACAAACCCTCAGCAGTTATGTCACTGTTGCATCCCAGAATCCTTTCAACAGAAAGATAAGACTAAGGGAGGTGCTTTAATTCAAGCTGTTGAAAGCATGTATCTTTCTTAGACAAATACTAAAATTACAGGAATTTCTACTATCCAGGTCTTCATTCTTCACCAACATTCATCAACTTTTCAAAGCTTGGTTTACACTCTAAATTGCTTAACATCCATTGTAGTGTCATAGTAAATGTTACTATTGTCTGAAATTCTGTGACAGTGGGCATACTTGATGTGAGATTTCTAGTACATCTAGATCTGCATGACAGATTAGCATGGTGTCTTTGGAGTGACTGTCTAACTGCTTATTTCCAAGAAAACAAGCATTCTATGTGACATCCATCGTGACCAATAGAAATCTGTGAAAATCAGGGCCAGCACTATGGTGCAAATATTAGGCCTCAACCTGCAATGCCAGCATCTTGTATGAGCATTCATTTGAGTCCTTACTGCTCCTTTTCCAATCCAACACCTATAAATACATGTTGAAAAGCAGTGGAGTCATCACCCAAGCACTTGGGCCCTTACACCCACATGGGAGACCTGAATGGAGTTCCAGGCTCCTGGATTTGTTCTAGTTCAGCTTCAGCTATTGTGGCCATTTGGAGAATAGACTAATAGATGGAAGATCTCTCTCTCTCTCTCTTTCAACTATCTATCTTTCTCTTTCTCTGCACTCAGCCTTCTATATTTTAAAGATTTATTTGTTTCTTTTGAGAGTCAGAATTGCAGAGAGAGAGGAAGAGACAGAGACAGAGGGAGAAACCTTCCATCTGCTTGTTCACTCCCTCCAGATGGCTACAATGGCTGGTGTCAGTTCAGGCTAAAGCCATGAGTCAGGAGATTCTTCCAGTCTCCATGTGAGTGGCTGGAGCTCAAACACTTGTGCCATCCTCTGTTGCTTTTCCCAGGCCATTAGCAGGGAGCTGGACTGGAAATGGAGCAGCCAGAACATAAACATATAAGATGTCAGCATCACAGGTGCTAACTTTACCCATTACCCGTCAAAGCCAGCCCTTCTGCCTTTCAAATAAATAAATAAATCTATTTTTAAAAAATAAATCTTTGAGTATCTTCTTGGTTGTGTCTGAAATCATCTAGCCAACAAATGCAATGGTGTGATAACATCACTACAATGAACAGGGACCCAGACACTGGGAACTGATCCTGTGCCCAGCATGTAGAATGTTTGGTAGGTTGTTTTCGGAGTCTTTTTAAAAATCTATTTATTTGAAATAGAGCTACAGAGAAAGAGAAGAGACAGAGAGAGAGAGAGAGAGAGAGACCCTCCTCCCACTGGTTCACTCCACAAATGCCTGCAATATCCAGAGATGGGCTGAGCTGAAGCCAGAAGCCAGGAGCTTCATCCAGGCCTCCCACATGGCAAGCAGGGGCCCAAGTCCTTGGGCCATCTTCTTTTTTTAAGATTTATTTTGCTTATTTGGAAGTCAGGGTTACACAGAGAGAAAAGGAGAGGCAGAGAGAGAGAGAGAGAGAGAAAGGTATTCCATCCACTGGTTCACTCCCCAGTTGGCCACAATGGCCGGAGCTGCACCCATCTGAAGCCTGGAGCCAGGAGCTTCCTGCAGGTCTTCCCATGTGGGTGCAGGAGCCCAAGGACTTAGGTCACTTTCCACTGCTTTTCCAGGCCATAGCAGAGAGCTGTATCAGACGTGGAGCTTCCAGGACTTGAACTGGTGCCCATACGGGATGCCAGCACTGCAGGCTGTGGCTTCACCTGCTATGCCACAGTGCTGGCCCCTGGGCCATCTTCTGATGCTTTCCACGGCACACTAGTAATGAACTGGATCAGAAATGGAGCAGCCAAGTCTCAAACTGGCACCCACATGGGATGCTAGAATCACTGGAAGTGGCTTAAGCCACTATGTCACAACAGTGTCCCCCCGCCTCATGTTTTGAGAGTGCTCCTGGGATGGCAAGTATTTGTCAAGGGGTTTGTATGTGTCAGACTCTACAGTACCTCAACATGTTATGAGTGTCCCTCATATTCAGAAACCGAGTCACCACTCCTCCAAACCTGTTTCCTCTGAGACTGAGTTTCTGAACAGGACACTGCTGCCACAAGTGCCATCCATCCTCCAGGTCACAAGGGATGCTGAGAAGACAGCAGCTGTCAGCTAGCAAGGGGTCATAGAACATTTCAGCACTGGCTGGGGGTGTGAAAGAACATTTAAATTTTGTAGAGACCTGAAATCTGGGGCCTGATCCCAGAGGAGAGAAGCAGCCTCTGTGCTACTGGGAGGAAACATCACAAGATTTCCCTGCTGGGACCCCAAGTTACAGAAAGATGCTGCTGCTCCCTTTTCTGAACCTCCAAATGACAGGTTTGTCAGCTGCAGTCTTTGAAGCCTTCCTGTGGCTCCCTTAACCCACATGAGTAGGCACAAGACCCAACAGACAGGTGCCAACAATTCACTGCATTTGCAGTTTTACTGCACATCACTATTGCTCCCTGGAGAGTCCAGTTGACACATTTCAGTAATTTCTCTTTGTGGAACACTCAAAGCAAGTTTACTCATCAGTGCAGTGTATAAGCCCTCTGAGAGTGGTTCTGAATTGGAGTGCTGAGGAGCCATTGATGTTTAGCTTTACCCAAAAGGTAAGGATGAACCCTGGGATGTATGTCATTTACCTGTGTGTTTACCTATTCAAATATCCCCAAGATATCAAGCATTACAGTTATTAAAAATATATCTTGGATCCACTGTCTGCAATGATGACACCCTATATAGGCACTGCTTCATGTACTAACTGGTACACTTCTTTCTTTTTTAAAAAGATTTATTTACTTATTCGAAAGGCAGAGCTACAGAGAGGGAGAAACAGAGAAAAAGAGGTCTTCCATCCAGTGATTCACTCTCCAGATGGCTGTAATGGATGGAGCTGAGCTGATCTGAAGCCAGGAGCTAGGAACTCTCTCTGGATCTCCCACTCAAGGGTAGCTGCCTGATGACTTGGGCCATCTTCTACTGCTTTCCCAGTCAGAGAGCAGGATCAGAAGTGGAGCAGCCAGGACTCAAACTGGCATCCATATGGGATGCTGGCACTGTAGGTGGTGGCTTTACCTGCTACACCACAGTGCCAGCCCCTTCTGCACTTCTGATCTAGTTCCCTGCTAATAGGCCTGAGAATGCAGTGAAAGATGACCAAAGGCTTTGGGCCTCTGCACCCTTGTGGAGACCCAGATGGAGTTCAAGCCTCCTGCTTCAATCTGTACCAGACCTAGCCATCACTTATAGATTCTGTGTGTGTGTGTTTGTGTGTATGTTTGTAACTCTGCCTTTCAAGTATATATATATATATATATATATATAGAGAGAGAGAGAGAGAGAGAGAGAGAGAGAGAACACCAAGCTACTGCCAAAAAAAAAAAAAAACCACTCAAAATCAATGGCTATCCTTGTGGCACAGTGGGTTAACCCACCAGCTGTGATGCTGGAGTCCCATATCAGAGTGCTAGATTAAATTCTGAATGATTGACATTTTGCCCAGTTCCCTGCTGTTCCACCTGGGAAAGCAGCAGAAAATGGCCCAAATACTTGAGTCTCTGACACTCATGTGTGAGATCCAGTTAGTATTCCTGTCTGATGCCTTCAGCTAAGTCCAGCTTGGTTGTTGTCATCCAATGAGATATGAACCAATGGATGAAAGTTCTCTATCAGTATGCCTTTCAAATAAACCATTAAAAATAAAAGAATAAAATGCATAAATATTTAAGCTTAATGCTAGAAAGTATTTGATTAAATTCAGCATCTAAGCTTTAAAGAAACTGTTAGCAGAGAAGTAAAATATCAGAATTTTTTATTATAATTAAAATTGTCTCTGAGGAGCCTATAACAACCAGTATCATTAAGATAAGACAATGAAAGCTCTTTTCCTGGGAGTTTATCCTGACAAAGCTACCTCCTCCCATTCTATTTCTGCAACATTGTACTAGAAGTGTAGTAAAGAAAATGAAACAACAAAATAGAAGCATCAGATAAATGGATCAAATTTTAAACAACAAAATTTTATTTTGTTTTTAGAAAACTTTTATTTAATAAATACAAATTTTGAAAATACAACTTTTGGATTATAGCAGTTTTTCTCCCCAAAATCACCCTCCCACCTGCAAAAATCCCATCTCCTACTCCTTCTCCCATCCCATTCTTCATTAAGATTCATTTTTAATTATCTTTATATACAGAAGGTCAACTTAGTATATACTAAGGAAAGATTTCAACAGATTGCACCTGCACAGACACACCAAGTGTAAAGTATTGTTTGAATACTAGTTTTACCATTAATTCACATAGTACAAAACATTAAGGACACAGATCTTACATGGGAAGTAAGTGCAGGGTGACTCCTGCTGTTGATTTAACAATTGGCACTCTTATTTATGATGTCAGTTATCACCTGAGCCTCTTGTCATGAGCTGCCAAGGCTATGGAAATCTCTTGAGTTCACAAACTCTGACCTTATTTAGACAAGGCCATCATCAAAGTGGAAGTTTCCTCCTCCCTTCAGAGAAAGGTACCTCCTTTTTTGATGGTCTCTTCTTTCCACAGGAATCTCACTCATAAAGATTGTTCATTTAGGTCATTTTTTTTGCCACAGTGTCTTGGCTTTCCATGCCTGAGAAACTCTCATGGGCTTTTTAGCCAGATCTGAATGCCTTAAGGGCTGATTCTGAGGCCAGAGTGCTGTTTAGGGCATTTGAGATTCTGAGTCTGCTGTGTATCCTGCTTCCCATGTTGGATCATTCTCTCCTTTTTAATTTTTTCAATTATTTTTAGTAGGCACTTATTTATGTGATCCCTTTGACAATTAATCCCATCTTTATGATCAATTATTAACTTAAACTGATCACTTTGACTAGTAAGATGGCATTGGTACATGCCAACTTAATGGGATTTGGAGCCTCACGGCATGTTTCTAGCTCTATCATTAGGGGTAAGTCCAAGTGACCATCTGCCAAAATGTACCTCTCTTATTCCCACTCTTATATTTGACAAGGATCAATTTTCAGTTGAATTTAAACACCTAAGAATAATTGTTTGTTAATTAAAGAGTTCAATCAATGGTATTAAGTAGAAAAAGGAAATACTAAAAAGAATAAAATAGTAAGCTACTCCTCAACAGTCAGGACAAGGGCTGATCAAGTCATTGTTTCTCATCGAGTCAGTTTCACTTCTACAGGCTTCCTTTTAGGTGCTCAGTTAGTTGTCACAGATCAGGGAGAACATATGATATTTGTCCCTTTGGGATTGGCTTATTTCACTCAGCATGATGTTTTCCAGATTCCTCTATTTTGTTGCAAATGACCAGATTTTTTAAAAATTGCTGTGTAGTATTCTATAGAGTGAATATCCCATAATTTATTTATCCAGTCTTCTGCTGATGGGCATTTAGGTTGATTCCATGTCTTAGCTATTGTGAATTGAGCTGCAATAAACACTGAGGTACAGATAGCTCTTTTATTTACCAATTTAATTTCCTTTGGGTAAATTCCAAGGAGTGGGATGGCTGGGTCGTGTGGTAGGGTTATATTCAGATTTCTGAGGAATCTCCAAACTGTCTTACGTAATGGCTTTACCAGTTCACATTCCCACCAACCATAGATTAGTGTGCCTTTTTCCCCACATTCTCACCAGCATCTGTTGTTCATTGTTGTCTGTATGAAAGCCTTTCTAACTGGGGCAAGGTGAAACCTCATTGTGGTTTTGATTTGCATTTCCCTGATGGCTAGTGATCCTGAACATTTTTTCATGTGTTTGTTGGCCATTTGGATTTCCTCTTTTGAAAAATGTCTGCTTAGGTCCTTGGCCCATCTCTTAACTGGGTTGTTTGTTTTGTTGTTGTGGAGTTTTTTGATCTCTTTATAGATTCTGGTTATTAATCCTTTGTCAGTTGCATAATTTGCAAACATTTTTTCCCATTCTGTTGGTTGCCTGTTTAATTTTCTGACTGTTTCTTTTGCAGTACAGAAACTTCTCAATTTGCTATAATCCCAATTGTTAATTTTAGCATTGACTGCCTGTGCCTCTAGGGTTTTCCCAAGAAGTCTGCCTGTGCCTATATCTTGCAGGGTTTCTCCCATGTTCTCTAATAATTTGATGGTGTTGGGTAGTAAGCTTAGATCTTTAATCTAAGTTGAGTGGACTTTTGTGTAAGGTGTAAGGTGTGGTTTTGCTTCATACTTCTGCATGTGGAAGTCCAGTTTTCCTAGCACAATTTGTTGAACAAACTGTCCTTGCTCCAGGAATTGGTTTTAGCTCCTTGATCAAATATAAGTTGGCTGTACATGTTTGGATTGATTTCTGGTGTTTCTATTCTGTTCCACTGGTCCATCCATGTGTTTCTGTACCAGTACCATGCTGTTTTGATTACAACTGCCCTGTAGTATGTCCTGAAATCTGGTATTGTGATGCCTCCAGCTCTGTTTTTGTGTACAAGATTGCTTTAGCTATTCGAGGTCTCCTGTGCCTCCATATGAATTTCAGCATCATTTTTTTTCCAGATCTGAGAACAATGTCTTTGGTATTTTGATTGGTATCATATTGAATGTATAAATTGCTTTTAGGAGAATGGACATTTTGAAGATATTGATTCTTCTAGTCCATGAACATGGAAGATTTTTTTCATTTTTTGGTATCCTATTTCTTTAAAGTTTTGTAATTCTCATCATAGAGATCTTTGACATCCATGGTTAAGTTTATTTCAAGGTATTTGTTTTTGTGGCTATTGTGAATAGTAATGATCTTAGAAGTTCTTTCACAGCCATGGCATTGCCTGTATATACAAAGGCTGTTGATTTTTGTGCACTAATTTTATATCCTGCTACTTTGCCAAACTCTTCTATGAGTTCCAAATAGTCTCTTAGTGGAGTTCTTTGGATCCCCTAAATAAAGAATCATATTGTCTGCAGAGAGGGATAGTTTGAGTTCTTCCTTCCCAATTTGTATCCCTGTAATTTCTTTTTCTTGCCAAATGGCTCTGGCAAAAAATTCCAGTACTATATTGAATAGCAATGGTGAGAGTGGACATCCCTGTCTGGTACCAGATCTCAGTGTGTTGTGTTCCAGATTGCCCAGATAGAAAGAACTAGTGAGACTCACCGTAATGCAAAGAATGAAGGGACTTTATTTGTAGGTCCAGCATGCTGGGGCCCCAGCCTCCTATGCAATGCAGTGCTGGGAGACCAAGACCCCCTTCTCTTTGTTCTCAGGTTTTTTATACTTCCCAGGCAAACAAGTATTATATCTGCATTCCTTCCTTCCCCTGGGCCTGCAGGAGCAAGGACGGCCCACCTTATTGGTTGCCTCCACCTGGTATTGCAGACAGGACCAAGGACTGCCCGGTGTCAGGTTTCATCTTCTCATACCAGGGGCATCCTGGGCCTAGTCAGTTTTTTTGTCTTGTGAGAAGCCTGTCATGGCATGGCTCTGGTCTCTCACAAGTGGAAATGCTTCCAACCTTTCCCCATTTGCTATGATGCTGCCTGTGGTTTTTTCATAAATTGCCTTGATTGTATTGAGGAATGTCCCTTCTACACCCAATTAAACAACAAAAATTTCAATATATGTGGTTGACTCTACAATCTACAGAGGTAATCCAAAACAAACTATAAACTGACAAGAGAATTAAGTGATATTAGTGAGTATAAGATCACTATATATCAAGTGGTTTTCCATGTAGCAGCAGGAAAAAATAGAAAGCCATTTTAAAGGACAAAATACAGACTAGAAAACTTCTATAGAGTATCTTTAAATATTTTTCAAATATTAAAAAAAGCAAAATGACCTAAAACAAAATTAAGTCAAAAAAATGAAGAAAATGAAAAGCTCAGAATTCATTAAATTTTGAGTAAATTTCATCTCTTGTAAAGGAGTTTATTGGAAGCTCCAGGTCATAAGATCCCAGCAGAATCACAGACATTGGAGTGTGGGGGAGATCCCCAATCTCATGTGGTTCAGTCGTCAGGAAGGTGACAGCAGCCCCTGCTCTTAGGAGAGCGAGGCCCCAGGAGGGTGAGCACCTCCAGACCTGAGCCCAAGACTCAACCCTCACTATCCCCACCAGCCACAGCCTGGATGAATGGCACCCCTTCTCCCCAACTGTCACAGAAATCTAGTAGGTGTGACTCTGATTGGCTGCATCTTCTCTGACATGATGCCTGCTCACTGGCTCGACAAACTGTTCAATTAGACACACTGGATCAACAATGAAGAGCAACATGAGG
The DNA here is from genome assembly GCF_964237555.1 of Oryctolagus cuniculus. Lineage (NCBI taxonomy): Eukaryota > Metazoa > Chordata > Mammalia > Lagomorpha > Leporidae > Oryctolagus > Oryctolagus cuniculus. The sequence goes on from NC_091433.1 coordinate 94,920,848, forward strand.
TCTTTTTCTTCATGCTGCTAAATACAGCTTCTCCAGTCTGCTGCTTATAGGGGTTCCACACGGCTCAGTCTGTCATCTATGAAGTTCTCTCACTACAAGAGCCATCAGAAGGATGCCTGGAATCTGGAATATGGTGAGTTTGTGGGGTTAGTTGCCTCCTGCTTGCAGGATGGTATGTGGCATGGGACACTGGCTATCTTCTCATTCCTGAATGTGGTGACTTTGACTCAGCCCTAGAGCTCTGTATTTTTCCAAATTGTGTGGTTAGGATGCACAGGTTCTCAGGGAGAATCCACATTTCATGCATGAAATTTGGGGGAGAACCCATGATTTGTGGGATCCCCTGGCCCTTGTTTTTCCTCCTGGATAATGTAATTCCCCTCAGTTAGGAAACAGGTCACTAAATCCACAACCCAGTCCTCTGCCACAGCTCTTCCTAAGGGAGTGAGGCTCTCATATTGTGGTTGCTGGATATGAGCTGACCCTGGGGCAGAGAGCTAGATTAGAAGTGGAGCAGCCACTTCTAAAACCAGCATGCTGGACCTACAAACTCAGTCTCAAACCAGTGCTCATATGGGATGCTGGCACTTCAGGCCAGGGCATTAACCTGCTGTGCCACAGCACCGGCTCCTGTACTGTTTGCTTTTTAAAAATTGTAAAAGACAATGGACTTTTTTGTTTACATAAATCATTGATATAAGACAAACCATTTTAGACTACTTAAAAATAATTTGAAATTCTACATGTTCTTTTATTAAAATACTTTGCTCTTATTTTAGAGGATTTTTAGGATTATTTCAAAATGCAAATTAAGGAACCAATAGATGGGGAAGAGAAAAATGAGAATGAGAATGTGTCTTGGCACCCAAGATGTGTTCCAAATAACAAAGTGGTAGCTTTGGGATCCACAAGAGAGAAGGCCCACACTTCCAGGAACAAAAAGTCCTTGCCAAGGTCCCGCGTGCACCTAAAGGTCAACCAATGAGGATCAGAGGCACCTCAACCTTTAACCCCCATGCCCTGTATCTATAAAAGGAGCCCTCCCAACCTCTGAAGCATGACTTCCCTGGCCCCCACTCTGTTGGAACTGGTGAACCTTGCCCAGGAGGAGAATCCCAATAAATACCTGTAAACTGATTCATTTGGCTGGGAAGATTTGTTACACACTGGACACCTTGCACAAAAAATGCAAGTGATCTTTGCCCTAACATGAAATAAAAGTGTTTGGCAAGGAGAGAGAGGAACAAAGCAGAACAAATAGCTTAAGGAATATAAGGGAATATAAGAATGTTATAGATTTGTAGCAGATAACTTTGTGTAAGGTTGCTTTGGCTGAGATTAGAAGGAAATTATTTCTATGAGTTTCTCATGTTATATAAGTATCAAGACAGAACTATGGATTTGGGCAACATGCTAAAGCAATGAAGTTATTTAGTTACAGATATATATATATATATGTGTGTGTGTGTATATATATATATCTGTAATAAGATATATATATGTGTATATGTATGTATATATATCTGTAATAAGTCATATATATACTTTATATATACATATATATGTATATATACATATACATATAAGTCTTAATGCTTCATTTTTAAATCTATTTTTAATGCAATTTCCCTTTTAGTAGTTTCTACTTAATTGATAATTTTCTTTGTCAAATTTCTAGGCATCTCCTGTAAGTTATTTCTTCCTCCTTGGTTCTGACTGTTGTGACCTGACATTAAAACTGTTTTATTTAGAAACCTAAGGTTATGCCTACTTCAATAGGATAACTTGATTCTTCTGTCTTTTTGTTAGGTAAGAAGTCAGAAATTAACCTATGTGTGTGACAAGGGCCTAAGGAAAGGGACATCTACAGCAGTCCAGCATTCGCATTTCAAAGTCACCCAATAACATTGCAGGTGCTATCCAGTATCTGCACTTCAAAGTCCTGCCCTCAGACCCTGATAACCTTCCAGGGGGCCCTGCCTCTTCTACCTGGCCTGATGAGCATCCTTCCTCTAAGGCAGGCACCCTAGAGAGAAACCCCTTGGCTAAGCTAGCCAGGTTTCCCCTGTCTGACTTCAGTGGGAAACTCAGAAAGGAATCTTTTGTATTTACACCCAAGAAGTCCTTTGTTCTGGAGAAGAAGGAAACAGCAAAAAGGTGGAAAGGCAAGACCCAGCCCCTTAAAAGCCCCAGCCTAAATGTGAACTAGGCACTCTCTCTGGTTTGTCTGGAGAGGTGCCCATCTGTTCTTACGTACGTCCCAACCCTAATAAACTTTGCTACTTTGCTTTCCACTGCTCTCTGTCTCACACCTGAGTTCTTTCTTGCACAAATACAAGGACCCTTAGTTTCTTCTCCAGTGACATTTCCTTAATGTGTTTAATTTTTCCCATGTAATCAGACAATTCCTTCAGCTTTTGTTTCTAAGGGTATTCTATCGAAGGCTTTCATGTTCTTCAATAATGTTTTTAGATAGGAAGATAGAAGTTAGCCTATGTGTGTGAAAGCAGCCATGGGAAACAAAACACGTGCCCCACAGAAGTTATGCAGTAGTCTTAGAAGCATGTGCAGGCCAGCAGCACCAGTCAAACAGAACATAAAGGGGGCAGTGGGAATGAAAAGAGGAACAAGGGTGCAGAGAATGGAGCCAAGACAAGGCACGTTTATTCCAGTGTCTCAGTGATATTTATACATAACCAACTATAGCTCAAGGCAACACAGAGGATAACACCATACACAAGCAACTTATCAGGCTTTCTGCAACACAGTCATAACACAGTTAATTTTAGCAGAGTGTTCTTGTTTAATCATTCCCCTTCAACATTAGAGTATGTGACTTTTTTATCTCAGGAATTCCACAAGCTGAGATGGACCTTGACTTGTCTATGACTTCTTTATGGGCTGTCTACAGACACAGGCCTTGGGAAACAGCCCAGTATTTTATCCTACAAAGTCCTGCCTTATCCCAATAACTTCATAGGTGGTTCTAGTCTTCCCCTCCAATAAATACACACCCAGAAAACACTGTTTGCTTGGTGCAAAGAAGGCTACTGAGTCTGATAACATTACCTAATTTTGTACCTGGGAAATCTTTTGTCCAGGAAGGAGTGTGTGTGTGTGTGTGTGTGTGTAGAAACAGTGAGAAGTAGACACCCAGCTCTTAGAAATCCCATTATTGACCAGTGCCATGGCTCACTAGGCTAATCCTCTGCCTGCGGCACCAGCACCCTGGGTTCTAGTCCCAGTTGGGGCAACGGATTCTGTTCCAGTTGCTCCTCTTCCAGTCCAGCTCTCTGCTGTGGCCTGGGAAGGCAGTGGAGAATGGCCCAAGTGTTTGGGTCCTGCACCCACATGGGAGACTGTTAGGTAGAAAGTCAGTTATGAGCTTATATGTGTGTGTGACATAAAGGCCTAAAGAGAAAACATCTATGTCCAGCATATGCATCTGCATCTCAGTCATCCTGACAATGTTTCACTGGCAGCCTGGCCTTTGCATCCTGCCCTGCCCCCTTCTACCTGATAATCTGCCAGGTGGAGGTCCCCGCCCCTTCTGCCTGACAAATCTTCCACATTCTCCCAGATGCAGCCCAGTATCTGCATTTCAAACACCCTGCTACCGGATCCCCATTCTCTAGGGGGTCTTGCTCACCCTCCCTCTAAACTCAGGTTGGGGCCAGCTAGGCTTCCTCCTGTTTGATACCTTCAGGGGAAAACTCAGATAGAAGTTTTTCCATTTACATCCAAAAAGCCCTTTGTTCCAAGAGGAGTAGAGGTTGGGAAGCAGAGACCTATCTCCTTAAAAACCCCCAGCCTCAACCGGACTGCGCGCTCAGCCCTCTCCCTCTCTGCTGAGCCGCCCGCCCAGTCTGGCAAGGTGTAATCTCTCCTCTCAACATGTAACCTCACTCCCTCCCACCCCAGTCTGAGCGACTGGGCATTCTCTCAGGTCCTGTCTGGAGAGGTGCCCATCCGTCCTTACGGATGTCCCTTCCCTAATAAACCTTGCTATTTTACCTCCTACTACGCTCTGTCTCACGCCTGAATTCTTTTCTTGCACAAAGACAAGAACCCTGCAATTTCTACGGTAACATTTTTGGCAACCACGAAGGGATTTTGAGAAGGCATCGGAGGTCAGTATTCCTTCCCTCAAGCGGTACCGGATCTGTGGAAGTGACCGTTGAGTGTCTGGCACCCCAAAGCTCTCCGAGAATGCGGAGTCCCCCCCCCCGCCCCCGGCCATGGCTTAGCTACGGCTGAAACTCCAGAGGGATTGTTAGGAATGGGAGGGAAATTAGGAAGGGCAGTTGGCTGAGAGCCTGGAGACCCCCTGAGCTCGCTTTGGCTTCCCGGTGGCTGGACTGCGACCAGAGGATCAGGTCTATCTCTTGGAGGGATGCCTGGTCACACTGCCTACTGCTACGTGATCAGGGCTTAGCTTCGGTCGAGGCTAATATTGGCCCTCCAGGTAAACTCAGACAACTAGGTAGTGGGTAATCTTGAGCGATAGATTTCGAACCCCACTCAGCCCCAGACATGAGTGCCTTTCCCTATGCTGTCCTCCAGCTGAGATTCGTAGGGGAAGGTGAGGGCAGTCGCTCACATCTTGTCCCCTGTGGCTTTCTGCCTTCCTCCTCCTCCCGGGGGTCCCTCCCCAACTCTTACTCTCCTCATCTCCATTCCTATACCACTGGCCAGGAGAAAGGGAGAGGGAAATTCCACAGGCCTCTCCACCTAGGGAAAAGCTGTTATCTGTTACCTGTTAACCCTTTCCAACTTGGTAGAAAGTTTTCCGTCTTTGCAGCTTATGGTAGCTCTGGTGCTTCTTAAAGTTTTTGTGAACTATTACTGTTGCTAAGCTTTGACTGCCTGAGGACTGAATCTGGAAAGGAGCTAAAGTTAACTATCTGTTGTAATTGACTGAGTGTTTGCAGTAGTCCTGATTGATCTGGCTTTGGTTGAATTATAGGAGGTTCCCAGCACTCTTGGTGAAACGGCACACCTACCCAACCCCACAGCTAGTCCTGCCAGGCCCCGGTGTGTGTGCAGTCTTCCCTGTAAATGGGGGACCACAGCCTTTCTCTGCACTCTTGGCCTGCCACACCCAGGTAGGCATAGCCAGATATCTCTAGGGAGAGCACCCCCACTCCAGGGCTGCTTTTTTTTCCTCTCCTGGAGGAATCTCCAATTCAATACTACTGCTGGGCTTACCTAAGGGAGCCAGAACCTTAAGCCATTAACCCTTAACAACCTGATGGGTTTTTCTCTTTGCAGTTAATGGAAACCTAAGCAATGGGTTCATATGCTGATAATCAGCTCTTTTCTGTGCTACTGTTCCTGACTTATCTGTGAGCGTTCACCTGTCTTGACGGTTTCACCTTTTTCTATTGCCATTAGAGTCTTGATTGGGAAAATTGCAATGCAAAGTTGTTTACATTGTTTATCTGTTTTTAATGTTTGAGTGATTACCCAACTGATCAGAAACGTACTAATTTTGGGTAAATAGTTTGACTCTCTGACAGCTTAAATTCTAAACCGAGTCTTCCAACTTTGGGCTTCCAGTCAGATCCCTGGAACTCTCAAAGGATAGGACTCTAAAATTTGTTAAAGCAACAGCTGTTTGAGTCAATTCAGATTATGTGACCTATGCTGTATTCAAGTTTTTGCTTTCCAGCTAGAGTGGTCTTATGAAAATGAGAGTAAATTCTGTGCATACAAGCCTTTATGTTGTTAACTAAAGTAAGCCAATACAGATTGGTTCAGAGAATTGAGTTAATGCAAACGCCCTTAAGTTTGCTCAGTGGCTCACTTGCTCAGTTTTACATGTCTTTGATATGCTTTAAACTTGTTTCTCTTAACAATGAAGATCTTTTCAAAGTTGTAAACATGAACTAGTGTTTGCTGTCCAGGAGGTGCTATCCTTATGTTACTTAAAAGCATGGGAATGTAATTTTGACTTCTAATTCAGATAATGGTGTGGTATTCATTAATAACTCAGTGTCTTAAGTCATTTAGGCATCAGTGTTAAGTAAAACTTGGGGAAAATGTATTATGTGTACTTTTCACATCTTAAATTCGATAAGAGAGATTGAGTTCGTTAGCATGTATTCTCATAGGTTGTCCATACATGACAATTCAAGGCTATGTAAAAGTAACTATGGGTGTAAAGTTTCAGAAGGTGTGAGCAAGTCATTAAAAGTTTTAAAAGGTTTACAATTTTAAAATTGTTTACAGAGTTTTAAGTTGAGTGCTAATGTCAAAATTACACTGACCTAAAGTTGAAGTACAACAATGGGGATCTGGGAGCAGGGTGTTTGAAATGCAGATACTGGGCTGCATCTGGGATATTGTGGAAGATTTGTCAGGCAGAAGGGGCGGGGACCTCCACCTGGCAGATTATCAGGTAGAAGGGGGCAGGGCAGGATGCAAAGGCCAGGCTGCCAGTGAAACATTGTCAGGATGACTGAGATGCAGATGCATATGCTGGACATAGATGTTTTCTCTTTAGGCCTTTATGTCATACACACATAAGCTCATAACTGACTTTCTACCTAACAAGACCAGGAGGAAACATCTGGCTCCTGGCTTAGGAATGGCACTGTGCACTGGCCACAACATGCTAGCCAGAGCGGCCACTTGGGGAGTGAACCAACAGAAAAGAGAAGACTTTTCCCTCAGTCTCTCTCTCTCAGTAACTCTGCCTGTCAAAAAAAAAAAAGAAAGAAAAAGAAAGAAAGAAAGAAAGAAAGAAAGAAAGAAAGAAAGAAAGAAAAAAGAAAGAAAGAAAGAAATCCTATTGTTAATTTTGCTCCTCACAACCAACTTCATAGGGGCATCTGTGGAAATTTACAGTAGGTTTTTAAGAGAGCAGGGAAGCCCCAGGTCTCTGTTCTACCATTAGGCTGAGGCAGAGCTGAAGGACTCAGGTGCTGACCACCAGGAGGAATCAGAGAACTTAAGCACTGTCCTTGACCTAGCCACAAGCCATGACATCTGAAACCAGAGACCATCAACTCTTCCATGACTTCACCACACCAAAGTAATGGGGGAAAGTGGTGATGAAGGAAGGTGCCTGGGGAATTTCCCTGTGGACACGCAGTGAGCAAAGCAAGATTTATTTACATGAGAAACCTCTTGCCACAGCAGCCACTAGGGGGTCTCCAAGAGAGGGAGACTTGAAAAATGGAGTGGAGTCTTTTAACTGCCATTTGGATGAGCAGAATAATCACAGCTAACAATTAGTCAGAGGCTGGGGACAAAACCCATCAATAATCCTGTCTAGCTTGCTCTTGTTAAAACAAAAATCCAGCCGAATAGTAGGATAGGCAAATTCTTTCTATTCTCCTGATGAAACTAGAAGCTCAGAAGGGTGGAACATTGCTTCCTTGCTATTCTCATGATAAAGCTAGAAACTGGGGGAGTGGGATCACCACTTCTCTCTTGCTAATAGATTCTGGGGAGAAGCAAGCATCTTGTGCACTCTTACAAGGACTCCCCATTAGGTCATCTAGTCCTCACACCAGCACCCCCTGCCTTAGAACCTCTTTATAAACCCTGATCACCCTCCTCCAACAGCATGGTAGTCCTAATGAAGGCACCCTACCTTACCCTAATCTTGTGAGTAATATTTGCAGAAGAGTTTTGGAAGCCTACTGAAAAAAAGGAGATGATTTGGAAGGGCAGGCATAGCCCCTGCTGACAGAGAACCCTCCCCCAACTGAGGTAGAAAGCACCTCTCACCTGACACCCTGGACTCCCCTGACTGGTGGGACTTCCCCCAGAACAAAGCCTGAAAATCTGCATGGTTGTCAATTGAATAGACTCATTGTTTTATTTCAAGCCTGATGCTCCAATTACCCCTGTCCCTTTAAACACCCTCTGTGCTGTGCAGTTTGGTAGAAAAAGGCTTCTTTGGATTGGGAGGACTTTCTTTCCCAAGACTGCAGCTACCTTCTGGAAATACACCCTTTCCTCTGGCCAGCACTCAGCTATGGCGAATTGAAGCGGTGAGCATCAAGAGCCGGATTATGTGTCTGGAAACAACATTGGTGAGCTAGCCCAGAAGTCCGCGATGTATTTTTGTTGTTTTTTTAAAGATTTTATTTATTTATTGGAAAGTCAGAGTTACACAGAGAGGAGAGGCAGAGAGAGAGAGGGAGAGGCCTTCCATCCGATGATTCACTCCTCAATTGGCCATAATAGCTGGAGCTGCACTGATCTGAAGCCAGGAGCCAGGAGCTTCTTCCGGGTCTCCCACACAGGTTAGGGGCCCAAGGACTTGGGCCATCTTCTGCTTTCCCAGGCCATAGCACAGAGCTGGATGGGAAGAGGAGCAGCTGGGATTAGAACCAGTGCCCATATGGGATGGCAGCACTTCAGGCCAGGGCTTTAACCCACTGAGACACAGCGCTGGCCCCTGGAATGTATTTTTCAAGTGGCTTAAACCTTCACATTAGTAAGGAGGGCAATGGTCACTTGTACCTCCACCCCAGAGCCACTTTTGAGCTAACATTTTGGCTGGGACTCTGGGGACATCCCCGCAGCTTCTGAGAGCACTTTATCTCCGGGACTTTCCTTTCTCTTCCCGCTGTCATGTTAGCTACCTTGCGGGGAGTCAATGGCTCCCCTTTGTGTCTGGAGTCAACAGCTCTGAGACTGGGTAAGTTGAACCATACCTGAAATTTCTGTCTCTGCTCTTTGGGCTCATGGCATTTAGACCTGGTTTAGGTCATTTTTTGTAGTACTGGTGTGTGGGAGACAGATTCTAAGATTTTTACTTCAGCCTCCCTGTGAGGAAATTTGGATATTTTTTTGGAAGAATACTCATTTGGTTGTTTGTATGAGGATTTCTTCCTCTTGGGTGAAATATGAGTGGTTAAATTTAATTTCCATCCAAAATCACCTTGAGTTGCATTGTGACTGATTGGGCAGGATATAGTTAAGATCTTATGACTAAAAAAAACATGGTGTTCTATTGTAATATTGCATGGCCTGCATATGTGTTAAATTTAAGAGAAGGTGGTTGTTAAGTGGGATTTTTTTAAATGTTTATTTTATTTGAAAAGCAGAGTTAGAGAGGCAGAGGTGGGGGCAGTCCTGTTAGGAAAAGAGGCACAGAATAGAGGAGGTAGTGTATGAATTTATAGCTGGACCGAATTCATTCAGGGAAAATAAATCTGTAGAGATGGGTGACCAACAGCAACTGTCCACATACCCATGATGGAATACCTGACTGACCCCTAGGGAAGGCTGGGGATGGGGGTGAGGTAGGGGGCAGCAGGCAGAGGGGAATTCCTGGAACTGGTCTTTCAGGTGGCTGTAAGGGGTGGAGTATGAAGACAACAGAGTGTAAGACCCAATTGAGGTGGTTTTTTTTTCTTAAAGATTAATCAGAGAGAGAAGGAGAGGCAGAGAGGGAGAGAGAAGACTTCCATCCTCTGGTTCACTCCCCAGATGGCCACAATGGCTAGAGAGAGGTACATCTATCTGAAGCCAGGTGCCAGGAGCTTCTTCTGGGTCTCCCACATGGGTGCAGGGCCCCAAGGACTTGGGCCATTTTCCACTGCTTTCCCAGGCATAGCAGAGAGCTGGATTAGAAATGGAGCAGCCAGGACTCAAACCAGCACCCATAAGAGATTCCTGCACTGCAGACAGCAGCTTTACCTGCTATGCCACAGCACAGGCCCTCCAATTGTGTTTCTAGGGCAAAGAATACATTCCAATGTTTATCTCTTTTGTTCAATGCAGGAGAATGGCTGAGGCTTATGTCCTTGTTCCTTGTTCCATCAGGTCCTTCATCTACTGGTTTACTTCTCAGATGGCTGCAATGGCCAGAGCTGGGGCTGACTCGAATCCAGGAGCCAGGAGGTTTCTCTGGGTTCCCCCCACACACAGTGCAAGGGCCCAAGGGCCTGAGCCATCCTCCACTGCTCCCCCAGGGCCACATCAGAGACCTGGATCACAATTGGAGCACCCAGGACTGGCCCCAATGGGCACCCACATGGGATGCTGGCACTCACTGCAGGTGGCTGCTTTACCCAATATGCCACAGCGTCAGTGGGTTTCTAACAGTAGAGGTTTTGTGAGAGATCTGGTAAATGGGATGGAGTAAGCATTTAAATCCCTTAACCCTTCCAGCAACTGTGTCTGTGGCTGTTGATGTCCAAGGAGACAGGTTAGGAGTCCTTGTCAATTTAGAAAAAGCAGGAGCTTCAGCTCTGCCTCAGCCCAGTGGTAGAGCAGAGACCCTGGGGCTCCCTGATCTCTTAAAAATCTATCATAGGGGCCAGCACCATGGCTCACTTGGTTAATCCCAGTTAGTCCCAGTTGCTCCTCTTCCAGTCCAACTCTGCTGTGGCCCAGGAAGGCAGTGGAGAATGGCCCAAGTGCTTGGGCCCTGCACCCACATGGGAGACAAGAAACACCTGGCTCCTGGCTTCAGATCAGCACAGCACTGGCTGTAGTGGCCATTTTGGGGGGTGAACCAATGGAAGGAAGACCTTTCTCTCTGTCTCTCTCACCGACTAGCTGTCAAATAAATTAAAAAAAAAAAACTTTTTTTAAATCTATTGCAAATTTCCACAAATGCCTCTGATAAAATTGACTGTGAGGAACAAGAGTTAATAAAGCAATAAAAGATGTTTTTCCAACAGAGTGCCTACTGAATCTGAAATGAGGATATAATTATCTTTATGTATGTTAGTGTCCAGTACCATCACTGTGACTGGAGTTGCTTTCCGAGTTAAATGCTCAAGTAAATTTTTCAGGTTTCCCCTGAGAACAATAGGGTTAATTGAGGTTACTAACAGCAGGAAGTAATTATATTCAGTTGACTGGAGCTTTTAAAAAGGAGTTGTAACCATACTAAAGCCATCCTCCTTCCCTTTTCCTTTTCACATTTTATATCGCAAAAACCAATTACTGATACTGTATATTGCCTGAATTACTCTGGTGAGTAGTAGCATTTGTATAATGGTGTACTTTTGCCCCGGCTGACAAAGAAGCCTCCACCCAACTGATGCTGAGCCCCCTGGTTAAGAGGCCTCATCAGAAAAAAGCTTGGGCATTTACATATTGTCAATTAAGGTGACTCATTTTTTATTTACCTCCCCCTGAAGCTACCCTTGTCCTTTAAGAAACCCTTTAGCAGTTATGGTCTGGGATAGCAGTAGAAGATGGCCCAAGTCCTTGGGCTCTTGCACCCAAGTGGGAGACCCAGAATGCTCTCAGGCTCCTGGCCTTGGATTGACACAGCTCTGGCTGTCACAGCTAATTGGGGAGTGAACATTTGGATGAAAGACCTCTCTCTCTCTCTCTCTCTCTCTCTACCTCTACCTCTCTCTCTCTCTACCTCTCCTTCTCTCTGTGTGTAACTCTGACTTCCAAATAAATAAATAAATCTTTTAAAAAATTAACCCTTTAACAGATATTACATTTTATATCAAGAGCTCTCTTTTGGGGCTGTACTGTGGCATATAGAGCTGGACCTCCACCTGTAGTGCTGACATCCCATGTGGTCACTGTTTCATGTCCCTGTTGGTCCTCTTCTGATCTGGCTCTCTGCTTTGTGGCCTGGGAATGCGGTGGGAGATGCCCAGGGGGCTTGGGACCCAGTACCCATGTGGGAGATATGGGGAAGGCCCTGGCTCTTGGCTTTGGATCAGCCCAGCCTCAGCCATTGTGGCCATTTTGGGGGTGGTCCAGCTGGTGGAGGACCTTTCTCTCTGGCTCTCCCACTCTCTGTGGCTCTGTCTCTCAAATGAATAAATAAAATCTTAAAAAAAGAGAGAAATTTCTTTCCCCAAGATGCCAGCTTCTAGAAATAAGCTCTTTCTTCTTACCAACATTCATCCCTGTGCAATTGGCTACCCACATGGTGTGCCATAGGGCCTGATTAAAAGATTTAAAGAGTTGCAGAGATTTCTATATTATTCTGTGTCATAATGTATGCTATGCATTATATGTGTGTACTGTTATATGTGTAAAAGTTGGTTGTGCTTATTTGTGTTATTTAAAATCCAAACATAATTTTCACCTAAGCACAAACACTAGATGAAAAGATGATGCAGTGTTCATTGCTTCCTATGAAGTCCAATTTAAAGTTGTTCTGTGGCAAGATCATGACTTAAGAGAATAACCATACTTATCTAATATGTTAGTTTCTCAGGCAATGTAAGTATAATGGCTAAAAAATGAATTGGTGGTCTTTGCTGTAGCACCTTGTGCATCATCAGGTCCCTGCAACCTAAGGGATGTCTCCCTCTCCTCATCTTCCTGAGAAATGGACTCAAGTGTACACTGACTGGAGAGGAAGTAGAGAAGATAATGTATGCAGTACTGGGTCAGAATCCATAGTGAGGTTCAAACTGATGCTGCAAGCCTTGCTGGATTCGTGGATATGTGTGAGATGGAGCAAACATCAGCATCAAGCAGACAGGTGAGCATTTCTGCCTGATCTTTGACACCACAGGGCCATCTTGCTGTTCACTACATCACAGCAGAAGCCACGTGGTGGCAGACATGAGCAGGAGGTGGTATACAAACTGAACACACACTGAAGAGAATGCCCAGTATGAGCTGTGCAAGGTGAGGAGGATGACTGGGTAGAAAGGGAATGCCACCCCTGATGGCTCATGATGCTTGTGCCATGCGCAACCCAGATCCTCTCCTCAAGGTGATCACGGGATGGATTACTGATTTGGGGCCCCTATGCAATTTGACATGAGGTAATAGACCTCAGCTTTTCCTGCCCAGGGATAAGAGCATCTCTGACTTACAGTGGCTGCAGAGAGATAAAGCAGTGTAGCAGCTAGAGAGACCAAGGACTACTCTGCAGTAGGATGAATTTTTTTGAATTGCTAAATGTAAAAGATAGATTTTTCTAAATACATGTACTCTTGGCTTCTTAAAATATATAGAAGGCATTCGGCCTTTTGGTAAATGTTTTCATAAGTTGTTAACATATAACCATTCAAAATTACCTGCTAAGTTTTCACTAAACAGTAAGTTACCAAGGATAAGAAATAATTTTTTTAAGATTTATTTACTTAAGTATTTGCAAAGCAGAATAACAGAGCGAGGCAGAGGGAGAAGGGGGGAGAGAGAGAGAGAGAGAGAGATCCTCCATCCACTGGTTCACTCCCCAGAGGGCTGCAATGGCTGGATCTTGCAGATATCAAGCCAGAAGCCAGGAGCCTCCTCCCACTCTCCCACATGGGTGCAGGGGCTAAAGGACTTTGGGCCACCTTCCACTGCTTTCCTAGGTCATTAGCAGGGATCTGGATTGGAGTGGAGCAACCAGGACTTGAACCAGTGTCCTTATGGGATGCCAGCACTCCAGCACTGTGGGTGGAGGCTTAACCTACTATGCCATAGCACCAGCCCCAATAAGAAATAATTCTAAGTCAATATCCCAAAGTTTTGAATTTTTGAAAGATTTATTTACGTATTTGAAATGCTGAGTGAGAGAGACAGAGACACACTTCTCCCATTTACTGGTTCATCCCCAGATGTCTGTAATAATCAAGCACTGGGCCAGACTGAAGGCAGGAGCCTGGAGCTCCATTCAGGTCTCCTACATCAGTAGAAGGGGCCTAAACACTTGTGCCATTTTCCTCTGCTTTTCCAGGCCATTAGCAGAGAGCTTGATCTGAGGTAGAGCAGCTGTGAGATGAACCAGTGCCCATATGGGATGCCAGCATCACAGGTGGTGGCCTTACCCATACATCACAACACTGGCCCTGACATTAAAAATGTTCAGAGTGGGGGCAGGCAGCATCATAGGTTAAATGCAGTCTATCATATCTGCGTCCCATAAGAGTGCTTCTTTGAGTCCAAGCTGCTCCACTTCTAATCCAGCACCCTGCGAATGTGCCTGGGATAGCAGAAGGTGGCCCAAATGCTGTGACCCCTGCCACACATGTGGGAGAACCACATGGATTTTCCTGGCTCCCGGCTTCAATCTGTCCCAGCTCTGGCTGTTGTAGATGGATGGGGAGTGAACCAGATAGACAATCTCTTTCTCATTGGCTTTATTTTTCTGTAACTCTGTCTTTCAAATAAATAAAACTAGGATTTAGTCCCCTATGTTAAATCAGTAAAGTTTTTTTTTAGAAAATATCAATATTAATGATAAATATTTGCTAGAGGTTTTTAATATTTGATTTTAAAGTCTGCTAACTTTCTAAAAAAGATTTATTTATCTGAAAGGCAGAAATACAAAGTGAGAGGAAAATAAAGAGATCTTCCATCCAATGACTCACTACCCAAATGGCCTCAATGGGTGGGGGTTGGGTCAGGCAGGAGCCAGTAAGCAGGAGCTAGGAGCGCCTGCTGAGTCTCCCACACAGCTGCAGGGACTCAAGTACTTAGGCCACCTTCCTCTGCTTTTCCCAGGTGCATTAGCAGAGAGCTGGATCAGAAGTAGAGCAGCTGGGACTCAACTGAGCCGGAGTCCACATGAGATGCTGGCACTGAGGAGGAGGCTTAACCTTCTATACCACAGTGCCTAAAATTTTGAGAGAGAGAGAGAGAGAGGGAGAGGCAGAGTGAAAGGTCTTCCATCCATGGGTTCACTCCCCAAATGGCTGCAATGGCTGGAGCTGAGCCAATCCAAGAGGAGCCAGGGGCTTCTTGTAGGTCTCCCATTCTCAAGCACATCTTGCACTGCTTTCCTAGGATTAGCCTGCTATACGCTCCAGTGCCTGGCCCCTCTAATAACATTTTCAACCATCTTCTCAACTGCAGCTTCTTACAATTTCCATTTGATTGACTCCTTTCCAACAACTACCCATCTCTTATAAGCTATTTTCTCCTCCTTTATTGTTTAGTTATGGCCTGTCATGAGAAATGCTTGTCTTTACAGCTGATATTGTGGCACAGCGGGTTAAGATGTTAAGATGCTGCCTGTGATGGCAGCAACCCATATGGGCACTGGTTTGATTCCTCGTGGCCCACTTCTGATTCATCTCCTAGCTAATGCACCTGGGAAAGCAGGAGAGGATGGCCCAAGTCCTTGGGACCCTGCACCCATGTGGGAGACCTGGATAAGTCTCCTGGCAGTGGCTTCTGCCTGGCTCAGTTCTTGTTGTAGTGGCCATTTGGCTAGTGAACTAGCCAATGGAAGATCTCTCTCTCTCTGTAACTCTGCCTTGGAAATAAATTAATCTTGAAAGAGTAATATTTATCTTAGGAGACTAAGGATAATAAGAGTACTTAATCTTTACACCTAATTTTTTAAAAAGCTTTATTTATTTGAAAGTCAAAGTTACACAGAGAGAGAAGAGGCAGAGAGAGAGAGAGACAGGTCATCCATCTGCTGGTTCGCTCCCCAGATGGCCGCAACAGCCAGAGCTGTGCTGATGTGAAGCCAGGAGCCAGGAGCTTCTTCCAGGTCTCCCAAGTGCATGCAGTGTCACAGGTGGTGGCTTTTACACTCCACACCACAACACTGGCCCCTACACCTGACTTTTCTAGATGTATTTAAATTGGTCTATGGGATTCTTTTTCTGCTTTTATTTCTAAGGTTATTATTTTCTTTAATTTTGATTATTTATTTGAAATGTAGAGTTACAGAGAGAGAGAGAGAGAGGTCTTCCATCTGATAGTTCACTCCCCAGATGACCACAATTGCTAAAGCTGCACTGAGCTGCAGCCAGGAGCTTCTTTTTGGTCTCCCACAGGGATGCAGGGGCCTAAGGACTTGGGCCATCTTCTGCTGCTTTCCCAGGCCATAGCAGAGAGCTGGATCAGAAGTGGAGCAGCCAGGATGTGAACTGATACCCATATGGGGTCACAGCATTGCAGGCGGTGGCTTTACTTGCTAAGCCACAGTACCGGCAACAGGTGTAATCTTTTCTAAGTTTTTTCATTCTTTTATAATGTTGAATGCTCACAGCTTCCAGTGTCTAAGTTTGGGTACCTTTCCATTGGGTTTAACTTCTAAGTAATCTGGAGGAGCTTCCCTTTAGAAGAAACACAGCACAAAAGAATTTTCTTTACCTTTTGGTTATTACAGAAGGGAAAGAAATTTTGTGTTTTGTCAAGATTATCTCATGTATTCTCTGACTTTGGGTTTAGAAAACTGAGTTTTAAGAGTTGAGATTTTTAATATATTTTAAATGTCTATGTCTATTAATTAAATATTCAATATACTTAATATATTTATACATAATTTGACTTAATATTATGTAAGTGATTATTATAATGATCAGGGATCCTATGTGGTATCCCATCCACTGGTTCACTCCCCAAATGACCACAATGGCCAGATCTGAGCTGATCAGGAGCCAGGGGCCTCTTCTGGGTCTCCCACATGGGTTCAGGGGCCCAAGGACTTGGGCCATCTTCTACTGCTTTCCCAGACCACAGAAGAGAGCTGGGTCAGAAAAGGAGCATCTCATATGGGATGCTGGTGCACAGGCCGTGTCTTATCCTGCTGTGCCACAGCACCAGCCCAGAATAGCAGACTTTGACCCAGCTAACAAAGGAGCTTCAGCCCCATCAAAACATCTTCACCTGGTTGATGCCTTGGATATCCCCAGATGAGCACTTATTAGCGCAAGGCCTGAACAGCTGCCAAATTGTCAACTAAATAGAATCCCTTTGATTTCTAACCTCCATCTGAAGCTACCCATTTTTTTTTAAAAAAGATTTATTTATTTTATTTGAAAGGAAGAGGTACAGAGAGAGAGAGGAAGAGATGGAGAGAGATTTTCCATCAGCTAGTTCATTCCCCACATGGCTGCAATCACCTGAGCTGGGCCAGACCAAATCCAGGAGTCAGAAGCATCTCCCAGGTCTCCCAAGGGGGTGGCAGGGGCCCAAGCATGTGGGTGACCTTCCACTGATTTCCCAGCTGCATTCACAGTGAGTTGGATCAGAAGCCGAGCAGCTGGTGCCCATATGTGACAGTGGTACTGCTGGCTGCCTTTACCCCATATACCACAGTGTCTGCCCCTCGACCCATGTTCTTAGAAACAGCTCTTGCTGGCTTGTTGGGTGGAAAGAGCATGTTTTAGATGAAGAGATCTTTCTCCCCAAGATGCCAGCTTCTTGAAATAAATGCTTTCCTCTCTGATGAATCCAGTTGTCGAGAAGCAAGGGCCTCATTATTGTTCAGTAGCACTTATTTTCCGCTGACTTTACATAAAAATATAAACACCCACAGAATGCTTACCCAAGTGAATGAATGGGCATTTGTCAGTTCAGGTGTCTTCCTGATTTCTTCCGCCGCTGTCCTCAGAAGTGACCAAGTCTAATTCTTTGTGGTTCTTTTTGTAGTTTACGATCTGCTTCTTCCAAAGAAGAATTTTGCTTGTGTTTGTCTCTTGGCTTCTCAACTTTTCAGAATGCTGATATTGACTATTGATATTTTACACTAAAATGATGTTTTCCTTTTTTGCCTTGAGTGTTTTTTCCCCAGATTTTTTTTATTTTTTATTTTTTCTATTTTTGACAGGCACAGTGGATAGTGAGAGAGAGAGACAGAGAGAAAAGTCTTCTTTTTTTTTTTTTTCACTGAAAATAACATTGTTTATAAGTTATGCATACAACCACACAACAGTGTTTACTCTCTTCAGTTACATAGGAAAGCCATAAATATGACTGTGAAAATAAAAGCAACGGATAAAGTAGCTAACACAGGAATGTTGTCTACAAATACTGTTGCTATAAATTATTTTGTATACTTTTGAGCAAATGTATAGTTGTCATATTTCTTTATTCCAAGTAGTTTCAGTAAGAAAAATCATATCCCATGGGGAACTTTAACTTACTGTTTGTACTTTATTTGCAGGGATCTTCAAACCACGTGACAGTTCTAAATGGCCTATGGTACATTTGCATTTCTAATTCTGGATTCTCTTTCTTTCTTTTTTTTTTTTTTTTTAAACTTTTATTTAATGCATATAATTTTCCAAAGTACGACTTATGGATTACAATGGCTTCCCCCCCATACCGTCCCTCCCACCCACAACCCTCCCCTTTCCCACTCCCTCTCCCCTTCCATTCACATAAAGATTCATTTTTGATTATCTTAATATACAGAAGATCAGCTTAGTATACATTAAGTAAGGATTTCAACAGTTTGCTCCCACACAGAAACATAAAGTGAAAAATAATAGATGATTTTTTTTTAAATGATGATGAAATCAGATCAGACCTATTGTCATGTTTAATCCCAGTGAGAGTCAAGTTGGGAATTGATAATTTCTTTTTTTTTTTTCTTTTTTTTTTTTTTTTTTTTTTACAGAGGATCAGTTTAGTATGCATTAAGTAAGCATTTCAACAGTTTGCACCCCCATAGAAACACAAAGTGAAATATATTGTTTGAGTACTCGTTATAGCATTAAATCTCAATGTACAGCACATTAAGGATAGAGATCCTACATGAGGAGTAAGTGCACAGTGACTCCTGTTGTTGACTTTACCAATTGACACTCCTGTCTATGGCATCAGTAATCTCCCTATGCTCCAGTCATGAGTTTCCAAGGCTATGGAAGCCCTCTGAGTTCTCCAACTCTTATCTTGTTTAGACAAGCTCATAGTCAAAGTGGAGGTTCTCTCCTCCCTTCAGAGAAAGGTACCTCCTTCTTTGATGACCTGTTCTTTCCACTGGGATCTCACTCGCAGAGATCTTTTGCCAGAGTGTCTTGGCTTTCCATGCCTGAAATACTCTCATGAGCTTTTCAGCCAGCTCCGAATGCCTTTAGGGCTGATTCTGAGGCCAGAGTGCTATTTAGGACATCTGCCATTCTATGAGTCTGCTGAGTATCTCACTTCCCATGTTGGATCACTCTCCCCTTTATTTACTCCATCAGTTAGCGTTAGCAGGTACTAGACTTGTCTATGTGCTCCCTTTGACTCCCAGTCCCTCCACCATGACCAACTGTGAACTGAAACTGATCACCTGGAACAGTGAGATGGCATTGGTACATGCCACCTCGATGGGATTGAATTGGAATCCCCTGGTATGCTTCCAACTCCACCACTTGGGGCAAGTCCGCCTGAGCATGTCCCAAATTATACATCTCTTCCCTCTCCCATTCCCACCACCATGTTCAACAGGGATCACATTTCAGTTAATTTTCAACACTTAAGAATAACTGTGCATCAATTACAGATCTAAACCAGTCATATTAAGTAGAACAGATAAAAAAACTACTAAGAGAGATAATGTATTAAGTTGTTCATTAACAGTCAGGGCTATGCTGATCAAGCCACCATTTCCCATAGTGTCCACCTCACTCCAACAGGTTTCCCTCTTGGTGTTCAGTCAGTCGTCACCGATCAGGGAGAACATATGGTATTTGTCCCTTTGGGACTGGCTTATTTCACTCAGCATGATGTGTTCCAGATTCCTCCATTTTGTTGCAAATGACTGGATTTCGTTGTTTCTTACTGCGGTATAGTATTCTAAAGAGTACATATCCCATAATTTCTTTATCCAGTCTATCGTTGATGGGCATTTAGGTTGGTTCCAGGTCTTAGCTATTGTGAATTGAGCTGCAATAAACATTAGGGTGCAGACCGCTTTTTTGTTTGCCAATTTAAATTCCTTTGGGTAAATTCCAAGGAGTGGGATGGCTGGGTCGAACGGTAGGGTTATCTTCAGGTTTCTGAGGAATCTCCAGACTGACTTCCATAGTGGCTTGACCAGTTTGCATTCCCACCAACAGTGGGTTAGTGTCCCTTTTTCCCCACATCCTCGCCAGCATCTGTTGTTGGTAGATTTCTGCATGTGAGCCATTCTAACCGGGGTGAGGTGAAACCTCATTGTGGTTTTGATTTGCATTTCCCTGATTGCTAATGACCTTGAACATTTTTTCATGTGCCTGTTGGCCATTTGGATTTCCTCTTTTGAAAAATGTCTATTGAAGTCCTTGGCCCATCTCTTAAGTGGGTTGTTGGTTTTGTTTTTGTGGAGTTTCTTGATCTCTTTGTAGATTCTGGTTATTAACTCTTTATCTGTTGCATAGTTTGCAAATATTTGTTCCCATTCTGTCGGTTGTCTCTTCACTCTCCTGACTGTTTCTTTTGCAGTACAGAAACTTCTCAATTTGATGCAATCCCAATAGTTGATTTTGGCTTTGACTGCCTGTGCCTCCCGGGTCTTTTCCAGAAATTCTTTGCCTGTGCCAATATCTTGAAGGGTTTCTCCAATGTTCTCTAGTAACTTGATGGTGTCAGGTCGTAGAGTTAGGTCTTTAATCCATGTTGAGTGGATTTTTGTGTAAGGTGTAAGGTAGGGGTCTTGCTTCATGATTCTGCATGTGGAAATCCAATTCTCCCAGCACCATTTATTGAATATACTGTCCTTGCTCCAGGAATTAGTTTTAGATCCTTGATCAAATATAAGTTGGCTGTAGATGTTTGGGTTGATTTCTGGTGTTTCAATTCTGTTCCATTGGTCTATCCATCTGTTTCTGTACCAGTACCATGCTGTTTTAATTACAACTGCCCTGTAGTATGTCCTAAAATCTGGTATTGTGATGCCTCCGGCTTTGTTTTTGTTGTACAAGATTGCTTTAGCTATTCGAGGTCTCTTGTGCCTCCATATAAATTTCAGCACCATTTTTTCCAGATCTGAGAAGAAGGTCTTCAGTATCTTGATTGGTATTGCATTGAATCTGTAAATTGCTTTTGGGAGAATGGACATTTTGATGATATTGATTCTTCCAATCCATGAGCATGGAAGATTTTTCCATTTCTTGGTATCCTCTTCTATTTCTTTCTTTAAGGTTTTGTAATTTTCATCGTAGAGATCTTGAACGTCCTTGGTTAAGTTTATTCCAAGGTATTTGATTGTTTTTGTAGCTATTGTGAATGGGATTGATCTTAGAAGTTCTTCCTCAGCCATGGCATTGTCTGTGTATACAAAGGCTGTTGATTTTTGTGCATTGATTTTATACCCTGCTACTTTGCCAAACTCTTCTATGAGTTCCAATAGTCTCTTAGTAGAGTTCTTTGGGTCCCCTAAATACAGAATCATGTCATCTGCAAAGAGGGATAGTTTGAGTTCTTCCTTCCCAATTTGTATCCCTTTAATTTCTTTTTCTTGCCTAATAGCTCTGGCTAGAACCTCCAGAACTATATTGAATAGCAGTGGTGAGAGTGGGCATCCCTGTCTGGTTCCAGATCTCAGTGGAAATGCTTCCAACTTTTCCCCATTCAATAGGATGTTGGCTGTGGGTTTTTCATAGATTGCTTTGATTGTATTGAGGAATGTTCCTTCCAAACCCAGTTTGCTTAGAGTTTTCATCATGAACGGGTGTTGTATTTTATCAAATGCTTTCTCGGCATCTATTGAGATAATCATATGGTTTTTCTTCTGTAGTTTGTTAATATGGTGTATCACATTGATTCATTTGCGAACATTGAACCATCCCTGCATACCAGGGATAAATCCCACTTGGTCTGGGTGGATGATCTTTCTGATGTGTTGTTGCATTCTATTGGCGAGAATTTTATTGAGGATTTTTGCATCTATGTTCATCAGGGATATTGGTCTGTAATTCTCTTTCAGTGCTGCATCTTTCTCTGGCTTAGGAATTAAGGTGATGCTGGCTTCATAGAAAGAATTTGGGAGGACTCCCTCTTCTTCGATTGTTCTGAATAGTTTGAGAAGAATTGGAGTTAGTTCTTCTTTAAACGTCTGGTAGAATTCAGCAGTGAATCCATCTGGTCCTGGGCTTTTCTTTGTTGGGAGGGCCTTTATTACTGTTTCAATTTCTGTCTCAGTTATGGGTCTGTTTAGGTTTTTGATGTCTTCCTGGTTCAATTTAGGCAGGTTGCATGTGTCCAGGAATCTATCCATTTCTGATAGGTTTCCCTGTTTGCTGGCATACAAGTCCTTGTAGTAATTTCTGATGATTCTTTTTATTTCTGTGGTGTCTGTTGTTACATTTCCTTTTTCATCTCTGATTTTATTGATTTGGGTCTTTTCTCTTCTTTTTTTAGTTAGTTGGGCCAATGGGGTGTCAATTTTGTTTATTTTTTCAAAAAACCAGCTCTTCATTTGGCTGATTTTTTGGAATGTTTTTCTTGATTTAATCCTGTTGATTTCTTCTCTGATTTTAATTATTTCTCTTCTCCTATTAGATTTGGGTCTGATTTGCTGTAGGTTTTCTAGATCCTTGAGGTGAATTGAAAGCTCATCTATTTGGTGCCTTTCCAATTTCTTGATGTAGGCACCTATTGATATAAACTTTCCTCTTAACACTGCTTTTGCTGTGTCCCATAAGTTTTGGTATGTTGTGCTGTTATCCTCATTTACTTCCAGAAAGTTTTTGATTTCTCTTTTGATTTCTTCTATGACCCATTGTTCATTCAGGAGCATGTTGTTCAATCTCCATGTGTTTGCGTATGCTCTAGGGATTCCTGAGTTACTAATTTCCAACTTCATTCCTTTATGGTCTGAGAAGCTGCATGGTATGATTCTAATTCTTTTGAATTTGCTGAGATTTGCTTTATGGCCTAGTATGTGATCAATCCTAGAGAAGCTTCCATGTACTGCTGAGAAGAATGTAAAATCTTTAGCTGTAGGATTGAAAGTTCTGTATATATCTGTTAGATCCATTTGGGCTATAGTGTCATTTAAATCTACTGTATCCTTGTTGATCTTCTGACCGGATGATCTGTCTATTTCTGAGAGTGGAGTATTGAACTCCCCCAGTATTACTGTATTGGGGTCTAAGTCTCCCTTTAAGTCCGTTAATAAATCTTTTAGATAAACTGGTGCCCTGTAGTTAGGTGCATATACATTGATGATTGTTATATCTTCCTGTTGAATTGATCCCTTAATCATTATGTAGTGTCCCTCTTTGTCTCTCTTAACAGTTTTTGTGGTAAAGTTTATGTTGTCCGATATTAAGATGGCTACGCTCGCTCTTTTTTCATTTCTGTTGGCATGGTATATCTTTTTCCAGCCTTTCACTTTCAGTCTGTATGGATCTTTGTTGGAAAGATGTGTTTCTTGTAAGCAGCATATAGATGGGTTTTGTTCCTTAACCCAATCAGCCAATCGGTGTCTTTTAACTGGACAGTTCAGGCCATTCACGTTCAAAGTGACTAATGATAAGTGGTAACTTTGCCCTGCCATTTGCCAAAGATAAGTTCTAATATATGCTTTGAATTCCCTGTGATCTTTTGCTGTGAGGTTTCCTTCCTTGGTTTCCTTCCTTTACCTTCTTTCATATTGATGACCGTGTTTCTGTGTTTCTGTGTGTAACACATCTTTAAGCATCTTTTGCAGGGCTGGACGAGTGGCAACAAATTCTTTCAATTTCTGTTTGCAATGAAAAGTCTTTATTTCACCTTCATTCACAAATGATAGCTTTGCAGGATATAATATTCTGGGCTGGCAGTTGTTCTCTCTTAGTACCTGGGCTATATCTCGCCATTCCCTCCTAGCTTTTAGAGTTTCTGATGAGAAGTCAGCTGTGAGTCTGATTGGAGATCCTCTGAGAGTAATCTGACGTTTCTTCTTGCACATTTTAGGATCTTTTCTTTATGTTTCACTGTGGAGAGTTTAATTACAACGTGTCGTGGTGAGGATCTCTTTTGGTCGTGTTTATTAGGGTTTCTGTGGGCTTCCTGTACTAGGATTTCTCTGTCCTTCTCCAAACCTGGGAAATTTTCTACTAATATCTCACTAAAAAGGCCTTCTAATCCTTTCTCTCTCTCCATGCCTTCAGGAACTCCTAGAACCCGAATGTTGGGTTTTTTAATAGTATCCTGAAGATTCCCGACAATATGTTTCAGATTTCTAATTTCCTCTTCTTTTCTTTGGTCTGACTGTATCCTTTCCTGTTCTCTGTCTTCTAAGTCCGATATTCTCTCTTCTGCTTCACCCATTCTGTTTGTAAGGCTCTCTATTGTGTTTTTCATTTGATCTATTGAATTCTTCACTTCAGTCACTAGCACAGTTTCCTGTTGTACTAGTTGTTTCGTTTCATTTTGATTCTTCCTTAATATTTCATTTCACGAGAGAGATTTTCTATCTTGTCCATTAAGGATTTCTGTAGTTCAAGAATTTGTTTTTGAGAACTTCTTAATGTTCTTATCAATTTTTTGAGATCTGCTTCTTGCATTTCTTCTATGTCATCATCTTCATAATCTTGAATTGGGGTGTCTTTTTCATTTGAGGGCGTCATGGTGACTTCCTTGTTTTTATTACCTCGGTTTTTGCGTTTGTTATTTGGCATATTGGAGATATTTGGTTTCTTCACTGTGGTGCTTTTTCTTGTTATACTATGACTCTAGATTAAGTGGACTATCTGTTTTTGATGGAGCCTTAGGGCTTGAGATGGGTATGGCCTGAGAGCTCTGTTTGGTGTGCCAAAGGTGACACTCCCAGGTTAGGCATGGTAAATCTCTCTCTCTCTCTTTCTTCTTTTTTTTTTTTTTTTTTTTTTTTTGATTCAAAAGGGAAGTAATTCCACACAGCTGAACGAAGTTGGAGGTAGTTAGCAGGCAAATGATATACCCACAGGAGCCAGAGATCGGAAGCTCTTTCCCAAGATCCCCACAGGGAATCTGTTCGGCCCTCAGAGTGGGCTCAAATTCTCCTTCAGCCTCCCATTGGGTTGCCAAAGTTACGGAATTGTAGCGTCTCTGGAGAGTGCTCACGTGAATTCCGTGAGTTCTCTCCCCCACCGTCTCTTTTTTCACAGTCTCAGTTCAGTAGCACCACAAATTTACTAGCTCCTAATCTCCTGTTAATTCGCCCCACCCAGAGTCAGGTTTTTCTGCTAGGCTCAGGGCCGGTGCAGACCTGAGGTCGCTCTGCTTATGACGTATGTCCAAGATGGCGCCTGCTCTTTGTCTTGCTCGCCCTTGAGAGGTGAGCGGAGAGAGAGAGACCCGTGTCCGTACTAGTCACCCTTTTTTTTTTTTTTCCTCTCTCTCTCTCTCTTCCAGTTAGCCTTGTGAACTTCCCCCCCCGGGGGTCGTTCCCTCTAGTCTCCTCTTTCCACTTGCCTGCTGGTGTCTCGGGCTATTGAGGTTCGGCTCACCTCGCGTTCCAGCGCTGGTGTGTTGAGTCTGCCGCTGATGTCCCGAACTGTGGGCTCCCACGCTCTCCACGCAGGTCCGCTGTGAGTCACGCGTTCCGGAAGAGTTTCTTCTGCTGTTTCCTCCCCTACTCTTCCTTGAACCAGCAGTATCTCCACTTTTATTAAACTATCTCTCCCCAGACTATCAGTGTGCTCCCTTCCTATTCCGCCTTCTTGCCGGACCTCCTGAGAGAAAAGTCTTCTTTTGCCATTGGTTCACCCTCCAATGGCTGCCGCGGCTGGCGCACTGCAGCTGGCGCACTGCAGCCGGTGCACCGCGCTGATCTGAAGGCAGGAGCAGGTGCTTCTCCTGGTCTCCCATGCGGGTGCAGGGCCGAAGGACTTGGGCTATCCTCCACTGCACTCCCGGGCCACAGCAGAGAGCTGGCCTGGAAGAGGGGCAACTGGGACAGAATCTGGCGCCCTGACTGGGACTAGAACCTGGTGTACTGGCACCACAAGGTGGAGGATTAGCCTATTGAGCCACGGCACCGGCCTCCCCAGATGTTTCTATTCTAGGTTGTCAGTTCAGGCAGTTCATGTCAGTGGTTCCAGGAATTATGGAACGTTGCTTTCTTCTAGATTATTATTTGATGTCTGTGACTGTTACTTTTTTTAATTCCCCACCAGTGCTAATGCATGGCAAATATTTTAAATAACTGAGAAAAATATTGTTAGGCTACAGGTTGTGGATAAATTCAAATTTAATATGAAGTATTCATAGAGTGGAGGGATTAACTAAATTTTCATTGATGTGTATTTTGTGATTTGTCAACACTGGGATGACCTTATTTCCTTATTCCATCTAGTAGTAACTGGCATGTCTGATTATTCATTACTAAATACCAGTTTCCAGTGACTTGGTATTTCCACTTATATTTATTTGTACTGATTACCACTGATGTATCTGTAATGCCCGTTCAGTTGTATGGATTTTACTTTGCACAGATTGATGCTAAGGAAACAGTGTACTATCCTTTTGGAAAACTGCCTTCAGTTTCATTGTGTAACACTTAAAATTTTTCTGACCTAAATCCTAATCAGAACTGAAGCTATCTTTGTGTTTATCCTACTCATAATGTACTTACATATTTTCACTTGAAAAAAATGGAATAATTAAACACATTAGTGGTGATAAATATGTGTGTAGAAGTGAAATAAACCTCACCACCATATGCATTCTATCATGTAGTTGTTTTTGATGATGGTGGAGTCACCATGTTGTAATGCAGATTTTCACATTTCATATGCAAGTGAAATTTATTCTTTCTTAAATATTTATTTATTTGAATGGGAGAGTGACAGAGAAAGAGATCTTCCATCCTCTGGTTCACTCTGCAAATTGCTGCAATGGGCTGGATTGGGCTGGGCTGGGCCTAAGCCAGGACCCTAACTCTTCATCTGGAGGATACCTGAGTTCCATTTGGGTTTCCCACATGGGTGGCAGGAACCAGGTACTAGGATAATCATCACTGCTTTCCTAGACATTAGAAGGGAGCTCAGTTGAAAACAGAGCAGCTGATATTTGATACTCTGCTGGATGCCAGCATCATAAGTAGGAAGTTAATCTTGATACAGTGCTATAATGCTGGCATCCAATTTTTTCTTTAATTAACCCAGAATCAGATCATCTTTTTGTGTCTTTATATATATAAACATATATATATACATATATATATGTTTTCTTACAGATCACACATAGGTTGGTCTTGGTTTTATTTTGGCTGTTTCAATCTCTTTTAATTGGTATATTTAGATAATCCACATTGAACACGATAATTTATATAGTAGAATTCATTAAAATAGGATATTTTAAGCCGGTGCTGTGGCTCACTAGGCTAATCCTCCGCCTTGCGGCACCAGCATACCGGGTTCTAGTCCCGGTTGGGGCACCAGATTCTGTCCCGGTCGTCCCTCTTCCAGGCCAGCTCTCTGCTGTGGCCAGGGAGTGCAGTGGAGAATGGATGGCCCAAGTCCTTGGGCCCTGCACCCCATGGGAGACCAAGATAAATACATGGCTCCTGCCATCAGATCAGCACAGTACACCGGCCACAGTGCGCTGGCCACAGCGGCCATTGGAGGGTGAACCAATGGCAAAAAGGAAGACCTTTCTCTCTGTCTCTCTCTCTCACTGTCTACTCTGCCTGTCAAAAAAAAAAAAAAAAGGATATTTTAATTGTTCTCTTTTGCTGTCATTTTTCTTAAATGTCTTATTTATTTTCATTCAATTGAAAGGCAGAGACAGAAAGACCTTCTCATCTGCTGGCTCACTGCCCAGGGGCCTGCAACAGCTGAGTCTAGGACAGGCTAAATCCAGCATCCAAAAACTGCATTTGCAGCTACCATGTTTATGGGGGGGGACTCAAGTACTTGAATCATCATCTCAGGATGAACATTAGCAGGAAGATGGATCAGGTAGGATAAGCAGGCTCCAACTAGGCACTCCAGTATGCAATGATGTTATCACAAGTGGCATTTCTTACCCTCAAACCTCCCTGCAATGTCCACAGTAAGCAAATGTATTTTAATGGAGCACATTTGCAGTTGCTTGTGTTGCAAAGTTTAGAAATAGGGAAAAGAGCAGAAGGCAGCCAATTTTTTTTTTTTTACATTTTTAAGCTTTTATTTAGTGAAAGAAATGCATAGGAGAGTGAGAACCCTATCTACAGGAGAGAAGCAAATCTGAATTTATGCTGAGTACTAGGAACCAGCCACAAAGTCCACGAGCCCTGGAGGTGCAGGGCCGCAGCAAGCCCCATACTGGCAAAAGGCCAAGGAAAGGGGGAGAGAAGGACACCATGTCCCAGACTTTTAATCCATTTCCAAAGGGGAGAGGTTAATTAACCTGATTGGCTGGCGGGTACACAGGTGTGGCCAGGTAGGGGTATGAGGTCACACAGGGGCATGGTGAAAGTGTGGTCTTTTAGCTCACACATCTAATCAATTTTATTCTATATGCCTGCCTACAACATTCTTCCCTCAGAGACCCCATTCTCTTAATCCTAAGGGACATTGAGGGGCGTAGACTCAACATCTCTTCTGTAGCTGCATCCTGCTTATAAGGGGCATAGTATATTTCTTAAATTTATCCTTTTATTTCTTTTAGGCAGAGACACAGATACAGTGCTTTCATGTGCTGATTCCTCCAAGGCTCACAACTGAGTCTGGGCTAAAACAAAACCAGGAGCTGTGGGGCAGGGATTGTGCTGCATCAGTTTAAGCTGCTGATTGGGATGCTCACATCAAATACCAGGGTGTGTGTCTTGTCTACTATGATTTTTTAAAAAAAATTGTTTTCCAATTAATGTGAAATGTAGTTTGTCATATTTGATATCTAGAGCTATAGTGAAGTGCATTGACAAATATCAAATGATTTGTAGATGTCACGAACTCTGGTTTATTTATGTTTGAGTAGGGTTATTTAATTTACCACATTTATTTTAAAAGTTGTATTTTGAGACCCATTTCAGAAACCACAGTTGATTTGGAACAAACACTGTTTTGGAAGACTTTTCCTGGTTCATGGTTACACTTTTTCCCTAATGATCTCTATGGATTGTGTATCCAAATGTGGGCATTATACAAGTTTTTCACACTTAGTATCAGATACTTATATGCTACAAAATTTAGTGTGAATCTATTTTCCATTACTTAACATGTGAATAATTCATGCTTTTACTGCTTGCTGGTTTGTAAAATACAAATAAATCACAGTACAGTGCTCAAATAGATGTATAAGATTAAAACAGTTTTGCAGCCTGTGTTGAGGCATAACAGGTAAAGCAACTGCCTGTGACCCTGGCATCCTATATGGCACCAGTTAATGTCCTGGCTGCCCAAATTTTGATCCAGCCCCCTGCTAATATTCTGAGAAAAAACAGGAAGATGGTCCAAGATTCTGGGCTCTTGCACTCAAAATGGAGAAGAATTGTGCAGGTATAAAATTCAACTATTTCATTTGTAATTGTTAGTAAGCATTTTGGGGTGGCCTCTGCTAGGCCATCCATATGCTGCTGGCACCTGGAATCACAAATCACCTGTTTTAGTTGTCTACTGCTTTAATTGAGGCTGCTGCCTTCAGGATTGCTTAACTCACACCAATATATTTTTTTAAAATTTATTTATTTATTTGTTCATTTGAAAGGCAGATTCATAGAGAGACAGGGAGAGACAGATCTATCTTTCTATCTAATACCTTCTGCTGGTTCACTCTTCAAATGGCTTCAGTGGCTAGGACTGGACCAGGCCAAAGCCAGAAAACAGAAACTCTATCCAGGTTTCCCAGGTGGATAGAAATGGTCCAAGTAGTTGGACTGTCTTCAGATATTTTCCCAGGTGCATTAGTAGGAAACTGGATTGGAAGTGGAGCAACTCTGGCTTTAACCAGTGGTGGTAGAGACCCATTGTTCCATATCACATACTGATAATTTTTTACTGATTTGTTTATTTGAAAGGCAAAGAAAAAGGTCCTCCATCTGCTGGATCACTCTGCAAAAGCCCACAATAGTGAGTGTTATATCTATGAAAGCCAGGAGGTAGGAACTCTATGTGGGTTTCCCATTCAGATGGCAGGAAACCAAGTTTTTGAGCCATGATCTGTTGACTCAAGAGAACACTTTTGAGCTGGTGCTGTGCTGTAATAGGAAAGTCATGACCTGCAGTGCCAGCATCCCATGGGCACTGGTTCCAGTCCTGGCTGCCCACTTCCAATCCAGCTCTCTGCTATGGCCTGAGAAAGCAGTAGAAGATAGCTCAAGTCCTTGGGCCCCTGCACCTTCATGGGAGACCTGGAAGAAGCTCCTGGCTCCTGATTTTGGATCTGTGTAGCTCTGGCCATTATGGTCATTCAGGGAGTGAACCAGCAGGTGGAAGGCCTCTTGCTCTCTGCCTCTGCCTCTCTGTAGCTCTGCCTTTCAAACAAATAAATAAGTATTTTTTAAAACAAATAAACAAACAAAAACCACTTGCAGGAGGTGTGGAATAATGAGGACACAAACCAGGCACTCTGTGATGTGGTATGTCCAGAGAAGTAGGTAAGCCTACTGCATCATAATGCCTACCCTTCCAATGCCTGACTTGCACAGCCTTGACCTAGGCCCCAGGTGTCCATCAGGTAAGTCTCAGGATTCTCCACATGAATACTGTACAAGAAGGCACACTCCCAACTGTAAAATACTTTACAAACTATGTTGATATCATATTTATGGTCATCTCATGGGCTAGAACAAGTGAACAGGAAAATGTCAGGGGTCTGTGTGGTGGAGAATTATGTTAAGATTTGGATACAGGGAGGAGTGTCACGTGGAAGTTACAGAAAGCTGTGCTAGTAGATTCTGTCAATTTTTCCTATACATATACTTGTGGCCAAAAACTAATTTTCAAGCTGGATACTTTTAAGGAATTTGAGATACATAAAAGCAAGAGATGTTTTAAGTACTGCCTGAGTAATTTTCTGTGTATATAGATTCTAGTGAAATCATAATTTTTCTGGTGTACTGCTATTTATTTGAACAATTGTGATGAACATTATAAATTATTTCTATATGATTTATTTATTTGAAAGGCTGAGTTACAGAGACAGAGGAAGAGAGAGAGAGGCCTTCCACCTGCTGGTTCACTCCCATATGTCCTCAGTTGCTGGGGCTGGGCTGATTTGAATCCAGTAGCCTGGAGCTTCTTACAGGTCTCCCATGTGAGTGCACGGGGCCCAAGGACTTAGGTATTCATCCACTGCTTTCCCAGTCCATAGCAGAGAGCTAGGCCAGAAGTAGAGTAGCTGGGACTCAAATTGGTGCCCACATGGATGCCCACACTGTAGGAGATGGCTTTACCCACCACTCCATAGTGACAGGCCTGACAAGGATTTTTTTTACAGAATTGGTAATAAATTAATATTTTGGTTATCTAACAATAGTTTATGTTTAATCAAAGTGATTGGTAGTCTTGTGTGTGCTCTTTTGGCATCTTTTCTGTTTTTCCCATGTGTAAAGATTATATTCCCCCACAGGGAGGCCACTTCATTTTTGTCACTGAGCCAATATTTCTCTTGCAGATAAGATTCTAGAGACATCTACATGTGGCCAAGACCGACAAAAATAAATATATTTCTGGTAGGTTATTTATTCCTCAGCTTCTTTCACATTGTATGTTAAGAGTTTTATGAGATTTTTTATGAGATTTTTTAAATAAATTGGAAAAGCATAAAGAAATATAATTCAGAATCAGGATTCATATAAGATAAAGAATGGTTTCAAGATTTAAAGCCATCTGAGCTGAATCCACAATGGTCTCAATTTTGTTTATTGCCATAGCCACAAGACTTTTTACATGGTTTGAATTCAAACTTTGGCAAGAATTTGCTACATCAGAAAAAATTAAAAAGATAATATTTTGAATTATTAAAGTAGAGTGTCTTTAAAAGCTTTTGGAGGCTGAACTTGCTTCATGGATTAGATCAGAAAATGTGTAGAGGATAGAATCTATTGCAGGTCCTTAAATAACTCTCCATAGTTTTATCACAGTGAGTCTACAAATGCAGGATTACTTCAGACTCCACAAAGTTATGTTTCAGGCAAATTATTCCATTTATCAATGGCATAAACTATAGTCAGAGCCCAAGACGATTCTCTAGTCTTTGACTTGAATCTTTTGCCATCTTTTTTTTTTCTTTGACAGGCAGAGTGGGCAGTGAGAGAGAGACAGAGAGAAAGGTCTTTCTTTACCATTGGTTCACCCTCCAATGGCCGCTACGGCTGGCGTGCTATAGCCGGCGCACTGCACTGATCTGAAGGCAGGAGCAGGTGCTTCTCCTGGTCTCCCATGGGGTGCAGGGCCCAAGCACTTGGGCCATCCTCCACTGCACTCCCGGGCCACAGCAGAGAGCTGGCCTGGAAGAGGAGCAACCAGGACAGAATCTGGTGCTCTGACCAGGACTAGAACCTGGTGTGCCAGTGCCGCAGGCAGAGGATTAGCCTAGTGAGCCATGGTGCTGGCCAATCTTTTGCCATCTTAAAGTATTTATATACTTGAGAGAGAATGAGAAATAGATGGAAATATATAGAGACTTTTTTAAAAAAAGATTTTATTTATTTATTTGGTGGGCATAGTTACAGGGAGAGGAGAGACATACAAATTTTTTATCCACTGGTTCAGTCTCCAAATGGCAAAAATAGTTGGAGATGGGCTGATCCAAAGCTAAGAGCCAGGAGCTTCCTCTGGGTCTCCCAGGTGGGTTTAGGGGCCCAAGGACTTGGGCTGTCTTCCACTGCTTTCCCAGGACAAAACCGGGGAGCTGGATCCAGAGAAGAGGATCTGGGGCCCTTGCTGTGGCATAGTTGGTTAAGCCTCTGCCTGTGGTGCTGGCATCCCATATAGGCACTGATTTGAGTCCCAGTTGGTCCACTTCCAATCCAGCCCTTTGCTATGGCTTGGGAAAGTAGTTGAGGATGGCCCAACTCCTTGGGCCCCTGCACCCAAGTGGGAGACCTGGAGGATGCTCCTGGCTTCTGGCTTTGTATCAGCCCAGCTCCAGCTATTGCAGCCATTTTGGGAGTGAACCAGCAGATGGAAGACCTTTCTCTCTGTCTCTGGCTCTCTCTCTGCAACTCTACTTTCAAATAAATATTTAAAAAAGAAGAAGAGCATCTGGAACACAAATTGGTGCCCATATGGGATGCTGGCACTATGGGTGGAGGCTTAGCCTACTCTGTGTTATGGAATGAGAGAGAAAGGGAGAGAGAGAGACAGAGACAGACACCAACACCTTCAATCCATTGATTCACACCCACAACAACCAGGACTGAGACAGGATAATAACAGAGAGCCAGGAATATAGTCCTAGCCTCTCACTTAAGTTGCAGAAGCTTAATTTCTTCAGTTGTCAACACTCACTTCTAGTGTCTAAATTTACAAAAATTGTGACATTGCAGTATATTGGGTTAAAGAGCTGCCTGGGATTCGAGTAACCCTATGGGTTCTGGTTTGTTTCTTGGTTGCACCACTTCCAATCCAGCTCCCTGCTTAAGGCACCTGTGAAAGCAGCAGAAGATGGTCCAAGTGCTTGGGCACCTGCCACCCATGTGTGAGACCCAGATGAAGCTTCTCGCTCCTGGTTTCAGTCTGGCCCAGCTGTGGCTATTACAGCCACTTGGGGAGTAGAGCAACAGATGGAAGATCTTTCACTGCCTTCTGCTCTCTCTCTAAAACTGTCTTTTAAAACAAAAAAGTAAACAATTAAAAATAAATAAGATGAAAAATGCATCATTCATTCTTTGCTTTTAAATATTGCTACCAAGTAGCCTTGACTGAAATCATCAAAATGTAAATTTTTCTGGAATGTTCCTTTCATATCTTTTTTCCTTAGAAACCTTTTACTTAAGGAAGACAAACTTCATGCATTTCATAATTACAACTTTAAGAACATAGTGACTCTTCCCACCATAGCCACCCTCCCACCTACACTCTTCTTCCTCTCCTATTCTCATTCCTATTTTTTACTAAGATCTGTTTTCAATTAACTTTATACACATATGAGTAACTCTATACTAAGTAAAGAGTTCAACAGATAATGTGAAAAAATTGTTCCTCAGTAGTCAAGACAAGGGCTGTTCAAAGTCATTGCTTCTCAAAGTGTCAATTTCATTTCTATAGGTTACCTTTAGGTGCGCTATTAGTTATCACAGATCAGGGAGAATATATGGTTTTTGTCCTTTTTAGACTGGCTTATTCACTAAGTACGATGTTTTGAGGTATCTCCATACTGTCTTCCATGGTGTCTTTACCAGTTTACATTCCCACAAACAGTGGATCAGGGTTAAGTTTTCCACACATCTTTGCCAGCATTTGTTTGATTTCTATGTGAATGCCATTCTAACGGGGGTGAGGTAAAACTTCCTTGTGGTTTTGATTTACATTTCTCTGTTGAATGGTGATCCTGAGCATTTTCTCATGTATCTGCTGGCTATTTGGATTTCTTTTTAAAAATACCTATTTAACTCCTTTGTCCATTTCTGCACTGGGTTTTTCATTTTGCTGTTGTGGAATTTCTTGAGCCTTTATATATTCTGGTTATTAATTCTTTATCAGTTGCATAGTTTGCAAATCATTTCTCCCAGTTTGTTGGCCCTTCACTTTGATAACTTTTTTTTTTTTTTTGACAGGCAGAGTGGACAGTGAGAGGGAGAGACAGAGAGAAAGGTCTCCCTTTTTCTGTTGGTTCACCCTCCAATAGCCACTGTGGCCAGTGTGCTGCGGCTGGTGCATCACACTGATCTGAAGCCAGGAGCCAGGTGCTTCTCTTGGTCTCCCATGAGGGTGCAGGGCCCAAGCACTTGGGCCATCCTCCACTGCACTGCCAGACCACAGCAGAGAGCTGGACCAGAAGAGGAGCAACCTGGACAGAATCCAGTGCTCCGACCAGGACTAGAGCCC
Organism: Oryctolagus cuniculus; assembly: GCF_964237555.1. Taxonomy (NCBI): domain Eukaryota; kingdom Metazoa; phylum Chordata; class Mammalia; order Lagomorpha; family Leporidae; genus Oryctolagus; species Oryctolagus cuniculus. The sequence continues at coordinate 94,955,326 of NC_091433.1, forward strand.
CGTGTGCTGGCGCCACAGGTGGAGGATTAGCCTAGTGAGCCATGGCGCCAGCCTGGAGTCAACTTCTTGAGATGATGTTTTAATTTTTCATTTTATGATTTTTTAAACATGTTTTATATATGCTTAATTCTCCTTTCCTTTGGCCAATTTTGAGCATTTGAAAGCATTTGAGGTCTATTTAACTGTTCACCTATTTAACAGTGTTGTCATGGCCATAACCTTCAGGTATCAGTTACTTTGGAGATGACAGATTGCTATCATTTCCCAAAGGATTGCTTGTACTTTTTAGAAGAACTGGAGGAGGCAATGTTAAACAATAATATATAAAATAAGAATACTCTCTGACTCCCACTATTGTCCAGCAGTGGTCATGTTTCATCTTTTTTTTTTTTTAATGGTTTATTAATGTGAAAGGAAGAGTTACAGAACGAGGAGAGAGAGAGAGGTTCTGTCTGCTGATTCATTACACAAATGGCTGCATTAACTGCTGCTATGACAGTCTGAAGCCAGGATCCTGGAGCTTCTTCCATATCCTACGTGGGTGGAAGAGACCACACCCTTGGGTTATCTTCTGCTTTCTGATACCTTAGCAGGGAGCTGGGTGGGAAGTGGTACAGAGAGGTTTTGTATTGGTACCTATATGGGATTCCAGTGTTGCCAGCAGTGGATTAACCTGCTACACCACAATGTTGGTTCAATAAAAAAAGAATACTGGAGCCAACCAAATAGGTGTTCTCAGGAGATTCTTTGAGTCTTGCAGGTATAAATTGTGCACAAATAATCTTTTTTTCAAGACTTAAAAGTTAAGCTATAGCCTGTAGTGCCAGCATCCCATATGGGTACCAGTCTCACTTCTTTGCATCATATACTTGTCGATTTTTTTTCCCAATTTCAACTTCCTGTGCCAGTGTCCACACAGTCTTTCATGCACACATCATGGAATTGAACTCCACTTTCAACCCTCTGCGTAACCAATTAGTACCGAATTGTGTTCATGCTTCCTTTTCTTCACTATTCTGACTACTCTATGTCTAATGGTTGGTCATCATGTCTTCTCCAATTCTTCCTCTCTATTTCTTCATTCTCCTTCCAGACGTTGACTCTCAAATTCAAATCTTCTGGGGGCCGGTGATGTTGCACCAGCATCCAATATGGGTACCTGTTTGTGTCCCGACTGCTCATCTTCTGATCCAGCTCTCTGCTTGTGGCCTGGGAACATAGTGTAAGATGGCCCAAGTGCTTGGGCTCTGGCACCCACGTGGGAGACTTTGAAGGAGCTCCTGGCTCCTGGCTTCTGAGTGACTCAACTCTGGCCATTGAGGCCATTTGGGGAGTGAACAAGCAGATGGAAGAAATATTTTCTATCCCTCCCTCTCTGTGTCTGTAGTTGTACCTCTCAAATCAATAAAATCTTTTTTTAAATCTTGTCCCTTTGATCTGTTATTTTTAAATATTTATTTTTATTTATTTGAAAGATAGAGTTACAGATAGAGGTAGAGCTAGAGAGAGAGAAGTCTTCCTTCCACTGGTTCACTCCCCAAATGTTTGCAACAGCCAGAGGTGAGCTGAACCAAAGCCAAGAGCCAAGAGTTTCTTTTGGGTCTCCTACATGGGTACAGGGGCCCGTGTACTTGGGCCATCTTCCACTGTTTTCCTAGGCCACAGCAGAAGCTGGGTTGGCAATAAAGCAGCCAGGACTCGAACTGTTGCCTGTATGGGATGATAGCACTGCAGGCTGGGGCTTTAACCCACTGTACCACAGTGCCAGCTCCAATAAAATCTTTAAAAAAATGCAAATCTTCTAAGATAACTTTCCAAGTTTATGTGCCCTGTTTGAGGACATAGGCAATATCTTTCATGTAAACAATAGCAATTACATTGATTTTTGGAAGAAATGTGAAAAAGCTTATAAGTATACTTTTGTTTATAAATAAATTTCAAAAACAGTGATTCATTCAGTTAACACTTTTTTGAACATGTTTACTGTTTTTTTCTCCTCACAGTCCAGGACCACTCACCTAGATATGGTGCATTTGTAGTTCCCATCATTTGGTCTAGTTTTTTCTTTGACTTTTTGCCAGTGTGTTTTGCAATTTTATATTCATGAGGACACATTGATGAAGAGATATGTCTTTTCTGTGAAGTGTAACCTGATGATCCAAAAAAGTTTTATTTACTACTTATTTATATATTTGAAAGAGAGTTACAGAGAGAAAGAGATAGATCTCCCATCTGCTGGTTGTCCCAAAATTGCTACAATGGCTGGGGTTGGGCCAATACCTGCCCAGAACTTCTTCCAAGTTTCCCAGGTGGATGGCAGAAGTCTTAGTACTTCAGCCATCTTCCACTGGTTTTTCACATTTATTCACAGGGAGTGGATAAGAAATGGAGTAGGTGTGGCTCATATTGGTGCTCATGTGGGATGCTGTGGGTTCAGATGGTAGCTTAATCTGCTGTGGCACTATACCATCCCCTAAAATTTATTGTTTAATAGATTTATTTAGAAAGAGAGGGAGATCTTCCATCATTAGTTCACTCCCCAGATGGTGGCAACAGCTGGAACTGGAACAGATGGGAGCCAGGAACTTCTCTCAGGTCTCCCAGGTGGCTACAGGGGCCCAAGGACATGGGCCATCGTATGCTTTCCCAGGTGCATTAACAGAGTGCTGGAAAGGAAGTTAGCAACTGGATCTTAAACAGGTTCCCTGTGGTTTTACACACTATGCCACAAGGCCATCCTTCCAAAGTTTTTTAAAACATTGTTAGCCTGATCTACTTTGAATGGACGTCTCACTTGATCTAACACCCTTCAGTTACACATTACACTTATGTCTACAGATTACACTGTGATCTTTCACTGAATAAGGGAAACTCTATTATAGTAAATTTCATAATTGAAAGTTAATATGAAATTGATATGTTTTGATTATCATTTTCCTTTCTGTTGGCCTATAGCATACAAAAATTAGCTTCATCTTATATAAGAGGCAAGATAGACATAAAGAGAAGATTGAACTCCCTGTCACCCTTCTTTTTGACCCAGAGCTGATACCTTTTGGAGAAATGCACTGTTACAGGTGTGGACTGTGGACTTCACCCTGAAGGAGCAGCAGGACCTGGACACTTTAAAAGGTTTAATATTATCTGTACCACTTGTGTAGCCCCTGCATTTCCAGGCAAAAGAAGGAAATCATTTTGCTGATGGAGCAACTGTGTTCAGCATTAAGCAGCACAATCCTTTGTCTCTGACCCAGGTGAAAATACAAAATCCCCAGGATATTCAAACATGCCGCCTTCTTACAATTGGTATGTAGTAAACCCTGCAGGGTTTTCACCCTGCCAGCCAACAGACAAGAGCATGTGGCTGGTAAATCTGAACTGGCTCTTCCTGGGCTTGGTTTACATGCACAGCAGGGGTCGTATGACTGTCCCAGAGGCATCAGCAGAGTCCGAAGAGGATCCATATGTGAGTATGGTGGTTGATAGCAAGGTTCAGAGATTGTAGGGTCTTGGTGGGGAGGCATCCTTGCCACATGCTAGCATCACAGCACTGCTTCTTTCCTACATGAAGATGGGGAAAATTACCCTTCCTGTCTCCACCTTCTCCATTTTACTCTTTATTTCTTCTGCTTTCTTGTTTTGGCTTGAGTTTTCTCTGAAAATTTTTTTAGCTTCAAATATTAGAATTATAGCTATGCCACAGTGCTGGCCCCTCAAGTTTTATCCTGCTATGGAATGCATGGAACATTTCTCTTTGTATTAATACAAAAAAGTTTTTAAAAATGTTTTAATCCTATACAGATTATATTGGCTCAATAGGCTAATCCTCCGCCTAGTGGCGCCGGCACACTGGGTTCTAGTCCCAGTGGGGGTGCCGGATTCTGTCCCAGTTGCCCCTCTTCCAGGCCAGCTCTCTGCTGTGGCCAGGGAGTGCAGTGGAGGATGGCCCAAGTGCTTGGGCCCTGCACCCCATGGGAGACCAGGAGAAGCATCTGGCTCCTGCCTTCCGATCAGTGTGGTGCGCTGGCCACAGCACACTGCCCACGGTGGCCATTGGAGGGTGAACTAATGGCAAAGGAAGACCTTTCTCTCTGTCTCTGTCTCTCTCTTACTGTCCACTCTGTCTGTCCAAAAAAAAAAAAAAAAAAAGAAAAAAGGAATCCTAATGGAGACTGGGAATGGGAGAGGGAGGAGGAAAAGGAGGGAGTAGGGGTGGGAGAGTGGATATGGTGGGACAAATCACTCTGTTCTTAAAGATGTACTCATAAAATTTATGCTCACTAAATAAAATGTTTCTAAAAAAAAAAAAAACAGATATGCTAGTGCCATTGCTCCCCAGTCTTCCCTTAAGCTAATAAAAATGACTAAATAGTGAATCCTTAAGATAAAAAAAGACACTTTGAATATAATTTGCCAGTGCCTTATGTGCAAAATCACATTCTCCAGTTCTATGTATAGAACGAAGATGAATAGCCAGTGTTCATACAAATAAAACAGAGATATGGACTAGCTTCAAAGAAAGTTTGGGAAACTCACAGATTTCTGTATATCTCTTCCATGTTTCTTGAACCCAAGGAAGTCCCAAAGTATGTCTTTAATCTTTATCCCAACAGAAACCCAGACCATCAACATCCCTCTTTCCTAACTCAAGGCAGTGTGAGTGTTCACCCTTACCTCTGAGACATAAGGCCTGGGTGAGGACTTTGAGCTTAACCTTCTGTTCTAAGATACCTGGTAACAGTGCTATTGCTTCCAAAGATTCTGGAGGAGTTACTGCTGTGTGTTCAATGGTTGAATCTCCTTGTCTTTGAAGCTGTTTCCATCCTTTATTGTTTAAGGTCTGTAGTCTTTAAAGCAAAGGGCCTTTCTTCCAAGGGACATTTTGGTGTCTATAACATCATTCACAGGACATACAAAATTATCAACTTAAGATTTATTTTGTATAGATTGAATATCAAGTCCCATTTGTAGTTGCCTTGGCAACTTAAGATTTAGTCAGTATAGATTGAATATCAAATCCCATTTGTAGTTGCCTTGGCAGGGTCAGACCAAATGATTTTTATGGGCTTTATGTGGCTAGGGTATGGAAGTCCTCCACCCCTGCTAAAGGGCCGTTAGAATAGCCTGCTGGGACACAATTGTTCAATACATATAATCATTCACATTTATTGTCTCTAGAGGGGCCCGTGGACAATGTGGCTGGATTAAAAAAAAAGACTTTTTTTCTTTTAGTAATATTTCAGTTATCAAACAGTATGGCTTAGACTTCCAAATAGCCAGAAATGAGCCAGTAGCACTCCTTTTTCCAGAAGTGCACACAGTATGCACAGTGAACAGTATGCACAGTGGTAAAAAACTGCCCAAATGTGAACTATTGTGTCTAATTAAGTGAACAAGTGGCTGTAATTCTTAGACATGTCAGCTAGCCTTGGGTGACCAAGTCCACATCTTACAGTATCAGCCCTTTATGTTTTTTAGGATTTTATTTTATTTGAGAGGTAGAGTTACAGACAGTGAGAGAAAGAGACAGGGAGAAAGGTCTTCCTTCCTTTGGTTCACTCCCCAAATGGCTGCAACAGCTGGAGCTGTGCCAATCCGAAGCTTTTTCCCAGTCTCCCACATGGGTTCAGGGGCCCAAGGACTTGGGCCATCTTCTACTGCTTTCCCAGTCCATAGCAGAGAGGTAGATTGGAAGAGGAGCAGCTGGGACTAGAACTGGCACCCATGTGCGATGCCAGTGCCACAGGCAGAGGATTAACCTGTGTCATGGGGCTGACCCCAGTTTCTTTGTTTTTGCTGGAGCTGCAAGTTGGGGCTTTAACCCACTGTGCCATAGCATTGGCCCCTCCATTACCAGTTTATGGGATTTTTAGTTTTTTTCTTTCCCTCAAAGTTCTGGAAGTTCTTGTCTAAAGTAGCCAAAAATCTGTATTCAAGAACATTTTCTGTGAAATTGATTACAAGTGTTTTTAGAGAAGAATACAAAACTATGGATGACAGAAGTCTTTAAATAAACATAGTTAAAATTATGAAATTGATTAATTGACATGAGCCATTTCTGTTCATTCCATACAGGATGTTACAAAGCAACTAAAGAGGGACCAGCATTGTGGCATTGCAGGTGAAGCTACTGCCTATGATGCTGGCATCCCTTATGGGTTACACTTCGAGTTCTGGTTGCTCCACTCTGATCCTGCTCCCTGCTAATGCACCTGGGAAAGCAGCAGAGGATAGCCAAGTGTATGTGCTCCTGTACCCATTTGGGAGAACTTGAATTATGACCATATTGCCTGGCTTCAGCCTGGCTTAGCTTTGGTCATTGTGGCCCTTTGGAGTGTGAACCAACAGAAGAAATCCAATCTCTCTCTCTCTCTCTCTCTCTCTCTCCTCCTTTCTGGAATTCTGCCTTCAAATAGATACATCTTTAAAAAGGAAAGAAAGAAACTGAAGGATTTTACACACCTATTGTCCCTTTTAGGACTCTGGGTCTCCTTTTTATTTATTTATTTATTTATTTATTTATTTGACAGGCAGAGTGGACTGTGAGAGAGAGAGACAGAGAGAAAGGTCTTCCTTTGCCGTTGGTTCACCCTCCAATGGCTGCCACGGCCGGTGTGCTGCGGCCGGCGCACCGCGCTGATCCGATGGCAGGAGCCAGGAGCCAGGTGCTTTTCCTGGTCTCCCATGGGGTGCAGGGCTCAAGCACCTGGGCCATCCTCCACTGCACTCCCTGGCCACAGCAGAGAGCTGGCCTGGAAGAGGGGCAACCGGGACAGAATCCAGCGCCCCGACTGGGACTAGAACCCGGTGTGCCAGCGCCGCTAGGCGGAGGATTAGCCTAGTGAGCCGGGGCGCTGGCCTGTCTCCTTTTTATGAAGATAACCATCATGACTAGTAACAACACAACAGAACTATCAGATTTTAAAACTTATATAACTTCTAGGACATTTATATCAATGACATATCTATATAAATATAATTTAACATTGAGCATTATTTCATGACAGTACTTTCCTAAAATGCAAGTTGCATAATAAACTATTACCTCTAAAAGATAAGACATATATCCTTTGACACATCAAGGGTTCCTGCTGAAAATCTCAAAGTGAAAAAATTTAGAACCTTGATTCTGGGAAAGTCTCAGGATGTCAAAAGGGCTTAAAATATTTGGTCAAAATAGGCTCACATAATTTTGAAATAGCATCCATCTGCTTAGTGTGATTCAACCAGTTCTAAACCAGATTTACTCATAAATCTGATGATTTTATAAAACAAGTATATATACAACTTTTAACTCTTATGACTCAGCTTTTTCCAAACAATTCTGATTGTTTGCTAAGGCACAACATTTGTGATTTTTGGTCAGTCACCAAAGAGGAAGTAAAAACCTTGAATAGAAAAATAGCATATAAAATAACCCATTATTAGAAAAATTTAAGAGTCACAACCAGGAAGGAGAAGAAAGATTAAGGAAGCTGATTAGAAAATTCACAGATGGTTAAAAACTAAGCAAGAATTCTTAAAAGGAGATGCTGCAGTTTTTTTTTTTTTTTAAACAAAAGATTCCATGACCAGCACTATGGCATAGCATGTAAAGCTGCCAACTGCCGTGCCAGCATCTCATTTGGTCACTAATTTGAGTCACAGCTGCTCCACTTCTTTTTTTTTTTTTTTTTTTTTTTGACAAGCACAGTGAACAGTGAGAGAGAGAGACAGAGAGAAAGGTCTTCCTTTGCCGTTGGTTCACCCTCCAATGGCTGCAGCGGCCAGCGCACCATGCTGATCCAACGCCAGGAGCCAGGTACTTATCCTGGTCTCCCATGGGGTGCAGGGCCCACGCACTTGGGCCATCCTCCACTGCACTCCCTGGCCACAGCAGAGAGCTGGCCTGGAAGAGGGGCAACCGGGACAGAATCTGGCGCCCCGACCGGGACTAGAACCCGGTGCGCTGACGCCGCAAGGTGGAGGATTAGCCTAGTGAGCCGTGGTGCCGGCTGCTGCTCCACTTCTTGTTCAGCTCTCTGCTATGGCTGGGAAAGCAGTAGAAGATGGCCCATGTCCTTGGGCCCCTGCGTTCATGTTGGAGACCTGGAGGAAGCTCCTACCTCTTGGCTCCTGGCTCAGCTCTGGCAATTGAGGACATCTGGGGAGTGAACAAGAAGATGGAAGATCTCTCTCTCTACTCTGCCTCTCTGGAACTCTGCCTTTCAAATAAATAAATAAATAAATCTTTTAAAAAAAAACATATTCCAAAATTAAAGTCCAAGGCTATTTCCAGATATTTTCTAACATATCAATATGCACATAAACAGCTTGCTTATAAAAAAAGCATCAAATTCTAATTTTTTTCAGTGTACCTTTGATATTCATTCCAAAATTTTAGAAAACAATGTAAATTTTTAAAATTATAATTGGGCAGACATTGTGGTATAGTAGATTAGGCAGGTGTCTGGGATGCCTCATCCCAGAGTGCTGGTTTGAATAATGACTGTTCCACATTTGTAAAAAAGAGTTTATTTATTTATTTATTTATTTATTTGAAAGGCAGAGTTATATATAGAGAGAGATTCCAAAAGACAGACATTTTCATCTAGTAGTTCACTTCCCAAATGGCCACAGAATCTGTGGCTAGGCCAGGCCAAAGTCAGAAGCTTCTTCCAGGTCTCCTAATGTGCTTGTAGGGACTTAAGCACTTGGGTCATCTTTTGTTGCTTTTCCAGGTGCATTAGCAGGGAGCTGGATTGGAAATGGAATAGCTGGGACATGAACTGCAGCTCAAATGGCTGCCACCATCTCAGCACTCTGCCACAGTTCTAGAGCCTCCTCCACTTCTGATGAAGCTCACTGTTAATGTGCCTGGGAAAGCAGTGGAGGATGGCCCTAGTGCTAGGCTCCTTCACCCCTGTGGGAGATTTGAATGAAGCTTTTGGCTTTCACACATACACAATTTTTCTTACAAGATTTTTCTTTTTCAAACCTTTTTTTAAAAGATTTATTTTATTTATTTGAAAGTCAGAGAGAAGTAGAGACAGAGAGGTCTTCCATCTGCTTGTTCACTTCCCAGATGGCTGCATTGACCATTGCTGTGCCAATTCAGAGCCAGAAGCCTCCTCCAGGTCTCCCACACAGGTGCAGGGACCCAAGGACTTGGGCCATCTTCCATTGATATCCCAGGCCATAGCAGAGAGCTGGATCAGAAGAGGATCAGCCAGGACTAGAACTGGCACCCATATGGGATGCCAATGCTTCAGGTCAAGGCATTAACTCACTGTGCCATAGTGCTGGCCACTTCAAACCTTCTGTTATGTGCTCATGCTTTCTGCAACTTACTTAAACCTTCAGTTTTTGTCCTATTTTTTTCCTTACATTCTAGAGTATTGCAGCCTTTCTACCTTACGAGAAAAATTTACATTATGAAATAATTCATTTTTTTAAGATTTATTTTTTTGTTTGAAAGTCAGAGTTACAGAGAGAGAGAGCGCGCACATTTCCATCTGCTGGATCACTCTCCATATGCCCACAGCAGCCAGCACTGGGTCAGAGTGCTTCATCTGAGTCTTCCAAATGGGTGCAGGGACCTAAGCACCTGGGCCACCTGTTGCTTTTCACCAGCCATTAGCAGGGAGCTGGGTAAGAAGTGTGGAGCTGGGACTTGAACTGGTGTCCATATGAAATAATGGAATTACAGGAGGCTGCTTTAGCTGCTATGCCATTATTTTGGCCCCAAAATAATTTTTTTTATTTTTAAAGATTCTATTTATTTATTTGAAAGGTACAGTTACAGACAATGAAAGGGAGGGAGTGAAAGAGATAAAGGTCTTCCATCTTGCTTCAGCCCCCAAGTGGCTGCAATGGCTGGAGGGGTGCCAACCCAAAGCCTGGAGCCAGGAGCTTCCTCCCAGTCTCCCACATGGGTGTAGGGGCCCAAGGACTTGGGCCATCTTCTACTGTTTTCCCAGGCCATAGCAGAAGCTCACTGGATTGGAAGAGGAGCAGCTGGGACTAGAACTGGCACCCATGTGGGATGCTGGCACTGCAGGTGAAGGATTAAGCTACTATGCCACAGCGTCAGCCCCTTCACCATCTCAAAATAATTCTTTAAAAACTTCTAAATTAACATAATTTTCAAAATGAAACAAGATAAAAATTTCATACTTACTTTTAAACAATCGTGAATTACTTTTAAAGAATGTTAAGATGTTAACAGTACTTAACTTTGAGAGCGGAGAAGGGGTGGGGGCTATGGGTGGATGGCAGAGTGAGCAGGGGCAGGTGCAACTGCATGACCCTCATGAATGAAACATCTCACGTGCCCAGGGCGGGCATGCAGTGTGCGGGGGCTCTGCACTGCCTGTCAGAGGTCAGACAGCACTGCCGGGAGGCTGCGGCGACAACGATGGTGGCGGTGACGGGCACCACTCCAAGGGAGGCACCATAACCCAGTTGAACTCTGTCTGGAAAGCCCAAGATTGAAGAAGAAAGACCAGACACAGTAACTAACCTGGAAACTGGGACATCTTTGGAACTGTGCCTTCATCCCAAGTTATTTTTTAAAGTATCACATGGTATCGATGTCTTCGTCTTATTCTGCTTATTGGGGAGAAAAGGCTTCAAGGATTTAGGTTTTCCTTCGGTTTTGCATAAACTCTATAGGAAATGGGGCCCTTGAAGGGCTTGGGAATAGCAAGAAGAGATTGAAGACAGACAAGCTTGCTCTCTCTCTGTTTTCTCTCGTCTTAAAGGAAAGTATTTACAACTCACCTTGTAACAGCTGTAGTCCAGCATTAGCCATCAAGAGAGAAATAAATAATATTAGAGAGCCATTGCAGACTACAAACCCTGGTGAAATCAAGGTGTGGGAGCGGTGGCACTGAGAAGGCTGCCTAGAACTGACAAGGGCTGCAGTGAAAGCAGCTCTTCTTCCAAGCTGGAAGGGGCTGCAGGTTCCTTCATGGATAAAAATGCACAGTACACACCTCTTCTAGGTGCTGCTCACATTTTGTGGGAGTGTAGTAGTCGTGGAGGTACTAGGGTATCTCCTCAGGCATTTTCCTTGCTCAGAATTTCCTGCCCTGCCTTGATATTTCCCCTTCTTTTTTTTGAAGACCTGCCTCTGTCCATGAGCTTTACCTTGATCTGTCTGACTGTCCATGTTCTCTACCTGCAGCCATTTGTATGTGTACAACCTACTGTTTGTCTCCCACTTCTAAGCTGTTAAACTTGTGTTGTTTTTTTTTTTTAATATTTATTTGAAAGTTACACAGAGAGAGGAGAGGCAGAGAGAGAGAGAGAGAGAGAGAGAGAGAGAGAGAGAAGTCTTCCATCTGCTGGTTCACTCCCCAATTGGCTGCAATGGCTGGAGCTGTGCCAATCCGAAGCCAGGAGCCAGGAGCCAGGAGCCAGGAGCTTCTTCCAGGTCTCCCACGTGGGTGCAGGGGCCCAAGGACTTGGGCCATCTTCTACTGCTTTCCCAGGCCTTAGCAGAGAGCTGGATCAAAAGTGGAGCAGCTAGGACTCAAACTGGTGTCCATATAGGAGGCCCGCACTGCAAGCAGCAGCTTTACTTGCTACACCACAGCGCCAGCCCCCAAGTTGTGTTTCTTAACCTCCTCTTCTGCTTTGTTCTGGGGAAGCAGTTATTTATCACTTGCAATCACTTTTACCCCTCCCATATGTTTCCTTCGTTTAAGATATTTTGACCTTCAGTTTTGTTTGGGGATGTGGAAGGATGATAATTCTAAATTTTTGGTTTCCCTGATTTTTTTGTTTGTTTTTTGTTTTTTTCTGGACTCTTCTCTGTTGGTTCCCTTATCCCATTGTCTTATCTGTTCTGCCTCTGTGTGAGCCTGGGTTATGCAGCAGGGCAGATCTCCCCTCAGAGCTCCAACATGCTGCAGAGTCTGGAAAGAGATTCAGACCCAGAAACACGTCCTGGCCTCAGCAGCCGCTATCTTCTTAGTGGGAGCTACAACGCTCTTCTTTGCTTGTACGTGTCCAGAACTAAGCCTGAATGTGTCACCTGCAGTGCCCATCTACAATGCAGTTATGTTTCTCTTTGTTCTGGACAATTTCAGTAGGGCCACCTTCATGGACCCAGGCATTTTCCCTCGAGCTGAGGAAGATGAGGACAAGGAAGATTTTCGAGCTCCCTTTACAAAACAGTGGAGATCAAGGGCATCCAAGTTTGCATGAAAGGATGTGCCACCTGCCACTGCTACTGTCCTCCTCGGCATTCCCACAAAGTGTCTGTGATAATTGTGTGGAGGAATTTGATAATCCCTGCCCCTGATTGAACAACTGTATTGGCCATCAGAACTACCATTATTTCTTCCTCTTCCTCCTTTCCTTGACAGCCCACTCTATGGGTATATTTGGCTTTGGCCTCCTTTATGTCCTCTGCCACATAGAGGAGCTCTCAGGGGTCTGCACACTGTCACAATGGCAGTGAAGTGTGTTGCTGACTTATTCTTCATCCCTGTAGCTGACCTCACAGGGTTTCATGTGCTGGTGGCCTAGGGACGCACAGCCAATGAACAGGTTATGGGTAAATTCCAGGGAGGCATGAGCCCCTTCACGAATGGCTGCTGTAACAATGCACTTTGCAATTCCCCAGCACCCAGATATTTGGGAAGACCAAAGAAAAAGAAGACAATTGTAATCAGACCTCCCTTCCTTCAGCCAGAAGTGTGAGATTACTGTGAAGATCATGGATAATGGCATCCAGGGAGAGCTTAGGGGAACTAAGTCTAAGGGAAGCTTGGAAACACCAGAGAGCCAGTCTGCAGATCCCAAACCCCAGCCTCCTCCTATGCCAGACCTGAGCAGCTGCATGGGACTGCAAACACACCTTTGCCTGGCTACTAATGGAGATAGCAGCTTTTGGGGCAAGGACAGCCCCCCACATCAACAATGTACAAGTGTTGGCCAGGTTATAGTAGCAGCAGTATATCAGCTGCCCTGCCTCATTCCTCCAGCACCAAGTTAGTCATGGGGACAGTTTGAGGAAGCCAACCTCAACTGCAGAGAGCAGCCGTCATCCCAGTTACCACTCAGAGCCCAGCTTGGAACCACAGAGCTTCTGTTCTCCCACCTTTGGCAAAAGCTTTCACTTTGATTCACTTTCCAGTGGCTCTCATTCCTCCAGCCTCAAGTCAGCCCAGAGAACAGGTTTTGTGCTGGACCAGTTGCAGTCCATGCGTTCAGAGGGCACCACTTCCATCTCCTGTAAGAGCCTGGCCAATCAGACATACAATGAAAGCCTGAACAAGACCCAGCTTTCAGCTACACCTCTCCCTTCCTGTCAGCCTGCCTGACCCAGCAATGGGAAGCTGAGAGGCATCCACGTTTGGTGCCAACAGGTCCAACACGAGAGCCCTCACCATTCTGTTATGACAATCTGTAGTGCCACATTGTGGCCTCCCTCCAGGGATAAGAGAAGCTGCTGCACCAGTCACCCAGCTCCCAGTCCATGAGGAAGAGCTGGGCTTGGGAGACCCAGGCATTCAGTCAACACCTGGCTCAGGCCATGCCCTCATAGGAGTTCCTCCCCAGCTGATCCAAAGAGATCACCACTGAGCAAGACTCCATTTGGACGCCCAGCTGTCCCAAGTTTTGGGAAGCCAGAAAGGCTAAGGGGCCAACCCCATATCTGGGCCATTAAACATCTTACAGCAGCCAAAAATCCCCACCTGGTGTCTCTGAGATAGAGGAAGTGGCCTTGCAGCCACCTACTGATGCCTGAAGATGAAGTACAGCTCAATACCACCCACAGCAAATCCAACAGCACCCAAGAGCATCAGCTCAGCCTCCCCTGGCCCCGCAAGGGGAGGAGTCAAGAAACTGTCCTGAGCGGGCGGTACCACCTGAGATATGTGTGAGCCATCAGCACCTCCCCTTCCCTCACCACTATGTCTACACCAAAGGGCCCCGGGTGGCCACCTTCCTTCCCCCAAGGGGCTCCCCTCCCCTGCACAGACATTTTTTAAAACCCCAATTCCCAGAGGATGAGTGTTTTATAAAATGCAACAGAGTTGGAGAGTTGGGGCCCTGAGGCTGGGGTAGTAGCTCCCCCCTTTTACCTTTTAAGACCTTCCTTCCCTAATCCCTGGACCAGACTCAGTGGACATTTGTGCAATTGCTTGCCCTGGAGGACACCAGATCATTTTTAAACCAGAAACAATTTCTTTATTATTGTTATAGATTCCATTTTTTCTCTTCTTCGTTACCAGGTGTGTGTATAAATATCAAAGAAATTATATATCTATCTTGGGATGGGAAAATGAGGGCGGGATATGTAGAAGGAGGATCTTACTGTTCCTGGTCCTCAGTGCAGCAGGAAAAGAGGGGAGACACCAGAGTCTTCCTTTCCCCCCATGGTCCCTCTCTTGTCTGTTACCAACTAAGGAAGTAGTATAACCCCCTGTTGGTGCTAAGTGATCAGGAAAGAAACCTGGAGAAAGGGGAGTCTGAGTTCTTGGTTAGAGGAAAGGACTTCTGGAAAGTTAGTTTCCTAGGCTTATTGGCATTTAGTTTCCCCAGGAAAGGGGTCAGAGCTCCATGACATTGGTGGTGGTGGTAGGAGGGGATCAGGAAAAGCATCTGGCCTAATTTGAAACACTATTAGAAAATCCCCCCTTTCTTGGGAGGGAGGGATTGGGTGGCTTTCTTAAGTGAGCCCCTCAGAGCTTCCCCTAGACTACAGTTAAGGCGATTTTAAAGTGCAAGGACAAAAGAGAAAAATCCAAAATGCAATATTTTTCATCACATGCCAAAAATGGGATAGAGGAAAGGAGTGGCAGGCCTAGGCCCCTCCAGATGTCCCCTGGGGGTTACCCCTCAGGCCACCTTAGTATGGTGCTGGGTAGGGGGGGTATCTGGGTTCTAATATCTAAATAGGGGAGACTCCAGCCTCTTCACAGAGTCCCTTTCATTTTTTATTCAGATTAGCCATTTTAAACTGACAAATGAGAGAAATCCTGATCTATCAGCAAATAAAGATTTATTTATTTATTTGAAAGGAAGAGTTACAAAGAGGCAGAGGCAAAGAGAGAGAGAGAGGTCTTCAATTGGCTGGTTCACCTTCCCCAAATTGTCACAACTGCTGGAACAGGGCCAATCCAAAGCCAGGAGACAGGAACTTCTTCTGGGTCTCCTACATGGGTGCAGGGGCCCAAGGACTTGGGCACCCTTCTACTGCCTTTCCAGTCCATAACAGAGAGCTGTGTTAGAAGTGGAGCAGTCAAAACTCAAACCAGTGCCCATATGAGATAATGGCACTGCAGGCAGTGGTTTTACCAGCCATGACTCAGCGCCAGCTCCTTAAAGCTATGATTTTGAAAATTTTTCCTATAAAAGAAAACTCAAAAGGCTGATTCTGATTCATTGTACTTAATACACAGAACATAATTTTAACCTTGGTTGAAATTTTCATATTTTGGCTGACACTCACTGGCTGCTGGTGTTTTGAATGACCTATGAATAATGGTGTTTGCACGGAAGTTTCAGGAGCCCACTGAAAGGCAATGACAAGGCAGACCTCACTGACAGCTCTTGAGAAAACATGTAACCATCGAATGCAAGCAACTGAACTCCATTACCAAGAAGCCTCCACCCAGACCATCTGTAGAGTTATAGAGAAAGGGAGAGACAGAGAGAAAGGTCTTCCATCTGGTTCACTCCTCAAATGCCCACAATGGCCATATCTGGGCTAATCCTAAGTCAGGAACAAGAGTTCCTCCTGGGTATCCCATGTGGGTGCAGAGGCCCAGGCACTTAGCAAATCTCAACTGCTTTTCCAGGTCACAGCATAGAGCTGGATGAGAAGAGGAGCAGCCAGGACTAGAAATCATGCCCACATGGGATGCAGGCACCTGCGGTGGTAGCTTAGCCCACTACATCACAGCCCCAGCCCCATTCAGAGATCTTTTAAGTGGCCATTTCTTATTCAGTCTTAAGGAGGTCAAGTGCTATTATAATAAAACAGCTTTTTCTTTTGTAGTTTCCAAATACAATATATTTATCTTAGAAAATAAGTGCTAAGGGGCAATAAGAATAGAGCTCTGATTACGATTGCTGTTTAGTCCAGACCGTAAAAGAACCAAGTTAGAAAACAATTTCTTGGGCTGGCACTGTGGCATAGTGGGTTAACACCCTCTCCTGAAGTGCCGGCACCCCATATGGGTGCTGGTTCTAGTCCTGGCTGCTCCTCTTCCAATCCAGCTCTCTGCTATGACCTGGGATAACAATAGAAAATTGCCCAAGTCCATGGGCCCCTGAATCCATGTGGGAGACTTGGAAGAAGAAGCTCCTGATACCTGGTTTTGGACCAACCCGATCCTGGTCATTATGGCCAATTGGGGAGTGAACCATGGATGGAAATTCTTTCTCTTTGTCTCCCTCTCTCTCTGTACCTCTGTCATTCAAATCAATAAATAAATATTTTCAAAACAAAACAAAACAAAAAAAATCCACTAACAGCTGGACAAAATATTAAAAGAGATATTACCTGGTAGCACCATGTACAGGTTTGATACTTACCAAATACATTTCCCTAGATTTCAGTTGGAATTTCAATCTGGTTTCTGCCATTCTGAAACTCCTTAGGCCAATGACACCAGGTCAACAACTAGTTGCTCAGGTTATTTCTGATTCAAAGAAATATTCAGGAAGCAGCAAGACAGCTCACAGGGGTGATTTGTACCAGGGGCTGCTTTGCCTACTCTGGACTATGCTCCCTTCATGATTGCTGTAATCTGTCTTTCAAAATAAAATAAAATAAAATAAATCTTTAAGATAAAATGAAAAAGCCAGAATCATGGAGCAAATGAACCTTAAGCACCAGAACAGTGGTGCTTCTAATACAAAAGTATTAGAGGTTAAAGCATGAAATATGGATATGCAGTGTAAGGTAATTATAAAAGAGATGTATATACTTGCTGACCATTCTAATAAGAGAATAAACTCTAAAATAAAGGTACTACAGATAAATGACATTTTAGAGTAATGAAAGTGTCAATCAACCTGGATAAGATTAATTCTAGATATGCATGTATCTAACAAAGAAGCCCAACATTAAATGAAAGAAAATGACAAAAATCAAAGAGAAAAGACTGGTCAAGACTAGTATTAGGAAGGCGGACTGTGGCATAGAGAGTAAAGCCACCAATTCTGGCACTCGTTCTAATCCTGGCAGTTCTAGTGATCCAGCTCCTGGCTAACTCATCTTTTCAAAAGATTTATTTATTTATGTGAAAGACAGAGTTACAGAGAGTCAAACAAAGAGAGAGAGAGAGAGAGAGAGAGGTCATCCATCCACTGGTTCACTCCCCAGATTGCCAAAATAGCTGGAGTTGGATACAGGGGCCCAAGGACTTGGGCCATTTTCCACTGTTTTCCTAGGCCATAGCAGAGAGCTGGATCAGAATTGAAACAGGCAGGACTCAAACCAGGATCCATATGGGATGCTGCCACTGCAGGCAGTGGTTTTGCCTACTGTTCCACAACATTGGCCAGCTTTGTAGCAATTTTGAAAGAAAATCAGCACCGGCGCCGTGGCTCAATAGGCTAATCCTCCACCTTGCGGCGCCGGCACACCGGGTTCTAGTCCCGGTCGGGGCGCCGGATTCTGTCCCGGTTGCCCCTCTTCCAGGCCAGCTCTCTGCTATGGCCAGGGAGTGCAGTGGAGGATGGCCCAGGTGCTTGGGCCCTGCACCCCATGGGAGACCAGGAAAAGCACCTGGCTCCTGGCTCCTGCCAGGATCAGCGCGGTGCGCCGGCTGCAGCGGCGGCCATTGGAGGGTGAACCAACGGCAAAGGAAGACCTTTCTCTCTCTGTCTCTCTCTCACTGTCCACTCTGCCTGTCAAAAAAAAAAAAAAAAAAAAAAAAAAAAAAAAAAGAAAGAAAATCAGCAGAGGAAGGCCTCTCTCTCTCTCTAGTACAGTATTAGATATAATAATTCTTAAAAATTAATATTAGGAGACAGAAATGTGTCACTTTTAATAATGGACAGAACAGGTTTGCAATATATTGGAAAGGATAAAGCAACTTGACCATGTACTTGAACAAAAGAATACACATTCTGTTCAAGTACTCACAGAACATTGTCTGCAGAAGACCTTTTGCTAGATCACAAAAGAACCTAAATAAAATTAAAAGAATAAAAATAAAAAAGGACATCCTATGACCACAGTAGATTCACCTGGAATATCAGTAACAGAAGAACATTTGAGAAGTGCACAGTATGTGGAAAATAGGAGCACACTCCTAGGAGCTACAGAAACAAATCACAAAGGACAATAGCAAACATTGTGAAATGATTGGAAGTGCAATACACATAAAAAAGGTAATGGGATACAGTTGAAGCTAAGATTAGAAGAGGCTCAGTCTCTCCATTCCTATAGCTTTATAAAATGGGAAGTTGTGAGCACTTTAACTTTGCTATTCATCATTATGTAGGGTCTTTAAAGTTTGTAAACAATTTGTCAGTATCTGCCAAACACTTTATTAGTTCCACCAGAGGGCCAGCAGGGGGCAGCAAGCCACCACTAAACAGTGAGCTTTGCACCAAAACTCACCCTGGAGAAGCCAAGCACAGGCTTTCTACTACCAGTGATGTATGCACAGCACCTACAGGAAAACAAGAGCATTTTTCCCTCAAGACTGAGTTAAGATATGATTGCAGCTTCTGAAAGACTTGGGCAGTTTCCACATGTAGGTAAAGATGCTGAACATGACCCTGATGGCTTAGGAAAAAATATTTTTCTTGTCCATGATGTTTCTCATTTTTAGAAAACATTTCACGGGGCAGCACTGTGGCATAGTGTTACCGGTAAAGCCGCCACTTGCAGTGCCAGCATCCAGTATAGGCATCGGTTTGTGTTCTGGCTGCTCAAGTTTCGATCCTGCTTTCTGCTATGGCCTGGGAAGGCAGTAGAACATGGCCCAAGTCCTTAGGTCCCTGCGACCATGTGGGAGACCTGGAATAGGTTCTGGCTTCTGGCTTCAGATTGGTGTGACTCCAGCTGTTGCAGTCATCTGGGAAGCAAACCAGTGGATGGAAGACTTCTCTCTCAAACTCTCTCTGCCTCTTCTCTGTAACTCTCCCTTTCAAATAAAAAAAATCTTTAAAAAAAATTTCATTTGAAAAGAGAGATACTGATTAAGAGACTGAGGGACACACACTCACACACACATAGAGAGAGACAGAGGGAGAGAGATTGTCTTTGCACCTGCTGGGACCGGCCAGGGCAGTCAGAAGCCAGAATCTTATTCTGAATCCACCACACTGGCAACAGAGAGATAACTATTGAGCTTGCTGCTCACCTGCTTGTGTATGAACAGGAAGCTGGATCAAAATCAGTACTGGGACTTGAACCCCGGTACCATAACATGGAATGTGAGTCTTTTCACTACCATGCCAAATGCTTTTTCCCTGAATGTTTATCTCATTTTCTGAAATGCTTCCAGGTGAGTTATTCTGTGTTTCTTCATATAAAGTTTAAGGAAGAGTCATGTATCCATTATTGAGTGTTTTAATGGGATGGAGCTATATCATGCTGTGATATTTCTACAGATTCAAGAGGGCTTGGGGAATTAATCCCAACATAGATTCAGAGAGTGGCAGACAAAAACAGTGTGAAAATATACATAATGTATCTGAACATTGCAATACGGACTTGGTGGTCCTGCATTGGAGGCTGAGGTGAAAAGAAGAAACTGACCTCCTGCATTCATGTTTTCATTAATTCTATATCATTCTCTTCTACACAACTTCAAAGTAGTTGTAAATGTTTTCGAAAGCAGAGGTGTTAAAATTCATGTTATGCTCAGTTTAGATATATTATTTGTACCCAAACCACAATCTATTATCTTCTTACTTTCCTGAATTTATAAAAAGCAAACTTTGAAATAATATATTTAAAATAATGCTGAGTGTATCTCATTTTCATCTGTGTGAATCTCCCTGTTTAATTGACAATTTTTGTCAAGGAAAAATCAGTTTTCCCTCTTCTAAGTAGAGAAAGAGACTTGTGAGGGAAAATATCTCAACAAAGTTAGCTGGGCTGGAATTTGGCACAACAATTAAGCTGTCACTTGGGACACCCACATCAGCTACAAGAGTGCCTAGGACAGAGTCCTGGATCTTCTCCTAATCCCATCATCTTGCTAATGTTCACCCTTGGAGGCTAAGCCACTCAGATCCATGCCAACCATGACGGAGACCTTGAATGAGTTCTTGGATCTTGGCTTTGGCCTCACTTAGCCCCAGCTATTCTAGGCATTTGGGGAGTGAACCATCAGATGGATCATCTCTGCTGTCTTAGTCTCTCTGGCATTCAAATAGAAAGTTAATTTAACAAACTAAGGGAATGGGATTTAGCATAGTGATTGGAGCACTGCTTGAGATGCCTACATTCTATGTCAGCATGCCTAAGTTCAAGTCCCATCGCTGCTCCTATTGCATAACAATTCCCCCAAACTCATTAGCAATGTTGTTATAGAACCCCCTAACCAGGACCTGCCCCATGGCATACCAGATAAAAATCACTGCCTGCAGTGCTGGCATACTATATGGGCACCACTTTGAGTCCCAGATGCTCCACTTTTGATCCAGCTCTCTGCTTTGGCCTGGGAAAGCAGTGGAAAATGGCCTAGGTCCTTGGGCCTCTGCACCCACATGGGAGACCTAGAAGAAGCTCCTGGTTTCAGAACAGTGCAGCTTCAGCCATTGCAGCCAATTAGAGAGTGAGCCAGCAGATGGAAGACCCCTCTCTCTCTCTCTCTCTCTCTTTCTCTCTCTCTCTCTGCCTCTCCTCTCTCCGTGTAACACTGAGTCTCAAGTAAATAAATCTTTAAAACAGAAACAAACAAAAAAAAGAACCCCCTGACCTATATGTGCTTGCACAACACACAGTAAGCCAATCACTGACATTGAGTGGTGGTGGATTGAGGTATTTATGGCAAAGTCCAAAGTAAGATGAGAACTTTTGCTTAATTTCAGGGCTTCCTGAGAAGTTAAAAGTAAAGGTTTTTATAGATTAAAATTGGGGCTGACAGGTGATTGTTGAGCTTTGGCCAAGTTTCCGATTGTTCAGTGGTGCTTGTGATCTTCCTTTTATTGTTGGCAATGACATGTTCTTTAGGGAATTTTTATGATGTCCCGGTGGGCTTCAGTTGGCCTGGGCTTTACATGTAAATGATAGTTATTTACTTCCCAGACTTGGATTTTTCTTACCTGGATCTGAAACTCCCCTAAATAATCCTTTCCAGACAATTTTGGCTAACAGGGTTTTATCTATTGCAGAAACAAATGACTTCTTTTGTCCAGTGATTACTAGCTTGTGAGGCCAGCTGTATCACTCCCTTTTTTAAAAAAAAAGATTTATTTATTTACTTCAGAGGGAGAATTTACAGACAAGCAGGGAGAGAGAGAGAGAGAGAGAGAGAGAGAGAGAGAGAGAGAGAGAGAGAATGGTCTTCCATCTGTTGGTTCACTCCCTAAATGGCCACAATGGACAGAGCTGAGCTGATCTGAAGCCAGGTGCCAGGAAATTCTTTCCACATGGATGCAGAGGCCTAAAGACATGGGCCATCTTCTGTTGCTTTCCAAAGCCATTAGCAGGGAGCTGGATCAAAAGTGGAGCAGCTGGGACTAGAACCATCACCCATATGAGATGCTGGCACTGCAGGTAGAGGCTTAGCCTACCATGCCACAGCATTGGTCCCAAATTTTTTTGATATTGTATAGGCAAGGAAATTTTGGGCTAAGAGACACAGACAAGAGGCCGAGCCCTGATTTTGTATTATAGAAGTTTTGTCTCAATTGCCCCTATTTCTTATTATTCCTCAAACCTCAGGGAAAAGGAACAATGACTGTCTGACTGGGGTATTGTAAGAATGAAGGGAGACAAAGTTTTAGGTATTTCTTTTATTAGTTATTTATTTACTTAACAGTCAAGTTAACAGAGAAATAAAGCGAGACAGAGACTTTCCATTGCTTGTTCACTTCTCAGATGGTTGCATAATCCAGGGATTGATCATGACAAAGCTAGGAGCTTCTTCATGGTGTTCCACATGAGTGGTAGGGGAACAAGTACTTGAGTCACCTTCTGCTGCTTTTGCAAGGCCATTAGCAGGGAGCTGGGTCAGAAGTGGAGCAGCTGTGACTCAAACCAGCATCCAAATGGGATACTGAGTAGAAGTTGGCTGTTTTACGTGGTACACTACAACACCAGCCCTGTAGGCATTGCTTCAGACAAAGTTTCTAGTCTCGGGTTTAGCTGTAGAGATCCTCTGCATTTTGAGAAGGATTGCACAGCCAGTTTCTGTGCAGCTTTTTTTTTAGATTTATTTATTTATTTGAAAGGCAGAGTTACAGAGAGGCAGAGGCAGAGAGAAGTCTTCCATCTGCTGGTTCTCTGCCCAGATGGCTTCAATGGCAGAAGCTGAGCCAATTCAAAGCCAGGAGCCTTGGAGCTTCTTCCAGGTCTCTCACACAGGCATAGGAGCCCATGTACTTGGGCCATCTTCCAGGCTTCTCCCAGGCAATGGCAGAGAGTGGATTAGAAGTGGAGCAGCTAGGACTTGAACCAGTGCCCATATGGGACGCTGGCACTGTGGCATAGCAGGTAAAGCCACTGCTCACAGTGCTAGCATCCCATATGGGCACTGGTTCACATTGCAGCTACTCCACTTCCAATTCAGCTCTCTACTATGGCCTGGGAAAACAGTAGAAGATGCCCAAGTCCTGGGGCCCTGTACCTGCTCAGGATACCCGGAAGAAGTTCCTGGCTCCTGATTTGGATTGGCCCAGCTCCGGCCACTGTGCCCATTTGGGGAGTGAAACAATGGATGGACGATCTCTCTCTCTCTCTCTCTCTCTCTCTCTCTGCTTCTCAAATAAATAAGTAAATAAATCTTTTTAAAAAAAGATTTAGCCTGCTACAGGTTTATTGAATTTCAAGTCCCATTTGCAGTTGCCTTAGCAAGGTCAGACCCATGGGCTTTCTAGGACATGGAACGGGTGTTCCCCCCTCTGCTAAAGGGACATTGCTCAGATCCAGCTGTTCAATATCATAAAATTATTCACATATATGTGCCCCAGAGGGTTCTCGTGGCAAGGTGACTGGATTAAACATTATAGCTTCAGGCCAGTGCCATGGCTCACTGGGCTAATCTTCCTACTGCGACACCAGCACTCAGGGTTCTAGTCCTGGTTGGGGCACTGGTTCTGTCCCAGTTGCTCCTCTTCCAGTCCAGCTCTCTGCTGTGGCCCAGGAGGGCAGTAGAGGATGGCCCAGGTGCTTGTGCCCTGCACCTGCATGGGGAACCAGAAGGAAGCACCTGGCTCCTGGCTTTGGATGGGTGCAGTGTGCCTGCCATGGCACCCGTTTGGGGGATGAACCAACGGAAGGAAGACCTTTCTCTCTGTCTGTCTCTCACTAACTCTGCCTGTCAAAAAAAAATTATAGCTTCAGAGTAACATTTTGGTTATCAAATAGTATGTCTTAATATCTTCCAAATAGCCCAAAATGAGCCAGTAACCTTTGCTCCAGAAGTGGAAGCACACAAAGTGAGTTGTGTGTATTGTGCTGGGTTGGCCAAAAGTGAGTTACTCTGTGTCCTGCAGTACACCAGTGACTGTTATTCTGAGACATATCAGCCAGCCTCACATGGCAATGCCCAGATCAATCTTACAGAATTAGCAATTTTATTTTTCCAAAGTTTGAATTAGTACTCTGCATCCTAATCCCAGCTTTTCAGGAACAACAATGTCAAAGAACTTCCTCAGACGTTCACTGTGGGTGCTGTACAAAATTTCTAGCATTATGTACGAGAATACTAAGTATCACATCAAGTTAGCATCTCCTCTTCAAAATGGAAGCCCTCTCTAGAGGATATAGTTCTGACAGAATGTTCTGTTATAGTTACTATCAAACAATAATTCATTAAAAAAAACTCTCCCTTTATAACCACCCTGCTTCATCTAATCTGATTTAGGATTGACACTAATGACTCATTGCATCTTGATTTTTGTTTCCTCCTTGTGAACAAAATCCATTTCTGAAAATGCAGCTGATCATGCTCCAATTTTTCCAGGTTTTATTTGACCTGGTTTTTGATCCAGACCCATGTAAGAGAGAAACATTTGATGAGAAGGGGTCAGTGTGAGCACATTTTTAGCCAAATTTGACCAACAATCAGGGTTTAGAAGGAGTGGTCTTCAGGCTAACTTTACTTGCTGTCCATTCATAAACTTAGCTATATCTGTTATGTAGCCAGAATTCACTATCTCAAAGTGCCAGGCCAGGAGTATTATGCTGGGCATTATACTTCTGAAAAATTCTGCCAGGCAAGAGGCACAAAGATCAAAAAGAAAAATATATAACAATGCTGGCCCTGTGGAGTAGTGGGTAAAGATGCCTCCTGCAATGCGGGCATCTCATATAGGCACTGGTTCATATTCCGGCTGCTTCACTTCCGATCCAGTTCTTTGCTATGGCCTGGGAAGGCAGTAGAAGATGGCCCAAGTCCTTGGGACCCTGCACCCACATGGGAGACCTGGAAGAATCTCCTGGTTTCTGGCTTTGGATTGGCGCAGCTCCAGCCATTACAGCCAACTGGGGAGTGAACCAGTGGGTGAAAGACCTCGCTCGCTCTCTCTGCCTCTCCTTCTCTCTCTATGTAACTCAGACATACCAATAAATAAATAAATATTTTAAAAAAGAAAAATATGTAACCAAACCAAAGAAGATAACAAATTGAGTTGTCATCCTAAACAATGAACAGAGTTAAAAGGTAATAGCAGAATATTATACTATAATTGACATTATATAAGGAAACTAGAAATGTTGATTAATCATACACTAATAAGCCCCATAAAACATTTTTTAAAAAAGGATTTATTTATTTATTTGAAAAGCAGAGTTACATAGAGGCAAGGGCAGAGAGAAAGTCTTCTATCCAGTAGTTCACTCCCCAAAAAATCGTAACAGCCAGAGGTGGGCCAATCCAAAGCCAGGAGCCTTGGAGCTTCTTCCAGTTCTCCCCTGTGGGTGCAGGGGTCCAAGCACAGGGGCCATCTTCCACTGCTTTCCCAGGCCATAGCAGAGAGCTGGATCAAAAGTGGAGCTGCTGAGACTTGAGCCAGTGCCTGAATGGGATGCTAGCACTGTAGGCAATAGCTTTACCCACTATGCCATTGCACCAGCCCCTCATAAAACTTTTAAAATCAGGAAATCTAAAAACAATGAACAAATTTGCAATTAAAAAGCAAGTGCATTATAATCCATTTTTAATTGCATTAGACATATATAATGAGTGATGATTCAGAATCTCTCCAAGCTAAAAATCCAATCCAAAAAGGAATTATATTTTCATTTTTACATATTTTTGTTTATTTGAAAGGTAGACTTATAAAGAGAGAGAGAGAGAGAGAGAGAGAGAGGTCTTCTAACTGCTAAATCACTCCTATTGGTTACAATGATCAGGGCTGTGCCAGTCTGAAGGCAGGAGCCAGGAGCTTCTTCTGGGTTTCCCACACAGGTGCAGGATTTGGACCATATTCCACTGCTTTCCCCAGTGGATTAGCAGGGAGTTGGACCAGAATTGAACAGACAGGACTTGAACTGGTATCCAAATGGGATGCTGGCATCACAAGTGGCATCTTCACCCACTCTGCTGCAGTGCCAGCCCCTTATATTTTCTTTTTCGACTTTGATATCTAATGTTTTGATGTTTGGGAGGCCTACTAAGAAGTGACAACTTCTATTCACTCACTGAAAGTCTAGGAACACTTGAAGCCATGTGTTCTGTGCTTAATTTGTGATATGCTAATGTTCTCAGTTATAACATGATGTCATGAGTACAAATTCTTACTGAACTCACACAATCACAATGTAATAAGAAACCAAAAATCCTCCTAAAAGTTTTATATTTTAGATGAATTAATTAGAGAAAAGGTGAACACTCCATCTATATACAAAAGTATATCAAAGCTTAATAACAATAGAAAGTACAGAAATATTCCAGAACTTAGGTGAAACATTCAAATACAGAACCAACAATATTTTAAATAAAAACATAAATCCATAAATTTGTTTGATTTATTCATTCTTATAACTAATTCTTCATTGCTCTCCTTCAGAATTTTAGTGCTTTTTTAAAAAAAAGATTTATTTATTTATTTGAAAGTCAGAGTTACACAGAGAGAGGAGAGGCAGAGAGAGAGAGAGAGAGGTCTTCCATGTGATGGTTTACTCCCCAATTGGCCACAACAGCTGGAACTGCCCTGATCTGAAGCCAGGAGCCAGGAGCTTCTTCTGGGTCTCCCACATGGGTGCAGGGTCCCAAGGACTTGGGCCATCTTCTGCTGCATCCACAGGCCACAGCAGAGAGCTGGATTGGAAGTGGAGCAACTGGGACTAGAACCAGTGCCCATATGGGGTGCCGGCACTTCAGGCCATGGCATTAACCCACAATGCCACAGCGCCAGCCCCTTAGTGCTTTTTTTAAAGTTTTTTTCTTTCCCTCGGAGTTCTGGAAATTTTTATCAGAATTTGTCAAAAACCTGTAATTAAGAACATTTGGGTCTGGCATTGTGGCTTAGCAGGTAAAGCTACTGCCTGCCATGCCAGCACCCCATATTGGGTGCTGGTTTGAGTCCCAGCTGCTCTGCTTCAGATCCAGCTCTCTGCTGTGGCCTGGGAAAGCAGTAGAAGATGGTCCAAATCCTTGGGCCCCTGCACTTGTGTAGGAGACCCAAAAGAAGCTCCTGGCTCCTGGTTTCAGATTGGCACAGCTCTGGCCATTCATCTGGGAGTGAACCAGCAGATGGAAGACCTTGCTCACTGCCTCTGCCTCTCTGTAACTTAGTTCATATATAAGGACTTTTGAAAGTCTTAATTTTGGCCCAGCACTGTAGCATAGCAGGTAAAGCCATTGCATGCAGCTTTGGCATCCCTATGGGCTTTGGTTTGAGTCTCAGCTGCTTCACTTGTGGTCCAGCTCCCTACTGATATGCCTGGGAATGCTGTGAAGGATGGTCTAAGTGCTCTCTAACTCTGCCTTCCAAATAAGATAAATAAATCTTTTTTAAGAAAAACCTTCTGGGCCAGCACCATGGCTCAATAGGCTAATGCTCTGCCTGCGGTGCCGGCACACCAGGTTCTTGTCCCAGTCGGGGCACTGGATTCTGTCCAGGTTGCTCCTCTTCCAGTCCAGCTCTCTGCTGGGGCCCAGGAGTGTAGTGGAGGATGGTCCAAGTGCTTGGGCCCTGCACACGCATGGGAGACCAGGAGAAGCACCTGGCTCCTGGCTTCAGATCAGTGTGGTGAGCCAGCCACAGTGGCCATTGGAGGGTGAACTAATGGAAAAGGAAGACCTTTCTCTCTGTCTCTCTCTCTCTCACTGTCCACTCTGCCTGTCAAAAAATTTAAAAAAAAAAAGAAAGAAAAACCTTTTGGAGTGTGTAGACAGTATATAGAGTGTGTATAATCAACCAGACTCTGACAAATCCAACCAAAAAGTAACCATCATCATTAAGAAATTCTTCCAGGTTTGAATTCTGGCTTTGCCACTGCTTTGCAATAGCATCTTGGGTAATCTCCATTCTTCTTCACTTGGAAAATGATGATAATAATAGTATCTTGTGCTTAAGCAAAATGAAATGGGACAACACATTTTAAAACACTACTAGCCATGTCTAGCATATAATGACTCAATGAATACTATTTTACCATTTTTACTACTACTGTGCTATCAGATTGTACCCAGTGGGCCACACTTGAGTTCCCCTACTCTGAACTTATAAGCCCAATCAACATGTCATGCAGCTGCAGAGACTTGATGTCTCCTGTATCACTCCCTAGAGTGCTCTAGACCTCATATAGGACAATGCATGGGTGACTACATGGGAGAGAGTTGCCAGTGAGCATACAGCAGTGAGAAGACCCCCTGCCTTACAGAACAGTGGTTTATGTAGAACAAAGTGGACTGAAAGGGCTTGGGGATGTGAGCTAAAGCTGGGCTGATGAGAAAGCGGGAGAGTTTGGGCTAGATTTCAGGGTCACTTGAGATCACAGTGTGAGCTGGGAGAGGTTCAGGCTGAGGCTGGACTGTGAGGCTTAGCTGCTGCGATATGGATAGATAGCTTGAGAGGAGTGAGAGAGATCTTGGGCAGACAGCAGGAGTCTTCTGATAGTAATGTGTCCAAAAGTCAAGGCAGGACAGGCCTGGTTAAAGTAAGGTGGAGCTGTATTGGCAAGGCAGAAAAACAGGGGCCTGCTTGTTGCTATGTAAGAGGTCAACAGGGATCCAAGGCTTTTGTCCTTGCTCCATCACTGAGTATGATAAAGTCAGAACAAAGCATGCTTTGATGAAGGCAATTTCCAGTAGTAATTCTACAATAAAAATGTATCCAATCACAATCTGCTGCAGTTCAGATAGATTTCACTCTTTAGCTAAAGGCATTCATGTTTGGTGCCTTTCAGCTGGGAATCTGAGGAAATGTCCAACCAGGGTAAATGCCACAAGAGTGACCATGGACTCTAGTAGAGACAACAGTGTGCACCACCGGTGACAAAATCCAGCTCTAATTACAGAACTCCAAATCCCCAATGAGAGGCCACACAGTTAGCATCTTTCAAGTTCACAAGGTGTACTTATATTTTGCAAGAACTCTCAGTCAGGCCTCAAGCTATGTGTATGTTTTAAGTAGATATCATTTGCTATACCTTTTGCAGGAAAGACAAACAGAAAATTAGCCACACTGGGCCCTTCACTAACAATTTCCAACATCACTACTACCATCAATTCTGATTTAAGAAGAGGTCAATTGTGCATCTTGGGGAAGGGGCAACAGGGATGTATTATTTTGCTGTCTCTCTGCTCTGTTTCTAGCCTGCAAATCTCTCCTCTTCTCTAGTTGTCCCAGGTAAGAAGTCAGATTGCTTCACTTGCTCACCTGTCTGCCTTGCAAATCCCATGCCCCAGTCTCCCTCTGTCAGAGTCTCACTCACGTTGTAGGTCAGAGGAGCATAAAGGGAAAGACATGGGGTCAGGAGACCAGTTCATCTTCCAGGGCTGTCCCTGTCACATCAACCCCTAAAAGTGTTGTTGCTATGACAACTCTCCAACCTTGAAGCTAGTGCTTCAAACTTCCTCTGGCTGTAGGTCCACATGTATCCCCTGGCCTCAGCAGGCACTCCAGATGCAGATTTGGTCCATGCGTACTAAAGTGCTGACCAGGCAGAAGCAGGGCTAGCTCAAACTCCTGCCTATCACCCATTCTTTGTGTGTCAACAGCTGGAGCCAGCACCATGAGGCCACAAATATCTTCATGCCTTCTGTGTCCTGCTACCCTGTTGGCAAATGTGCAATGAAGCCAGCCTCTGAGGCTTCTGCTGTATCCTTGGATGAATGGGTTCTAGTAGGGTGGGGCTTTTTCTCCTCATGTGGTTTTGAAAGTGTCAAGATAGTGCTTGCCCACCTCTAGTCTTAGGGGATTTCTCATTTTCTGGGAGCATATACTCAGGAGGTTGGCAGCTGGGCACTTCTGAGTTGTGAAAGGGAGTATTTATTTATTTTGCTTTTTAAAAAAATATTTAATTTATTTTAAAGACAGAGTTACAGAGAGAGGTAGAAACAGAGAGAGGTCTTTCATCCAATGGTTCACTCCCCAGATGGCCTCAATGGCTGGAGTTGTACCAGCTGGAGCTGCACCAGCTGGAGCTGCACTGATCTGAAGCCAGGAACCAAGAGCTTCTTCCAGGTGTCCCCCAAGGGTGCAAGAGCCCAAGGACTTGCGCCATCTTCTACTGCTTTCCCAGGTCATAGTGGAGAGCTGGATCAGAAGAGGAGCAGCTGGGACTCAAACCAGTGCCCATATGGGATGCAGGTGCTTCAACCCAGAGCTTTAACCCACTGTGCCACAGCACCAGCTCCTATTTATTTTGATTTTTAAGGACTCTTAGGTTGAGTGTGACCAAAATCCCCTGCCTCAATTTTCTCATATTGCAGTACACCCATAAGGTGAGTATTGACTCATAAGATGAGTCTTCTATTTAGTTGACACCTCAAGATTCTGTTCATTCAATAAGTCATTATCATCTGTCCTCTGTGGGTATGTGGGAGATCTGGTGGCAGGAGGGTTTAATGCAAAAAAAAAAAAAAAATCCACCTGCGGCACCAGTACTCCAAGTTCTAGTCCTGGTTGGGGCACCAGATTCTGTCCTAGTTGCTCCTCTTCCAGTCCAGCTCTCTGCTGTGACCCGGGAGTGCAGTGGAGGATGGCCCAATTGCTTGGGCCCTGCACCCACATGGGAGACCAGGAGAAGCACCTGGCTCCTGGCTTCAGATCAGCAGAGTGCACCAGCTATACCGGCCATTTAGGGGGGTGAACCAACAGAAGGAATACCTTTCTCTGTGTCTCTATCTCTCTCTCACTAACTCTGCCTGTTAAAAAAAAAAAGAAAAGAAAAGAAAAGAAAAGAAAAGAAAAGAAAAGAAAAGAAAAGAAAAGAAAAGAAAAGAAAAGAAAAGAAGGCTTCCCATGAATGAGGAAACCTCAGGGTAAAATGATTCTGGCCTCAAATGGAGGACCTCCCACAGTCCCTCTGGTCAACCACAGCCAGAGGTGAGTTTCTTGTTATGCCTCTCTACAGACATGAGCACCAGGATAGAAGCTAGGACACCTCAGCCTCGTACAAGTTAATGAGAGTTTGACAGCCTCCCAGTCAGTCAGGATCCAGGCTCTGGCCCCAGCTTCAGTTACCAAGCCTCTGCCTATCATCTGCCTATTTTCTTTTCAGACAACTGTGTCATTTCTGGGCTCTCCTGCCTGAGATTTGACCTTAGCCTAATTGTTCTTACCTGACGTGGATGTGAAATCCACAAATGATGTAGGTGATTCTATTGTGCACCTACACCTTTTATCACACCTTTTATTGTAATGGTCTATGTCCTTGTCACCTGTCCCCCAGGACTGAAGTGTCTTTAGGGTAAGCACTATATTCACAGCATTCATGTTGTATCAATTATACCCAGGAGAGTACCAGGCATAGTGCAGACAAATCATCCCTGTCTCCCTTCCTCCTCTGCTCCTTATGCCCCTAGTATTAGATGCTTTTGGTTCTCTCCTCCTCCTCCACACCTCCCTCTGCACACTGCTGCCACATTTAGACCCCCACACACCATGCTCCTCTACCCCCTCTGACCCCATGTGCTCTCCAGTTCCAGTGGCTCCAAACAGAAAGATATAGTAAGGGAGTGAGGCTTACTTGTACCCATAAAGCCAAGCTCCTGTGCTCCATTATCACTAGATGAATTGTAGATGTTGGCCTTGAATGTGTTGATTCTGCTCAGTTCTGATGGCCCCATGGCAACTCAGAGCATGGTAGTCTCCCAGAAATCAAAATGCCTGCCTGCATATTACATCCAGCTAGGGGCATCAGAGCTCTGCATCACTGTCCTTGGAGCCCTTTCCACTTAGTCACAGTTCACACTGACTGCTTTCTTCTTCTCTTTGTGCCCACTCATGCCTGCCAGAGGAGCCAGTTTATGAGCCAGTTTAAGAGCCATGATGCTGAGCTAGTGGCAGGACACCTCACTTGGACTTTATAATGCATATTTTGACTATTCTGGGAACATTTTTACATATGTCCTGCTCATTGTACTTTGAGTACCTGAGATTGCTGGACACATGAACTGTGACTTAGTGAGGTATTCCAAATTCAGCTATGAATTATGTAATTTTGTGAGATTTTGAATTTCATTTTTATTTAGGGTGTTCATATAGCCACTGATTATGTCTTCTAGTTTCTTTTCTTTAAAAATAGTTTCTCATCAGCATTTTTTAGATTTTATTTACTTATTTGAAAGGCACAATTTCAGAGAGACAGAGGCAGAGAAAGAGATAGAGAGACAGAGAGGGAAAGAGAGAGAAAATCTTTGATGCGCTAGTTCACTCCCCAGATGGCTGCAATGGCTAGAGCTAAGCTGATCTGAAGCTAGGAGTCAGGAGCTTCTTCTGGATCTCCAATGTGGGTGCAGGGGCTCAAGGACTTGGGCCATCTTCTACTGCTTTCCCAAGTCACAGCAGAGAGCTGGACCAGAAGTGAGAAGCTGGGACTTAAACAGGTTCCCATATGGGATGCTGGAACTGCAGGCAGATGCTTTACCCACTACACCACAGCGCTGACCCCATGTCTTTTAATTTCTAAGTAACTGCATCATAGTGAGGACCATTGTATATGGTAGCAGTTAACATGATAGCCTTGATGATTTACATAGGGCTTATACATATCATTTACCCATGAGTTTGTGTTCTAGATTTATGCAAACTTTGTAAGTTGATTGGAGGTAGCCTTTTGTTACTGATGAACATTAATGTGGTGAGAACATCTTGTGCTTTAAAAATAAAATCCAAATTAAGATTTACACATAAGTTTCCATCTGCCTTCATCCACCATATTAAAGCATTGAACTCACATTGATTCTACATGTAGATCTCAATGTAATATTTGCCTTTTCTTCATTCTCACTGCCACAGTACCTCTGCGTGGATCCAACTAAATTACCTTTAATAGACTAATTTACCCCCGTCTTTTATTTTCCTTACCTTTGTGTCCAAAGCCTTTTGTGATTCAGCCCAGTCTCCCTGCCTGTATCTGGTTGTTCAGTGTCTCTTACTTCAATTTCTAGAGAAATCAAGTGGCTGGTAGTTCTTTCCACATACAACACAGAAGATTGCTCAATAAATGCTTATTAAATAAATGAATGGAATGCCTTCCATAGCAAGGGTGAACATTTGACCTGTTGGCCTGCATGGTTCCTGTTTATACACTTCAACCCTAATTGTGACAGTCTTCAAATAGATTTCTATTTCCTTGCCTCCTCTAGTAGGCAATTCTTGGGGGTCAGAACTCTTATTTGCTTGTTTCTATATCCTCATTTATTCATTGCACTAAGAGACTCTGTCCAGATGCTGAGTTAATTTCAAGGCAAACATGTTTCTTGCCCCCATTTAAATTTCAATTTGGCAAGAAAGAGCAGTCTACCCAAAGAATATTGCCTGACAGTAAATACTAGTGTGAAGTCAATGGATAAATATTTAAGCATTCCTAATCCAGCAACAACTCTAATCCCATGAACTAGAATTGACAGAAGCAATCATAAACATAGAACTCCATGTCATCCAGTTATCCATTTGCATTTCTACTTAAACATTTTAAAAATCATATGTATACCTAAGATTGCATAATATATATATGCTATCTTGATATTAAACGTAAGAAAAAATGAAAATGACCATGGAATAATAGCAACTTTGAATTGCCTTCCTTTTTAGAGAAGTTATAATCCTATGTTCTCCACAGTGTAGATTATTGTTGTGGGTACTCTTCCTCTCTCTCACTTTTTTTTTAAAGATTTATTTATTTATTTGAAAGTCAGAGTTACACAGAGAGAAGGAGAGAGAGAGAGAGAGAGGTCTTTCATCTGCTGGTTCACTCCCCAACTGGCTGTAATGGCTGGAGCTGTGCCCATCTGAAGTCAGGAGCCAGGAGTTTCTTCTGGGTCTCCCACATGGGTGCAGGGAACCAAGGTCTTGGGCAATCTTCTACTGCTTTCTCAGACCATAGCAGAGTGCTCGGTCTGAAATGGAGCAGCTGGGACTCAATCCAGCACCCACATGGGATGCCAGCACTGCAGGAGGCAGCTTTACTTGCTTCACCATGGCACCAGCCTCCCTGTCTCTCATTTTTTTCCCCAGATGACAAATCTGGGGTTTTAGAAACTGAGCCCCAAGACAAAAGAATTTCTTAGACCAATATTATATTTTAGTTAGCCTTTAACCTAGACGTTTTAATGATATTGCCATGGGAAAATTCTAAACTCTTTGCACCTCAGTTTCCCCTTAGTGAACTCCTGATTACACTGTCTCCAGAATTAATCCAAGGTATAAATGCTATGAGGTAAGGCATTTAGTCCCTTAATCTTGCTCCTAGAAGATACTTAGCAATGTTAGTTCAGTATCCAGTTCCCTTCTTTGTTTCTATGCTTGAGGAATTAAAAGATGGTGTAAAATGATTTGAGAAGAACTATAAACATCAATAAAACACAAATAAAAATTGTATTATCAAATCTGCATGTTAAACTCTACCCTCTACACCTCTGCTAAAAGGTATATTGCTTTCATAATCATTTATTATTTGAAAGAAGTTTCCAGGAACAATGCAACCAGTAAGATGTTTCTGGAAGAAGACAGAGGTTATGAAGGAGCCAGGATTTGGGATCAGTTACAGAAGAGAGTGCCACACTTTAAGATTTGATTCAGGAAAGAACACCAACTGATCCTTGAGATTTTGGGGTGGGAAGGAAAAGAAGAGGGGATGTGAACAGAGTGAATGCCCCCTGCTGGCCAGTATTTCTCCATCCATTCCACACTGAAGCCCTTGGGGATCGCCCTCCAGTCTCTAGAAATGCATGGCCTGGACTCCATTTCCCAGAGTCACCAGGTGCCCTGACGTATTCTGCGTTCCGAATGCCTGTGCGTGTGGACGTGGGAGTACCTGTGCCAGCATTTGCGCATGTCAGTACCTGCCCTCTGGCGCAGAGTTGAGAACAGAGGAAGTTCATTCAAGAATCAGAGTCAGCTTGAGAGGCCACGCTGCTCCTTCTCCCACATTCACTGCCACTCTTGCTCTGCACGTACAATCCCAGGAAGTCTGCAGAGACACCCTGAGCCGCCACCCGCTGCTTCTGTGCCTCTTCAGCTGCCGCCTGTGGGTCCCACATGCCGGGGACTTTTTCTGCTCCACACTCTCTGCTTTGCTCCCTGAGTGTCCTGAAGAAGGGTGACGGGCTCCCGGGACTTTCCATGGCAAGTATGGAGAACAGGAAGGAACATCTATGCGTGTGTGGGAGAGGGGTGGGTGAGAGGGCGGCTGGTGGCTCTGCCACGTGGCTCACTTGCTTCTCAGTGATCCTGGTGGCTTCCCAGGGCATGGTCAGGGCTGGGACCTTGGCTCTCCTGTCTCCCACTGCCACTGCCCAGCCTCCTAGTGCAGGCCGGCCCACGTGTTACCTTGCTCAAATTTTCCTTAATGTGCTTTATGTGGTGGTTACAAAACAGAGAGCACCGGTCAGGACAACTGCACAAGCGGGGCAGGTGAGAGGGCGGGGAAGGAAGGCCATGAAGCTCCCAGTTCGCTCTATTTAAATAATCCTGGCTACCATGGAATGCCTTCTGGCTGCTGCTTCTGTGGGGCGGGGTTCAGTGGCCTTCAGAGGAGTGCGGGAGGCTACAGGGGTGGGAAGGAGGGCAGAATAGGAGCTGCTCCATGGCCCCCACTCTGCACCTCATCGGGCCATTGGATTCCCCATGGACACATCTGGCAGCGGTGGCCCTGCTGCTGAGCTTTTCGCCAGAGGGAACAGCGTGAAGGGTGAGCAGTAACTTTGCGGGTTGATCCTTCTTCCGTGTTTAGTTAGCAGACTTTTCAATCTGGAGTTTGAGGCCGCAGAATCTTAGCTGATGATTTAATTGTTTGCTTTTCAATTTCTGTCGTCAGCCCTTCTTCCTTCTCCTGTTAGGAAGGATGTCAACTGCTATTGCCTGTCACGGAGAATGAGTGAACTGTGCGAGTCAACAACTGGAGCTATTTTAGTCTGGACTTGCATGAAGTGGAGAACTATAAACACAAATACAGAAAAGTAGCACTTTCTCTGCCCAGTTCTGCAGTCACCCAGTGCTCCACCAGGATGATTATCTTACAGTCCATACTTTTTTTTTTTTAAAGATTTATTTATCTGAAAGTCAGAGATACAGAGGGGCAGAGGCAGAGAGAGAGGGAGAGGTCTTCCATCTGCTGGTTCATTCCCCAAATGCCTGCAATGGCCAGAGCTGGGCTGACCTGAAGCCAGGAGCCAGGAGCCAGGAGCCAGGAGCCAGGAGCCAGGAGCTTCTTCTGGGTCTCCCACTGGGTGCAGGGCCCAAGGACCTAGGCCATCATCTACTGCTTTCCCAGGTCATAGCAGAGAGCTAGATTGGAAGTGGGGTAGCTGGGACTTAGAAAAAATTCCCCCCTCCCTTTCAAAACAATCTACCTGGCATGGCCCATATGGGATGTGGACACTGAAGGGGGCAGCTTTACTCACTCTGCCACAGTGCTGGACCCCACACTGAATTAATGAAGAAGTCCAGTTACTTGTCTTATTTTGGGTTCTGTGTTTAACCCGTGACATGTTTTTACATAGGACGATATTAGTTCTACATTTTCATAAAGACTGTGGTCTGTGGAAGCATCTATACAAGTTGTTAATGGGAGGAGGGGTCAAAAATAAGAGGGGAAAGAAAAAAAGTTCACCTCTCCCCCCACAGAGATGTAGAGTAGATGTGACCTTGAAAACTATTGCTGAGTGAGTTTCAGTGTAATGCAGTTTTCACATGAATAACTGAGTGATTCCAGTGTCCTGATAGAATGTCATTGTCACCAGATTACCAGTTTATGAAACTCATTTAGCATAATGAGGCCATCTAGGAAGTAAACACAGAAAGTGATTTCTGGATAGAGGGTGTTAGGGTGACAGCATTTCTCCTCTCAGCCCCAGTGTGTTGTTTGTGACCTTTTCCCCAGTGCCCTCCCTATCACAGTGCTTGTGAGTGGACCAGCATTTTTGTGTTTCTGGTGGGAAGAGCTGCTTCACACCCATGAAACAACTGTAAGACCACTTTCTGAGCAACCATGTTGTTTGCCTGTTAATATGACTTGGAAAAAGCTGAGAACAGGATGCTTAGACTCATCAGGCTAACTGGCTGTCCTTGGCACATCCTTCCCCTCATGGCTATAGGTTTCTGGCAAGTTTTATAAAATGTGTAAGAGAGAAATATTTTGTATGAGATGCATAAGCTGGTAACGAAGTAACACCTGGACAGTAGGGACTCCATTTTGGAGCACCTGAGACTCCATCTTGAGAAAGCACCCACCCCCCAGCCATGAGACTCTGGTCTGAAACTATGATCTAAAGCACTGTGCATTTGTGTCCCTTCCTCCTTCTTTCCTTCAATGCTGGAGCAGCCTTAATGGAGTTAAACTGGGTAGCATTGGTCATTTTGGCTTTGGGTGCTTGGAAAGCAAGAGGAATTGTTTTTTCTGCAGAAAGGGATTGAGGAGGCACTAGACAAAGTCAGCAGTAGCTTTCTTGGCTCCATCGTATGTCAAATTGAGTCAGAATATTTGTGGTCAGTTTTCTTTTTTTTAATTTTTTAAAACTTTTTTAAATAGAAAGGCAGAATGAGAGAGGGGCTTTTTTATTCTTCTTAATTTTAATCTTTTTTCTATTCCTTTTTTTTTAAGATTTTGTATTTATTTGAGAGGTAGAGTTATAGGCAGAGAGAGAGATAGAGAGAAAGGTTTTCCATCTGCTGGTTCACTCCCCAGTTGGCTGCAATGGCCAGAGCTTTGCTGATCTGAAGCCAGGGGCCAGGAGCTTCTTCTGGGTCTCCCACATGGGTGCATGGGCCTGAGGACTTGGGCTATCTTCTACTACTTTTCCAGGCCACAGCAGAGAGCTGGATTGGAAGAGGAGCAACTGGGACTAGAACTGGCGCCCATATGTGATGCCAGCACAGAAGGTGGAGGATTAACCTACTGTGCCACAGCGCCGACCCCTCTTTTTTCTATTCTAAGAGATCTTCATCTTCTGGTTCACTCCCTAATAGCCACAACAGCCTCTGCTGTGCTAGACTGAGGCCAGGAGCCAGGAGCCAGATCTCCTACTTGGGTGTAGGGGCTCAAGTACTTGATCCCAGACCATTGGCAGGGAGCTGGATGGGAAATGGAGCCACCAGGACTGGTACCTATATGGGATGCCAGTGTTGCAAGGGATGTTTTCAACTAGCTGCACCATTAGTGTGGACCCCTTTCTAAAACTTTTTAAAAGAAATTTATTTATTTGATAGGCAGAGTTAGAGGAAAAGAGAAACATACACACACACAGAGATACCAATCTTCATCCACTGATTCACATCCTCAGTGGCTACAACAGCCAGGGCTGGGCTGGGTCAAAGCAGGAGCCAGGAGAGTCATCCAAGTTTCCCATGAAGGAGCATGGACGCAAGCACTTGGGCTATCCTGATACTTTCTCAGGCACCTTACCAGGGAACTGGATTAGAAGTAGGGTAGCTGGGACATGAACCACAGCCCATGTGGGATGTCAGTGTCACAGGCAGTGGCTTTACATATTATTCCTCAATACTGGCCCCATGTATGCTGGAAACATATTTAAGGGTTATTAGAAGGCCAGTTGATTTCCATCAAATGCCATTCAGGCCTGTCCTACAGAACCATTTTGAAATAAGTAACATTTCTCACATGATTGAATGTCAATCTACAAGACTGCTTCCAAAAGGAGAGAGCTTCAGCGGCAAAGGGGGCAGTGATGTAGAAAGGGAGTAGGAGTGAAGGAGGAGGGAGGAGGTGGAGGTCAGTAGAGGTTGGGAAGTACTCAAAAGCAAAAAGTAATAGGACGCAGGTCATTTGTGCAGATTGCCAAAATTAACCATGTATATTATAGCTTTTTAAAATTCAGAGTTTATTTCTGACATAATTTCTGATATAGTTAACTCACATTTCTGTTTTTTCATATGATAATGTTTATAAGCAGTAGAGAATGGGTGTAATTAAATGCAAAAGCATACTCCTATATAAGAAATTTGTATTAGATGCCAGCACCACAGGCAGTATTATTTCCTATGAAATTATTCCCATGTTTCCTGATTAACATTCTCTGTTGGTTGAAGAGGATGGCAGGTTGGGAGACCAGGGAAAGAGCGAGCACCTGTTTTCTGTTCAGTTGGGCTGAGCTGCAGGGAAACTATCAGGGAAGTTTGTGAGCAGGAAAAGTGAGGTTGGAGGGTAAGAGAAAGCAGTGTAGAAGGTAAGAAGAGAGGAAATAATTGCAGAACATATTCACCAATTAGTTTGGCAAAAGCCAAGTGTGATCAGAGACCTAAAAAGAGGGAAAGAAAAGTTGAAGACAGAGAGCAGAAGAAATGGGAAATTGGAAGAATAGGACGGAATTTTGACTCTGATCATACACACTTTTGGAAGGTGTGGGGAAACAGGCCCTTGCACTCATATTGGCAGGAGAATAACACAGTACTCTCTTTGGAGGATAATTTAGCAGATCAAAGTTCTTTAAATGTTAATGTCCTTTGCTAGGATTCAACTGCAAATTTATCTTACATATATTTGGTCAAATATGTAAAGAGCAAGTCAGGTCTTTGTAGTATTGTTCAAGATGGGAATAAAACAGAAGCAACCTAAATGTATATTGACAGAGAATTGGTAAAATGCATTATGGTATATCTGTATAGTCAAATACTAAATATGTAATAGGTCTGAAAAATGATGTAGGGACAGAGTACTTATGTAAAACAAGGTACAGAAAAAATGCCCCTTTGTAAAAAAAGGACACATGCATATGTATCTCTTTATAAAGTGGTATTTACTCATTGTCATTTCATTCAGAAGGCAGAGAGACAGGCAAGGAGAGCTCTTCCATCTCTCCCTGTGAATCTGCTGATTTGCTCCCCAAGTGGCTGCAATGGCTGGGGCTGAGCCAGGCCAAATCCAAGAGCCAGGAGCCAGGGGCCAGAGGCCAGGATCCAAGAGCTTCAACCAGGTCATCTTTCACTGCTTTCCCAGGCACATAAACAGGGATTTGGATCAGAAGTGGAACAGCTGGGACAGAAACTAGTGCCCATAAGTGATGCCAGCATTAAAGGTGGTGGTTTAACCCATTTATGCCACAATGCCAGCCCTCTGCACATATATCTTTATGAAGGCACATCAAAAAGTTCATGAGAAATGGAATTAAAAATGACATTATTTTGGTGCAAAACTTGTAATTCATTCACCTCTTTTCATAATACACACTACACAAATGGTTTTGAAACTTTCTTGTATGCATGGACTTTGGAATTAGTTACAAGGGCCGGTACTGTGGTGCAGCAGGTAAAGCTGTCACCTGCTGTGCCCATTGGGCACTTGTTTAAGTCCCAGCTGCTCCACTTCTGATCCAGCTCTCTGCTACGGCCTGGCAAAGCAGTGGAAGATGACCCAAGTCCGTGGGCCCCTGTGCCCATATGGGAGACCTGAAGAAGCTCCTGGCTTTGGATCTGCTCAGCTCCAGCCATTGTGGCCATCTGGGGAGTGAACCAACAGATGGAAGACCTCACTTTCACTCTCACTCTCTCTGTCTCTGCCTCTCTGTATCTCTGATTTTCAAATAAATAAAAATAAAAATTTAAAAAGAAATTAATTACAGCAAATTAGACTTAATCATTTGATTACATTTTCATGATACTTTAAAGTACTCTTGTATATATGCATATAGAAATCTCAGAAGATAATATAAGAAATAGTTAGGAGTAGTTTGTTCTGGAAAATATGACTAGTATAGAATGAAGGGAGTCATGCTTTCATTTTATACTCTTCTGCAGTCTTTAATAGCTAATATGTGTATTGTTACTGAAGATGTACTTTTAAAGGTAGATAGAGAGAGAGGGAGAACTTGAGGGAGAGAGAGAGAGAGAGAGAGAGCTTCCATCTACTGTTTTCTTCCAGAAATGGCTTCAATATCTAGGGTGGGCTAGGATAAAGCCAGAGACCAGGAACCCCATCTGGGTCTCCCACATAGGTGATAGGGATCAATGTGGTGGAATGAGAAGGTGAGAAAGTCATGCCAAGATGGCCACTGGCAACAGAAACTGCCTGGCAACAGGCCGTGATTAGATGGCTTCAGAAACCACATGACAACAGAGCCTGACTGACAACAGGCTGTGATTGGATGGTTTCAGAAACTGCCTGGCAACAGGCTGTGATTGGTTAGGGCATAGACCGCCCCTTGACTGGATTGGCTGCCTTGCTATATAAGCAGCTGTAGCAACTGCTTGCCTCAGGCCTGCTTTCACCCGACTCCCGGGGTCTGTGTGGTGACTCTACACCTCTTTCCCCCACCACGCTCTTCCTCTCAGAAACAAATCCACAGCAACAGGGATCTAGGCACTTGGGTCACTGTCTATCCTTCCAGGTGCATTACCAGGAAACTGGATTATCAGGGAGCTGGAACAGAAGAGCAGGCAGGACTCATATCAGGCTTTCTGTTATGGGATACTGGTATTCTAAGCAACAGCTCAACCTGCAGAATCACAATGCCACCCCCAAGTATTATTTTTATAATTAAAATGTCTAGATTTTGATTTTAAAATGATAATTTGTGGTTACTAAGACAGAAAAAGTATATTATGCAATAACAGAAATTGAAAATGAAATAGAGTTTAGTTAATGATATGTCAATATCAGGGCCAGTGTTGTGGCACTATGGGTTAAGCCACCTCTACATGCAAGCAATCCCACCTGCGTGTTGGTTGCAGTCTCAGCTGCTCCACTTCCAATCCAGCTCTCTGCTCATGATGTGGAAAAACTAAGGTAGATAGATAGTTCATGAGCTGAAAGCCATACCTCCTCCACCCCCATGTAATCCTATCACCCACATGTCAAGCAGACTATGTAAACACTGCCCTTTTGGAAGCTCATAAGAAGCTTGGTGAAGGGGAATGCATGCTTTCTCTCTCTCCCCTCGTGGACACAGAAGAGCCTGGTATGGAAGTCTGTCTTTCCCCTTCCTGCCACACTCTGCTTTAATAAAGACTATTTGTTCCTATGAATTCTTCTCACTATAAATAAGCCTCATCATGCTGCATGTTGTATTTGTGCCTGAACTTAGAATTCTTCTTTAAGTAAAAGGCAAGAGCATGAAATTGAAGTTTGAGCCTAAGCTAGCCCACAACACTAATGCACCTGGGAAAGTAGCCCAAGTGCTTGTGTCTCTGCCATCCGTGTGGGAACTCAGATGGAGTTCCGGACTCTTGGCTTTGGCTTATGATGGGACAAGGACATAAGCTTCAGTCATTTTAGGTTCTTGTTACCCCTGCCTTCTTTCAAGAGACCAGTCCAGTCTCACATCCTACATTGTTCCCACCTCACCCCCTACATTCTTCTCCAGGTTTGGAAGCCCTTGAAAAACTTGCAAAACCTGTATGGAGAAGCTCATCTCCACCTGCTATTCTCCACCTCTACCCTAACCCACCTAAGATATAATAAGGCCCAGGCTACTGGGGTCTGGGACTTCAGCCACATGTTTGGTCTTTGTGCACACTGGCAGCTGGTCAACTTCTGCAAGTTCATTTTCTATGAATAAATTCAGTCTGACTGTGAGTTCATATCATCTCCTTACATGTGGTGTGCCATGTGAGGGGGGAGTGAGGGAATGGCAACTAGCCTCAATCAGCCACTCCCGTATCTTTTTGGTAAGAGCTGTGCATTTCAACTTTTCTCCAGACTTTCTTCTCCTTTCTGAACTCTTTTCCCTTTTTACTGTCTCTGCCCCCCCACCTTCTCTTTCCCACCATGTCCTTTTCCCTTCTGACTCAGATGGCCCTGAGAGATGCTCTCCAGATCACTTTCTCATCTGCTTGCACTTTCTCATTTCTCAATGCATTCACAGAGCCTTTGCCAGATCTCATCACTGCAGGCCACAGCGAACCTAATTCTCAACCCACTGGATTGGTAAGAGAGGTCTCTGCCACCTCAAGCACATTGGGGCGATGCTCATGAGGCTTCTTCCTCCCTTTAGGGCCTGGGGTATTTGGTTGGGCCATTTCACACCCCCTCTTAGGGCCTGGCATGTTTAGTCAGTTTCCTTCTCTTGGGGGAAATGCTTGTCTGTAACAGCTCAAAACTGGGACACTGGTCTGAGCTTGGGGATTCTCATGGTCTCCTCTTAGAGAACTCAGAACTTAGGTTCTCAGTTGGGGTGACTCTTTCCTGAGGGACACCCTGTGAAAGGACCTTCTTCCCTCAGGCTGTATTTTGCTTAATTCATGGGTTCTAAATCTCAATTCCCCTCTAGCCTGCCTCTTTTTTTTTTTTTTAGATTTTATTTATTTTATTTCAGAGTTTTAATTACAGACAGTGAGAGGGAGAGACAGAAAGGTCCTCCTTCCATTGGTACACTCCCCAAATGGCCACAATGTCTGGAGCTGCACCAATCTGAAGCCAGAAGCCAGGAACCTCTTTCCGGTCTCCCACATGGATTCAGGGACCCAAGGACTTGGGCCATCTTCTGCTCCTTTCTCAGGCAATAGCAGAGAGCTGGACTGGAAGTGGAGCAGCCAGGACATGAACCAGCACCCACATGGGATACTGGCACTGCAGGTGGAGGCTTTATTCCCTATGCCACA
Source organism: Oryctolagus cuniculus (assembly GCF_964237555.1). NCBI lineage: Eukaryota > Metazoa > Chordata > Mammalia > Lagomorpha > Leporidae > Oryctolagus > Oryctolagus cuniculus. Next base: position 94,998,631 of record NC_091433.1, read on the forward strand.
GCAGTGGCCCATAAAGACTTCTTTAACTAGCTACTTCCTATCCTTCTATGAGTCCTAAAATGCTAAAACCTAACACAGTGCAGCCACATCTCGCACTGCTACTCTATATCACATCTAGATTCTCTCTCACATGAAGACAAAAATCTCTGTTCCAGCCTTCTCCAGTAATATATTTGGCAGTGCTAGCAAAGAAATCTCAAGAACTGTGGCAAGTCCTGAGCAACTTCACTTGAAAGAATGCCCCATGCCTAGCCTTCTTCTATCTTTTCACCTGCTTTGTCTAGTGGCAGCCAAAATCTCTTCGCTAATATTTCATGGAGACAAAGTCTTGCCTGTTATTTTAACCTGGCCACCTTGGAATTTCTCATGACCTCCACCAAGAGGGCCACCAAGTCCTTTGTAAAGTCCTGGTAGGAATTTCAGGAATTCCACACCCATGAAGCCCTCTACCCAGCAATATTCCACACAAGGAGTGGAAAGGAAATAAAGGGCCCCTCCCATGGAAACATTACCCTGGGAGTTAGCTCTCCTAACCTATGTGGAATAATGCTCAAACCAACTGGCTAACTGGGTTCATTACTATTTCCAGGCATAGCTCTCTCTCCACACTAGCACTTCATTCTGTCACCTATTAGATTGTCCTCATTGAGAATCTCTTCAACAAGAAGGTGCCCATCTGCTCTGATGAATGCCCTCCTTCATTAAATCTAATGTGATGTTGAACAATCACTAGTGAGTAACTCATCTGTGGCACCCTGGCCACTGGGCACAGTCAACCTTGGAGTCATGGAGTTGCCTGAAGATGTAGTTGTTTCAGACAGTTTCAAGTAGCTGATGGTTGACCAGACATTATTAGCCCAAGGTGTTTTCTGGATAAAAAACTAGGCTCAAATTCAGTTTAAAATCTAAAAAGATATCTTTGGTAAATAATGGTCTCATGCATGAAATTTTGGTTCAGCTGTAAAATTCAACTGGATATTGGGTTTGAAGGAATTTCTGTCTTGAATATAGGAAGATTATTTAAAGAATAATTTTATTTATTTGAAAGAGTTACAGAGAGAGGTACAGCCAGAGAGAGAGATTGCCCATTCCACTGGTTTACTCCCCAAATGACCGCAGTGGCCAGAGCTGATCTGATCTGATCCAAAGCCAGGAACCAGGAGCTGTTTACAAGTCTCCATGGGTGCAGGGGCCCAAGGACATGGGCCATCTTCTACTGCTTTCCCAGGCCATGGCAGAGAGCTAGATCAGAAGTGGAGCAGGCAGGACTTGAACCATTGCCCATATGGGATGCTGGTGCCACAGGCTGGGACTTTAACCCACTGCACCACAGTGTTGGCCCTATTTTGTAATCTCTGATTTACAGTCTATAAAGTAATTTAAATTTGTTAACAAATATATTTTTACAAATGATCATATATGGAAAATTATTCAAGACTGCTTGAGATTAAGGTTGAGATTTGCTATATTCTTTTATTTAGAAAATCTTTAATTTGGAGATTTTTAAAAGATCAATTCAAAATGTAACTCAAGGAAATCAGCAGAACTATTTGGTGATAGTCTTAATTGCTAATTCTGAAATAGATTAAAAGCATCTCCTTTTAATAGTTTTTTGTTTAATTGATGACTCTGTCAGTTTTCTACCAACTCCAGTAAGCTCTCTTTTCTTCTCTATTTCTCTGTTAAAATTGCTTCAAATTATGAGATGATTCTGTGTGCTAACTCATTTAAGGTTTTACTTTTCCATTTTAGAGAAAGACCAAAGAGATCAATTGTTTAAAAACACCTGAGTCTTTATTAATGAGTTGTGGTTTGATTATATGCTCATTTTAAAGCATTTGAGGGATCACTTTTGAACAATGATCAAGTCTGGCCTATATTACATTAAGATGTTAAGGGATCCTATTTCTACCAGACATTTTAAGCCTTCTTGGCTTCTTTGCAGGCATTCAAAAAATAAAGTTCCAAATTCTTTTGACTTTGATATTTCCAGTTGGGTCCCTGGAAATGTCAAAGGATATTTCTTTCATCTTGTAGAGACATCAACTAATTAGGCTAATTGGGTTATATTAAAGGTAGTGTCAAGATGTGAAATGGTACTAAATGTTATGATGATATAAAATGCTATCAATACAAATGTCCAAATGCTACAAAAGTCCTATCATCTTGTTGTGTTGCTATCAGTCATGATAGTCATCTTAATGAAAAGTGTCGCTCCCCCTCTTCATGGAGGAACGACACTGAACCCTGCGCTGTTCTTTTGTCTGCTCGGCCCTCCCCAGGTTTGCTGCTGGTTCTTCCCGGTTGGCTACTATCCCTTCCACCTCCGTGGAAGGGCAGTTCCCCCTGGCCACATTCCCCACTTCCGCAGGGGAGCGGCACACCGCCGGCCGGCTTTCTCGGGGGCTGCACGGGTTCCCTTAGATGTTCCCCATAGATGTTCCTGGTGCATGCCGTCTCTCTCCTCCTTTATAGTCCTCCTCCGCCAATCCCAACTCGGCTGCCCACACGCCGAGTACGCTGCTCTCCTCCAATCAGGAGCAAGTCCTACAGTTTATTAGTTGAACTGGAGGCAGCTGTGCGGAAGCTGTTTACTTCTCTCCCAGCGCCATATTGTGGGAGAGCAGATGCATAGAATAAGTCCTAATTCGAGTAACTTAGTCTAGTCCGAGCTGCTCCCCACAGATCCCCCTTTCTTTTTATTTTTTAGCGTTGATACGCGCCTGTCTTCGGTGTCCCGCGGCACACACTCTGCTCTACTTGCTAGAGTTGCCACAGGCTCTTACAAGTCCTATCAGGCAAACCGAATCCGGGTCCTCTCTTCACCATGTTGTGAGGAGGTTTTTAGGCGCTGATGCGTGCCTGTGTTCGGTGCCCTGCAGCGCATGCTCTGCTCTGCTAGAACTGCCTGCAGGTGTTTACAAAACCTATCAGGCAAACCGAATCCAAGCCTTCTCATTGCCGTATTGTGGGGGAGACTTATTAGTGTTGGTTTGTGCCTATCTTCGGTGACCTGCAGCTCATACTCTGGTCGAGCTGCTTGCTGGCGCTTACCGCCTTAATTAGGCAGACCGAATCCAAGCCTCCTAATGGTTGTATTGTGGGGAAGCCTTACTGATGTTAATTCGTGCCTGTCTTCGGTGACCTGCGGCGCATAAGCTGCTAGCCGCCCAGGTGCTCATCGCCTCAATCAGGCAGACCGAATCCAAGCTCTCACATTGGCATGTTGAGGGGAGGCCTTTCTATTTCTCTATTTCTCTATCTCCGGGCATTCCTATTTCTCCCATTTTACTTCTATCTTCCAGCATTCCTATTTCTCACTTTACTTCTAAACTTCTGTTTCTCTTATCCCTGCGGCTTTCCGGCTTTGCGCGGCTTGGCTTCGCGCGCTCCGCGGTCTCACACTTAACCCTTTCGCGTCTGAACCACGGCCTCGCCAGCCCCGTTCCCTATCTACTTGTGCCCCGCACGCTCTCTCTGCACGCGGCGGCTTCCGCGAGTAACACAGCGTAGCTTACGTGTCCGCCACTAGCATTCAATCTAAGTTCCCCGGGCTAGCCTGGCGAATTCAACCCAGCGTACGTCTCCGCCCCACGGTTTGGCTTCCCGTCCTTTGCTCCCCGGGCTAATCAGACGGATCCCAACCAGGCTCACGTTTCAGCTTCCGGTTTCAACTTTTCGCCCCCTATTCCCGGGCTAACTTGAGAATCCCAAAGTGGCTTTCGTTTCAGCCTCGGCCTGCCCCCCGCGGCTTCAATTTCCCTAACACTTTTCTCTACCCGGTATGTTTCCCTAAGTTTTCTTCCAACAATATTCCTCCCTCATTTCTCCTGGCCTCTCCCCACAGTCCACATCCGAGTCTGTTTGTTCTAGCTTTCACTTTCGCTTTTGACCTTAGAGATTTCTCCCAGCTTCCCCCCGTAGTCCGTATCCGAGTCTATGCCTAGGCTTTCAATAGCTTCTTCCGGCACCCTTTTCGTCCGGCTTTTCCCTAGGCTGTTTGCTAGTCTCTCTCTCCGATATTTTCCCAATTCTTCCCGCTTCTTCCCGTTTCTTCCCTCCTAAGTTTGCTATCCGTCCTAGGTTTCCTATCCGAGTCACGGCACCATTATGTCGCTCCCCCTCTTCGTGGAGGAACGACACTAAGCCCTGCCTAGGCTTCATATCCGAGTCACGGCACCATTATGTCGCTCCCCCTCTTCATGGAGGAACGACACTGAACCCTGCGCTGTTCTTTTGTCTGCTCGGCCCTCCCCAGGTTTGCTGCTGGTTCTTCCCGGGTTGGCTACTATCCCTTCCACCTCCGTGGAAGGGCAGTTCCCCCTGGCCACATTCCCCACTTCCGCAGGGGAGCGGCACACCGCCGGCCGGCTTTCTCGGGGGCTGCACGGGTTCCCTTAGATGTTCCCCATAGATGTTCCTGGTGCATGCCGTCTCTCTCCTCCTTTATAGTCCTCCTCCGCCAATCCCAACTCGGCTGCCCACACGCCGAGTACGCTGCTCTCCTCCAATCAGGAGCAAGTCCTACAGTTTATTAGTTGAACTGGAGGCAGCTGTGCGGAAGCTGTTTACTTCTCTCCCAGCGCCATATTGTGGGAGAGCAGATGCATAGAATAAGTCCTAATTCGAGTAACTTAGTCTAGTCCGGATTGCTCCCCACAGAAAAGGTCCTAGAGGCCTAAAAGAGATAAATGTTTTATAAAATCTTGCAGATGCTTTCAAAAATACTGTCTGGAGTAGGCAATCACCTCTTATTTTTAGTTAATGAGTTTTTAAATTTAACCATTTACAATTTTACCTATTTAAAGTCTTTCATCATTCACATTTTGTACTAAAAATCAGATTTACTGCTCATGGAAATTGAAACATTGTTGGCTCTATGTTTAAAATGTGTCCTCTTCAAGGTTCTGAAAGACTTTTTGCACAGTAAACATTTGAAACCTTCCTTTTCAAACCAAACTAAGGGAGAGAGGGTTTTAATAATTACTTCAAAATGCATGACAGTTTAGATAACATGGTCTTAATGTTTGATCTTACCTAGAGGGACATACCTTTCCTTATGGGCATAATCTTATCTTTCTTTTTTTATTTTTATTTATTCTAAAGGTTTATTTTTATTTTATTTATCTGAAAGAATTACAAAGAGAGAGAAGTCTCCCATCTGCTGGTTCACTCTGCAAATGGCCACATGAGCAGAACTATTCCAAAGTCAGGAGCCAGGAGCTTCTTCCTAGTTCTCCCACATGGATCAAGGGGCCCCAGGAGTTGTGCCATCCTCTGCTGCTTTCCCAGGTGCATTAGCAGGGAGCTGGATCAAAAGTGAAGCATCTGAGACTTGAACTGGCATCCATATGGTGAGCCAGCACTGCATGCTGGGGCTTTAACCTGCTGTGCCACAGTACCAGCCCTGGAAAACACTGTTATAACATGCCTGTGACCACAGATTTCTAGCTCTGGCCACCAAGGATTAGGGATGGGATTGAGCACCCCCTTGGCTGACCTTCCCAAAGGCTGCCTCCGTAGTCCACTTTAATAGAGACTAGGAGGAAGAGGAGTTATTTAGGCAGCAGAACCAATGTAAGGATAGATGGCAGGCCAATTAATGGCTGCCTTACATAGGAGTCTTCCACCAAGGAGACCCAACAAAGCCGGTCTACCTCAAATGGCACTGATTGGCAATATGAGCAATCTGTGCATTGGGCAAGCAGCAGTCATGCTAGAAGATGGCTCCTGAAGGGGCCTGGCAACTCTACCAAGAGCGACACTAGTGGAAATGGAACTTCCCTGGAGGTTGGAGGACTCCTGGGTCAGAGCTGCAGACCCTGTTGGCCCTCCCTAAACTGAAAAAGCCCTTCACTCTTGCCAACTTCCAAAGTAACCAGCATGGTTGAAGGGATGACCTAGGATCAGTAACATTGCAGGCAGAGCTCTAAATGTCTTTTAGAGATGTAACCTATTAAAACTAATCTATTCAGGCCAGCTCTGCTCCCAGGCCAGGTGGGTAATGGAAGTCAACAGGGTGTCTTCCCTAAGGAGGTTCCCACCTCATTTATGATGTCACTTCCAGTACCCCATGTGAAGAGATAGATATGTCTGGGCCTCACTTATACCTGGCCAGGCCTTAACATCAACCTGGTAATTATCAAGTCCTTCTTGTCAGTTTCCTTTTATCTCTCAATGGGAAAACTCCCTCTTGGTTTGTATAGCACCTTTCTTAGACACTCTAATACTGTTTTGTTCTCTGTGCATCTAATTTGCTTGTTAGATTCATTTACTCCAGACTTAAGCAGAGAAATTCTAGATGGTCATGCACATGAAACCTTGAATGGAGATAGTTTCCATGAGCTGGCACTGCAACCCCCTTGAGAGGCCAGCTTCTGCTGGAACGCTGTCTCGATCACAGGTCCCTACTTCACCCCTACTCAGCTGGAAGAAAGCAGAACAGTCTTTGCCTTAACCCCTGACAGCAGCCAGGGTTCCATAAAGAGAGGGAGGAAATGAGGGGCCCCAGGACTAGAATCAGGCCAGACTAACTACCCAACAGTTCCTTGACAGCACATACACACTAAACAAAACAGGAACACTCAGGTGTACATCTGTCTTCATATTAACTGGGCAGGACTCTTTTGCTCTCCTATATCCCTCTTTGTTCTCATTTTGGCCATCTTTCCCACCATGGGCAATGTTTCTAATTTCTCCTTTTATCCTCATAATCATAATGCTTCCATTATTACTATGTATAATTAACATATTTCAAAAGTCTTTAGAGGAGCACATGACTACTATATCCCCAGCAATTATGCAGGAAAAATGCAAGACTGCTCTTCTTCAATCAATCCAATCCAGAGTATATGTCAATGGTTCATATCAGCAAGAAATAGCCAGAAAGAAACTGGCACCCCATGTCCTTATCTATACTCAGAGCTGGGAATGATGGAACAAGGACATAAGCCTCAGTCATTTCAGGTTCTTGTTACCCCTTCTGTTTCCTTCCTTCCTTCCTTCCTTCCTTCCTTCCTTCCTTCCTTCCTTCCTTCCTTCCTCCTTCCCTCCCTCCCTCCCTCCCTCCCTTCCTTCCATTCATTCATTCATTCATTTGATTCTTCTGTTTCCTTCCTTCCTTCCTTCCTTCCTTCCTTTGTTCCTTTCAAGATTTATTTTTAATTTGAAAGAGTTACACAGAGAGAGAAGGAGAGGCAGAGAGAGAGAGAGAAAGAGGTCTTCCATTTGCTGCTTCACTCCTCAAATGTCTGCAATGGCCAGAGCTGAGCTGATCTGAAGCCAGGAGCCAGGAGTTTCCTTTGGGTTTCCCCATGGGTACAGGGGCCCAAGGACCTGGGCCATCTTCTACTGCTTTCTCAGGCCATAGCAGAGAACTGGATCAGAAGTGGAGCAGCTGAGTCTCAAACCAGTGCCCATATGGGGTGCTGGCACTGCAGGTGGTGGCTTGACTCGCTATGCCACAGTGCCAGCCCCTATATTTTATAAGAAGGTATTTCAAAAGGTTCATGGGCAATACACATTATCATCTAATTTTATAACCATGAAATTTTGAGTGCTTTTATATAAAGCATTGTTAAAGAACTAAAAATCATTAGGATTATAGAATGTATGTATATTAATTCCACAGAAGAGAAAAATCTACCCAACCTGGACCTCCATATCTGTTCAAGCTGATGTACTAAGACTTTTAAATTGGTATAATGATTGAAAATATTAGAGATTCCCAAAACAAATGTACCTATTTTTAATCTATTTGATTGTAAGTAAAATATGCAACTTATTTTTTTATTATTTTTAAAATAAAATTGAGGTCCAGCACTGTGAAAATAGTGGGTAAAGCCAGTGACTATGGTGCTGGTATCCCATATGATCACCGGTTCATATCCCAGATGGTACAAGTATTTGGGTTCCTGCACCACCTATGTGGGCAGCCCAGAAGGAGCTCCTGGCTTCTGGATTTGGTTCAGCCCAGCCCTGGCCATTGTGGCCATTTCGGATGTGAACCAACAAATGGAACCAACATCTCTCTCTTTCTCTCTCTCTTTCTCTCCCTCTCTTTCTCTATATTTTTCTATATCTCTATCTCTATTGCTATCTCTATAATTCTTTCAAATAAATTTTCAAAATCTATAAAAATGGGTATAAATATTTTCAACTATTTCCTACAATACAGAAGAATAAAGGACCTTTGAAGAAACATTAAAGAATTCATTTTAACATTGGATAAAATCACCTATTTTTTCTCTTTTTAAAGATACATTGTACTCATTTGAAAGGCAGATTTGCAAGGATGGAGAAACAGTCGAAGAGACTTTCCATCTGCTGCTTCACTCCCCAGATGGCTGCAATGGCCAGAGCTGGGTAAAACCAAAGCCAGGAGAAAGAAGCTTCATCCTGGTCTTCCATGTAGATGGTAGGGACCCAATCATGTGGCTCATTTCAGCTGCTTTCCCAGGCCATTGGCTGGGAGCTGGATAGGAAGTGGAGCATCAGGACCTGAACAGGTGCTGATAAAGGATGCCAGCCAGCATTGCAGATAGGACATAACCTCCTCAGCCACATTGATGAGCTCCTAAAATCACCTATATCTAAAGAGTTGATTTTTATTTATATTGTTTTTATAAAAGACTTATTTGTTTATTTGAAAGTCAAAGTTACAGAGAAGAGGGAAAGACAGAGAGATCTTCCATCATATGGTTCATTCCCCAAATGGCTACAAAGACAGGGATTGGGTTAGGTCAAAGCCAGGAGCTTCTTCCAGGCCTGCCACATGGATGAAGGAGCCCAAGCACTTGGCCAATTCTCTGACGTTTCCCCAGGCCATCATCAAGGAGCTGTAGCAGAAGTGTAGCAGCCAGAACTTGAACTGGCACCCATATAGGATTTTATTCTTACAAATGGTGGCTTAAATGCTAGCCCCTCCTTATATTCTTTATGTAATTACTTTTAAAAGTCTCTTTCTAAATAAACAAAAGATATCTCTATTATTTACCAAGGTTATTGTGCAATTTATTAACTGTCTCTATTTATAAGTCAAGCTAACACCAGGATTTGTTAGAAGACCTAAATGGGGGGCAGTGCTATGACGCAACAGGCTAAAGCCCTAGCCTGCAGCACTGGCATCCCTTATGGGCACCAGTTCAAGTCTTGGCTGCTCCTCTTCTGATCCAGCTCTCTGCTATGGCCTGGGAAAGCAGTGGAAGATGGCCCAGGTCCTTGGGCCCCTAACCTACATGGGACACCTGGAAGAAGCTCCTGGCTCCTGGCTTGGATCAGTTCAGCTCTGGCCATTGCAGTCATTGGGGAGAGAACCAGTGGAATGGAAGACATCTCTCTCTCTCTCTTGCTCTGGCTCTGGCTCTACCTCTCTCTGTAACTCTGTCATCAAGTAAGTAAAGCGTATCTTTAAAAAAAGAAACTTAAATGAGTCCTACCCCTTGGGCATAAACTCAGCTAAGTCTACAGTGTCTGTCATCTGTCCATAGTAAAACTCAAGTCTGGTACATATCTCTCTTCACGTAGACATTACTGTGTCCTTTAAGAATCAAGAACAGAGGCCAGCATTTGGTGCAGATTAAGCAGCTGCTCACAATGCTGGCATCCCAGATGAACTCAGGTTCAAGTGCCAGTTCTGATCCAGTTCACTACTAATGTGCCTAGGAAAGCAGCAGAACATTGCTGAAGTACTTGGGCACTTCCCACCTATATGGAAGAACTGTTGGAGTTCCATGCTCCTGGTTTTTGCCTGGCCTAATCCCAGCAATGGTAGTCATTTGGGGAGTGAACCAGCAGGTGGAAGATCTCTCTCTCTCTCTCTCTCCCTCTCTCTCTCTCTCCTTCCCTATCTCACCCTCTCCCTCCTCTGTAAGTCTGACTTTCAGATAAGTAAATGAATAAATCCTTTTAAAAAAAGAAACGAAGAAAGCAGAATAGATTCAAGAAAATATTTTAATAGAGTCCAGAACAGACTATAAATGTGCTACTACTCTACATTTGTCACTGTGATGTGCTGAATAAAAAATAATTAATGTATATTATCATGTACTTATTTGGATGATTGATTACTGGTAATTAGTATTTAGTTTTAAAGAAAAAATTTCAAGTGACAATATCCATCAATAGGAAAAAGTTGAAACAAAGCACTCTCTCTCTCTCTTTTTTTTTTTTTTTTTTTTTTACAGGTAGAGTGGACAGTGAGAGAGAGAGACAGAGAGAGAAAGGTCTTCCTTTTCTATTGGTTCAACCCCCAATGGCCACTGCGCCTGCATCCAGGACAGAATCCGGCACTCCATCTAGGCAACAACCCAGTGTGCTGGCGCCGCAGGTGGAGGATTAGCCTATTGAGCCATGGCACCAGCCAAAGCACTATCTTAATCTCACAGTCATGTGGATAGGAGAAGGCATATCTAATCAGCCTTCCTAAAATTTACAAATATTTTTCTGGTAACAGTGAATTTGGCTCACCATACAAAGTTCTTTGAAGGCTCTTATTAAACTTGTTCCTCTTTGAAAAAGTAAATTTTACTGTGTGATACTGCAAGCAGTAAATTTTTGATTTATAGGAAATTTGAAAACCAATTATGCTTAGTCTCTAATTTCTGATTTACTTATAGAACAGAAATTACACAGATAAATGTTACTTTGTCTAATTTTTTAAAATATTTACTTATTTATTTGATAAGCAGTCACAGATAGACAAGGGGAAAGACTGAGAGAGAGGTCTTCCATTTGCTAGTTCACTCCCCAAATGGACACAATGGCCAGAGCTGGACCAACTCAAAGCCAGGAGCTTCTTCACACATGGGTGCAGGGGTCCAAGCACTTGCACCGTCTTCCACTGCTTTCCCAGGTCATCAGCACAGAACTGGATTGGAAGTGGAGCAGCTGAGACATGAACCAGCACCTGTATGGGATACCAGTGCCACAGGCAGAGGCTTAATGATTATGGCACAGCACCAGCCCCCACTTTACCTAAATTTATGGTAAACCCATGAGTTGCACCACAATGCTATTTTCTTTCTCCTTTCCTTCTTTCTTTCTTTCTTTCCTTCCTTCCTTCCTTCCTTCCTTCCTTCCTTCCTTCCTTCCTTCCTTCCTTCCTTCCTTCCTTCCTTCCCTCCTTCCTTCCTTTCTTATTTTTCTGTGTCATGAATCTTGTATATTGCATCCAAGGACATGGACCAGGGAGAGAGGCTTAATGATTACTGTGTGTAAGGACTCTCCTCTTGGGGGTCAAAGCATCTGGCAAGGAAACTCTCCTAGATTAAGTCCTCAAGTGCCTCTCTCAATAACAAGCAAGAGAAGGTGTGCTAACTGGAGAGCATCTTTGGTTTAATTAATTCTGGGAGGCCTGAGTGTTGCTGGGGTCCTCATTGAGCTATAATAATGGGTCATGAATCAGTTGAATGTGACTATTCACCACTAGAGGGCTCTGTAGGGTTGATTCAATTTTTACAATCATTGACATCTGATTCCCCACTGTTGTCTCCAGCTGCTCTTCTGGGGAAGAGAATCTGCTCCACTTGCAGGATACTTAAGTCCAGCACTGGAGGAAGCATAATTGAAAGAGCCCACAGCTGAGATCATGGCACAAAGACACTTGCTTCCATGGGAGAATGACTAAGAATACTGTCTTGGTTGGGATTGGTAAAAGTCATCATGAAGAGGATCAGGGACCTCTGCATCTCCAAGTGTATTTCTACCTCCTAGCTGTGAACCCAGAATAGGGCATCCATTGATTAAACAATGATTCCATACTTCCATGTGGTGCTTCTCTGCTTAACATTGCCTGCTGAATTCTTGTTCCCATATATTTTTACCCAGCATAATTAATTTTCTCACTTCTGCCTGACAATACTCAACAATTTACACACTGTGCTCTACATTTGCACACACTGCCAGCCCTTTCACTTGATGTGCATTATAAACCTGATAAATTGCCCTAATGATTTTTATTACTCCATCATTGTAAAAATCCCAGTATCATGTTCTTTAATAAGTTTGGCATAATACTGAAAGTTGGATGTTTGCCATTGAAGACACTGTATTTTTGCTCACTGGTATTACTTAGATTAGGAGTAGTGATGTCCTCTGGTTATACCTTCAATTTGAACTAAATTCTAAAACATGAATAAAATTGCTGATAATGGAGATGAAATTAAAGAGATAGAAGACAAAATTGGGCATGCTGATGGTGTGAGTGAGCTGTTTATGGGTGACCTATTTCTTATATAAAACCTGCTGCTGCGTGTTTGCCAAGTTATGTACCACTCAATAACCTTCTTCACGTATCTTTAAGAATTCTGTCCCAAATCTCGTCCCTTAATTTCACTTTCACAGTTACAGAAAATGAAATTTTGAACAAAGCTGCTGATTATGGATTTCAATTATTTGCAGAAAATCTGTCTTGCTAATGTGTGAGTCAGTGATGCTAAAAGATTCCTCTTATCTTTCCCAGCAAGAATCTTTCATTGCCCACACTGCTGCTTGTGCTGTAGAAACTTAGAGTGCTGAAGGTGTAGTCCAAAATGGAGGCTGTCATGATGAAATTATTTTAATATGCATTTTAAATAATCACTGTATTTTTGTGTTGCTATTGACTAACTCACAGTGTCATGTTATCCTTTGTTCAGCTGAGCTATATTGCAATCTTCTTTATGGACATGATCATGACTTTTTACCCAGAGATTAGCATTCATTACATATCTCATCTGAATTAGGCAAGTATCAAGGAATGAGGTTGTGTTGGTAAATAATTTAGTTATACTGTGTGTTCTGTGGAATTTAAAGTTTAAAAGAGATAATTTATCATAACCACCTCAAAGGTCCTTTGGTACATCTTTCTGAATCACTTATGGATGAGAACTCCTTTGAAAGAAGAAATGAAGTAGCTGACACATGGAGCCACTACCTGTAATGCCAGCATCTCATGTGAGCACTGGTTTGAGTCCCAGCTGCTCCATTATGATCCATCTCCCTATTACTGCATCTATTTGGGGAATGAACCAGCAGATGGAAGATCTCTCTCTCCCTGCAACCTTCTCTCTGTATCTCTGCCTTTCAAACAAATACTGTAAATCTTATTTTAAAAGAGCTTTGGGTCCAGCACAGTGGCATAGTGGGCTAAGCCTCTGCCTGTGGTGCCAGTTTGAGTTCCAGCTGTTTTTCCAATCCAGCTCTCTGCTTTGGCCTGGAAAAGCAGTAGAAGATGGCCCAAATGCTTGCGCTCCTGCACCCATGTGGGGGAGAAGAGTGAAGTTCCAGGCTTCTGGCTCCTGGCTTCAGATCAACCCAGCTCAGTCTGTTGTGTCTACTGAGAAGTAAACCAGTGGATAGAAGATTTTTCTCTCTGTCTCTTCCTTTGTCTGTAACTCTGCCTCTCAAATAAAATAAATTTTTTTTTTTTTATAAAAAACAGAGTTTAATCTCACATTTGGAACATCTAGTAATTTTGGATGGGTTGAGAGGAAATTTGTAAAGTCTGTGATACAAATGGGAGCCTTCTGAGTCCTAGCATGTAAGAAGAGAATAGCGAGCAGACAGCTGGTAGCCAAGACTTAAGAGGGTACAACCCATAGCATTGTCTTTCTGAAGACCACAGTAAGTACTATGGTCCCTGTTCAGAGGTCAGTGGGAAACCATCCACACAGTTGAAAGAGTGTGACTTGATGAGATTTTTGTTTGTAAAATGGCCTTAATACTTAAGAACATCTCCAGAGAAAACATAGAAAAGTACTGCTGGATGGTAAATATTCATTAATAGTAACAAGATTTGATGAAAGAAATGGCACCTTTAAGGGAAATGTAATTCAGGGAAGGGAGATAAGAATTAGTGAATCTTTTCTCCTAGGATGGTACTTACACCAACTGCCCTAATTTGGTGTGTTGAAGAGGATTCCTCTAGGATCTGGAATAACTTGAGCATCAGAACACATAATCTCAGACTATAATACCTTTAACAAGATAAGAATCTATGAACTCATAATGATATAGTACATAATGACACACTAACTAGGACAGAAGAGTGAGCCCTTAGCTTTGATGCTAGATCAAAATATAAACGGAGAAACAATATTGGGAATTAAAATACCAGCATTTCATATAGTATTGATGATTAAAAATACTATTAAAGGCAGTGGATGAAAATTTGATAGGAAATAGGATACTGGCATAATATTAGAATAATTTTTAATAAAAGTCCACACATTCCAAAGAGGAATAAAAATGTGTATATAGCACAGCATATATGAATGCTGTGGTGCAGCAAGTTTTGCTACTGCCTGCCACACCAGCATTCCACATCAGAGTGCTGTGGTGCTGCCTCAAGTTCCAGCTTCTCTGCTATTGATCAAGCATAATGTGAATGTACCTGGGAAGCTTCAGAACATGGCCCAAGTGCTTGGGCCCTGCCACCCATGTGGAAGACCAGGAAACAGTCATTCATCCTAGCTTCAGCTTGACAAAGTACTTAACATTGCAACTCTTTGGAAATGAATGAGCAGAGACAGAGAGAGACAGAGACAGAGAGACAGAGAGAGAGAGAGATCCAGCTCTCTGCTATGGCCTGGGAAAGCAGTAGAAGATGGCCCAAGTGCTTGGACCTCTGCACCTGCATGGGAGACCCAGAAGAAGCTCTTGCCTCCTGGCTTTGGATTCATGCAGCTCTGGCTGTTGCGGTCAATTGGGGAGTTAACCAGAAGACAGGAGACCTGTCTCTCTCTCTCTCACTGCCTCTCTTTCTCTCAAATAAATAAATAAATCCTTTTAAAAGATATAGATGTAGACATAGATATAGATCACTCATTGTAATTCTGCATTCAAAATGGATAAATAAATCCTTAAAAAGTTGTATGTGAACCAATCTGGCAGAAATTCACTAAGTACCAAGTTAATAGCATCCATCATGGAGCGGATGGGAGACTGAGCAGAGCCCAGCATCAGACCAGGGTGCTTCTGATGAGAATACAGGGCCCACATTTTTTCAGAAAGGAACACTGGAGGGACCCAGCTTGAGTCATCTCTGCTCTTGATTTCTATTAAGTGTTTTCATTTTAGAATTTCATATTAGAATTCCAGAAAAATAACATTGAATCACAATGGCAGAAGAGATATTTTAACACGGTTGAAAAAAGATGTGATAGTTCTGTGGATTGGGTTGTGGTGTTGGATTAATGTTGGTTTCTTAAATTTGGGTTCATATGCTATTTATCAGGGGACCACCCTATAGTTCGCAGAAACATCTTGGGTCAGGGGCAAAAGTGCTAAAAGGATACTGACTGGGCATTCTCAATGAATGGGACCCACTCATGGTATTTCTGTAAGTTTGAAATAACTTCAAAATTAACTACTCTTAAAATGACCAAATTTTAAGATGACAATTTCCACATCATGTTAGTAAAACAGGGACAGCATCAAATACTGTAAAGGCTAAACCTTACCCAATTCCCATTAGGCCAAAGTTATAAAACTGGACCCCCTCTAAGCATCTACATGCCTGTATGGAGACTGCAGAAATAATACAATATTCACAATGTGTTTCCTGTTCTGAATACATTTGTGATAGTTTTGAAACAGCTTGATCTTTTTATTTTAAAGATTTTGAGAACTCTCTTCATCTTTAAAAATAATTATTTTATTTTTGTACTTAAAAAGTAGACATAAGGGTATATCTTAAATCTGTTGGTTCACTCCCCAACTTTATGCCACAGCTGGGGCAGGACCAAGTCCAAACCAGCAACCTGAAACACAATCTGGGTCTCTACAAGGGTGGCACGGATTCAACTCCTTTAACCCTCATCACCATCTCTCAGAATGCACACCAACATGAAGCTGGGACCAGAAGAAAATCTGGGAGTTTTCCCAGGCTCTCTGAGATGGGATGCAGGCATCCCAATCAGTGGTCCAACCATTATGTCAAATGGCCACTCCTTCATTTTTAATTTAGTTTTTATTTGGGAGTCAGAGAGACTGAGAAAGACAAGCAGCAGAAATCACTCATCTGTTGGCTTACTACACAATGCCCACCACATCAGGACTGAATTAGATGAAAGACAGGAGCCAGGAGCTTCATCCAGGTCTTCCATATGGTTGACAGAAATGGTTGGGCCATTATTCACTGCCTTCTCCACAGACTAGCAAAAATCTAGAATGGAAGAGGAGTTGCCAGGACTCAAAGCTGCACTCCAGTATGAGATGCCAATGTCAGAAGAGCAGCTTGACCTATTGAATCACATGCTAGTCCCTGCATCAGTTCAAACCAGTGCACTCACCCTACCCTGTATATATTCACAGAATGCAAAGCTGGACATCCCCTCCCTTTCCTTATTATTATTATATTAGTTCCTCAGCAGAACCATGGTTCAGTTTAAACTGAGAGAACAGCAGCTCTGATTAGTACAGTAATATGCTTTTTGGGTTTTGGACACTTTTTTTTAAGATTTATTTATTTATTTATTTATTTGAAAGAGTTACACAGAGAGAGGAGAGATGAGAGAGAAAGAGTTCATCCATCCACTGGTTGACTCCTCAAATGGCTGCAATGGCCAGCGCTGTACCAATCTGAAGCCAGGATCCAGGAGCTTCTTCTGGGTCTCCCACATGGGTGCAGGGGCCCAAGGACTTGGGCCATCTTCTTGCTGCCATAGCAGGCCATAGTACAGAGCTGATTTCTATGCCACAGGTCCAGACCCTGGACACTTTTTTGAAGGTTGAGTAACTGATTTTGGCAATGACAGAAAGTTTCTTTTACAATGACTTTGATGGGGCTGGTGCTGTAGCATAACAGTTGAAGGTGATGCCTGGAGTGCCAGCATCCCATAAGGGTGCTGGTTCAAGTGTCAGCTGCCCCACTTCCAATCCAGCTCTCTGCTATGGCCTGGGAAAGCAGTAGAGGATGGCCCAAGTCCTTGGGCCCCTGCACCCACTTGAGAGACTCAGAAGAAGCTCCTGTCTCCTGGATTTGGATCAGCACAGCTGCAGCCATTGCAGCCATCTAGGGAGTGAACCAGCTAATGGAAGCCCTCTCCCCCTCTCTCTCTGCCACTGCCTTTCTAACTCTGCCTTCCAAGTAAATAAATAAATCTTTTTTAAAAAGTGAAAGAAAAAGAAATAATAAAATGACCTTGCTTCCCACAGCTAAAGTATTTTATGTTATCAGGATGTTTAAGGGCAGCAGCCAGTAAATTAGTTTTGTAAAGCTCAGTCTGTACTGTTTGAGGAAATTTATTCATTTCTGCCATTGTAGTTTCAGGTTTTGGAGATAACAGCTTTTAAAACATTTTTTAATCCTGATTTGCATTTTCATAAGCCATTTGTTTTAGTAATATTTTGCCACTTCCTGATTATCTACCTGATGTCCAATAGCTTTTTCTAGCCTATCCAGAAAGGACATATAGCCCTCAGTCAGCCCCTTATGACTAAAGAAAAGGAAGTGGACAAGTCTTTAACATCAAGAATCTTTTTCCATACTTTTAATTAATGTTAGAAATTTTTACATAAGCCTTCGTCCAAAGATAAGCAACTTGTCGACCAAGATCTGAATACACTCCCTCTCTTAGCAGCTGCTCAAAAGTGGTAGGGACATTGTTATTTAGTTAATCTATGGCTTGTACAGAAGCCCAGTCTCTATTCCTGAGCCCAAACAGTGTACTGGGCTGGAGTAACTGAGATTTTAATTAAAGTTTTCCAGTCCCATGGCACCATCTCACATCCTTCTCCAATTCCCTCCAGTATGCCCACTGTACAAGAACTCTGTATCTTGTACTCTGTTAAGCCCTTTTTTAGCCCTCTGTAAACATTATAAGGAAGATGTTCATGCCAGGGAGCTGCATTTTTGGGTCAAACTACAGGACAAACAGTTAACACTGGTGATTCCCCTTGCTCCTTGGCTTGTGGAAGCGTCCCTAGTACCGCTGACACACCTGAAGGGAACTCAGATATCACCACAACAGCAGATGCTGAGAGTGCAGAGGTCTCTGTGAGGCAGTGGGGACAAGCCCATTGACCGACCTTCCTGGCCGGGGACAGTGGCCAAGGGAATTGTAACCTTACTAATGGCATCCCAACAGAGATATTACATGTGCAAAAACAGAATAGGAGCTCAAGGCTCCTGATGTTATTTTTGACCAACTTTCTCTCAATCAGTTACTTTTTTTAGATTTATTTATTTATTTCAAAGTTAGGGTTATACAGAGAGAGGAGAAAGAGGAAAAGGTCTTCTATCCACTGGTTGACTCCTCAAATGGCTGCAATTGCCAGCATTGTACCAATCTGAAGCCAGGAGCTAGGAACTTCTTCCTTGTCTCCCACATGGGTGCAGGGGCCCAAGGGCTTGGGCCATCTTCTTACTGCCATAGCAGGCCATAGCAGAGAGCAGGATCAGAAGTGGAGCAACCAGGACTTCAACCAGTGCCCATACAAGATGCTAGCACTGCAGGTGGTGGCTTTTACCCATTAGACCACAGTGCTGACCCAACAATCAGTTATTTTTAAAGTGCCTTCATCAGGGTTCCAAGGATAGCAACTATTAATTTTTTACAGCAAGCATCCAATTACTTTTTGGTAAAGAGTGTCCCTCTTTGGGCCAGCACCATGGCTCACTTGGCTAATCCTCTGCCTGCAGCAGCAGCATCCAATATGAGCACTGGGAGCTAGTCCCAGTTGCTCCTCTTCCAGTCCAGCTCTCTGCTGTGGCCTGGGAGTGCAGTGGAGGATGGCCCAAGTGCTTGGGCCCCTGCACCCATGTGGGAGACCAGGAGGAAGCACCTGGCTCTTGGCTATGGATCGGTGCAGCACCAGCCGTAGCGGCCATCTGGGGAGTGAACCAATGGAAGGAAGACATTTCTCTCTCTCTCTCTCACTGTCTATAACTACCTGTGAAATAAAAAAAAAAAAAGTGTCCCTCTTTCTAAAGGAGATAAAGCAGCCCAACTTTATGTGTCCATTACACCAGGTATGGAATTCCCCATCTTTATGACTCACCAGGATCTTGAAGAGATGAGTGTGCAAGTGAAAGGAGAGACAGGAGAGACAGGACATGGAAACTGTTCCTCTGCAAAGTGCTGCCAGACTAACCCGGTGTGTTTTCTTTACTGATAATGATTACAACAGCATATTGTACAGCTCATGCATGTGCTCATCTAACTCCAAGGTTTCTCTGGAACATGTTTAGCAAGACATATTAGATAAACAAGTCTAGGGAAGCTGCTGCATGTCTTTGGGAAGCCAACCTTCCCACAAGGCTCAGTGCTCTTCTTGTTAGTGGACCATAAACTATACTTAGTCCCTGCAGCCACACGCTGTGTACTAGGAAGAAAATGTCTTTGCTTTGGCAGAAATCTTATTCTCCACAGTCACATTTGACCATCTTTACAAACCTTCCTATGAGCAACCAGTTTGACCAGATCTGAGTCCACTGTGTGTGTGAATGAACGTGACTTTGCTATATATCTAAACACTGTTCTTCTATTTTGGATTATATATGTGTTTTGTAACTGTGCTTTGATTCATAGTAACTCAACTTTTTATGGAATGGATTATCATTGAATGGAAACTGAAAATATAAACAAAATATTGAAAGAGAAAAAAAGAATTTATCCAAATATTCTAATGTATCCCAGAAAATGTTTTCAGTATAAAATGATGACCATAAATGAATAACTCCCTCTTGCTCTTCTATCCAACCCTCTCATTTATCTCTCACTCAATGCTGCTCAACCTCTCCCAGTACCTCTAGTACTGATTGAGCTCACTGCAGGAGTGTCTGTCTCCCCACTACACTGTGAACTTCTGCCTTCACTCAGCTCTATCTCCTG
The DNA here is from genome assembly GCF_964237555.1 of Oryctolagus cuniculus. Taxonomy (NCBI): domain Eukaryota; kingdom Metazoa; phylum Chordata; class Mammalia; order Lagomorpha; family Leporidae; genus Oryctolagus; species Oryctolagus cuniculus. Next base: position 95,018,445 of record NC_091433.1, read on the forward strand.
TGTTCACCACTCATGTAAATTCACTTTGATCACTCCAATGGTTAATGAGGGAATTATTTCCTTAGCAACTCCATGATATAAAAGAGAAAAATCAAGTCTTTCATGTTGCTTCTCTGTAGGAAAATCTTTCATGGAGAAAGAAATGTTAATGTAAATGTTGGAAAGACATTATTTTATTTATTTATTTTTATTTTATTATTATTTTTTTTTGCCAGACAGAGTTAGAGAGAGTTATAGACAGTGAGAGAGAGAGAGATAGAAAGGTCTTCCTTCCATTGGTTCACCCCCCAAAATGGACGCTACGGCCAGCGCACTGTGGCGATCCGAAGCCAGGAGCCAGGTGCTTCCTCCTGGTCTCCCATGCATGTTCAGAGCCCAAGCACTTGGGCCATCCTCCACTGCCTACCCGGGCCACAGCAGAGAGCTGGACTGGAAGAGGAGCAACTGGGACAGAATCCGGTGCCCCAACTGGGACTAGAACCCAGAGTACCAGCACCACAGGTGGAGGATTAACCTAGTGAGCCACAGCGCTGGCAGGAAAGACATTATTGATTATTCTCTGGCCTGATATACCTGGACAAGGGTCCTACCAAAATAAAACTGGAGGGACCAGCACTGTGGCACAGGCCTGAACCACCGGCATTCCATATGGGTGCCAGTTCAAGACCTGGCTGCTCCACTTCTGATTCAGCTCTCTGCTATGGCCTGGGAAAGCAGTAGAAGATGGCCCAAGTCCTTGTGCCCTGTGCCCATGTGGGAGACCCAGAGAAAGCTCCTGGCTCCTGGCTTTGGATCAGTACAATTCTGGCCACTGCAGCCAATTGGGTGTGAACCATCAGATGGAAGACCTCTCTCTTTGTCTCTCTCTCTCTCTCTCTCTCTCTGCCTCTCCTTTCTCTGTGTAACTCTGACTTTCAAATAATTCAATAAATCTTTAAAAAATAAAATAAAACAAATAAAACTGGAACTAATATTGTTGGATGCATTTAGAAATCTCAGGCCAAGATGAGAGGCTGCCCATTTTCTTATAAAGGAAGATCCATTCATAGGATTCAATTGCCATTGCATTGTCATAAATTCAGCAGAGACTGGTGTATATTCCTGCATTGTCACCCAAATACAGTGTGGTAACTAAGGAGACCAAGCTGGGGAGAGAAAAGAGATATGGCATTGCAGTCTTTCCCAACATTCCTAGATGACACCAGTCATGACTCTCTACTCACTTGGGAATAGCCTGCCACCAGCCCTACTCACAAACACCTGAAGAGTGACCAAAGACCAACAGAGGGAGCCCTTTTCTTATACAAGGTCAGGTAGAAGAGGGCTTGAGTACTGTATCTCACAAGGGCAGTCGTCACTGTAAGGTAAGTGATGTATACATGTGTCTACACACACACACACACACCAGATTTCTAAGATTGTTTTCATCTAAAAATTCTATTTCTACTGAATAGCATACCTTTTCTACCATCCATAACTACCCTTCTAATTTATGCTTCTCATATTCTATTTTTTTAAAGATTTATTTATTTTATTTGAAAGTCAGAGTTATGCAGAGAGAGGAGAGGAAGAGAGAGGTCTTCCATCTGATGATTCACCCCCCAATTGACTGCAATGGCCGGAACTGCACCGGCCCAAAGCCAAAAGCCAGGAGCTTACTCTGAGTCTCCCACATGGGTACAGGGGCACAAGGGCTTGGGCCATCTTCTACTGCTTTTCCAGGCCATAGCAGAGAGCTGTATTGAAAGAGGAGCAGCCGGGACTAGAACTGATGCCCATATGGAATGCCAACGCTTCAGGCCAGGGCGTTAACCTGCTGAGCCACAGCGCTGGCCCCTTGTATTCTATTTTTCAAAAAAGATTTATTTAAGTGAAAGAGTTACAGAGATAGGTAGAGCCAGAGAAAGATCTTCCATCCACTGGTTCACTCCCCAAATGACCACAACGGCCAGAGCTGAGCCAATCTGAAGCCAGGAGCCACGAGCTTCTTCCAGATCTCCCACAGAGGTGTAGGAGCCTAAAGACTTGGGACATCTTCTCCTGCTTTTCCAGGCCATAATAGAGAGCTGGGTCAGAAGTGGAGTAGCCAGGAATTGAAGAGGGACCCATATGGATTGCCGACACTGCAGGTGGGGCTTTAAACCACTGCACTACAGCGCTGGCCCCTCTACTTTAAATACTTCATATGTTGGAATCTTACAGTATTTGTCTTTGGGGACTGATATTTGTGGTTAATTTTACTTAGGAAAATAACCTCACTGTTCATCCACGGCACAGGATTTTCTTTTCTCTGTGCCTGCATAACTTTCCACTGTGAGTGCAGGCCACACTAAAAGTCTTGGCTACAATGAATTATGCTGTGGCAAACAGTGCTAATACTTTATTTATATTGAACTTTCAATGCTTTCAGATATTTAATAAGAACTGAGATTATCAGATAATAATTATCAGATAATAATTTTATTTTCAATGTAATGAAGAACATTCATACTGTTTTCTGTGGTGGTTGCATCATTTTACATTACCACTGACACTGTACATGTAACTGCAAATATACATCTTCATCAAATTATGCACCTGGGGTTTTTGTTTGTTTTTAAAGAACAGGAGCAGGAGGTTGCATTGGCCCTTACTGGCCATGGTTATGAAGATCCCTCTGCACAGTTATGAAGATCCCTCTGTACTTGCACTCAAGGTGAATCAACATTGGGCTTCATTGTCAGTGTGGTGAAATTGCCCATCACCCAGGGAGAAGTGTATGACTCTGTTAAGTACATCTTCAACTTCCTGCAGTGGTTCTAAAGCCAGGTCTGGAGGTATCATAACCCCATCTGGCTTTCAATACTGTTTCTGTTCCAGGTAACTTTCTGTTAGCAAGGTCAAGCACAGATTTCCATCTGAACATTTCTCTAGCTTAGGATTCACATAAAAGATGAGTGCCAGCACAACATTCCTCTACCCATTCTGCCTGCCATGACCTAGAGTGTAGACCTAACAGGCTGACCCAGATTTTAACTCTTCCAATAAATTGTTCCTAGATGGGACAGGACAGCCTACATGAGGCTCCAAAAAATACCCACAAAAAGGGGAAGTAGTGTTGCAATGCCCAAGTGGGATCAGCGTGGTGACCTTGCCTAGAGTTTCCTTCTTAGGGACAACCCATGTCACCATGGGGTCCTTCCTGCCCAAATGCCTGAGGTATCAATAGCAAGAGCTGAGCCAATATCTCAGTTATAAAGTATTCACATCCTAGATTTCTTGAGTCTGGGCCCCTAGAAAGTCAGGACAGAACAGAACAGATGGCTTTCCCCAGTGGGGCTTCAGCAAAGAAAGCTTAGTTTAGCAAAGAAAGCTGAGTTCCAGGTTCTATTGTAGACTTTCATCAAGAAATTGATTTCATTTCTTGGGATCCTCTTTCATGGGATTCCTCAGCAGAAAAGACCTCTCCAAAGACTCATCCTCCATCTGCCTCATGCCATGTCAATAATCACACACATTTATGACACATAGCTCAACCAAAAACCCCAGGGAGTGCCTGGGTACAATCAGGACCCAGCTTTGCAGACAAACTGAGTTCCAAGAGGGTTCCCTCTACCCTCTCAGTTATGTGACCCTGAAATATCACTGTATCTCCTAAAGACTCCATATTCTGGGCAATGGCAAGTAGAATGGCAGTCACTGGAAGTTGGTGGTGGTGGAATTGTAAAAACTTTCCTTTAATGGGTACAGAGTTTCAGTCTCATAAGGAAAAACAGTTCTGAATATTTGTCCCACAACAATGTGCATATCCTCAACATTACTCAAGTATACACTTAGAAATGCTTAAGATGATAAAATTCATCAGCTATATTTTGTTTTGTCAGGACCACAATAATAGTACATTTTAAAAGTGGTCAAATAGGAGCTAGACTTGTGGCACAGCAGGTTAATACCCTGGCCTGTAATGTCAGCATCCAACAAGAGTGCCGGTTCAAGTCCTGGGTGCTGCACTTTCCATCCAACTCTCTACAAATGTGTCTGGAAAAGCAGTAGAAGATGGCCCAAATACTTGGGTCCCTGCACCCACATGGGGGACCTGGAAGAAACTCCTGGCTCCTGAATTCAGATTGGCCCAGCTTGGCCCATTGTGGACATTTGGGGAGTGAACCAGCCAATGAAAATTTCTCTCTGTCTCTACCTGTCTCTCTCTAACTCTGCCTTTCAAATACATAACACAGATCTTTAAAAAAAAAAAGTTGATATGAAAAAAGTGGCCAAATACGCATTTCATAAAAATTAACATATTTTCTCAGAAGTGCAGTTAATACTTACTAATTTTGTACAATCTCTTATATTTGCCCATTTTCACAATAACATTCCTGATTCCATTTTGTTGAGTTTTATGTCATTAATTTTTTTTTGAAATAGGAATCTGATGCCATCCTCTCTCACTAAAGACACTGATGACAGAGTACAGAAGCCGTGTTCAGTGTGGGTGTGGCTTGGGTTCCCTCCCTCCTGGCTGTGTTTGAGGGAGACATAATTTGGTCATCCCTGGGCATCTTACACTAGGTGGAAGCAGGTGTACCTTGTGCTGAACAGAGAGATGTTGTGTCCACAGCCAGGGCTAAATCCTGGGGCCTGTGCATTCCCTCATAAAATGTGCACACCTGAGCCCCAACTCCTCATGCACCAACACTGCCACAGCAGGAAGAACAAGCATGACCCTTGCCCCTGCAGCAGAGCTAGTTCTATCCTCACTTACCACTTGCACTGACAGGTGGGATGGATCACTCTGAAGAAATCATTGGATGATGCTCTCAGTAGAAGACATGGACTTGTGCCAGGGAAAAGCATCAGAGTTTGAGGATCGTGCAAGTCCAATCCAATTTCTACATAACAAAATGTTTTTCTATTGTGTGTCTTTGGAGAAGTTTTCTATTTATTTTTATTTCTTTTTATTCACCATTTTCTACATCTTGAAATTTGATCGATTCTTCTTCATTGTTCTATGTGTTTTTTGAATTCCTCATTTTGTTCTTATATTATTATTGATATTCTTGAGTGTTCCTCTGTGTACTTTTCTAGGTTGAACAACATGCATACCCAACCTCATAACACCAGAATATATAAGCAAATGTTGACAACTCTGAAGGGATAAACAGCAAGGGAACAAACAGAATGTATTACTACTCCACTTTCAAGAGTGGTAGATTTGAACAATATTATAAATCAACTTTTCCTAACAGTTACACAGAGAGCATTCTACCTGACAGCAGCAGAACATGTGTTCTTCTCAACAGCTGTCAAAAATTCTCCAGGTGGGATCATCTGTTATTTCAGAAAATATGTGTCAGCAATTTTTAGAAAATTGGAGTCATATCATTGCTTTCATAACTCCAATGGAATTAAAATAGAAATCAATTCCAGAAAAATGGGAAAAGCCACACGTATGTGGTTGTCAATCCACACTGTCTCAAACAGCCATTGGCTTGAAGAGGAAATCAGAAAATATTTCAGTGGGTACATTTTGAGTTTTGAGCTGGGATCCATAGCCACAATCACAATCCTCAAGTCCGGCTTGGTACAAAGAGAAACCAGGTGGACATGGAAGGCCACCAGCTGAAAAGCTCTCTGAACACTGAGAACCATGGGGACCTTTAAACAGAGCAGACAGAAGTGTTCTTACTGCCCACAACAATTAAGGAGACAAGGATACTGATGCTTATGACCGAGTTCAAAGGCAGATTGCAAATTCATATATATTTTATATACAATATAAACATTTAATAGTTGGCTGAGCTTTATTTTATAAATGGACTGATTGAACATAAGCTTCTTCATTAACATTTAGTAAATAGTTCAGTTTGTTCATTCAACAAATGATCTTCACATGTCAGGCACTAGACACTATTCTAAGTATTTGGGATGGAGCAGCAAAAGACATACAATCAGGAAGGTTGCTTTTTAATAGGTCACACACTAGATATGAGAAAATGAATGAAAACTCACACTGATGCTGTCATAAGTGCTATAAAAATGTAAGTGTGGACAGAGAAAGAACTGGGATATAAAGAAGCTGCTTTGAGTACTTTGAACAAATCAATCCATTTCCTCCTAAAGTGCAGTATCCCCCAGATGCTTGATCCTGAAGGGAGATTTTTTAGAGATTTGTTTATTTTGCTGAAAGGCAGAGTGAGAGGGAAGGAGATACACACACAAAGGGGAGGAATAAAGAGAGAGAGATTTCCATTCACTGGTTCCCTCCCCTAAATGGCTTCAACAGTTGGGCCTGAGCCAGACTGAAGCCAGGAGTCAGGAACCTTATCTGAGTATTTCATGTGGTTGGCAAGGAGTCAAGTAATCAGGCCATTATCTGCTAATTCCTAGGCACAGGTTAGGAGATTGGATCAGAAAGAACACAGCTAGGATTCAAGTTGGCACTCTGATTGGAGATGCACGCATCATAAGTGATAGTTTAATGTGCTGTACCACAATGCCAGTCCCAGCAAGTGAGTTTTATGTTCATGTTCTTGATGATTGTTTCCTATTCCATATTTGCACTGGAACCTGTGAACTAAACTGCAGTAGAAGGCAGAGAAAAGTCTATTTTCCTGAGAACAAGTGTATGTTTCACTCAGATTTGTTCCTGGAGGATATTTAATGCATATCAGGTTGTTTCTTTGCTCTGGAACCTGTGAACTAAACTGCAGTGGAAGGTGAAGAGAAGTTGGAGAGGTCCCCTGCTCAGAGGCCTGGTCTGCCTCTGTGGTCAACTCTGGCAGTAGGCTGATATGGACTCCAGGCAAGGTGGTGAGTCAGCATCTCGGCTTGAGCACCTTGTAGTCACCTTGTGTTGCTTAGCATGGGGGCTAGTGGGCTGGTGCTTCAGCTCCATGTGCGAGGAGATCCAGAGGTTCGCATGCACTGGGCCCATGCACACACACACACCCACACACTCACACAGACAGTGGGGTTACAGCTCAGGGACAGCTCTGCAGGTTGGCTTGTGCCGCTACCTGCTCCATGCAGAGTAGCGGGCTGCCTCTTCAGCTCTGGATGTGAGGAGATCCAGAGGTTCACACACACCAATTTGGAAGAGTACTCATTTGGTGAAATATGAGTGGTTCAATTTAATTTCCATCCAAAAGCACCTTGAGTTGCATTGTGGCTGATTGAGCAGCTTACAGTTACAATCCTATTACTAAGAAGAAAGTGGTGTTCTATTGTAATACTGCATGTCCTGTATGTGTGTTAAATTTAAGAGAAGTTGGCTGTTAAGTGGATTTTTTAAAATGTTTATTTTAATTGAAAGACAGAGTTACAGAGAAGCAGAGGCAGAGAGAGAGAGAGAGAGAGAGAGAGAGAGAGAGGTCCTCCATCCACTGGTTCACTTCCCAGGTAGCTGCAATGGCCAGAGCTGGGCAGATCTGAATCTAGGAGTCAGGAGATTCCTCCCAGACTCCCTCCACCCTGAATGCAGGCCCAAGCACCTGAGCCATCCTCCACTGTTCTCCCAGGCCACAGCAGAGAGCTGGATCACAACTGAAGCAGCAGGGGGTGGCCCTAACTGGCACCCAAATGTGATGCTGGCACTGCAGGTGGCTGCTTTACCCAATATGCCACAGCATCAGCCCCTGTTAAGTGGATTTCCTATAGTAGAGGTTTTGTGAGAGATCTGGTAAATGGGATGGAGTAAACCATCCAGCAACTGTGTCTGTGGCTGTTGATGCCCAAGGAGAGTTAGGAGTCCTTGTCAATTTAGAAAATGCAGGAGCTTCAGGGATATTTGTCCCATTCTTGGCTCTTTTTTTTTCTTCCCTTCCATTCCCTTCCCTTCCCTTCCCCTCCCCTCCCCTCCCATCCCATCCCATCCCCTTCCCTCCCTTCCCCTCCTGTCCCCTCCATTCTCTACCCTTCCCTTCCCCTCCCTTCCCCTCCCCTCTCCTCCCATCCTCTCCCCTCCCCTCTCTTCCCTTCTCTTTCCTTCCCTTCCCTTCCCTTGCCTTCCCTTCCCCTCCCCTCCCCTCCCCTCCTATCCCATACCCTTCCCTCCCTTCCCCTCCTGTCCCCTCCATTCTCTACCCTTCCCTTCCCCTCCCCTCTCCTCCCATCCCCTCCACTCCCCTCTCTTCCCTTCCCTTCCCCTCCCTTCCCCCCCTCCTCCCATCCCCTCCCCTCCCCTCCCTTCCCCTCTCTTCCCTTCCCTCCCCTTCCCTCCACTCCCTCCCATCTCTTCCCTTCCCTCCCCTTCTCCTCCCTTCTCCTCCCCTCCCCTTCCCTTCCTGTCCCTCCCTTTCCCCTCCCCTCCCCTCTCTTCCCTTTCCTTCCTTTCCCTCCCTTTCCCCTCCCCTCACTTCCCCTCTCTTCCCTTCCTCCCTCCCCTCCCTTCCCTTCCCTCCCTTTACCCTCCCCTCCCCTCCCTTCCCCTCTCTTCCCTCCCCTCCCCTCCCTTCCCTTGCCTTCCCTTCCCTGCCCTCCCCTCCTCTCCCCACCCCTCCCATTCCTTCCCCTCCCCTCCCCTCCCCTCCTCTCGACTCTGCTCCCCTTTCATCCCCTCCCCTCCCCTTCCCTCCCCTTCCCTCCCCTCCCCTCCCTTCCCTTCCCTGCCCTCCCCTCCTCTCCCCACCCCTCCCATTCCTTCCCCTCCCCTCCCCTCCCCTCCTCTCAACTCTGCTCCCCTTTCATCCCCTCCCCTTCCCTCCCTTCCCTTCCCCTTTCCTCCCCTTCCCCTCCCTCCCTTCCCTTCCCCTCCCCTCTGCTCTCCTCTCTTCTCTCCCCTCCCCTCCTTCCCTTCCCTTCCCTCCCTTTCCCTTCCCCTCCTCTACCCTCCCCTCTGTTCCCTTCCCTCCCTCCCCTCCCATCCCTTCCCTCCCATCCCCTCTAATCCCCTTCCCTTCCCTTCCCTCCCTTTTCCCTCCCCTCCCCTCCTCTCCCCACCCCTCCCATTCCTTCCCCTCTCCTCCACTCCCCTTCCCTCCCCTCCCCTTCCCTTCCCTCCCTTCCCTTCCCCTCCACTCCCCTCCCCTCCCCTCTCTTCCCTTCCCTCCCGTTTCCTCCCCTCCCCTCCCCTCCCTTTCCTCCCCTCTGATCCCCTTCCCTCCCCTCCCCTCCCCTCCTCTCCCCTTCCCTTCCTTCACTTCCCCTCCCCTCCACTCCCCTCCACTCTGCCCCCTCCCCTCCCCTCTCTTCCCTCCAGTCCCTTCCACTTCCCTTCCTTCCCCTCCACTCCCCTCCCCTCTGCTCCCCTTCCCTTCCCCTCCCCTCCCCTTCCCTCCCCTTCCCGCCCCTCCCCTTCCCCTCCTTACCCCTTCCCCTCCCTTCCCTCCACTCCGATCCCCTTCCCTCCCCTCCCCTTCCCCTCCCAACACCTTCCCCTCCCTCCCCTCCCCATCCCTCCCCTGCCCACCCCTTCCCTCCCCTCCCTTCCCCTTCCCTCCCTTCAATTCCCCTCTCCTCCCCTGTCTTCCCTTCCCTCCCTTCCCTTCCCCTCCCCTCCCCTACACTCCCCTCCCCTCCCCTCCCTTCCCCTCTCTTCCCTCCCCTTCCATCCCATTCCCTTCCCCTCCCTTCCCTCCCCTCCCTTCCCTTCCCATCCCTTCTCCTCCCCTCACCTCTCTTCCCTCCCCTTCCCCTCCCTCCCCTCCCCTTCCCTCTCTTCCCTTCCCTTCCCTTTCCCTCCCTTCCCCTCCCCTCTCCTCCCCTCCCCTCCTCTCCCCTCTCTTCCCTTCCCTTCCACTCCCTTCTCCCCTCTCCTATCCTCACCTCCCCTCCCCTTCCCCTTCCTCCACTCCCATTCCCTTTCCTCCCCTCCCCTTCCCTTCCCTTCCCATCCCTTCTCCTCCCTTCACCTCTCTTCCCTCCCCTACCCCTCCCTCCCCTTCCATCCCCTTCCCTCCCCATCCCTTCCCTCCCTTCCCTTCCCCTCTCCTTCCCTCCCCTCCACTCCCCTCCCCTTCCCACCTTTCCCTCCCCCTTCTCTTCCCTTCCCTCCCCTCCCCTCCCCTTCCCTTCCCTCCCTTTCCCTCCCCTGCCCTCCCCTTCCCGTACCTTCCCTTCCCTCCCCTCCCCTCCCATACCCTCCACTCCCTTCCCACCCCTTCCCTTCCCTCCCCTCCCCTCCCCTTCCTTCCCCTACCCTCCTCTCCACTCCCCTCCCCTCCACTTTGTTCTCCTCCCCTCCCCTTCCCTTCCTTTCCTTTTATCAAGCATTTACTTAATGAATACAAATTTCATGATACAGTTTTAGGAATACAGCAGTTCTTCCCCCCATACCCACCCTCCCTTCACCCTCTCTTTCCCCCAAGAGTACTGGATTTTTTAAATTAACCCTTTCCTTTTACCAACACTCTGATGACTTGACCATCTGAGCAGCAAGCAGCAAGGGCCTGATTATTTGGTAAATATTGAGGTTTGATAGACTTCTGTGTCCTCGTTTGCAAATGATTAACTGTTCTGTTTTATTCTCCCCAAAACCATGTCTTCATTATTTTAATTGGCACTTGGGACAGAGTCCAAGCCTTTGGAAACAACACCATTCTAATTTCTAATTAAATTTTAATATTTTATCATCAGGTTTGATTTCCAAGTTATCTGGTTGAGCAGCTTGTTAAAATAAACAGACTACAAGAGAATATTTTACATTTCTGATTATTAAATGAGGAAAATACATTTTGTGTTTTGTCAAAATCTCATTCTCTACTTTTTTTTTTGCTTTTTAAGATTTATTTATTTATTTATTTGAAAGTCAGAGTTACACAGAGAAGGAGAGGCAGAGAGAGAGAGAGGTCTTCCATCCACTGGTTCACATGCCAATTGGCTGCAATGGCCGGAGCTGTGCCAATCCAAAGCCAGGAGCCAGGAGCTTCCTCCAGGTCTGCCATGTGGGTGCAGGGGTCCAAGGACTTGAGCCATCTTCTGCTACTTTCCCAGGCCACTGCAGAGAGCTGGATTGGAAGTAGAGCATCTGGGACTTGAATCAGTGCCCATATGGGATGCTGGCACTTCAGGCAGTGGCTTTACCTGCTAAGCTACAGCACCAGCCCCTTCATTCTCTACTTTTGTTAGGTCTCCATACTTAAATTTAATAGTTGAGAAGATAGTTTTGTTATTAAGATATTTAAGTAATTTCTTTATTAATCAAATAATTTTTATTACTAGACCAATTCCCCAGAGATTAGAGTTGGCTAGAGGATAAAGGTTTATTTCAAGGACTAAATAGTCTTGGGGAAAGAGATCTCAAGATCCAAAATATGCTCTTCCTGCCCATAAGCTAGTAAAAAAAAAATGGAAAAAGGAGTAGCTACAGTGAGATTAGAAAATTTAAGTCTAGTTAATTGATAATTTGGCAGATTTTTCAGGCTTTGTGTTCTGATGATTTACTGGGAAACCAAGGTGTCAGTCAAGCATTGGTTTGTAATTTGAATTTTGTCAGGTGCATCAGCTGAAGAGTTTCCTTGTTAGCTGGGTTGATCCTGGATTCCTTGTGTAGGGAACAAAACTTTTGCAAAGGCAAGTGAAATCCACCTTAGCTAAGTGTTGCCAGATGTGACAAGCAAATGCATTTGGTGCACACCAAGGATGGCTATACATCCAAAGCCAGGAGCAAGATGCTTCTTCTGGGTCTCCCCTGTGGGTGCAGGGGCCCAAGGCCTTGGACAATCTTCTACTGCTTTCCCAGGCCATAGCAGAGAGCTGGATCAGAAGGAGAGCAGCTGGGTCTTGAACTGGCACCCATATGGGATTCTGGCACTGAAGGCAGCAGCTTTACTTGGTACACCACAATGCCAGCTCCAAGTCTGACATTCTAAATCAACTTTCAGTATGTTCCCAAAATTCTGAATTCAAATCTTCACAAAACAGAAGAAGAGAAAATGTCTGCATTAAGCTAAAAATCTGCAAAGGGTAAGGAACATGACTTTATTATGGTTACACAGGTTCCCTGGTGAACTTCATGTTAAGCAGAATGCTACCCAGAGCTCATTCTCTAATACACTTGTAGAAACTTGCTGCTTTTTATTTATTTTAAAAATACTTATTATAGCCAGTGCCATGGCTCACTAGGCTAATCCTCCACCTGCGGCCCCAGCACCCCAGGTTCTAGTCCTGATCGGGGCGCCGGATTCTGTCCCAGTTGCTCCTCTTCCAGGCCAGCTCTCTGCTGTGGCCTGGGAAGGCAGTGGAGGATGGCCCAGGTCCTTGGGCCCTGCACCCACATGGGAGACCAGGAGAAGCACCTGGCTCCTGGCTTCAGATCAGCACAGCATGCCAGCCACAGTGGCCATTGGGGGGTGAACCAATGGAAAAGGAAGACCTTTCTCTCTGTCTCTCTCACTGTCTAACACTGCCTGTCAAAAAAATTTTATTATTTGAAAGACAGAGATAGAGAGAGAAGGCAGAAAGAACTTTAATCTGCTAGCTTACTCCCCAAATGACTGCAAAAATTGGACTGGGCCATGCTACAGCAAGAAACCTGGAACTCCACCTGGATCTCCTAGATACATGACAAGAATTCAAATATGTGGGCCATGTTCTTCTGATTTCCTGGGTGCATTAGCAAGGAGCTGGATTGGAAGTGAAGCACATGGGATCAGAAGCTATCACTAAGTGAGGTTTAAGCCACTGGCCCCATTTTTTGCCTTTTACTTATGCTTTTCCAACTTATTTAGAAATGCTGTTCTATTATTTAAGTGTTAGATTGTTATTATCTTCATGGAGCATGAAATTCTTCAATGGTATGATGTGAAAAAGAAAATTTTTTTTTTCTTATTGATCACACAAAAGTTGTGTCTGGTTTTATTTTTCCTGTGTCAATCTCTGTCTTTTGATGCATTTAGATAATTCACATTTAAACTGATACGGCTGAATTCATTAAAATAACCTATTTTAGCTGTCATTTTTCTTTAATGTCTTATTTATTTTTATTTTTTGAAAGGCAGAGACAGAAAAACCTTCCCATCTGCGGGCTCACTGCCCAGGGGCCTGCAGCAGCTGTGGCTAGGCAAGGCTAGAGCCAGCACCCAACTGCATTTGCATCTACATAGATAGGCAGGGGACTCAGAACTTGGATCATCATCTCTCAGGATGAACATCAGCAGGAAGATGGATCAGGTGGAATAACCAGGCTCTAACAAGGTACTCCAATATGCAATGCCATTATCACAAGTGGCATTTCTTACCCTCAAAGCTCCCTGCAATGTCCACAGAAAGCAACTCTATTTTAATAGTGCACATTTGTGGTGGCTTTGTGTTGCCAAGTTTGGAAATAGGGAGAAGATAGCAAAGGGGGGCCAAATTTATTTATTATTTTATTTCTTTCAGGCAGAGACACAAACTGACACAATGCCTTCATGTGCTGGTTCCTTAAACACTAACTCAAAACTAGGAGCTGCTGGGGCAGGAACTGTACTACATCAGTTTAAGCTGCTGTTTGGGATGCTCACATCAAATACCAGAGTGTGTCCTGCCTACTGTGATTATTTAAAAAAAAAAAAAAACTTTATTGTTTTACAATTAATGTGAAACCTAGTTTGTCATGTTTGATATCTAGAACTATGATGAGGTACATTGACATGTCAAATGATTTGTAAATGTCACACATCCTGATTTATTTATTTATTTTTGAGTAGTGTTATTTAATTTACCATAGTTAATTTACAAGTCATGTTTAGTTTTTTTTTTTTTCTTTTTTGTGGCAAGGCAGTAGTGTCATTTTTTTTTTTAAGATTTATTTATGGCCAGTGCCACTGCTCAATAGGCTAATCCTCCACCTGCGGCACCGGCATACCGGGTTCTAGTCCCAGTTGGGGAGTAGAATGCATATACATATGCATTTGACTTACAGCAAATAAATAAAAATTATACAGGTATAAAATACACCCATTTTATTTGTAATTCTTACTAAGCATTTTTGAGTGGCTAGGCAGTTCATATGCTGGTGGAACCTGTGATCACAAATGAGGTTTTAGTTGTCTACTGCTTTAATTGAGGCTGCTGCCTTCAAGATTGCTTAACTCACACAAGTATTTTTTTTAAAGATTTATTTATTTCTTCATTTGAAAGGCAGAGTTACAGAGAGACAGGGAGAGACAGATCTTCTTTCTGCTGGTTTACTCCTTAAATGGCTTCACTAGGCTAATCCTCTGCCTGTGGCACTGGTACTCTGGGTTCTAGTCCCAGTTGGGGCTCCAGATTCTGTCCCAGTTGTTCCTCTTCCAGTCCAGCTCTCTGCTGTGGCCTGGGAAGGCAGTGGAGGATGGCCCAAGTGCTTGGGCCCTGCACCCACATTGGAGATCAGGAGGAAGCAACTGGTTCCTGGCTTCGGATCGGTGCAGGGTAGTGGCCGTAGTGGCCAGGTGGGGAAGACCTTTCTCTCTGTCTCTCTCTCTTACTATCTAACTCTGCCTGTCAAAAAAAAAAAAAAAAAAAAAAAAAGGCTTCAGTGGCTAGGACTGGACTAGGCCAAAGTCGCAAGCCAGGACAGGAACTCCATCCAGGTTTCCCAAGTGGGTAGAAAGGGCCTAAGTTCTTGGACTGCCTTCAGATATTTTCCCAGGTGTATTAATAGGGAGCTGAATCAGAATTGGAGGAACCAGGGTTTTAACCAGTGGTGGTAGCAACCCAGGGTTCCATGTCACATATCAATACTGTTTTACTAATTTATTCATTTGAAAGGCAGAGAAAAAGAGCCTCCTTCTGCTGGATAACTCTACAAAAGCCCACAACAGTGAGGGAGGTAGGAATGCCTTGTGGGTATCCCATGTAGATGGCAGGAAACCAAGTTTTTGAGCCATGAGCTGTGGACTCAAAAGAACACTCATGGGAGCAGTGTTGTGGTGTGGTGGGTGAAGACAGCACCTGCAATGCTGGAATCCCATATGGGCATCAGTTTGAGTTCTGGCTGCCCACTTCTAATCCAGCTCTCTGCTATGGCCTGAGAAAGTAGATCACCCACGTCCTATGGCCCCGTGCCTATGTGGGAAACCTGGAAGAAGCTCTTGTCTTCTGGCTTCAGATTGGTGCTGCTCCAGCCATTGCAGTCAACTGGGGAGTGAACCAGTGGATGGGAGACCTCCCTCTCTTTCTCTCTGCCTCTCCTTTCTCTGTGTAACTCTGTATTTTAGATAAATAAATAGATCTTAAAAAAAAAAAAAAAAAACTTGCAGGAATTTGGGTTGGAGCTGCGGAATAGCCAGGACACACACCAAGCACTCTGGTATGTGATGTGGTATGTCCAGAGAAGTAGCTTAACCTCCTGAATCATAAAACCCACCCTTCCAAAATCTGGTTTGTGCAGCCTGTGACCTAGGCCCCATGTGTCCAATAGGCAAGTCTCAGGATTCTCCACATGATTGCTATGCCAGAAGCCAAACTTCCAAAGGCAAAATACTTTTTGAACTATGTTGGTATGATATTTACTGTTGTCTCATGGGCTAGAACAAGTGAACTGGAAAATGTCAGGGGGTCCCTGTGGTGAAGGATTATATCAAGGCTTATATACAGGGAGGAGTGTCACATGGGACAGTTACAGAGAGCTGTACTAGTATATTATGTCAATTTTTCCTGTAGATATAATTGTGGCCAAAAACTGATTTTCAAGCTGCATACTTTTATGGAATTTTAAATACATAAAATACTGTAAGGAAAACAGTATTGCCTGAGTAATTTTCTGTGTAATATGGATACTAGTGAAAGCATAATGTGTACTGCTACTTATATGAACAATCGTGATGAACATTATAAATTATTTCTATGCATTGACATTGATTTTTTTAATGATTTATTTATTTGAAAGGCTGAGTTGCAGAGAGGCAGAGGCACAAAGAGAGAGGTCTTCCACCTGCTGATCACTCCCCAAATGGCCTCATTGGCTGGGGCTAGGCCAATCTGAAGCCAAGAGCCTGGAGATTCTTCTAGGTCTCCCATGTACCTGCAAGGGGCCAAAGGACTTGGGTCTTCATCCCCTGCTTTCCCAGTCCATAGCAGAGAGCTAGATAAGAAGTGGAGCAGGTGTACTGGAATTGGTGCTTCACCCACTGCTCCACAGTAATGGCCCTGGCATTGATTTTTTTTACAGCATTGGTAACAAATTAATATTTTAATTAGCCTAACCATAGTCTATATTTAACCTGAGTGATTGGTAGAGTTGTGTGTGCCCTTTCAGGGTCTGTTCTGCTCTTCCCATGTGTAAAGCCTATATTCCCCCATAGGGAGGGTACTTTATTTTTGTTGCACAGCTAATATGCCCATTTTTCTATATACATTTCCTTCATGACCTTGCTAGTGCAGTAGAATCTAGGAAGAATCTAGACTGTCTCACCCCTCCCTCCAAGTAATTCCTCTTGCAGATAAGATTCCACAGACCTCTACATGTGGCCAAGTCCAACGAAAATAAACATATTGCCAGTAAGTTGTTTATTTGTTCCTTAGCTTCTTTCGCATTGTATTTTAAGAGCTTTCTGAGATTTTGTTAAATAAATTGGAAAAGCATAAAGAAATATAATTCAGAATCAGGATTTATATAAGATAAAGTAAGCATGGCTGCAAGATTTAAAGCCATCTGAGCTGAATGTACATTGGTCTTAATTTTTTTATTGCCATAGCTACAAGACTTTTTACATGGTTTGAGTTGAAACTTAGAGAAGAATTGGCTACCTCAGAAACAATTAATTAAAATGGTTATATTTGGAATTGTTAATGTAGGGTGTCCTCAAAAGCTTTTTGGAGGCTGAGCTTGTTTCATGGATCAGATCAGAAATTGTGTGGAGGACAGAATCTATTGCACGTCCTTAAATAACTCTCCATAGTTAGGAGACTACTTAGGAATATTTCATACTAGCAAAGTTATGTTATGTTTTCAGGCAAATTATTCCATTATTTTTTTGACAGGAAGAGTTAGACAGTGAGAGAGAGACAGAGAGAAAGGTTTTCCTTCCATTGGTTCACCCCTGAAATGGCCGCTACGACCGACACGCTGTGTCCATCCAAAGCCAGGAGCCAGGTGCTTCTCCTGGTCTCCTATGCGGGTGCAGGGCCCAAGCACTTGAACCATCCTCCACTGCCCTCCCGGGCCACAGCAGAGAGCTGGGCAGGAAGAGGAGCAACCGGGACAGAATCCGGCACCCTGACCGGGACTAGAACCTGGGATGCCAGTGCTGCAGATGGAGGATTAGCCTATTGAGCTGTGGCGCCGGCCCCAGAAAAGTCTTCCATCCACTGGTTCACTCTCCAAATGGCCCAAGCTGCTGGAGATGGGCTGATCCAAAGCTAGGAGCTTCCTCTGGGTCTCCCAGGCCATAAACAGAGAGCTGAATCAGAAGAAGAGCAACTGGGGCCAGTGCTGTGGCTTAGTAGGTTAAGCCTCTGCCTGCACTGCTGGCATCCCATATGGGCAGTGATTTGAGTCCCAGCTGCTCCCCTAATGATCCAGCTCTTTGGTATGACCTGGGAGAGCAGTAGAGGATGGCCAAAGTCTTCAGGCCACTGCATCCACAGGGGAGATCTGGAAGAAACTTCTGGCTCCTGGCTTTGTATTGGCCTAGCTCCAGTTGTTTGTGACCATTTTGGGAGTGAACCAGTGGATGGAAAACCTGTCTCTCCATCTCTGTAACTCTACTTTCAAATAAATAAATCTTAAAAAGAAAAAGAATAGCATCCAGGAACACATACTGTTGCCCATATGGGATGCTGGCACCATGGGTGTAGTCTTAGCCTACTATGCCAGAGAGAGAGAGAGAAAGAGAGAGAGAGAGACCTTTAATCCACTGATTCACACTTCAAATGCCCACAGCAGCCAAGGCTGGAACAAAGTCATAGCTGAGAGCCAGGAATGTAGTCCTGGCCTCTCACTTGAGATGCAGAAGCCTACTTGCTTGAGTTGTCAGCACTGACTTCTGGTGTCTAGATTTGCAAAAATCTAGAATTAGGAGCCAGTGCTGGAAGCACAACCAGAAATGTTATTGTAGGACTAGGGCACAAGCCTAAATGACTGCCTCACTTCTAGAATCTTTTCCCTTGCCATAGTTGAAACTACTAGACAGCCTTCTGAAAGCCATCCTGTTTGTATCATGACATCACGGATGGTTTCTTCTTTTTTTACTGGTATCTTGTTGATTCCACTCTGCAATTCACATTGACAGGTTTGACCCTATCTGGTCTGACATGTCTGTTTCCTTCCAGCTTGTATTTCTTGCACAGCATGTATACCACTATATCTATGCCCTGTTGAGTGTTTCTTTGTAGCTGTCCAAATGGCACCTCATGCCACACAATTCTAAATTGAAAACCTGGGGCTGACATTGTGACATTGTGGTATAGTGGGTTAAACAGCTGCCTAGGATGCCAGCATCCTTATGGGTTCTGGTTTGTTTCCTGGTTGCTCCACTTCCAATCCTACTTAGGGCACCTGTGAAAGCAGCAGAAGATGGTCCAAGTGCTTTGACACCTGCCACCCATGTGTGAGACCCAGATGAAGCTTCTTGCTCCTGGTTTCAGTCTGGCCCAGCTCCGCTGTTACAGCTATTTGGGGCATGGTGCAACAGCTGGAAGATCTTTCTCTGTCTTCTCCTCTCTCCCAAAACTATGTCTTTCAAAACAAATCAGTTAATCATTAAAATAAATAAAATGAAAAACACATAATTTATTTTCTTTTTAAATATTACTACCAAGTAGCTTTGACCCAAATCATCAGAAAGAAAGTTTTCCTGGAATGCTCTTCTATCTTTTTTTCCCCAGAAACCTTTTAGTTAAGGAATACAAACTTCATGAATTTCATAATTAAAACTTGAAGAACATAGTAATTTTTCCAACCATACCCACCCTCCCACCCACACTCCTATACCCTTTCTTTCTCCTGCTATTTGCATTCTTATTTTTCACTAAAATCTACTTGCAAATAACTTTATACACATATGATTAATTATACTAGTTAAAAATTTCAATAAATAATATGAAAAAAAACCTCTTCCTCAATAGTTGAGACAAGGGCTATTCAGTCATTGCTTCTCAAAGTGTAAATTTCATTTTTATAGATTACCTTATGTGCTCTATTAGTTATCACAGATCAGGGAGAACATATGGTATTTGTCCTTTTTGGACTGGCTTATTTCACTAAGTATGATGTTTTCCAGTTTTATCCATTTTGTTGAAAATTAAATGATGTTTTTAACCTCTGTCAGTATTCCATGGAGTACATATCCCATAAGTTCCTTTTTAAAAAAATGATTTATTTATTATTTATTTGAAAGTCATAGTTACACAGGAGAGGCACAGAGAGAAAGAGTCTTCCATTTGATGATTCACTCCCCAGTTGGCCGCAACAGCCAGAGCTGCACTGATCTGAAGCCAGGGACCAGGAGCTTCTTTCAGGTCTCCAATGTGGGTGCAGGGGCCCAAGGACTTGGGCCATCTTCTACTGCTTTCCCAGGCCACAGCAGAGATCTGGATCAGAAGAGAAGCAGCTGGACTAGAACCAGCACCAATATGGGATGCTGACACTTCAGGCCAGGGCTTTAATCCACTGCACCACAGCGCTGACCCTGGAAATGTTTATATTTTCAAGGAGTCAGGAGAGACAGAGAGAAATCTTCCATGCTCTGGTTCATTCCTGATGGCTGCAATGGCCAGCCTTGGGCCAGCCCAAAGACAGGGGCTTCTTTTGGGGCTCATATGGGTCACAGGGGCCCAAGCATTTGGAGAATCTTCTGCTGACTTCTCTTGGTCATTAAAAGGGAGCTTCATCAGAAGTGGAGCATCTGGGACACAAACCAATGCCATATGAGAGGTTGGCATTAGATGGTGACTTTACCCAGTATTCCACGATATCTGCCTAAGAGGAAAAGTTTTCAAATTTTCACTGTTGACTGTGGTGTTAGCTGTGAGCTTGTCATTTATGGCCTTTATTTTATTGAGATACATTTCCTTTTTTAAAAGATTTATTTTGTATTTGAAAGTCAGAGTTACAAAGAGAGAGGAGAGCAGAGATCTTCCATTCATTAGTTCAACTCCCCAAATGAATGCCCAACTGATGGCAGGGTGGGCCAGGTCAAAGCCAGGAGCCAGGAGCTTCATCCAAGTCTCCAACATAGGTGCAAGCAGTTGGGCCATCCACTGCTGCTTTCCCTGGCACAGAAGCAGAGACCTGGATCAGAAGTGGAGCAGCTGGGACTTGAATCAGTGACCATGTGGGATGCTGATGCTGTAGACAGTGGCCTAACCATCTGTACTGCAACACTGGCCCTGTCTCTCTCTTTCTCTTTTTTAAAGATTTATTTATTTAATAGTCAGAGTTCACAGAGAGAAGAGAGGCAGAGAGAGAGAGAGAAAGAGAGAAAGAGGTCTTCCATCCAATGGTTCACTCCCCAGATGGTGAGATAGAGAGAGAGAGAGTGAGAGAGAGAAAGAGAGAAAGAGGTCTTCCATCCAATGGTTCACTCCCCAGATGGCCACAACAGTTGGAGCTTCACTGATCCAAAGCCAGGAGCCAGGAGCTTCTTCCAGGTCCTCACTTGGGTGCAAGGGCCCAAGGACTTGGGCCATCTTCTACTGCTTTCCCAGGCCATCAACAGAGAGCTGGATTAGAGGAGGAGAAGAGGAACAGCTGGTTCTAGAACTGGCACCCATATGGGATGCTGGCACTTCAGGCCAGGGCATTAATCTGCTGCACCACAGCATCAGCCCCTGGCCCTCTCGAAATTTTTAAATAATGAATCTGGGTTTGTTTTGCCAGATGATTTTTTCTTTGCAGCTGTTATAGAATACAAACTTAAGAGAATTTATATAACCTAAGAACCAATTTTTTGAAAAACAAATTCTAGCAGAAAAAATAAATATACAGGAGTGAATTTAATCTAGGAAGATAATTACTGGATGTTGAATATTTTATAATGTTGATAAAAGAAATTGAAAACAACAGAAATAATTGACACATTACTCGCATTCCTAAATGAGAATAATATTAGGATATTCTTAGCATCCAAAGCAATATACAGACACAGTGCAATTGCAAAGTTTCAATGCTATTCTTTAACAAAACTTTTTAAAAGATTTATTTATTTGAAAGAATTGCAGAGAGACAGAGACAGAGAATCAAGTGTTCCATCCACTGGTTCACTCCACAGATGGCCACAAAGGCTGCGGCAGGGTGCTGATCCAAAGCCAAGAAACAGGATTTCTTCCAGGTCTCCAAGGACTTGGGCCATCTTCCACTGCTATCCTAGACCATAGCAGAGAGCTGAATCATAAGTCGAGTAGTTGGTACTTGAACTGGCATGCTTATGGGATGCTGGTACTGCAGGTGGTGATTTTACCCACTAAACCACAGTGCCAACAAGCCCCTCTTTAACTAATCAAAATAGCATATCACTGGCATTAAAGCAGTGGGGCAGAATAGAGAACAAGTCATTAATCTATAGTCAATTGACTTTTAAGGTGTCTAGAACAGATGAAGAAAAATGAGTAGTCTCTTCAATACAAGGTGTTTGGAAAAGTCAACCAATTCTTTTTGCATTTGAAGAGAAATTATCCAGATAACATTGAGAGCCTGGAGTGCTTCATGAAATTTATGGGGTAATGTGAGGGTATTTTAAGGGTGAAAGGAGAGGAGGTTGTAGGCATTTCTTTAATTTATTTATTTGCTTACTTATTAATTAACAGAGAGAGAGAGGGAGAGATCTTCCACCTGCTGTTTCATTTCCCCAGATGGCGGCATCAGCTAGGGCTTGATCATGCCAAATCCAGGAGCCAGGAGCTTCTTCATGATCTCCTGCCTGGGCAGCTGGGGTACAAGTACTTGGGTCATCTTCCACTGCTTTTGAAAGGCCATTAGCAAAGTGTTGGATTGGAACTGAAGCAGCCAAGACTAAAATCAATACTCATATAGGATGCTGGAGTCATAGTTGGCAATTTTACCTGTTACACCACAACAGCAGCTGCTGTAGGTGTTTCTTTAAGAAACAATTCCCTAGTTCTGGGTTTAGCTGTAGTGATCTTCTGCATAAATAGAAGGTTTACACAGCCAGTTTCTGCATAGCTTTATCTTGCAGGTACATCACCATTCTCCAGCAGTAATAAAAGCAACATGCTAGTATTTCTGTACCTCAAATGAAACCAGAGAAATTAGTGATTTTTCTGCCTGAAAACTTTCAGTTTAAAACTGGGAAGAGTCACTGATTAAGACTTGTGTGCATGGGGCTTCCACTTTAGTGTAGAGAATAAAGCCACCGCCTGCCTTGGCAGCATCATATGGACATGGGTTTGAGTCCCAGATGCTCCACTTCTGATCCATCTTTGATAATGCACCTGGGAAATGAGCAGAGGATGGCCCAAGTCCTGGGCTCCTGCAACCACTTGGGAGACCTGGAAGAAGCTCTTGGCTCTTGACTTGGGTGGTCCCATCTCTGGCTGTTGCAGCAATTTGGGGAGTGAACCAGCAGATGGAAGATCTCTCTGTCTCTCCCTCTCTCTCTTTGTAAGGACATCTTTCAAATAAATAAATAAATATTTAGCAAAAATAAACAAGACTTAGAATGAGGTCAGACATTGCATTCTAAGACATGTTGAGTTCGGAAGCAGTCCACACAGCAGACTCATAGAATGACAATCATTTTAAATAGCATATAGATGTAGCATTAGGTGTGAGAATATAAAGTATCATATCTAGTTCTCATCTCTTTTTCAAAATGGGAGGGCACTCTAGAGATTGTAGTTCTAGCAGAATCTTTTTGTGCCAGTTACTATCCATCATTCAATAAAAATCTTTATAACTTCTTTGCTTTATCTAATTTGCTTTAGAGTTCACACCAGTGACTCATTACATCTCGACTTTTGTTTCTTCCATGTGATCAAGATCTAGTTCTGAAATCACAGCTGATCAATCATGTTCCATCTGTCTCTTGTTGCAAAGTTGTATTTGACCTGGTTTTTCATGCAGACTCATGGCAAGATAGAAACATTTGATGAGAAGAAGTCAGTGTAAATATGTTTTTAGTCACATCTGATTAACAATGAAGATTTAGGAGTGGTCTTCAGGCTAACTTTATCTGTACTCCATTGCTAAACTTAGATATATCTGTTCTGTATACAGAAGTCATTGCCCCGAAGTACCTATCCAGGATTATTTTGCTGGGAATTATACTTCTGCAGAAGTATGCCATTCAGTAGGCCCAAAGTTCAAAATAAAAGTGTTTAACAAAACCAACAAGATGATAACAAATTGAGTTACATCTATGCCTATAAGCTATGCAGAAGTTATATGTTAAAACAATGAACAAGGTTACAAGTGAATAGCAGAATACCATAATTAACATCATATAAGTACACAGGAAATGCTTATTAGCCTCAGTGAAAGTTTTCAGGCCCATGAACATGGGCTGGTATTGTGGCCCAGTGGTTCAGCTGCCATCTTTGATGCCTACATCCCATATGAGTGGCAATTTGAGTCACTTCTGATTTGACTCCATGCTAATGGACCTGGGAAAGCAGTAGAAGATGACATAAGTGCTTGGATGCCTGTCACCCATGGGGAAGACTCAGATGAAGTTCCTGATTCCTGGCTTCAGCCTTGCCCCATTCCATATATTGCAGCTATTTGTGCAGTATACCATGGATGGAAGACCTCTCTTTCTCTGTCTCTCCCTCTTTGTCTGTAATTCTTCCTTTCAAATAAATGAAAAACTAAATCTTTGAAATAAAACAAAAACAATGAACAGAGTTGTGATCTGAAAGAGGGAGTATTACAGTGCGCTAACTACTTACATGAAATATGTATAATGTCTGATCCAAAAATTCTGAAAGTTAAAAATTGAATCCAAGACAGGCTTATATTT
The DNA here is from genome assembly GCF_964237555.1 of Oryctolagus cuniculus. Lineage (NCBI taxonomy): Eukaryota > Metazoa > Chordata > Mammalia > Lagomorpha > Leporidae > Oryctolagus > Oryctolagus cuniculus. Next base: position 95,042,246 of record NC_091433.1, read on the forward strand.
TCTTTTTTAAAAGCAATATCTGGTATTTTCAAGTTTTGGGGTTCACTAAGAAGTGACAACTCTATTCACTAATTGTAAGGCTAGGAGTTCATGATGCCAGATATTCTGTGCATCATTTTTGTGTATGCTAATGTTTTCAAGGATATTGTGGTATGATGATAATAGATTCTTCTTTTTTTAAATTTATTCATTTTGACTTGAAAGCCAGAATTACAAAGAGGCAGAGGTAAGAGAGAGAGAAAGATGTCTTCCATCTGCTTGTTCACTCTTCCAAATGGCCACAAAGGTCATAGCTGGGTTGATCTGAAGCCAGGAGCTTCTTCTGGTTCTCCCAGACTGGTGCAGGGGCCCAAGGGCTTGAGCCATCTTCCATTGCTTTCCCAGGCCATAGCAGATCAGAAGTGGAGCAGTCGGGACCTGAATCATTGCCCACATGGGATGCCAGCACTGCAGGTAGTGACTTTGCTTGCTATGCCACAGTGCTGGCCCTGATAATGGATTCTTACTGAGCTCATACAATAACGTTGCCACAAGAAATCAAAGAAGTTTTGCATTTTATAGGAATTAAGTAGGTGGAAAGGTAAACATTTCCATCTATTTACAAAACTATACTAAAGTATAGTAACCAATAGAAATTGTAGAAATCTTCCTGAATCTAGATGAAACACTGAAATGCAGAACCAAAAAAATTTAAATAAAAGCATAGAAATCCATAAATATGATTAATTCAATCTGATGTAACTAATTCTATGTATTTGAAAGACAGTTACAGAGAGAGACAGAGACACAGAGAGAGAGAGCACTTGCATTTGCTGGTTCACTCCCCAAGTGGCTGAAACAGTTGGAGCTGAGCTGATCTGAAGCTAGGATCCAGGAGCTTCTTCTGGGTCTCCCATGTGGATGTAGAGGCCCAAGGACCTGAGCCATCCTCTGTTGCTTTCTCAGGAACATGAATAGGGAGTTGGATCAACAGTGGAGCTCCCAGGACTCAAACTGGTGCCCATATGGAATGCTGGAGCGTCAAGCCAGGGCTTTAACCCACTGTGCCACCACACTGGCCCCTCTACTAGCAGTTTAATGTGATTTTTAGTTTTTTTATTTCCCTCAGCATTCTGGAAATTAGTGTCTAAAGTAGCCTAAGATCTGTATTTAAGAATATTTTCTGTTAAACTGATTTCAAGTGTTTTTAGAAAATACAAAATTATCCTTTGATATATCCAAGGGTCCAGCTAGAAATCTCAAGGTCAAAATGCTTAGAACCTTGATCCTGAGAAATCCTATCAAGAATGCAAAAAGGGCTTCACATGTTTGGTCAAAACTTCTCTTGTCATGAGCTGTATGGAATCCTCTCTGGATTTGGGGGACCAAAAATTGGGAATTTCTTACACTCAGCATGGCTCTAAGGCAATCACCATGCTGAAAAATGACTATATTGACTCCTCAGGTACCCTAGTCTCTACTGTGGACCACATATTGATTGTCAGAGTGCTTTGCTTGCACACTAGAGTTTCTTGTCTGATTTCACTCAGATTTAAAAGCTGTAGGAAATCATGGGAGTAGCCATTAGGAGTTTAGGTCTCCAGACATCACCATTCACTGGGTTCCACATTTTCCTTCCTTCCCATAACTAAGTTCAGCTAAGTCAAAGAAAAAGGGTAGCTCTTTGTATTTCCTTTATGAAAACATCAATGCTAAAAACATTTAAGTGAAGTCTTCTTTAGAAATTTCAAGTTGGATGGGCCAGCGCCGTGGCTCACTTGGTTAATCCTCTGTGGTACTGGCATCTGGGCAGCGGAGGATGACCCAAGTGCTTGGGCCCCTGAACCTGCATGGGAGACCAGGAAGAAGCACCTGGCTCCTGGCTCCTGGCTTCAGATTGGTGCAGCTCTGGCCATTGTGACCATTTGGGGAGTGAACCAACAGAAGGAAGACCTTTCTCTCTCTCTCTCTCTCTCACTGTCTATAACTCTACCTGTCAAATAAAAAAGAAAAGAAAAGAAAAGAAATTTCAAGTTGGAGAGAACATTTACCCAAGGTCTATGATCTAGATAGCTGATTATTTTCAGCATCTTTGAGCAAGAATTGTTAATGAGCTTTTAATCTTAGATCACCAAAGTGTTCCAAGTTTCAATGAAGCACACAGAATTCAAAGGAAATCTCATCAATCTCTTCCTAGCAGTTTATTTCCTGACAGTCACCTCCCAATAAAAGCAGCCAAAAGAACTTCTAAGATCACAGACACACATTAATGGAGCCACATTCCAAGTCCATGTTTATAAATTAGCTTTTAAATGGTCGGGGATTGGGGTAATAATCTTAAATCTCCATGCACAAGTCCACAAAACAAGACAAGCTGTTTGCCAAGAAAGAGGAGACAGAGCATGGAGCCACAGGCAGGCCAGGTTTATTCACTCCAAGGTGAATGCATGGCAGAGAGTTCCCAGCAAACAGCAAAGAGAGAACCCCCTGTCTTACAGACTGCTGCTTTATATAGCACAAAGTGGTGGGAAGGAGCTTGGAGGTCTGAGCTAAAGCAGGGCTGCTGAGATAGAGAAGAGCTTGGGCTAGATTTCAAGGCTCTTTGAGGTCACAGTGTGAGCTGGGAGGGGTTTGGGCTGAGGCTGGACTCTGAGGCTGAGCGCTGAGATAGAGGGAGACAGCTTGGGAGGAGTAGGGGAGATCTCAGGCTGATAGCAGAGTTTTCACATAGTGTTGTGCCCAAAAGTTGAGGCAGGGCAAGGCTGGTCAAGGCAGGGGTGGGGGGTGGGGGGAGAGGCTGTATTAGCAAGACAGAGAAACAGGGGACTGCTTGTTATGTAGGTGAGAGGTCAACATGGACATAAGGATTTTTGTCCTTTCTCCATCACTGTGTATGACAAAGTCAGAATAAAGCAGACTTTGGTGGGAAATTTCTGATATAAATTCTATAATAAAAATTTAGCCAATCACAATCTTTTGTAGTTGGAATACATTTCTGTGGGTGATCCCATGGGACTGTCTGCCCTGCCCATGCAGGAGGTTGAGAGGGCATGGTGCGCTATGCCTCCCAGGAGGGACCCGGGCCTGGCTGCTGGCAAGTGGCAGGAGCTCCAGGCCCATTTCCAACATCTCCTCTTCCTGTTGGAAGCCTTGTGGCTATGCTTTTGTGGTTCATAAACAGAGAGCTGATAAGCAACTCCCAGACATGGGCTGGTTGCACAAAGGAGCCCAGGGGCCTATGTGTGCTAAGTGACCTATAAGTCAATTAGTTAGAGGCCTTTTGGCATGTTGCCCCTTCTGCTCTATAGACTTGCTGTTGCCACCTCAGGTTTTTTCTTCCCCTCCTACCCTATAAATTCTGAGCCTGATTGCTAAAAACAGACAGGCTCATCAGGCCTGTCTCCAGTGTTTCTTGTGGAGAGATGCTGTTGCTCTTCCAGCCCAACAGCTGAGGGTCTCACGCAAAGAGACCACAGATGTCAGTCTTTCAATAATGGGATTCATTATTGAATTCATTATTGGCTGCCTTTCAGCTGGGAACCTGAGGAAATGTCTAGCAAGGGTAAATGCCATAGGAGTTGTCAGAGACCTAGTAGAGAAAATGATGTGCACCACCAATGGCAAAATCCAGCTGTAATGACAGAACTCCCAATCCCCAATATAGAGCCACACATTTAGCATCTTTCATGTCAGCAAGGAGTATTTACCTTTTGCAAGAACTCTCAGTCAAGTCTCAAGCTATGTGCATGCCTATATTTGTTTTAAGCAAATATTTGTTGGGCCATTTGTCGGAAAGACAAGCAGAATATTAGCCACATTAGGCCCTTTATTCACAAGTTCCAACATCATTACTACCACCAATTCAGATTTAAGAGGAGGACAATTGCTAACCTTGGGTGTGCATCTTGGGGAAGGGGCAAAGGAAATGCTGTGTTTCCTGTCTCTTTGCTCATTTTCTAGCCTGCAAACCTTTCTTCTTCTCTAGTAGCCCCAGGTAAGAAATCATCCTGCTTCACTTGCTCATAGGTTCTTCTTTAAAATCCCATGGCGCAGCCGGCGCCGCAGCTCACTAGGCTAATCCTCCGCCTTGCGGCACCAGCACACTGGGTTCTAGTCCCGGTTGGGGCACCGGATTCTGTCCCAGTTGCCCCTCTTCCAGGCTAGCTTTCTGCTGTGGCCAGGGAGTGCAGTGGAGGATGGCCCAAGTGCTTGGGCCCTGCACCCCATGGGAGACCAGGAGAAGCACCTGGCTCCTCTCATCGGATCAGCGTGGTGCACCGGCTGCTGCGCGCTGGCCACGGCAGCCATTGGAGGGTGAGCCAACGGCAAAAGGAAGACCTTTCTCTCTGTCTCTCTCTCTCTCTCTCACTGTCCACTCTGCCTGTCATGCCCACTCTCCCTCTGTCTGACCCTCATTCATATCAGGCATGTGAGTGAACACATGGGACAGCACCCAACATTGCACATTCACTTGTCATTATGACCCACAACCTGCATACATTAACCAGGATCTCATCTGGTGGTCTCTCAGCATCACCCACCCAGGTTGTTGCACTCAATTCAGGCTCATCTAAGTTCACAGGAGCATAAGGGGAAGGACATGTAGTCAGGAGTCCACCCTGCCTTGCAGGGCTACCCCTGCCACATCACCTTCTGAAAATATTGTTGCTATGGCAACTTTCCAACCTTGAGGCCAGTGCTTCATACTTCCTCTGACTGTAGGTCTACACACATCCCTTGGCCTCATCAGGTACTCCAGGAGCAGACTTGCTCCATGCATACTGCAGTGCTGGCCAGACAGAGGCAGGATTAGCTCAAACCACTGCCACCAGTCATCCCTGATGTGTCAACAGCTGCAGCCAGTACCACGAGGCCACAGCTCACAGCACATCTGTGACCATCCTACTCTGTGGGCAGATGTGTGATGTGGCAAGCCTCTGAGTCTTCTGCTGGATCCTTTAACCAATGGGCTCTAGAGGGGCAGGGCTTTCCCTCCCCAAATGTTTTCTACACTGTCAAGACAGTGCCTGCCCAACTCTGGTCTTAGGGGATTTGTCATTGTTCCAGGAGCATGTACTCAGGGGTGGGGGCTGGGCACTTCTGAAGTGTGAACAGGATTTTCTGTGTTTTGTTTTCTTCTTCTTCTTTTTTTTTTTTTTTTTTTTTGCTTTGTAAGGAGGACTTTATGGTTGAACATTTGAACATGACCAAAGTCCCCTGCCTCAGTTTTCTCACCTTCAAGTACACCCATAAGGTGAGAATAGATTCATGAGTCTTCCATTTACATGATACCTCAAGATTCTGTTCATTCAGCCATTCACATTCACATGTGCCCTGTGATGTGGGGCTATGGGGGGGTCTGGTGGCTTGAGAGGTTTATGCTAAGAAGACCAGATCAGAAAAGAGCCTTCCTATGAAAGAGGAAATCTCAGGGTTAAAAAGATTCTGGCTTCAAATGTGGGGAGCTCCCACAGTCCCCTCAGCCAAGGCCAGAGATGATTTTCTCTTTCTTGGTTATGCCTCTCTGCAAAGACATGGGCACTAGGATAGAAGTTGGGAGATCCCAGCCTTGTCCAGGTTAATGATTGGTTTGACAGCCTGCCAGTCAAGATCCATGTGCTGATCCCAGCTTTAGTTACCAAGCTTCTACCTACCATCTGCCTATTTTCATTTCATACAATGGTGTCATTTCTGGGCTCTGCTACCTCTGAGATCTGACTCTTTTTTTAAAAAAGATTTATTTATTTATTTATTTGAAAGTCAGAGTTACACAGAGATAGAAGGAGAGGCAGAGAGAGAAGAGGTCTTCCATACACTGGTTCACTTCACAGTTCGTGGCTGCAGTAGCCGGAGCTGCACTGCTCAGAAGCCAGGAGCCAGGAGATTCCTCCAGGTCTTCCCATGAGGGTGCAGGGGCCCAAGGGCTTGTGCCATCTGCTTTCCCAGTCCACAGCATAGTTCTGGATCAGAAGTGGAGCAGCTGGGAATTGAACCAGTGCCCATATGGGATGCTGGCACTGCTGGGGGTGGCTTTACCCTCTACACCAAATGCCAGCCCTGAGATCTGACCTTAACCTGGTGGTTCCTGCCTGATGGGCATGGCACCCACAAATGTTGTAGGTGATTGTATTCTGCACCCACAACTTTTGTCACATTGTTTTTAATTATCTATGTCCTTGTCATTTGTCCACCAGGACTGAAATCACCTTTAGGGTAATTATGATATTCACATTATTCATATTGCATCAATCATACCCAGGAGAGTACCAGGCATAATGCATACAAGTCACCACTGTCTCCCTTCCTCCTCTGCTCCTCATTCCCACAGTGCTAGGGGCTCTTGCTCTTCTCCTCCTCCACCCCTCCCTCTGCACAGCTAGCACCACCATGAGACCCACACACCATACTCCTTTACTCCCTCTGAACCCATACGCTCTCCAGTTCCAGTGGATCCTAACAGGATGACATATCAAGTGTGGAGGTTTAGTTGTACTCATGAAGCAAAGCTACAGAGCTCCACTATCACTAAGTGAATTGTGGATGTTGGACTTGAAAGCTCTGATTGTTGTGCTCAGTTCTATGGTCCAATGACAACTGAGAGCATGGCAGGAATTAAGGAGATGCCTGCTGTCGCTCCCCCATTCACGGAGGAACGACACTAGGACCCTGTGCTGTTCTTTTGTCTGCTCAGCCCTTCCCGGGTTTGCTGCTGGTCCTTCCCAGGTTGGCTGCCGATCCCTCCACCTCCGTGGAGGGGCAGCTCCCCCTGCCACTTTCCCCACTTCCGCAGGGGAGCGGCACACCACCGGCTGGCTCTCTCGGGGGCTGCTCAGATGTTATCCAGATGTTCCCGGTGCATGTTGTCTCTCTCCTCCTTTATAGTCCTCTTCCAGCAATCCCAACTCTGCTACCCACACGCCGAGCACGCTGCTCTCCTCCAATCAGGAGCAAGATCAGCGCCTGCAGCTCAGTCAAGTTGGCAAGAGGCAGCTGCGTAGAAGTTGTTTACTCCCTTTCAGTGCCATATTGTGGGAGAGCAGATGCATAGAATAAGTCTTAATTCCAGTAACTTAGTCTAGTCCAAGTTGCTCCCCACAGCCTGCCTGCATATCCCATTCATTTAGGAGACACAGAGCTCTGTGGCATTGTTGTTTTAGACCTTTCCATTTATTCACTGCTCAAACCTATTGCTTTCTTTTCTGCTTTGTGTCCATCCACTCATATCAGAGTAGCCAGGACAGAGTGAGTTTTTATGAGTCATGATGGTGAGCCAGTGGCTAGACACCTTACTTGGACTTTATAATGTGCATTTTGGCTATTCCAGGAAATTGTTTTTTAAAGATTCATTTATTTATTTGAAATAGTTACACAGAGAGAGAAGGAGAGGAAGAAAGAGAGGGAGAGGTCCTCCATCCGTTGGTTCATTCCCAATTGGCTGCAATGGCCAGAGCTGTGTCAATCTGAAGCCAGGAGTCAGAAGCCTCTTCCAGGTCTCCCACATGGGTTCAGGGGCCCAAGGCCTTGGGCCATCTTCTACTGCTTTCCCAGGCCATAGCAGAGAGCTGGATCAGAAGTGGAGCAGCCAGGACTTGAACCAATGCCTATATGGGATGCCACACTGCAGGTGGCAGCTTTACCCACTATGCCATAGTGCTGGCCCCTCCCCAAGGAATTTTTTGTTTTTTACTTCTTTCCTGCTTAATTGTGCTTTAGTTACCTAAGGTTGATGAATCTATAAATTGTGAATTAGCAAGGTATTCCAAATTTAGCTGTGAAATATATGATTTTGTGTGTTTTTTAATTTAACTTTTTTTTATAAATTTTTTTTGACAGGCAGAGGGACAGTGAGAGAGAGAGACAGAGAGAAAGGTCTTCCTTTTGCCACTGGTTCACCCTCCAATGGCTGCCGCGGCCAGTGCACTGTGGCCAGCGCATTGTGCTGATCTGATGGCAGGAGCCAGGTGCTTCTCCTGGTCTCCCACGTGGGTGCAGGGCCCAAGCACTTGGGCCATCCTACACTGCACTCCCTGGGCACAACAGAGCGCTGGCCTGGAAGAGGGGCAACTGGGACAGAATCCGGTGCCCTGACCTGGACTAGAACCCGGTGTGCTGGCGCCGCAAAGTGGAGGATTAGCCTATTGAGCCACGGCGCTGGCCTTTTTAAAATATTGACCATTACTACTCTTTTTAAAAATATTTATTTACTTATTTATTTGAAAATCAGAGTTACACAGAGAGAGTGGAGGCAGAGAGAGAGAGAGGGAGAGAGAGAGAGAGAGGTCTTCTATCTGATGGTTCACTCTCTAATTGGCCACAATGGCCAGAAGTGTGCTGATTCAAAGCCAGCAGCCAGGAGCTTCCTCCAGGTCTCCCATGTGGATGGAAGGGAGCAAGTATCCTCTACTGCTTTCCCAGGCCATAGCAGAGAGCTGGATTGAAAGTGGAGCAGCCAGGTCTTGAACAGGGGCCCATATTGGATGCCGGCACTTCAGGCCTGTGTGTTAACCTGCTGCGCCAGAGCGCCAGCCCCTGAATTTAACTTTTTATTTAGACCTTTCTTATAGAAATGGATTATGTCTTCTAGTTTCTAAGTAACTGCATCATAATGAGGACCATTGTAGATTGTAGCAGTTAAAAATATTTGGCTTGATGATCAACATAAGGCTTATAGATAGTAGCTACCCATGAGATTGTGTCTTGGATTTAGGGGAAGTTTATAAGTCAGTTGGAGGTAGCCTTTTATTACTGGCGAACATGAATGTACTGATAACTCCTTGTCCATTTAATAATAAAATCCAAATGAAGATTTACACATGAGTTCCCTCCTGCCTTCATCTACCACTGAAATCCTGTTGTTTCTGCCTTTTGGATCTCCCTGTAATCTGTTGCCTCTTCTTCATTCCCACTACCACCATACCTTGGTTCAGATCCTACGAAATTTCCTTTGATATACTTTTTAATTGACTTCTCTGCTTTTTGTTTTTCTTACCTTTGTGTAAAGCCTCTTAGTTCATCCAAATATTTTTCTGATTGCTCAGGTTCTCTTACTCCAATAACTAGGAAAATCATGTGGCTGGTAGTTCTTTCAACACACCGCACAAAAGAATGCTCAGTAAATGCTTACTAAATAATGAATGGAATGCCTTACAAAGCTAGGGTGAACATTTAACCTGCTTGGCCCTGGATGGTTTCTGTTTATACATTTCAACCCTGTGTAATTATCAGTATGTCTCTTTTATTATCAAAGTTGTCTCTGAGCAACAAATTATACATTCATCTAATTGTGTGTGTTATCAAATAGATATCTATTTCATTGTCTCTTCAACTAGGTAGTTATTGGGGGTCAGAAATTATATTTGTTTAATTTTTATAGCCTCATTTATTCATTCAACTAAAAGAATGACTCTATCAAGATGCTGAGTTTCAATGTCAAAGCAAACATGTTTCTTGCCCTCCTGAATTTCAATCTGGCAAGAAAAAGCAGTCTACACAAAGAATATTGCCTGATATAATAAACATTAGTGTGAAATGAATGGATACATTTAAGCATTCCTAATCCAGCAATTCTAATCCCATGAATTATAATTGACAGAAGCAATCACAAACAGAACTCCATGTCATCCTGCTTCCATTTACATTTCTACTTAAAATCTTAAAAATCAAACACCACACATATACCTAAGAATGCATAATATTTATATGCTATCTTGATATTAAGCATGAGAAAAATAACCATACAACAATAGCAACTTTGAACCTCCTTTCTTTTTTAGATAAGTTATAATCCTATGTGTTTCTCTACAGTGAAGATTAGGATTGTAGATACTCTTCCTCTCCCTCACTTTTTATTTTAGAGATGAGAAATGTGGGGTTTTAGAAACTGAGCCCCAAGATAAAAGAAATATTTCTTTTTTTAAAGAAGATTTTTTTTTTATTTGAAAGGTAGAATTACAGAGAGGCAGAGGCAGAGACAGAGAGAGAGAGAGAAGTCTTCCATCCACTTGTTCACTCCCCAAATGGCTGCAATAGCCACAGTTAAGCTGATCCAAAGCCAGGAGCCAGGAAATTCTGGGTCTCTGATGTGGATGCAGGGTCCCAGGCATTTGGGCCATCTTCTACTGCTTTCCCAGGCTACAGCAGAAAGCTGTATTGGAAGTGGAGCAGCAGGGACTTGAACTAGCCCCCGTATAGAATGTCGGTGCTGAAGGCGGAGGCTTAGCCCACTATGCCACAGTGCTGGTCCTGAAAGACTTCTTAAACCAATATTTCACATTGGTCAGCCTTTAAGCTAGACTTTTTTACCATACCATACTTGAATTCTAATCTCTTTCCACCTCAGCTTTCTCTTTGTGAATTGAGAATACGGTCTCCAGAATTAACCTAAGGTATAATTGATACAATGTAAGGCATTTACTCTGTTAATCTGGCCCCTAGAAGATACTTGGCAATGTTAGTCCTGTATCCAGTTCTCTCTCTCTCTCTCTCTCTCTCTTTTTTTTGTACTTGGTGAATTAGATGGTGGTGTAAAATGCTTTGAAAAGAACCACAAATAAAAGACACAAATAAAAATTGTATTCTCAAATCTAGATGTTAAACTATGCCGTGTACACCTGTGCTGAGAGTTACATTGAAATCCTTGTCATTCATTACTTGAGAGAAGCTGTCCAGGAATAAAGCAGCAGGGGATTTTCCTGAGGGAAACAGCGTGTGTGAGGGAACCGGGATTTGGGACTCAGCAGCAGTGGCTGTCAGTTCTTAAGATTTTGTTCAAGAAAGGATGAACAGCAGCTGATCCTGGAGATCTGGGGTGGGAAGGAAGGGAAGGAGGGATGTAAACAAAAGCAAACGCCATCTGGTTCCCAGCCTGTCTCCACCCACCCCGCGCTGAAGTCCTAGGAGAGGGCCAGTAAGTCTATCTAGGAATGCTCTGGCCTGGACTCCATTTCCCAGAGTCACCCAGTGCTCTAACGTTTCCTGCCTGTGCGTGTGCATGTGGGAGAACGTGCGCATGCGTGCTTTTCCCTGTGGCTCGGGGCTGGGAACAGAAGTTGATTTACTGATCAGAGAGGGCCCTGAGAGGCCGCGTTGCTCCTTCTCCCACATTCACTGGGGAGTCTTGCTTTGCAAGTGCAATTTCCGGCGGTTCGGGAGCACACACCTCAGACCTGCCGCCCACTGCTTCTGTGCCTCTGCATCTGGCACCGTGGGCCCCAAGTTCCAGCGACTTATCCTGTCCCACACTCTCCGCTTTGCTCTCCAGGTGTCCTGAAGAAAGGGGACGTGCTCCCGAGATTTTCCACGGCAAGTATGGAGAACAGGAGGGGCATCTATGCGTGTGTGGGAGAAGGGAGGGTGCGATGGCAGGTGGCGGCTCCCAGACCTCGATCACTTGCTTCTCAGTGATCCTGGGAGCTTCTCCGGCAGAGTCAAGGCTGGGGCCCAGGTGTTGTGTTTCCCGCCACCGCTTCCCAGTCTCCCGATGCTTGGCCAGTGCCATGGGCTGCCTCGCTCAAATTCTCCTTAAAGTACACTGGATGAGGAACGGCACAAGCAGGGCAGTTGAGAGCACGCCTAAGGAAGGAGTCCCTTTCCCTATATTTAAATAAGCCCAGTTCTCACTTTGGGTGGGTCAGAGAATGCCTTGTGGCTGGCCTCTGGCTATATCCCCTGGTAGTTCCAGCTGGGTGGGGCTCAGCGGCCCTCAGCCTGAGCCTGAGGCAGTGGAGAGGTGGAGACAGAAGATCAGAGTAGGCTCTGGCTCCTGGCCCCCATGCTGGACCCCGCGGACACATCTGACAGCTGGGGCATTATGTGTTTGGCTGACTTTCCCAGCAGCACGTGAAGCTTGTGCAGTAGCTTTGTGGATTGATCACTCCTCCGTGTTTAATTAACAGACTCTTTTTCAATCTGGAGCTTGAGGCCATGGAAACGTAGTGATTTATTTTCCTGCATGTCGATTTCTGTCTTCAACCCTTCTTTCTTCTCATGTTATTAGGGATGTCAACTTTTATTACCTGCTGCTAATCCCTTTGCAAAGTGAGAAGTGAACTGAAATTAATGCAAGTCTACCGTGTGAGTTATTAATGAGCTACTTCAATCTGGATTTTCATAGTGGAGAGCTACGAAAACATAAATACAGAAAAGTATCAATTTTTCTTGTCTAGTTCTTTACAGTCACTCAATGCTCCACCAAGCTGATTATCTTACAGTCCATACTGTTTTAATTAAGGGGGCCAGTTTCTTTTTTTTTTTTTTTTGTTAATTTGACAGGCAGAGTTAGAGAGGAAGGTCTTCCTTCCGCTGGTTCATCCCCCAAATGGCCACTATGGCTGGCGCACTGTGCTGATCCGAAGCCAGGAGCCAGGTGCTTCCTCCTGGTCTCCCATGTAGGTGCAGGGGCCAAGCACTTGGGCCACAGCAGAGAACTGGACTGGAAGAGGAGCAAATGGGACAGAATCTGGTGTGCATATGGATGCCGGCACTGCAGGCAGAGGATTAACCAAGTGAGCCATGGCGCCGGTCAGTTACTTTTTAAAAAAAAAAAATATTTATTTATTTGAATGGCAGAGTTACAGAGAGGCAAAGACACACACACACGCACAGAGAGAGAGAGAGAGCTCCCATCTGCTGGTTTACTCCCCAGATGGTCACAATGGCCAGAACTGCATGGATCTGAAGCTAGAAGCCAGGACCTTCTTCCAGGTCTCTCACACAGGTACAGGGGACCAAGCACTTGGGCCATCTTCCACTGCTTTTCCAGGCCATAACAGAGAGCTGGATCAGAAGTGGAGCAGCCAGGTCTTGAACCAGCACCCATATGCTTTTACCCACTCAGCCACAACACCAACTTCAAGTTACTTTTCTTATTCTGGGTTCTGTGTTTAACCCCATGACATTTTCAACATGGGAGGATATTAGTGATAGATTTTCAAAATGACTGCTCTGTGGAAGCCTTTGTACAAGGTGTTGATGTGAAGATGGGTAAGGAAGAAAAGAGAAAATGTGCCCCTCTTCCCCTCACAGAGATGCCCACACAGTACGGTGAAAGATGTGGCTTTGGGCTGGCACTGTGGCTCAGTAGTTTAATCCTCTGCCTGTGGTGCCAGCATCCCATATGGGCACCAGTTCGAGTCCCAGCTCCTCCTCTGATCCAGCTCACTGCTATGGCCTGGGAAGGCAGTAGAAGATGGCCCAAGTGCTTGGGCCTCTGCACCCATGAGGGAGACCCAGAAGAAGCTCCTGGCTCCTGGCTTTAGAACAGTGCAGCTCTTCTGGCCATTTTGACCAACTGGGGAATGAACCAGCAGAAGGAAGACCTTCCTGTCTGTCTATCCATCTCTGTATCTGTAATTCTACCTCTCAAATAAATAAATAAAACATCTTTTAAAAAAAGAGAAATGTGGCCCTGAAAACTATTGGTATAGACTAACTTTCAGTGTAATGAAGTTTTCACTTGATTAACTGAGTGATTCATAGATTCTGTTAGAGTTCTGCTGTCACCAGATTACTAATCTGTGAAACTCATTTAGCATAGTAAGGTTACCTAGGAAGGCAGAGGATTAGCCTAGTGAGCCACGGCACCAGCGAGTTTCATTAAATTTCTATATTTTTTAAGTTAATGAGTACTAGTAGTTATCTTATTTTTTTTTAAGGATTTATTTATTTTACTTGAAAGTCATAGTTACAGAGAGGAGAGGCAGAGAGAGATAAGTCTTCATCTGCTGGTTCACTCCCCAGTTGGCTACAGTGGTCAGAGCCGTGCTGATCCAAAGCCAGGAGCAGGAGCTTCTTCTGTGTAATAGTTATGTTATGTTATCCTTGCTTTGGATAAACAAACTCTCTCCCATACCTCAGTTAAAATGCTTTTAAAAATAGGTTTATTTTGAGGTCTGGCACTGGGGCATGGCAGGTGAGGCTGCCACCTACAGTGCTGGCATCCCATATGGGTGCTTGTTTGAGATCCTGTGAAAGCAGTGGAAGATGGCCCAAGTTCTTGGGTTCTTCACTGCATGGGAGACCTGACAGAAGCTTCTGGCTCCTGGCTTCAGATAGATCCAGCTCTGGCCATTGCAGCCATTTGGGGAGTGAATCAGTACATGAAAGACCTCTCTCTGTCCCTCTGCCTCTCTGTAACTCTGCCTTTTAAATAAATAAATAAATTTTTACATGCTACACCATGGAGCTGGCCCCAAGACCTAACAGGTTTTCTGGGTGCTTATCTTGGGGTTCACTTTGAGCACTAAGCACAGTTATTCTGTGTGACTGAATATTTCATGTTCCTTCTTATGGAAAAGTTTTTCTCATGATCTGAGTGATTGGCTACATCTGCCCGTAGTGGAAACTAAAACTTAATTTGGCATCTGAACACCCAGAGTGCTGAGTCCTGTAATCTTCAGAATTTAATCAGAAAATGTGTTTTGAAACATTTGGTCTATGGGTAGGCAGGGCAATTTTCCTGGATTACTGTGAGAATTCTGAAATTTACTTCCTTTTATTTTCTTAAAATAACTATATTTGTAATTTGCTCCCCCTTTCTGAAATGTTTGTGCTTCTGTCCTCCTTATATCCATGGACATGAGTAGCACTTTTCCTTCTCTCTCTCCCTCTCTTATTTTTTTTTTTTTAATAGGCAGAGTGGACAGTGAGAGAGAGAGAGAGATAGAGAGAAAGGTCTTTCTTTGCCGTTGGTTCACCCTCCAATGGCCACCACGGCCAGTGCACCGTGCTGATCCAAAGGCAGGAGGCAGGTGCTTCTCCTGGTCTCCCATGGGGTGCAGGGCCCAAGCACCTGGGCCATCCTCCACTGCACTCCTGGGCCATAGCAGAGGGCTGGCCTGGAAGAGGGGCAACCGGGACAGAATCCAGCACCCCGACCGGGACTAGAACCTTGTGTGCCGGCGCCGCAAGGAGGAGGATTAGCCTATTGAGACACTACGCCATTTATTTTCCTTCTCTTTATGATGTTACAAGAGCAGTGGGACATTGTAGCTCTCTCCCCTGGCAGCACATCTTCCTCAGTACGTCTCTTTGAATTAGACCCTGGGTTAACTTGGCTGCACAAAAGGCATATATCTAAACCCAGTGTACCTAATGAATGAAATTCATCATGAAATCAATATGCCTTGTAAACCTCTCATCTCTTGTTTTGAAATGTGTTGTGAATGTGTCTTTTATGTCAGTGTCTGTAAGCTGGAGATTTGCCACTTAAGGCAGAAGGCTGCTGAGGGACAACACAACTGTAGCTTTGCTCTGTTACTTTAGTGTGGCTACTCTCTCACCCTTTCTCTTTATTTTATTAAGATTTAAAAATTTTATTTTAAAGGCAGAGTTACAGAGAAAGAGGCAGAGACAGAAGGATGGGGATCTTGCATCTGCTGGTTCACTGAAGGGACTGCAATGAATAATGCTGGCCCAGCCTGGAAGTCCAACCCAGTGTCCCATGTTGGTGCAAGGACCCAAGTACTTGTGCCATCTGTTTCTGCTTCCCTAGTTGCATTAGCAGGGAGCTGGATCAGAAGTGGAACAGCTGTGACTCAAACTGGCACTCATGGGGCTGGCATTGTGGCACAATGGGGAAAGCCACCATCTGCAATGCCAGCTTCCCAGATGAGCAGCCGTTCATGTCCCAGTTGCTCCACTTCTAATTTAGCTCCCTGCTGATGGTTTGGGAAAAGCAGCAGCGGATGACTCAAGTGTTGGGGCCATTGTAACCCATGTGGGAGACCCAGATGAAGTGCCTGGCTCCTGGTTTCTGTGTGCTTCAGCCCTGGCCATGGCAGCCATCTCATATGGAAGATTTCTCTCTTTTTAGCATTTATTTATTTGCAAGGCAGAGATAGAGAAAGGGAGAGAATGAGAAAGAGATTTTCCATCTGCTGGTCTACTTCCTAGATGGCTGCAATGGCCAAGACTGGGCCAGGCCCAAGCCAGGCACCAAGAGCTTCATCCAGGTCTCCCACTTGGGTGTCAAGGACCCAGGTATTGGACCATCTTCTACTTTTCCAGGGCCACTAGCATAGAACTGGATCAGAAGTGGAGCAGCCAGGACATGAACTGGTGCCTATACCAGATGCCAGCACTGCAGGCAGCACCTTTACCTGCTAGTCCACAATGCCATCCCATCTGACTCTCCCTCCTCTCCATAACTCTGACATTTTTTTAAGATTTCTTTTATTTATTTGACAGAGTTACTGATAGAGATAGAGACAGATAGAGAGGTCTTCAGTCTGTTGGTTCACTCCCAAAATGGCCACAGTGGCCAGATCTGAGCTGATCTGAAGCCAGGAGCCAGGAGCTTCTTCTGGATCTCCCACATGGATATAGGGGACCACGGACTTGGGCCATACTGTGCCACTTTCCCAAGCACATTAACAGGCAGCTGGATTGGAAGTGGAACAGCCAAGACCCAAACTGGTGACCATATGGGATGCAGGCCAGTGTCTCAACCAGCTGTGCCACAGCACTGGCCCCCAAAACTCTGACTTTCAAATAAATAAATCTTTTTTAAAGGGTGGACACACATATTGGATCCCAGCATTTTATTTGGTGGTGGCTTAATCCACTGTGCCACAAAGCCAGCCCCACCCTTTATCCTGGTGACTTGTGTGTCAAGATCTGGGTAACATATGCTGAACAAATGTTGCTATTATGTTAGACTCTTCTGTTTTATTTTGGTTCTCATTTGTTGAGTTTATTTTGGCTGCCACTTTTGGGTAGCAAGCTGTGATGTCATCAGTGGCTAAAGCTGCCATGTGTTAGGTTGGCACTGATTCTACCTTTCCATTTCTTCAAGTAGAAGTGGAAAATGAAATCCTCTCAAAACTAACATGCTACAAGTAACAACTGGAAATCAAGCTTCCTTTCTTCTCACCTAACAGACCCAGCTGGTCTCTGTGTTTCTCATTTTAGCCCAAACCTACATGAGATTCTTAGAGCAGAAGGAAGCTTATTCTTCAAGGCAGAATTCATAGATATGGTTATCCATTCACCTCTGAGAATTAAAGCCATCACTCTGCTTTTTGACTTGTTTTCAATTTGTGGTGGTGCCCTCTCTCACAGGAGGATAGATTCCTCAAAGAAGAATACACCTAGGTGGAGAAAACTTCAAGGAGTGGGTTTTCCAAAGTGAAATGGAATTCTGGCCTGGACATCCTTGAGATCATGATCAGCAGAGTGGGGAAATTCTTTGCTATGTCCATTCACATCCTTTCCTTTTTGTTCATTGTATTCCTCCCTTCTGTTGCACACACACAAGGCGTGTCTGTGATTGAGGCTGTTTGTGTACCACTGCAGTATCTGGAGTTGCCTTTGTCTCATTTCTAACCAGAAACTCAGATGCAGAGTAAGGAGGGGACTGCCAGCCTGCCACACAGGGTTTGGGCCCCTTGCTCCTTTACTTTTCTTCAGTGCAGGAGCAGCCTTAAAGAGAGCTGTACTGGGTAGTATTATTTCTTTTGGATTTGAGTGCCTGGATAGCAAAAGAAATACATATTTTTTTTCTTATAGAATGGATTGAGGAGGCACTACATAAAGTCAGCAGCAACTTTCTTGGCTCTTGTTACATGTCAAGATGAGTCAGAATATTTAGGGCCATTTGTTAATTTTTTTAAAAAATTAAAAGTATTTATTTATTTGAAAGGCAGAATTACAAAGAGAGAAGGAGAGATGTAAATTATTTATCCACTGTTTCACACCCCTAATGGCCACAGCACCTGGGGTTGAAACTGGATTAAAGTCAGGAGCCAGTATCTTCTTCCACATTTCCCATGTGGGAGTAGGAGCATAGGCACCAAACTTTGTAGCTTTCCTAGGCACAGCTGGGACATGAACTCATGCACAATATGGAATACCAGCATCACAGGCAATGGCTTTCCCACTATGCTCTACTGTCTGTTTATTATTATTATTATTATTGTTATTATTATTTTTATTTGAAAGAGAATTAGAGAGAAGCAGAGGCAGAAAGAGAGAGGGAGAAAGGCCTTCCATCTTCTGGTTTACTCCCAGATGGCTGCAATGGCTGGAGCTACCCTGAACTGAAGCCAAGAGCCCGGAGCCTCTTCCAGTTATCCCACATGGGTGCAGGGGTCCAAGGTCTTGGGTCATCTTCTACTGCTTCCCCAGACCTTAGAAGAGAGCTGGATCAGAAATGGAGCAGCCGAGACTCAAAGCAGCACCCACATGGGATGCCAATAGTGCAGGCAGCAGCTTTCCCTGCTGGGACACAGTACCAGCCCCTCTATCGTCTGTTTTATGGAAATATTTAAGGGACATTAGAAGGCCATTCAGGCCCTTCCTACAATACATTTTGAAATAATGATTGACAGTCCACAAGACTGCTTCCAAAGGGAGAGAGCTACAGGGACAGAGAGGCAGTGATATTGAAAGGGTATGAGGAAGAATGGCAGATGTCCTAAATAGCACTCTGGCCTCAGAATCAGCCCTAAAGGCACTCGGATCTGGCTGAAAAGCCCATGAGAGTATTTCAGGCATGGAAAGCCAAGACACTCTGGCAAAAGATCTCTGTGAGTGAGATCCCAGTGGAAAGAACGGGTCATCAAAGAAGGAGGTACCTTTCTCTGAAGGGAGGAGAGAACCTCCACATTGACTATGACCTTGTCTAAACAAGATAAGAGTCGGAGAACTCAAGGGGCTTCCATAGCCTTGGAAACTCATGACTGGAGCATAGGGAGATTACTGATGCCATAGACAGGAGTGTCAATTGGTAAAGTCAACAACAGGAGTCACTGTGCACTTACTCCTCATGTAGGATCTCTGTCCTTAATGTGCTGTGCATTGAGATTTACTGCTATAACGAGTACTCAAACAATATATTTCACTTTGTGTTTCTATGGGGGTGCAAACTGTTGAAATCTTTACTTAATGTATACTAAACTGATCCTCTGTAAAAAAAAAAAAAAAAAAAAAAAAAAAGAAAGAAAGAAATTATCAACTCCCAACTTGACTCTCACTGGGATTAAACATGACAATAGGTCTGATCTGATTTCATCATCATTTTAAAAAAAAATCATCTATTATTTTTCACTTTATGTTTCTGTGTGGGAGCAAACTGTTGAAATCCTTACTTAATGTATACTAAGCTGATCTTCTGTATATTAAGATAATCGAAAATGAATCTTGATGTGAATGGAAGGGGAGAGGGAGTGGGAAAGGGGAGGGTTGTGGGTGAGAGGGACGGTATGGGGGGGGCCATTGTAATCCATAAGTCGTACTTTGGAAATTTATATTCATTAAATAAAAGTTAAAAAAAAAAAATGAAAGGGTATGAGGAACAAGGGAAGATGGGAAGGCCAGAAGAAATCTTGAAAAGTATTCCAAAGGATAAAGTAATAGGACACAGGTCATTTGTGCAGGTTTCCATTTTAGGGTTTTCCTTTTTTTTTTTTTCTTGTTAATTAGAGATAATTTCTAACATGATTTGTGATATACTGGACTCACTTTTCAGTTTTCTTCTTACAGATAAGATGTGCTTATAAGATGTAGAGGGGCTGGTACTGTGGCTTTGTAGTTTAATCCTCTGCCTGTGGCACTGGCATCCTATATGGGCACCATTCTAGTCCCAGATTCTCCTCTTCTGATCCAGCTCTCTGCTATGACATGGGAAAGTAGTAGAAGATGGCTCAAGTGCTTAGGTCCCTGTACCCAAGGGGGAACAGAGAAGAAGATCCTGGCTCCTGGTTTCAGATCAGTGCAGCTCCCTCTGTTATAGTCATTTGGGGAATGAACCAGCAGATGGAAGACTTTTATCTCTGTCTCTTCCTCTCACTGTCTATAAAAAAATAAGATGTAGAGAAGTACTGGAATGAAATGCAGTAGTACACTCCTAAATATGCAGTTAGCATTAAATTTTTGTTGAGAAAGGGATGAGCTTGGCTTTATGTGTGTCTTGCTTAGAGCAGAATTTTTATGACTGAATTTGAGACAATTAAAAATCAGTTTCATAATTGAAACATTGACCATTTTTACTGCTGCAGCCTCCCCCTCACTCTGTATCCCTATGCAGATAGTCCACGTGAGAGTACAATAGAAAGAGAGGCCTGCATATCTGGAGTAATGCAAATATGCCCTTTGCTTAAACCAGGGGATTGATCGACTGGAGTTCTTTGTGATTCAGTTTGCATTTTTCTGTAGAGTGAAATATAGTGATTTGTGTAAAGTATCTTGTCTTCTAGTAGATGATTCCAATTGGCTTTCTTATCCATCTACCTGGCATCACAGGTGATTCCCAAGACAGGTGTTGGGCTCTATGGAAAAAAAAAAGTAGCCTTTTCAGAGTTGATGTATTTCTCCTGGATAATTGGAGAAATATTTTATAAGAAGCAGTTCATGGAGGATGTGTACTTCCCTAGAAATGAGACAGAAGTGATTCCATTTCCTTGCCCCTCCCTGAGCTAGTTCCTGAGGCTTATTGATCAGGGCAAGAATGCTAATATTTATAGGCCAATTATGAATGATGCATGTTTGTCTTACACATGAGATGTCTACAGATCTGTTTCTCAAGGCCTTTAAGATAAAATAAGCAAATTTTGCAACAAAAGAGAAGGTTGGCATTGCCTGTTGCCTTGGTCTGGGATCTGTGCATTTATTATACACTTAGTACTCTGACTCCTATTGTGCACATCTCCTGATGGTTCTTTTTTGGCCATTCCTGTGTCCAGATTCCTTAATGGGTGACAATCTTTGTCCAGACTGCCAGTCTGATAACTCAGCCCAAATTGGAGTTGACTAGTTTGTGTACTCACTTCAGGATTAAGGTTGTCCAAAACTGCCAATGCCCAATGACTGGGCTGCCTTTATGCTCACTCAAGAGATAAGACTCTGGGAACAGGTCCCAAGTGGCTTTGCTTGGTTCTCTTCCTTTGATCTCCTTGGTGACCAGGCTGATTCTCAGGTAGGCAGGGAATTTGTTGGCTCACAGAAGTCTCCAGATTTCTGTTTTGCACTCATCTGCAAAATATTTGAGTTTTCTCTTGGATCTCAAAAGTCCTGAGTAGGGAGTTTTATTTTGTATTGAGATGTGTCTTTATAAAGACAGGTGTCACTGAAGACTGTGTGTCCTCAGAATCAACTGATCTCATCCAGGCCTGCCTGGAGTTTTGGGATCCTGGCTTCAGGCTGAACATTGCCTGCTGTTGTGAGCATTTGGGTGTGTACCAGAAAATGGAAGAAATCTCTCTCCCTCTCCATCTCCCTCTACCTTTCAAATAAAATGAAAAACAGATAAAAATTGGAAAAAGTGTGTTTTGCCTTGTGTTCCTAAGGAAAAAGTAATTACTGTTGTTATAGCTAGAACTCATTTGTACACTTCACAAATACTCACAAATCTCAGGTTAAAGGCTTGGTGGTCACTACTGGCTGGGCTGCCTACTCAGCTCCCATTCTGTAATGCATCCCCTTCCATCATCTGCAGTTCACTTTGGGTGCTCATAAAACACCAAACTGCCTCCTGACTTTGCATCCCTATGTTCTTTATACATAGCTTGGCCACAATCTCATTTTCTTTAGCAGCATGCTAATTTTTATGAGTACTTCATAGGCAAAGAATAATGGGGACATTGATTTTTTCTGAGCTTTTGCCCTAAGTGGTTTATTTTATAAAGCTGATTCTGGGTACTGTATAGAATTTTGTTGGATCAGAAGTTGTGGTGCAGAGGTTGACATTAGAGAAATAGGGCTATCACTGTCACTTCCACCCTGCAACCCATGCCTGCCTTTGGATTCTGCTTTCATAGAGTGTTGGAATGAGGCAGTAGTGATGCAATAAAGGAATGAACTTTCAATTGTTAAACATTTTTATTAATATAAAGAGAACAGATTGCGTAAGATTGTAATTCCAGAAGAACATAACCATACTTTTCTATTTCTCCCTCCTTTCTTCCTTTCTCTTTTTAAGGATTTAATAAGCTGGTTTTTTTTCCCTAACCTAGTCTTTAGCCCTTCACCTCCAGCCTTCCTGTCCATTTGCTCCTACTTTACAATCTAGTACTTTAAGATTTTTCCCCCTTCTTTCATGCATGTTTTTGCCTACTCCTACTCCAATTCCAAAGAAGGAAAAATGAATAAAAATCATGAGATAGTGATTCAAAGACAGGAATCCTATCCAGAAATATGGAAAAAAAAGTTACCTCCTTTTTCTTTTTATTAATAATTTATTTATTGACTTACCTTTCTGGAAGAGGCAGCTGGAAGTTCTCTGAGGTCTTTCCTTAGAATGTGAGGAGAGCCAGAGATATTGGATAGACTCTTTACAGTCTGTTTTACTGTGAGAGATGTTGTTCCACTTGCCTGTGGCAGAAAAAAATGTGATTTCAATGATTTTTTTTCTGTATTACTACTAATTTTTATGATGAGTCTCATCTTTATCAATGGATAGAGACCTGTCAAATTTGCCATGAGCAAAAAATTTCACAGACACAACTGCTTCCAGAGGAGATGCATGCCTCTTCATTCCCACATGGCCTTCCCCTGAGATCTCCAGGTGGCTTTCTTTAGTCTCCTGGAAGCAAAGAGAAGATTCCAACCACAGAAAAAGCTCACTATGACTGTGATATTGTTTCTTGGAAGTTGCTATCCAAAAAGTAATCATTTAAGAACATCAGGGGCATTTCATTAGTTTCACAGGAATTTCTTCTTCCTGGCTTCAGTGGAGAGGAAAAATAACCACAGTTGAAGCATGATTCTAGGGAAAGCACAATTATTTACCTGCATAACAAAAATCCTCAATTTTTTCTGCACATTGTTAGTCTTACATGGGTTAGAAAAAAATGCCATTTAATGTCTTAGAACTCTCTAATGTTAAAAAGTACAAGAATTAAAAATTGCTATTATTTTATGCTCTTATAAAGCTGCAAAAGCATTAACATTGTGCATTTCTGGGTGTTTTGGAAACTAAACTCAAAATCAATTACGTTGACTGACTTTGCAGAGTAGGAAGAAAATAATTGGTTTATTAATTATTTATAAAGAGAGACTATGAAAGAAGCTATTTATTGGTACCAATTGTCTAAGCTTTAGTGTTTATGAAACTATGATTTATTTATTTATTTGTTTGTTTGTTTATTTATTTATATTTGACAGAGTTATAGACAGTGAGAGAGAGACAGAGAGAAAGGTCTTCCTTCCGTTGGTTCACTCCCCTAATGGCCACTACAGCCAGTGTTCTGCCTATCCGAAGCCCAGAGTCAAGTACTTCCTCCAGTTATCCTGTGCGGGTGCAGAGAACTAAGCACTTGGGCCTCCCTCCACTGCCCTCCTGGGCCCAGGAAGAGGAGCAAATGGGACTAGTACCCGGCACCCCAACTGGGACTAGAACCTGGGGTGCTGGTGCCACAAGTGAAGGATTAGTCAAGTGAGCCATGGCATTAGCCTATGATTTATTTTATTTTATGAGCTATGTCCACTTGAAGTTGTGAAAGGAAACCTACAATGGTGGTTGTAATTCACTTTAACAGACTTTTTGAAGGATTGTATTTATTTCTTTGAGAGGCAGAGTTACAGACAGTGAGAGGTAGAGACAGACAGAAAGGTCTTCCATCCATTGGTTCACTCCCCAAATTGCCACAACAGCCAGAGTTGCTTGATCCAATGCCAGGAGCCAGGTGCTTCTTCCTAGTTGCCCATGCGTGCAGGGGCCCAAGCACTTGGGCCACATTTTACTGCTTTCCCAGGCCATAGCAGAGAGCTGTAGTGAAAGAGGAGTAGCTGGGACCAGAACCAGTGCCTATATGGGATGCCAGTGCCACAGGTTGAAGATTAACCTACTGTGCCATCGCACTGGCCCCACAATTCTCTTGAAAACAGAAACATTTATTCCTGAGTCTTTTGATGAGTTAGGCCAATGAAGTCCTGACAGGGTACATATGTCTCTAGAATTAGAGGTGTGCTCATCATTCTCATACTGTGTTCTGTTGCTGTTCAGCCTGTGACAGTGACATGTAAATAAAAAAAAAAACAGATATTCAGCATGTGGTTACCCCACAAGGAGTCTTATCTTGTCTGCATCTGAATAATTTTGATAGCCAGGTGTTTTTAAGTTGCTAACTATTCTCCTACTTTGTATTTATTTAAAGACTATTAACTCAGTATGACAATTTTTGTTATAATAATTTGATTGCTGATAAGGAATTTACAAATTCATACCTTAACTAGAAGTTTTACTTTGTAACAATCACAGACTAGCAGAAGTCATAAACCATTAACCCTCATTTTTTTTAATTAATTAATTTATTTTTTTTTGACAGGCAGAGGGACAGTGAGAGAGAGAGACAGAGAGAAAGGTCTTCCTTTTGCTGTTGGTTCACCCTCTAATGGCTGCCACAGCCAGCGCGCTGCTGCCGGCGCACCGCACTGATCTGATGGCAGGAGCCAGGAGCCAGGTGCTTTTCCTGGTCTCCCATGGAGTGCAGGGCCCAAGCACCTGGGCCATCCTCCACTGCACTCCCTGGCCACAGCAGAGAGCTGGCCTGGAAGAGGGGCAACCGGGACAGAATCCGGTGCCCTGACCGGGACTAGAACCCGGTGTGTCGGCACCGCTAGGCGGAGGATTAGCCTAGTGAGCCGCGGCGCCGGCTAACCCTCATTTTTCTAAAATAAGAGGTTGTAAGTGATATGAATATATAAAGAATATATTTTTTAAGATTTTATTTATTTGAGAGGTAGAATTACAGACAGAGAGAGGGAGAGACAGAGAGAAAGGTCTTCCTTCCATTGGTTCACTCCCCAGATGGCTGAAATGGCCAGATCTACATGGATCTAAAGCCAGGAGCCAGCTGCTTCTTCCTGGTCTCCCATGCGGGTGCAGGGGCCCAAGCACTTGGCCATCTTCCACTGCTTTCCCAGGCCATAGCAGAGAACTGGACTGGAAGAGGGGCAGCCGGGACTAGAACCAGCACCCATACAGGATGCCGGCACCACAAGCAGAGGATTAACCTCTGCACCACATCACCAGCCCCAAGTACATGAAGAATTTAGAACAGAAAATCTACCAACCTCATGGAGTTTATCTCCCTTTTAAAACTTTTAATAACCTTTGGGATGGAGAATGCTAACTTAAGGTACTGTAATTAAATTCACACAAACAAAAGATGTTTTAGTATGTTTTACTTCATTATTTAAGTTAGATACTGTTAGGAAATTCTAGATTATTTTGTGAGTAAATTGTAATTTCTTTTCACAAGTGTATTTGAGTAGAAACACAAGCTTTTATAATCAATTATTTATATTTAAAACATATGCTTATGTATGTTTTGTATTAAAATAACAGCATTTTATAAAGTTTAGATACATCTTGTTCAATACAAGCCTATACTTTTTTAAAGTTTTATTTAAAAAGAATCTTTGTATTTATTTTTTTAATACAGCAAACTCAGGTGATACCTTAAGTCCATAATTTCCCACAAAATTGATAAACTTAACAACTGAGTATCTTAAGTCTTATAAATCTTCTGAATCATTCATAGTTATGCACTCAATGGAATGAACTCCTCAGCAGCTGAGAAGAATCTTAACTTAAAAGCACCAACTCTTCAGGCATCTCTACAGGTGTCTATTTTTCATTCTCTAAGACATGCAGTCAGACTGCTGATGCAGCAAATACCAATTCACCTTAAGCTTCAATGTATAAGAAAAAGCATTTGGGAAACCAACATTCTTAATATTAAGTCTGAAAGCATTTCTACCTCTTTACTGAATGACTTTCCCTTCTGTCAATGTTAAACTCTAATGAATAAAAATTGTGTATTGAACATAAGTTTTTCAGGTTAATCTAGCACTTTAGGACATTTGCATTTGTTTTATATAAGTCTTAAGGAAAACAAAAAGGTAATCTCTAATCTAGACAATTCTGGAATCTTTCATTAGATTTAGAATTTTACAGCAAAGTAATATGATCTGTCCAAATAGTATGCCTTTTAAAAAATTCTCTTTATGTATGTAAATTAATAAAGCTTATTTCCAATATATATTTTCTGTATTTTCATTTGCTGAAGTAGGGTTCAAAGGGTGTTTTTAGGATCTTGCCAACATCAGCCCTATGTACCCATAAATTATTGGAGCCATTAAATGGACAATAAAAACTGGTTGAAGCTACCAATAAATGCTTCAAAAGGAATCTGAATCTTTTCCAGGTGTCTTTTTAGGCCATTAAGGTGATTGATAACATCCCAAAACCCTGTAGTTTGGAACATACACCCTAGTGGTTTGGACCCTACACTTTAGCCAATCATTTTAAAAAGCATCAACCCCAAAGCCATCTAACCGCCTTCACTAGGTCTATTCCCACCACTGGATTTACTAAACAATTTTAAGAGATGTTCTTTAAATTCTCACAGAATGAGATGAGTTGCTGAATGGTGCTATAATATGTAGAATGTCTCTGAAAACTCTATATAAACCCTACAAAGTATACGGGATGGGTCCTCATCAGATGACCACTGTGATGATTGGAGGAGTGGACCCTAGATCAAGCTAGAACAATAAACCTCTTTGCTTTTGCATCATTGAAGTCTGTCTTTGGGATAATTGAGTCCCATCCAAGTTCGGTCTAACAGAAAGAGAGTCGGCCTCTGCCATCCGCTAGTTCATTCCCCAAATGGCCGCAATGGCCAGAGCTGTGCTGATCTGAAGCCAGGAGCCATGAAATTCTTCCAGGTTTCCCACATGTGTGCAGGGACCTAAGGACTTGGGCCATCTTTTTACTTTTTTCCCAGGCCAGAGCAGAGAGCTGAGTCAGAAGTGGAGCAGCTGGGACTTGAGCTGGAGCACATATGGTGTGTCAGCACTGTAGGCCAGGGCTTTAACCTGCTTCACCACAGTGCCAACCCCCCAACTATTTATTAAGAGCTCTTAACTGACCTGTTAATTTTGATAAAAATTTATGACACTCAGGAGTTTTATTATCAATCTTCATTCTAGTTTGCATGGCATATAAATGACCCCCTTGGTGAAATACATAATGATCAAACAATGGCTGACAACAAACACCCCTCAGATCAATTCTTGAGCAACTATTCAGTAATAGGCCACCACAGGGTCCTACTTGTCATGCTCCTGAACCATCAGGTGATGCTGTATGTTCTTTTATTTTTAAAATTTTTTTATTTTTTTATTTTGACAGGTAGAGTTACAGACAGTGAGAGAGACAGAGAGAAAGGTCTTCCTTCTGAACGTTGTTGGTATTTTGATTGAGATCATGTTGAATCTGTAAATTGCTTTTGAGGGGCTGGCACTGTGGAATAGTAGTTTGAGCCTCTGTCTGTGGCATTGGCATCTCATATGGATGCCAGTTTGGGTCCTAGCTGGTCCTCTGATCCAGCTCTCTGCTCATGGCCTAGGAAGGCAGTGGAAGATGGCCCAAGTGCTTGGGCTCCTGTATTCACATAGCAGATGAGGAGGAAGCTCCTAGCTCCTGGGTTCAGATCAGCCCAGCACCAGCCATTACAGCTATTTGGAGAATTAACCAACAGTTAGAAGGCATCGCTTTTTGTCTCTCCATCTCTCTGTCTATAACTTCCTCTCAAATAAATAAATGATTATAAAAGTAAAATTAAAAATAATTCCTATTGGTAGAATGGGAATTTTGGTGATATTAGTTCTTCCAATTTATAAACATCAAAGATTTTTCCATTTTTGGGTTTTGTTTTTTTTCTTTAATGTTTTGTAATTTTTCTTATAGAGATCTTTCACACCCTTGACTAAATTTATTCCAAGGTAATAAAAAAATTTATGGTTATTGAGAATGGTACTGATTTGATAAGTTATTTTTCAGCCATGGCATTTTTGTATATATAATGGTTATTGATTTTTATGTGTTGATTTCATATTTTACAACTTTGCCAAACTTTCTTGTGAGTTTCAATAATCTCTTGGTGGAGTCTTTTGGTTTCCCAATATTTAGGATCATGTCATCTGCAAACAAATTATTGGACTTTCTCCTTTCTAATTTGTTTTCCTTTGATTTCTTTTTCTTGAATTATTGCCATGGCTAAAACTGTCAGTAGTGTATTGAACAGCAGTTGTGATGGAGAGCAACTTTGGTTTCAGATCTTAGTGGAAATGCTTCCAAGATTTCCCATTCAATATGATGTTGGTTGAAGATTTGTCATATATTGCCTTGATTGTGATAAGGAATGTTCCTTCTATTCCCAACTTGCTTAAGGTTTTTATAGTGAAAGGTTGTTTTTTATCAAATACTTTCTCTTCATCTATTGATCATCATGTGGTTTTTATTCTTTAGTTTGCCAGTGTCACATATCACATTTATTGATTTGCATATGCTGAACTATCCCTGCATACCATAGGTACATTCCACGTGGTCCAGGTAAATTATCTTTATGATCTGTTGTTGGAATTTATTAGCTAGTATTTTGTTGAGAATTTTGGGATCTGTGGTTATCAGAGATATTGTTCTTTAATTCTCTTTCTCTATTGTATCATTTTCTGGTTTAGAAAACAAGGTGACACTGGCCAAATAGAAGGAGTTTGGGAATACTCTTCTCTTTCAATTGCTTTGAATAGCTTAAGAAGAATTGGAATTAGTTCTATTTTTTTTTTTTTGACAGGTAGAGTGGCAGTGAGAGAGAGAGACAAAGAGAAAGGTCTTCCTTTGCCATTGGCTCACCCTCCAATGGCCGTTGCAGCTGGCACGCTATGGCCAGCACATTGCGTTGATCTGAAGCCAGGAGCCAGGTGCCTCTCCTGGTCTCCCATGGGGTGCAGGGCCCAAGCACTTGGGCCATCCTCCACTGCACTCCCGGGCCATAGAAGAGAGCTGGCCTGGAAGAGGGGCAACTGGGACAGAATCTGGCACCCCAACCGGGACTAGAACCTGGTGTGCTGGTGCAACAAAGTGGAGGATTAGCCTATTGAGCCAGGGTGCTGGCCAATTAGTTCTATTTTTAAAAGTCTGGTAGAATTTAGCAGTGAAGCTTTCTGGTCTTGGGCTTTTCTTTGGAGGGTTTTTGTTACTGATTCAATATCTGTTTTGGTTTTTAGTTTGTTTAGGTTTTCTATATGTGTTCATGGCTCAATTTTTTTACCTAGCATGTGTCTTGATTTCTTCCAGGTTTTCTAATTTGTTGGTCATTGCATGTGATGCCCACATTCTATATTGCAGTGCTAATCTAAGTTTTCAGTGTTTCACTTCCAAACTAGTTTTCTGCTTAATATCTCTGGGAAGCATGGGGTAGTGGCTCAAATTCTTCAGTTCCTTTTACCTAAGTGCAAGATCTACTACTTATTAGGGGACCTGAGAGCCTGGTCCAGCCATAGCTGTTGTAGACATTTAGAGAGTGAACCAACATATGCAAGACCTCTTTTCCTCTCTCTCTTCACCCACTTTCTGTGTGTTTCTCTGCCCTTTCTAAAATCATTTTAAAAGTTATTTACTTCTTTATTTGAAAGTCACAGTTACAGGGAGAGAGAAAGAGAGAGAGAGACATAGATCTTCCATCATCTGTTTCACGTGCCTGGTGTCTCCACTGGCCAGTGTAGGGCCAGGTTGAAACCAGGAGCTTCTTTTGAGTCACCCATGGGGGTGGCAGGAGCCCAAGTACTTGGACCATCTTCCACTGCTTTCCCAGGCACATTAGCAGGGAGCGGGATAAGTTTGGAGCATCAATATCTGTGACATCCTCCTTGTAGTACAAGGATATAGAGCCCATCTTGCGCAATTAACGTCCTATTTATGGGTGGGCCAAGTATAACAGCTTCCAACTCTCAAGGTTTGGACTAGATGGGTTCTGAGGAATTGTGTTATAATAGATATTAATCCATAACTCTTGGTTTAAGCTTTTGTTAGCAGATAATGGCTGTGACTACTTTGGGTCTCTGGATTGTCACCAGTGAGGGCATCCAGATTAATAGTAATGAAATCAACAGTCAGCAGAATGGTGTCCAGCTGAACTTAAATGGTTTTACTTTATTATTGTTAGAATAGTGACCTCCTGCTGTACCCTGGCATCCGGACATAGACAGCAGACATTGGAAGCCATCCCCTTTGCCAGATGGAGTATGCTAAGTTTGGGTCCATCATCTATTAAGGAGGCCTTAGTAGCCATTCTCATGTTTTACTGTTCTATATCCATGGCCAAAGTCCTACTAGATAACAAGGTTTGTAGAATCACAGGCTCAAGGTGTGTAGGTGACTGTTTTTCCAGTATAGCCCAGTTAATAGCCATCTAATTTAATTTTACTGAAACATAGCAAGGTTCCAAAAGAGGGTATTCCTTGCATCACAGCCCTTGAGAAGTAATGGATATCACAAATGATCCAGAGAATTTAGAAGGCATATGAGCTCCACGAGTGAAGAAGTCACTGAGAGTACTAAGGATAGTGCCTACAGAATTCAATTTGACTTTTCATTGGAAGGGAGGCCATATAAGCTGGGCTGATTTGTAGCATCCATGACAATTAATTTTTTAAATGAGGCATGCATTGCACCAAAACCCAGGAAGGACTAAAAGGTATTAGCATTGTATGTTCTTCACAAGTGTGTCAAACAGTCTCATGAAGGGAGGAAGTCATCAGTGTGATATATTCTTGTGCTCCTGATAAAAGCTGGGTACAGTTAAATTCTTTGCAAAAATTATGTTTGATGGCCAAGTCAATGAAATGCTCATGTATACTCTAGAAAAAGTGTCTTTCCAAAGTGAAGGCAAACTAGAGTGAGGAGCTGTTGGAAAAGCTTTGAGCAAAAACACATTTGCCACTTTTGTAATAGTTAAGACAGGTCATTTATCTATTAAGAGGCATCAGATATGTTAATATTAGATATAAAGTATGGTGGACATAATCGATGGCATATAGCATTAAGATTTTAGTAATCTACCATGAGATGCCATTTACTTTTTTCCAGATTCAACAGGTAAAATTGGGCTGCTAAGTGGGAAACAGCTGGAATAATCACCTTTTTGTTTATTAAGTTTAATGTAATAAATTTTAATGCATGAAGACATTGAGTTTCCTTTTATTATGTCATCTTAATTACTTTAGTTTGGGACCTGTGGATTGTTATTTTCCCTAGTTAAGTTGTAGCTTAAAATTTTTATTTTAATAATTACTTGCTGTGTTAGGCCGTCTCTCCCACCTGTGGGATTTTTTGAGTACATCTGACTATTGGAAATTTAGGTAATACTATAGTTAAAATGAGATGTACCAAATAAATTATTTTTTTCTTCTGATACATATTTTGGAACTTTTCTAAAATGGTATTGAGCACCCTGTTTAAATTTAGGGGGATTCCCTGTGTAAGACTGTTATTTGAGCCACATTAATGATTACATCTATGAAACTCTGTGAATAAGTGCATCTAGAACCTGGAAAAGTTGATGTCTTATGCTGAAGAGACATAAGAATCAATGTCTTTTTACCTTTTTTAATTATATAATTTACAAATAAGTTTTAGATGTCTAAAAGGATGAAATTATGTACTTTTCAGAAATTTATACATATATACAACCATAATTTATAGATTTTACATTTTCGTTCTTTAGGTTTTTAAGACTTATTAGGACTGGCACTATGGTGTGGGCAGAGGCCCACACACTTGGGCCATCTTTTGCTGCTATTTTCCCAGGTTCAATAACAAGGAGCTGGATCTGGAGTGGAGAGACTGGGACACAAACTGGCACAAATATGGGACACAATTCCCATCTAGTAAAACTTGATCAGATAACACTGGTTGCTTCTATTAGTGATAAGTAGCTCAACCTTGACCTCAAATTTAGTCCTTGTAGGATCCTGAATTAGTTTCAGTCTGTAATCCTCACTCTCTTTATATCTTAGGGACTACATTTTTCATTATTGATTGAGTAAAATCGAATGTTAGAGCTCCTATTTCTAAGTGCTTGAAATTATAAATGCTGGTCAGAAGGTGTATTTAGGGCTTGGCACCATGGCTCACTTTGGTTAATCCTCCACCTGTGGCACCAGCATCCCATATGGCACCAGGTTGTAGTCCTGGTTACTCCTCTTCCTGTCAAGCTCTGTGCTGTGGCCAGGGAAGGCAGTGGAGGATGGCCCAAGTGCGTGGGCCCCTGCACCCCCATGAGAGACCAGGAAGATGCACCTGGCTCCTGGTTTTGGATCAATGCAGCGCTGGTGACAGCGGCCATTTGGGGAGTGAACCAGCACAAGGAAGACCTTTCTGTCTCTCTTATTGTCTATAAATCTACCTGTCAAATAAAAACTAAGGTGTATTTAAAATCAGTGAGAGAAAATGAATTGTAAAAGATCAATCAACAGCAGTTGAGTGTTGCGTGCTGTCTTCCCACTTTCTTCTCAGGAATCCCCACAGAATTTTCAACCATAATTCTAAAATCAGCAACTCCTGCTGTCAGAAGTGTGTGGCTACCACTATGGGGAGCAATAATTTTTAGAAAGAACAAGGGAATTCACTATTTCATGATACTATTCTTGTTTGATGCCTACAACTTCATTTTCTGTTTACATTGTATGATGCTGGGAACTAAGTAATAATTTTATTCTGGGTCTGAGGTGAAGTTATGTAAGATTGAAGTTCAAGACTGAGGTCCTTCAATTTGCAGAGTTTAGTCACTGAAAGGCAATTACCAGATCAGTGCTGATATAGGCATTTGCATGGCACAATTCATACACTATACATAGAAAAAATGACCAATAGCTGTTGGCCAACAGTCAGTGGCCCATGAGACCATCACTCAAATCCTCAAGAGTTTGTCTATAATTTCATGGCAATTCTCATTTAGACTAGAAGAGGAGTAAAAGCAGGAGCTCTGTGACACCCTAATATTTGTCTCTTGCCTAATTTGTGTCAGAAACCACTACTTAAGTGCAGTTTTTTTCTTAAATATAGCTTTATTAAAAATATACAGATAACTGGATGTGATGGATAGATGAATTTCAGGATGATTTGGGTAAAGAATTTCTAGATAGTGCAGTTTTAAATATTCACAAAGATTTTACAAGGCATTCACCCTGTTTTCCAGCCATATTAATGCACCAAATTATTACTATTTTACTGTAAAATATGATCCATTGATGGCCCACAAATTCTTTTAATAGGTAAGATCAAGCATTATTTTAAAGGATTAAAAATGATTTATTTAGGATATTATTTTCTTCTTTAAACACTAAAGTTAAAGAGAGTCCGTGGAGGTTTTTTTCTAAGTATCTGTAGAAGTATTTGAGGTTTTAGAACCATAATTTAATTATGAGAATTTAAAAAATATTGATATATATAATGACAATTTCCAAAAATTCTTTCCACATTTTAATTTCTCCACTTATAGTATGTTTCTTTTCTTTCTTTCTTTTTTTTTTTTTTTTGACAGGCAGAGTTAGTGAGAGAAAGAGAGAAACAGAGAGAAGGGTCTTACTTTTTCCGTTGGTTCACACCCCAAGTGGCTGCCATGCCTGGCATGCTGTGCTGATCCAAAGCCAGGAGCCAAGTGCTTCCTCCTGGTCTCCCATGCAGGTGCAGGGCCCAAGGACCTGGGCCATCTTCCACTACACTCCTGGGCAACAGCAGAGAGCTGGACTGGAAGAGGAGCAACTGGGACAGAATCCAGCAACTCGACTGGGACTAGAACCCAGGGTGCTGGTGCCGCAGGTAGGGGATTAGCCGTGTGAGCCATGGTGCCGGCCAACTTATAGTATGTTTCTTTCAAATGTATTTGCCAAGCCAGGAATTAATGAGGAATTGGAATATTATGCAAGCACTTCATGTGGTTAGACAAGTTTTATGTATCCTCGCTGTATCCTAAGAGGTTGATTTTTTAGCAAATTTCTTCCTAATGGAGGTGTGCACTGTTTTATATGGAAAGTAGCTTCAGCAGCCCATGATGTCAACAGGGAAAGATCATGGAAAGTCTCCTTTGTTTTCCTTCTCAGCATATGCCATTGCAACCACTCCCACCATCGTTAGAGAATTTCTGGTCCTGAAGCTGTCCTCATATTGCTCAAGGATTGTGTGATTGGTTTCTATGTCTGTGAATGTTAGTGTGGGGGTAAAAGGAACTTTGGAGAGCAGGGCAGGTTCCTGTCTCTTGATGGCATAGGTGCAGTTGTAGATTGGAGGCATTATAATCTCTCTTTCAGGTACACCCTTGGCTGGTTCAGGAAGGGATACTAGTGGTAGATCCTCAGTTCCAAAGCCATAGAAGGAATGAATAATGTTGGATTTTCAAGGATTTTTTTTTTTTTTGTCAGAAGATGAAGGGCTAGCGCTGTGGCTCAGTGGGTTAGTGCCCTGGGCTCAAGTGCCAGCATCCCATATGGGTGCCGGTTCTAATCCCGGCTGCTCCTCTTCTGATCCAGTTCTCTGCTGTGGCCTGGGAAAGCAGTAGAAGATAGCCCAAGTCCTTGGGCCCCTGCACCCGTGTGGGAGACCCAGAAAAACTGGCTCCTGGCTTCGGATTGGCACAGCTCGGTTGCAGCCATCTGGGGAGTGAACCAGTGGATGGAAGACCTCTCTCTCTGTCTCTACCCCTTTCTGTAAATCTGCCTGTCAAATAAATAAATATAAATCTTTTTTTTAAAAAAGAAGATGATGTGTCTGACAGAAGACCAGTGGGTCTCCAGGTATACAGAAAGGGTTTCTAAAATTTCTGTAGACAACTAGTCTCATACAAATGGCCGTGGGATGGAGATGGGTATTCAGACCATTTGAGCTGAATTGCGTATGAGCTGAATGTAGGTTGCACCTCTGTCACTGTTTACTCATCTTTAAGATGAGTATAGCAACAATAATAGTGAAATGTCTTTATTGTGAAATGTGTGCACGCTGATTTACACTGTGTTGCAATTGCATTTATGGGGTTTCTGGTGTGTCTTCTTTAAATGAAGTTTCTCATTTCCTGCACTGTATAGCCTGCCCAGTGCTACTCATTCAAGGTTACAGAACTTACACAATACATAGTTTCTGGGAACATGGAAGTTTGGGTACTGGGGGACAGTCCCATTTCCTTTGGAAGTGAGAAGCTTTTATGGCATTTGAAGAAGGGAACTCAATAAATAGGAATCTTTTCTAACAGAATACAACTTAATGCTCTCTAAGATAATACCTTAAGGCTCAGAGCAGAGACAAGAGTCATTAAAAAGTAAAGATCCTAGTTGCATGGTTCAAGCAGTTATGGGGCATACTGACCAGAGTGAACAAGATGTACTTGATATTACCTTACCTCATCCATTAGTTTTCAAAACTTGGTGGTAATAGAAGTTCTGGACCAGCATTCAAAAGAGAGTTGTGAGTGGATTAGAAAGACAGTGGTCTTAAGGGTGCATCCTGGGGTGGAGGGATAACCTCTCCAATCTGAGAATCACTATTTGCATTGCTTCCTACCATATGCCCATTACATCATTCCACTATCAGCATCTCTAGAAATGGAGGTCTGTAAAATCTAGTTTGTTATATACTTGATACCTGGGCTATGCTTCTGCCCACTGTATTCTTTTTAACTTTTATTTAATAAATATAAATTTCCAAAGTACAGCTTTTGGGTTACAATGGCTCCCCCCCCCCCATAACTTCCCTCCCACCTGCAACCCTCCCATTTCTGGCTCCCTCTCCCATTCCATTCACATCAAGATTCATTTTCAATTATCTTTATATACAGAAGATCAATTTAGCATATATTAAGTAAAGATTTCAAATTTGCACCCACACAGAAACACAAAGTGTAAAGTACTATTTGAGTGCTAGTTATACCATTAATTCACATTGAACAACATATTAAGTACAGAAATCCTACATGGGGCGTAAGTGCACAGTGACTCCTGTTGTTGATTTAACTATTGACAGTCTTGTTTATGGCATCAGTAATCACCCTAGGCTCTTGTGTTGCCAAGGCTGTGGAAGCCTTTTGAGTTTACTGACTCTGATCTTATTTAGACAAGGTCATAGTCAAAGTGAAAGTTCTCTCCTCCCTTCAGAGAAAGGTAGCTCCTTCTTTGAAGGCCTGTTCTATCCATTGAGATATCACTCACAGGGATCTTTTATTTAGGCTTTTATTTTTTATTTATTTTTTTTTCCAGTGTGTCTTGGCTTTCCATGCCTAAAATACTCTCATGGGCTCTTCAGCCAAATCCAAATGCCTTAAGGGCTGATTCTGAGGCCAGAGTGCTGTTTAGGACATCTGCCATTCTATGAGTCTGCTGTGTATCCCGCTTCCCATGTTGGATCGTTCTCTCCTTTTTAATTCTATCAGTTAATATTAGCAGATACTATTCTTGCTTATGTGATCCCTTTGACTCTTAATCCTATCATTATGATCAATTGTGAACTGAAATTGATCACTGAAATTGATCAAATTGATTGACTAGTGACATGGCATTGGTACATGCCACCTTGATGGGATTGAATTGGAATCCCCTGGCACATTTCTGACTCCACCATTTGGGGCAAGTCCAATTGAGCATGTCCCAAATTGTACATCTCCTCCCTCTCTTATTCCCACTCTTATATTTAACAAGGACCACTTTTCAGTTAAAGTTAAACACCCAAGAATAATTGTGTGTTAATTAAAGAGTTCAACCAAAGTATTAAGTAGAACGAAAAAATACGAAAAGCGATAAAAGTATTAAGTTGTTCATCAATAGTCAGGAAAAGGGGTGATCAAGTCAATGTTTCTCAAAGTGTCCATTTCACTTCCACAGGCTTCCTTTTAGGTGCTTGGTTAGTTGTCACCGATCAGGGAGAACATATGATATTTGTCCCTTTGGGACTGGCTTAATTCACTCAGCATGATGTTTTTCAGATTCCTCCATTTTGTTGCAAATGACTGGATTTCATTGTTTTTGACTGCTGTATAGTATTCTATAGAGTACATGTCCCATAATTTCTTTATCTAGTCTACTGTTTATGGGCATTTGGGTTGATTCCAGGTCTTAGCTATTGTGAAGTGATCTGCAATAAACATTATGGTGCAGACATCTTTATTATTTGCCAATTTAATTTCCTTTGAGTAAATTCCAAGGAGTGGGATGGCTGGGTTGAATGGTAGGGTTATATGCAGGATTCTGAGGAATCTCCAGACTGATTTCCATAGTGGCTTGACCAGTTTGCATTCCCACCAACAGTGGGTTTGTGTCTCTTTTTCCCCACATCCTCGCCAGCATCTGTTGTTGGTAGATTTCTGTATGTGAGCCATTCTAACCAGGGTGAGGTGAAACCTCATTGTGGTTTTGATTTGCATTTCCCTGATTGCTAGTGATCCTGAACATTTTTTCATGT
This sequence comes from Oryctolagus cuniculus, assembly GCF_964237555.1. Classification (NCBI taxonomy): domain Eukaryota; kingdom Metazoa; phylum Chordata; class Mammalia; order Lagomorpha; family Leporidae; genus Oryctolagus; species Oryctolagus cuniculus. Next base: position 95,079,450 of record NC_091433.1, read on the forward strand.
GCCTGTTGGCCATTTGGATTTCCTCTTTTGAAAAAATGTCTATTGAGGTCTATTGGCCCATCTCTTAAGTGGGTTGTTTGTTTTGATCTTGTGGAGATTCTTGATCTCTTTGTAGATTCTGATTATCAACCCTTTATCTGTTGCATAGTTTGCAAATATTTTTTCCCATTCTGTCGGTTGTCTCTTCACTCTCCTGACTGTTTCTTTTGCAGTACAGAAACTTCTCAATTTGATGCAATCCCAATAGTTAATTTGGCTTTGACTGCCTGTGCCTCTGGGGTATTTTCCAAGAAGTCTTTGCCGGTGCCAATGTCTTGCAGGGTATCTCCAATGTTCTCTAATAATTTGTTGGTGTTGGGTCATAGATTTAGATCTTTAATCCATGTTGAGTGGATTTTTGTGTAAGGTGTAAAGTAGGTGCCTTCCTTCAAGCTTCTGCATTTGGAAATCCAATTTTCCCAGCACCATTTATTGAATAGACTGTCCTTACTCCTGGGTTTTGTTTAGGAACCTTGATCAAATATGAGTTGGCTGTAGATGTTTGGATTGATTTCTGGTGTTTCAATTCTGTTCCATTGGTCTATCCATCTGTTTCTGTACCAGTGCCATGCTGTTTTGATTACCACTGCCCTGTCGTATGTCCTGAAGTCTGGTATTGTGATGCCTCTGGCTTTGTTTTTGTTGCACAAAGTTGCTTTAGTTATTCGAGGTCTCCTGTGTCTCCATATGAATTTCAGCATCATTATTTCCAGATCTGAGAAGAATGTCCTTGGTATTTTGATTGGTATCGCATTGAATCTATAAATTGCTTTTGGGAGAATGGACATTTTGATGCTATTGATTCTTCCAATCCATAAGCATGGAAGATTTTTCCATTTTTTGGTATCCTCTTCTATTTCTTTCTTTAAGACTTTGTAATTCTCATCATAGAGATCTTTAACATCCTTGATTAAGTTTATTCCAAGGTATTTGATTGTTTTTGTAGCTTTGTGAATGGGATTGATCTTAGCAGTTCTTTCTCAGCCATGGTATTGCTTGTGTATACAAAGGCTGTTGATTTTTGTGCATTGATTTTATACCCTGCTACTTTGCCAAACTCTTCTATGAGTTCCAATAGTCTCTTAGTGGAGTTCTTTGGATCCTCTAGATAAAGAATCATGTCATCTGCAAAGAGGGATAGTTTGAGTTCTTCCTTCCCAATTTGTATCCCTTTAATTTCTTTTTCTTGTCTGATGGCTCTGGCTAAAACTTCCAGAACTATGTTGACTAGTAATGGTGAGAATGGGCATCCCTGTCTGGTACCAGATCTCAGTGGAAATGCTTCCAACGTTTCCCCATTCAATAGGATGCTGGCCATGGGTTTTCATAAATTGCTTTGATTGTATTGAGGAATGTTCCTTTTATACCCAATTTGCTTTGAGTTTTCATAATGAGATGTTGTTGTATTTTATCAAATGCTTTCTCGGCATCTATTGAGATAATCATATGGTTTTTCTTCTGCAGTCTGTTAATGTGGTGTATCACATTGATTGATTTGCGAATGTTGAACCATCCCTGCATATCAGGGATGAATCCCACTTGGTCTGGGTGGATGATTTTTCTGATGTGTTGCTGCATTCTGTTAGCCAGAATTTTATTGAGGTTTTTTGCATCTATGTTCATCAGGGATATTGGTCTGAATGTTCTTTCAATGCTGCATCTTTTCCCGGCTTAGGAATTAAAGTGATGCTGGCTTCATAGAAAGAATTTGGAAGGATTCCCTCTTTCAATTGTTCTGAATAGTTTGGGATTAGTTCTTTAAATGTCTGGTAGAATTCAGCAGTGAATCCATTTGGTCCTGGGCTTTTCTTTCTTGGGAGGGCCTTTATTGCTATCTCAGTTATGGGTCTGTTTAGGTTTTCTATGTCTTCATGGTTCAATTTAGGTTGGTTGCATGGATAGGAATCTATCCATTTCTGATCGGTTTCCCTGTTTGCTGGCATACAAGTCCTTGTAGTAATTTCTGATGATTCTTTTTATTTCTTCTGTGTCTGTTGTTATGTTTCCTTTTTCATCTCTTATTTTATTGATTTGGGTCTTTTCTTTTTTTAGTTAGTTGGGCCAGTGGGGTGTCAATTTTATTTATTTTGTCAAAAAAAACCAGCTCTTTGTTTGGGTGATCTTTTGTAATTTTTTTTAATTCAATCCTGTTGATTTCTTCTCTGATTTTAATTATTTCTCTTCTACTAGATTTGGGTCTTTTTTTTTTTGCATTTTTTCTAGATCCTTGAGATGAATTGAAAGCTCATTTATTTGGTGTTTTTCCAATTTCTTGATGTAGGCACCTATTGATATAATCTTTCCTCTTAACACTGCTTTTGCTGCGTCCCATAAGTTTTGATATGTTGCGTTGTTATCCTCATTTACTTCCAGAAAGTTTTTGATTTCTCTTTTGATTTCTTCTATGACCCATTGTTCATTCAGGAGCATGTTGTTCAGTCTCCCTGTGTTTGCATATGCTCTAGGTATTCCTGAGTTGCTAATTTCCACCTTCACTCCATTATGGTCTGAGAAGCTGCATGGTATGATTCTAATTCTTTTAAATTTGCAGAGACTTGCTTTATGGGCTAATATGTGGTCAGTCCTAGAGTAGGTTCCATGCACTGCTGAGAAGAATTTAAATTCTATAAGTGTAGGATTGAAAGTTAGGTAGATATCTGTTTGATCCATTTGGGCCATAGTGTCAATTAAATCTGCTGTTTCCTGGTTGATCTTCTGTCGGGTTGATCTATTTCTGAGACTGGAGTATTGAAGTCCCCCAATACTATTGTATTGGAGTCTATGTCTCTCTTTTAAGTCCCTCAACAAATCTTTTAAATAAACTGGTGCCCTCTAATTAGGTGCATATACATTTATAACAGTTACATCTTCCTGTTGAATTGTTCCCTTAATGATTATATAGTGCCCCTCTTTGTCTCTCTTAACAGTTTTTGTGTTGAAGTTTATTTTGTCTGATATTAGTAAGGCTACACCTGCTATTTTTTTGGTTTCTGTTGGCATGGAATACATTTTTCTAAACTTTTACTTTTAGTCTGTATGCATCTTTGTTGGAAAGATGTGTTTCTTGTAGGCAGCAAATAGATGGGTTTTTTTCTTTAATCCATTCAGGCAGTCTGTGTCTTTTAACTGGAGATTTGAGTCCATTAATATTCAATGTGACTATTGATAAGTAGTAACTTTGCCCTGCCATTTTCCCAAAGATATTTCTAATATATGCTTTGAACTTCCTGTGATCTTTTACTGGGAGATTTTCTTCCTTCACCTTTTTTCATATTTATGGCTGTGTTTCTGTGTTTCTGTGTGTAACACATCTTTAAGCATTTCTGCAGGGCTAGACAAGTAGTGACAAATTCTTTCAATGTCTGTTTGCTATGAAAAGTCTTTATTTCACCTTCATTCACAAATGAGAGCTTTGCAGGAGATAATATTCTGGGATGGCAGTTTTTCTCTCTTCGTACCTGGGCTATATCTTGCCATTCCCTCCTAACCTGTAGGGTTTCTGATGAGAAGTCAGCTGTGAGTCTAATTGGAGATCCTCTGAGAGTAATCTGACGTTTCTCTCTTGCACATTTTGGGATCTTTTCTTTATGTTTCACTGTAGTGAGTTTGATTACAACGTGTCATGTCAAGAATCTCTTTTGGTCATGTTTATTAGGGGTTCTATGAGCTTCCTGTACTAGGATGTTTCTGTCCTTCTCCAAATTCAGGAAGATTGCTGCTAGTATATCACTAAATAGGCCTTTCTCTTTCTCCAGGCCTTCAGGAACTCCTAGAACCTGAATGTTGGGTTTTTTAATAGTATCCTGTAGATTCCCAACAATAGTTTTTAGATTTCTAATTTCCTCTTCTTTTCTTTGGTTTGACTGTATGCTTTCCTGTGCTCTGTCTTCTAAGTCCGGTATTCTCTCTTCTGCTTCACTGATTCTGTTTGTAAGGCTCTCTAATGTGTTTGTCATTTGATCTATTGAATTCTTCATTTCATTTTGATTTCTCTTCACTATCACAATTTCATGTTCTACTAATTGCTTCATTCAATTTTGATTTTTCCTTAAGATTTCATTTTCATGAGAGAGAATTTCTACCCTGTCCAGTAAGGATTTCTGTAGTTCAAGAATTTGTTTTTGAGAACTTCTAAGTGTTCTTATCATATATTTTTGAAAATTGGTGTGTTGCATTTCTTCTATCTCATCACCTTTATAATCTTGGCTTGGGGTGTCTTGTTCATTTGGGGGAATCATAATGTCTTCTTTGTTCTTGTTTCCTCAGTTTCTGCATTTGTTGCTTGACATTATGGAGTTATTCTTTGGTTTTCTTCTTCTTCTTTTTTTTTTTTTTTTTGCTGTAAGTGGTTTTTCTTGTTATACTATGACTCGATTAAGTGGACTGTCTGCTTTTGATGGATCCTTAGAGGCTTGTGATGGGTGTGGCCAGAGAGTGCTGTTTGATTCTTCAGGGTTAAGGGTGACACACCCCGGTTAGGCATATTAAATTTTTTCTCTTTCTCTCTCTCTCTCTTTTTTTTTTTTTTTTTTTTTTTTATTAAGAAGGGAAGTAATTCCACACAGCTGAGTGGAATTGAAGGCAGTCAGTGTCTGAGCTCTGGCCCCTGTGGGTATAATATTCATCTGCTCTGTCCCATGGACCACACAAAGGATCTGTGTAGTCCTCAGTGAAAGCTCAGATTCCCCTGAAGTCTTCCACCAGGTTGCCAAGGTTACCAAGTTTGCGGCATCTCCCAAGAGTACTCACATCTCAGGCACTCCATGAGTTCTCTCACATACCCTCAGTTTTTTTTTTTTTTTTCACAGTCACAGTTCATAAGCTCCCACACATCACTAGGTCCTAACCTCCTTTTATTTCTCCCACCAGAGTCAAGTTTTTCTACTTGGCTGAGGGCAGGCACAGCCCTGAGGTGACACAGCTCTTACATATGTCCAAAATGGTGCCTGCTCTTTGTCTTGCTCACCTTTGTAAGGTGAGTGGAGAGAGAGAATCATGTTCATACTGGTCCCTTTTATTTTATTTTTTTTTAATTTAATTTAATTTTATTTTATTTATTTTATTTCTCTCTTTTAGTTAGCCTGGTGGACTTTCTCCCACAGGGCTTCAAGCCTCATTCCCTCTAGGCTCTTCCTGCGACTTCCCTGCCAGTGTCTTGGGCTACCTAGGTTTTGCCTCACCTCCCTTTCCAGCACTGATGTGTAGACTCAGCAGCTGGGGTCGTGCCCTCCATGTAGGTCCACCATGTCCCACTATTTCTGGAAGAGTTTCTTCTGCAGTTTTTTCCCCCTAACTCTTCCCTGAAACTACAGTATCTCCACTTTTATTAAACTATCTTTTCCTGGGCTATCAGTGTGCTCCCTCCCTATTCCATCATCTTGGAGGACTCCTGCCCCCTGTATTCTAATAGTCCTTCCTGGTAGCTCAATTAAGTTTTGCCAGGATCTCTGTAAAAAAGATGAAATAAATTGTATTTCAGGAGAAAAGTGCTTTGTGTAGTGTCACATAATTTGTAAATACCCAGCACCTTAACTTCTGCCTAATGTTCTCTATCTTGCCACACTTAATTAGAAAACATTTATTTTTCAGATCCATTTCAGAAATTGTCACCAGTTCAAATAGTACTGCTTTAGAAAACTTTCAAGAGTATGTCTTCTTTTTTGCTACTAATCCTATGTTTGGAGTGTATGACTTAAAAAAGCATATCATGAGGCTGGTGCTGTGGCACAGCAGGTTAATGCCCTGGCCTGAAGTGCCCACATCTCATATTGGCACGGGTTCAAGACTCAGCTGCTCCACTTCTGATCCGGCTCTCTGCTATGGCCTGGGAAAGCAGTAGAAGATGGCTCAAGTCCTTGGGTCCCTGCACCCATGTGGGAGACTTGGAAGAAGCTCCTGGGTCCTGGCTTTGGTTGGTGAAGCTCTGGCCATTACAGCCATTTGCAGAGTGAGCCATCAGATGGAAGATCTCTCTCTCTCTCTCTCTCTCTGAGTAAATTTGACTTTCACATAAATAAATACATCTTTAAAAAAAAAAAAACAAAAGATATCATAAAAATTTTACCCCTTTCAGTAATTTCATCTTCAACAATATGCAGTATACATGCACCTACAGAAAATTACTGTGAACATTTATCCTGCCTTCTGAGATAGTAAAATTATATTAAATTAGATTTCATATGATAATAAGCTTCTTAAAATATAAACTAAAAGAACACAATGACCATATATAAGCCGAAATGTGAAGAACCACCTTAAGGTCTCCAGATAATTTATTTTTATGAATCCCAGGACTTTTTTTTTTTTTTTTTTTGTATCAGCAGCTTTTCTAAGGTCTAATTGATAGGCAAATATTGTGTTTATAGGAGCTTTTTTCTAAGTTTTTTAAAAAAAATTATTTGAAAATATTGTATATAGAGGAGAGACCCAGAGAGATCTTTCTTCTGCTTGTTCACATCACAGATGGCTGCATTGAGCAGGGCCGGGAAAGAATGAGGCCAGGAACCAAGATCTTCATCTGGATCTCCCACATTGGTAGCATTTGCCCAAGTATTTGGATCATCTTCCATTGCTTTTCTTAGGCCATCAGCAGGAAGCTGGATCAAAAGCAGAACAGCCAGAACATGAACCAGTGCTCATATGGGGTGCTTGTATTGCAGACGGCAGGATTACTTGCTATGTGACAATGCTGGCCCTGTTTTATGGGAACTTCCAAATGAAATTTTGAAGTTGTATGCATTGTAGTTTGCATGTAATTCAACTTTCTGCCATACTTACTGATATATATCAGCATTTGATGTAGGACAAATCAGAAAACACAATGACTTAACAAATAGCCATTTGATTTGCAGTTCTGACTCTGTGTTATAGGCTGTACTCAGCTGGGCAGTTTCTATGATCAGTCCAGGAGCAGAAATGAGAGTTTAGCCATTTGGGGAACTGATTGAGGCTTCACTTAAGTGTCTGGGGTTTGTGGTGAATCTTGGCTACATATTATCTCTTTTTTTCTTTTTTTGACAGGCAGAGTTAGTGAGAGAGAGAGAGACAGAGAGAAATGTCTTCCTTCCACTGGTTCACCCCCAAAATGGCTGCTATGGCCAGCATGCTGTGCTGATCCAAAGCTAGGAGACAGGCACTTCCTCCTGGTCTCCCATGTGGGTGCAGGGCCCAAGAACTTGGGCCATCCTCCACTGCCTTCCCAGGCCACAGTCCAGAGCTGGCCTGGAAGAGGAGCAACTGGGTCAGAACCGGCACCCCAACTGGGACTGTCACCCAGAGTACCAGTGCCACGGGTGGAGGATTAGCCTAGTGAGCCATGGCACCAGCCTACATACTATCTCTTCAACAGGCAGGCCCCAGGGTTTTTCAGAAGATAACTGTCAGAAAAAGAAAATCTGAGAAGGCAAATACTTTACCAATTGTCTATTTCTGGGGCTGGTTCTGTGACATAGCAGGTAAAGACACCACCTGCAGTGCCAGCATCTCATATGGGTGTCAGTTCATGACTCGGCTGCTCCACTTCTGATCCAGCTCTTTGCTACAGCCTGGGAAAACAGTAGAAGATGGCCCAAGTCCTTTGGCCCCTGCTCCCTTGTGGGAGACCTGAAAGAAGCTCCTGGTTCATATCTTTGGATCTACACAGCTCCAGCCATTGCAGCCATCTGGGGAGTGAACCTGCAGTTTGAAGACCTCTGTTTCTCCCTCCTTCTCTCTCTCTCTCTCTCTATCTCTCTCTCTCTCTCTTCTCTGCCTCTCCTTCTCTCTTTGTGTAACTCTTTCATATAAATAAATATTTTAACCTATTGTCTATTTCTATCACATTTACTGGTATCTCATGGGGTAAATCAATTGAAATGGTGAAGTTCAGGGTCTTTTTAAAAAAGATTTATTTATTTATTTGAAAGAGTTACACACAGAGAGAGGGAGAGGCAGAGAGAGAGAAAGAGCTCTTGCATCTTCTGGTTCACTCCCCAGTTGGCTGCAATGGCCAGAGTTGTGCCAATCCAAAGCCAGGATCCAGGAGCTTCTTCTGGGTCTTCCACATGGGTGCAGGGGCCCAAGGACTTGGGCCATCTTCTACTGCTTTCCCAGGCCATAGCATATAGCTGGACCAGAAGTGGGGCAGCTGGGAATCAAACCAGTGCCTATATGGGATGCCAATCTGCAGGTGGCAGTTTTACCCGCTAGGCCACAGTGCCAGCCCCAATCCAGGGTTTTGTGAAGGGATGAATACAGGGAAAGGTGCCACTTGGAATCATTACTGGTAAAGTGCACTGCATTAAATATACATTATGTGTATTTGTTAACTTTCTTTAGTATAAACTTTAATAACAACATAATGTTTATCTTTGATAACCTTATTCATTTGAACACTAAACTTTTCTTTTTACTTTTACATTATTATTTTACAAAATTTGTAGATAATGCTTTCATTAAACCAATGATAACTTCTGTTTAATCTCTGCTACTTAATATAGGTGGGTGCATTTTCCTATGTATTTCTATTTTTAGAGGATTATTCCTCCACAGTGAAGCTGATGTTTTCTTGGTTAATGTATTTATTATTCTTTATTCATTCTATTATATCCTTTTTTTCCCCACTGTTCAGTGCAGAAGGAAACCAGAGTTGTTTTTTTTTTTTTTTTTTTTTTTTGTTTTTTTTTTTTAAGATTTCATTTATTTATTGAAAGAGTTGCAGAGAGAGAAAGTCTTCTATCTGCTGGCTCACCCTCCAAATTACTGCGAGGCTGGAGCTCAGCTGATCCAAACCCAAGACCCAAGAGCTTCTGGGTCTCCCATGCAGGTGCAGTGGCCCAAGGACTTGGACCATGTTCCACTGCTTTCTCAGGACATAGCACAAAGCTAGATTGTATGTTGAGCAGCCAGGACTCGAACCAGAACCCATATGGAATGCTGGCACTGCAGGCAGCAGCTTTACCCATTATGCCACAGTGTTGGCCTCCAGAGCTTTCTTTGAACTCCTTCCATTCACCTCCTCTCCCACGTATGATTCTGGGTCCTCCACATGTTTCTAAGGTGAAAGAAAATTAATATATCACCTGTAAGTGTTTTTTTTTTTTTTTTTTAAATTATTCCCCAGCTTGTCAGTACTCATTTTAGGTGTTTAATGCTAGTTTATTTATTTATTTTTTAAAGTATTTTTTATTTATTTGAAAGTCAGAGTTACAGAGAGGCAGAGGGAGAAAGAGAGAGAGTCTTCCATCTGCTGGTTCACTCCGCAGTTTGCCACAATGGCCGGAGTTACACTGATCCAAATCTAGAAGTGAAGAGCTTCTTCTGGGTCTCCCACATGGGTTCAGGGGCCCAAGGACTTGGGCCATCTTCTACTGAAATCCCAGGCCATAGCAGAGAGCTGGATTGGAAGTGAAGCCACTGGGACTTGAACTGGCACCAATATGGGATGCCAGCACTGAAGGCAGTGGCTTTACCTGCTAGCAACAATGCCAGTCCCAGTATACTACTTAATTAAAATGGAAAATATGGGGCTGGCTCTGTGGCTCAGTGGGTTAATGCCCTGGTCTGAAGCATCAACATCCCATATAGACACCGGTTTGAGACCTGGCTGCTCCACTTCTGCTCCAGCTCTCTACTATGGCCTGGGAAAGCAGTGGAAGATGGCCCAGGTCCTTGGGCCCCATCACCCATGTGGGAGACCCAGAAGAAGCTCCTGGTTCCTGGCTTCAGATTGGTGCAGCTCCAGCCATTGCAGCCAATTGGGGACTGAACCAGCAGATGGACGACCTCTCTCTCTCTGCCGCTCCTCTCTCTGTGTAACTCTGACTTTCAAATAAATAAATAAATCTTTAAAAAATTTTAAAATAGAAAAATAAACATAAAATTTGTTCTCAGAGAATATACAGAAATGAATTATGAATTTGGCATGATTATGAAACATTATTGTCATCTATAATAATGCAATTTGGTATCTTCTCTTTCTGTTGCTATAGCAAAATACATATTTGTTACATGAATTGAGTTGAAACTAATATGCTACATTTTTGGAGTCATGTCTGAAACAGTGTACACATAGATGATGTACTGAACAGTGTTTTAGTGCTACCTATGAAGTAAACACTTAGCATTTTGCAAGAGGAAGAGTTACCTAGTGCTGGAACACAAATCAGTTAAGTTTGTTTTCAAATTATTAGAGTAATGGAGTTCTTAATACCTTTAAGAAGCTGAATGGGATTCTGGAATAGGATAAGGAATGTGTGAAGAAAAGAATCTACTGGAGGTTCATTTATTTTTTTAAGATCACAATGTAATACTTTATCCATTTTAGTATTTTTTTTTTGTTTTAGTACCATTGGTTGAACTCTGTAATTAACACACAATTATTCTTAGGTGTTTAAATTTTAACTGAAAAGTGATCCCTGTTAGGAATTTGGAAAACATTATGCTGAATGAAATAAGCCAATCCCAAAGGGACAAATACCACTTGTTCTCCTTGATAGGTGACAACTAACTGAGCACCAAAAAGGAAACCTGTTAAAGTGAAATAAACATTTTCTCTCTTACTTAAAAATATTTATTAGCTTGATAGAGAAAAAAGTTGATGGACTGAGAGATAGAGAGCTTTGACACATTAATTCACTTCCTAGATAACCATACCAAACAGGTGGGGCAGGACTGAAGCCAGGATTGAGGAATGGAATCTAGGCCTCCTTCATTGGTGACATCACCATTGCTTCCCCAGGTTTGCATTATCTGGGAGCTAGAAACTAGAGCTGGCATTGGAAATCATAGACACTCTGAGGTGGCATCATAAACAACACTGAGCTAAATGTCTGCCTTGTCTTTTAATATATTTTTTCTCTGACATATTGGAAATGATATGCATGGTGTTTTCCTGGAAATTGTTTTCTGTTCATTTCCATCATAGTTTCACCGATGGTTTCTTGCCTTTTTTTCTCAATGCTTCTACATACTTCTCCTTAACATTGTCCAATCAAGAGTCAGTATTGCCCCTCTTCTAGCCTGCTGTGCAATTCCCCTTGAATGATGTGGCCTTTTTGATTTGAACCTCCTGTTTCCCTCCAGCTTGGGCATTTCTCACAGCCTGTAGATCATGGGTTTGACTCTGTTGAATGCTCTGTGTGGCGTTCTAAACACTCAACAAGTCTAAAGTGAAACCATATCCTTCCTTTTTTCCTTCATATCAATACACAACTGTCAGTGTTTATTTTGTGACAGAGTTAACATGTTGACTGAAAGTGTATTATTATAGGTGATGACAGCATTTGAAGACCTCGCTGTGTACTTTACGTGGGATGAATGGCAGAAAATGAACAATGCTCAGAAAATCCTGTACAGAGATGTGATGCTGGAGACCTACAGCAGCCTGTTCTCCTTGGGTGAGTGACACCCATCACATGCCAAGTGATAACATTTTCCTGCTATTTGACAAATAAGGGAACACTTTATAATGTTTAATATTGGGCAGGATTAGAATTTGAGTCCATGAATAATCTGACTATCTACCATCTAACAAAAGATTCAAATTGGAACATTTGTTGCATAGCTCCTGAACCAAGCTGTAGTCCTTTAAATAACCCAAGATAGTGATTTTACAAAGTCTTACTTTGTTTCCATTAATAGGGCACTGCATTACCAAACCTGACTTGATCTTCAAGTTGGAGCGAGGAGAAGAGCCATGGATGGTGGACGAATGCTTGAATCAGAGCCTTTCAGGTCAGTCTGCACATAACAGACAGGGAGGCCAAGGCAGAAAGTATGCAGATGTTGACTGGTGTTCTTTCCATGAATTTTTCTCAAGCCTTACTCCTGATGACAGCTGGTTTTGTGCATCAGACACAGGCATTTAGAGATACCAGTATCTTTCTAACTTTTGTTCTTAGTGAAGATGTTCTTTGATTAAAAAAAAAAATCTAGTAATTTTCTGCTGTTACTAAGGCTTTTATCTAGGTTTGATACATTCCCCCAATTCTAACTTGTCCTCCTCTACACTTTCATACCTTTTCCTTCATGCATTTATTAGTTCCTTCAGTGCTTGTTAATTAGGCAACATATAGAAACATTTTTTTTTAAGATTAATTTTTCTGTTTTTTTTTTTTTTTTTGACAGAGTGGACAGTGAGAAAGAGAGACAGAGAGAAAGGTCTTCCTTTTGCAGTTGGTTCACCCTCCAATGGCCACCATGGGCAGTGTGCTGTGGCTGGCACACCATGCTGATCCAAAGCCAGGAGCCAGGTGCTTCTCCTGGTCTCCCATGTGGGTGCAGGGCCCAAGCACTTGAGCCATCCTCCACTGCACTCCCAGGCCACAGCAGAGAGCTGGCCTGGAAGAGGGGCAACCGGGACAAAATCCGGCACCCTCATCGGGACTAGAACCCAGTGTGCCGGTGCCGCAGGCAGAGGATTAGCCTATTGAGCCACCACACCAGCCTGTTTCGTTTTTTTTTTAAGATTTATTTATTTATTTGAAAGTCAGAGAGAGAGAAGAAGGGGAGGCAGAGAGAGAAAGAGAGGTCTTCCATCCACTGGTTCACTTCCCAATTGGCTGTCATGGCTGGAGCTGTACTGATCTGAAGCTAGGAGCCAGGAGCTTCTTCCAGGTCCCCCATATGGGTACAGGGGTCCAAGGACTTGGGCCATCTTCTACTGCTTTCCCAGACCATAGCAGAGTGCTGGATCAGAAGTGGATCAGCTAGGACTTAAACTGGTGCCCATAAGTGATGTTGGCACTGCAGGTGGTGGCTTTACCTGCTATACAACAGTGCCAGCCCCTGGAAACTTATTTCTAACTCATTGCTCAGATTGAGTTCCCACTCACGATTTTGCCCAGGCATAGAACTTTCTCGGGACTGAATCAATAAATGTGAACTCTCTCTTTCTTAGTCTCTTTTTTTTCCTCTGTGCCTCTCAAATAAATAAGAAAATTATAGTCTGTTGGAAACATTTGAGGAGTGAGCTAACAGTTGGCAAACCTCTGTTTCAGTCTGTCTTTATCTCTCATTCTGTCTCTCTGATTCTCAAGTAAGTAAATAAGTAAATGCTAAAAGATGGTCATGTGGCTGGCACTGTGGTGCAGTGAATTAACACCCTAGCCTGAAGCAGCAGCGTCCCATATGGGCACCAGTTTGGGACCCAGTTGCTCCAATTCCAATCCAGCTCTCAGCTATGGCCTGGGAAAGCAGTAGAAGATGGTCCAAGTCATTGGATCCCTGCACCCAAGGGAGACCCAGAAGCAGCTCCTGGCTCCTGGCTTCAGATCAGCACAGTTTTCTGGCCGTTGTGGCCAATTGGGGAGTGAACCATTGGATCAAGACCTGACTCTCTCTTTGCCTCTCCTCTCTCTGTGTAACTCTGACTTTCAAATAAATAAATAAATCTTTAAAAATAAAAGATGGTCATGAGTAAACCTCTGTGCTGTGACATCAGAAATTATGAAGCTAGGAATGACACTGTGGTGCAGTGTGTTAAAGCTCTAGCCTGCAACACTAGCATTGCATATTGGTGCCAGTTCAAGTCCCAGCTAGTCCTCTTCTAATCCAGCTCTCTGCTAATGCACCTGAGAAAAGAGCAGAGGTTGGCCCAAGTCTTTGGCCCTCTGTACCCATGTGGGAGACAAGAAAGACACTCCTGGCTCCTAATTTCATTTTGGCCCAGCATTGGTTGTTGTGCCCATATGGGGAGTCAACCAGCAGATGTAAGACTTCTCTCTGTCTCTCTCTCTATAATTCTAGCTTTCAAATAAATAACGTAAATCTTTGAAAAAAAAAGAAATCATAAACTAAGCATGAACTTATATAAAACATGAAAATAAGTGATCCTAGACTCACCAAGAAAGTAATGAGATTTTGAGACCCAAGGTCAAGTAGCCTCATGGGTTTATGTTGAGTAGCTCAGATTTCTTTAAGGGTGGAGTTTGAAGTATGATTTCTCTCTTATTTTTCAGTATCATTGAAAAATAAGCAAACAAAAAGATAAGAAAAGCATAGGAAATGAAGCTTTCAGTGAAAATAGGAGGCAACTGATCAAAAGCCTCCAGAAATTCAAATTATCACACAGGAATGCTTCTAGAAAGAATTGAGAGGAGGTAACCAGCACTGATGATTTCAGAATGAGCTAGAAAACACTTTTCAAAGAAGATGAGCACATCCCGGTTTGCAGAAACAAATTCTTCAAACTGATTGGGAGTGTTTAACTAAAGTGGTATATTGGGAATTTTCTGTACCTGTTGTACTTGTGAGAAGCTAAAGGTGTTGGGTGTCCTTAGGAATTTGGGGAAGCTGTCATAGAGTAGAGACAAAGTAGTTTTTCATTTGAAAAATCCCACAACTGATGTTTACGTAGGAAGACTGAGCATGAGACAATCATAGATTCAAATCCTGCTCCTTAAATGTCCTGCTTAAAGTACAGGCACATTTCACTCTTCTCCACCTGCAAGTAAATGATCAGTAAAACTTTCTCATGTTTATGGTTGAGATATCAGAGAAGCAAAAAGCATACAAGTTTTATAGAAATAAACTGGAGAAAAAGGACAGGGAAAAAATGGTTGCTAGGTAGTGGGTGAATATTTTTATTAAATATTTGTCCATTCTTTAAAATATTTTATAGTTATTTCATCTTTGTGAAAGGCAGAGTGATAGTAAGAGAAGAGAGAGAAAGAAAGAGGTCCTCTATTAGCTCACTTCCCAAATGCCTGCAACACTTAAGTCTAACTAGTCTGAAGCCAAAACTCTAGAATCCCTCTAGTCTTCCCTGGTTTCTCATAGGTTCCCAGGCACATGAACCATTATCTGCTTCCTTCCAGTTTACATAGGCAGAGAGCTGTACTGAAAGCAGAGTAGCCAGGGCTCAAACTGACACTGTTTTGAGATGCAGGCATCCCACACTTCATAGCACAAATGTCATTCTACCATCCTTGACAAATTCCCATAGTAAAAAGGATCATGTTTGAACATTGGGAAATCTCATGGTATATTAATGTATTAAGGAGATTAACCATATAATGGATACAAATAAGTACTTCATACTGATTTTGTGAAAATCTTATGCCACTTGGATTAGAAGTAACTTCATTCCCTTTACATGAGTATGCCAGGAGAAACAGTTACATGTGATTCAGTGACATGATTGCTTTTTTCTCATTTCAGCGGTCATGAAAAGGGATGACCTGATTAGGATCAACCAGGAAAGTCAGGACACAAATCTGAATCAGGATTTTATGAAAAATAACAAGACATCAGCTCTCAAGAGAATTGAATTAAGAAAAATACTTAGTTTAAATTCAAGCCATATTCCAACACTGATTATTAAAAAGGGAACAAATACAGGATTGAAGCCTGAGGAATGCAGTAAATGTCACACTGTATATCCCCCCAGTGGGCCTGATAAACTACAGGCTGGAGAGAAATTTGATAACACTAAGATACCTGGAAAATCTCTCCAGTTCTGTGAGCCTCTTAGTCAGCATGGCAATATTCATATCATGAAGCAGCCATTTGACCCCACTGGACAAGCAAAAGTCTTCATAAGAAAGATGTTCTGTAAATCTGAGAGGATTCATATGGTAGAAAACTGTAATAAATCAACTGCCACTTTTGGAAAAGCAACTGAAATAGAAAGAGCTATCCATGAAAATTCTAGCCTCAATATGCATAAACAAACTCACACAAGAAAGAAATCTTATAAGTACATTATGTATGTTGAACCTGTCATTCACCAGTCACATCCTGCAATAAACCAGAGACTAAATACAAGGAAAAAAGTATACACCTGTAAACCTTGTGGCAAATCACTCAGTTTTAATTCACGTTCTGAATGTAATGACTGTGGAAAAGCCTTTAGACAAAATTCAGTCCTAAGAAAACATCAGCAAATTCACACAGGGGAGAAACCTCATGAATGTAGTGACTGTAGAAAAGCCTTTACACAAAAGTCATACCTCATAAACCATCAGCGAATTCACACAGGAGAGA
The DNA here is from genome assembly GCF_964237555.1 of Oryctolagus cuniculus. Lineage (NCBI taxonomy): Eukaryota > Metazoa > Chordata > Mammalia > Lagomorpha > Leporidae > Oryctolagus > Oryctolagus cuniculus. The sequence goes on from NC_091433.1 coordinate 95,095,452, forward strand.
AACTTTATAAATGCCTTCATTGTGGAAAAGGCTTTCTGTGGAAGTCAGACCTCATAGTACACCAGAGAATTCACACAGGGGAGAAACCTCATAAATGTAATGACTGTGGAAAAGCCTTTGGACGAAAGTCAAACCTCAGGAAACATCAGCTAATTCACACAGGGGAGAAACCTCATAAATGTAATGACTGTGGAAAAGCCTTTGGACACAAGTCAGCCCTCCTCATACACCAGCAAATTCACACAGGGGAGAAACCTTATAAATGTAATGACTGTGGAAAAGCCTTTGGACAAAAGTCAGCCCTCATCATACACCAGCGAATTCACACAGGGGAGAAACCTCATAAATGTAATGACTGTGGAAAAGCCTTTGGACACAAGTCAGCCATCATAATACATCAGCGAATTCACACAGGGGAGAAACCTCATAAATGTAATGACTGTGGAAAAGCCTTTGGACGAAAGTCAGACCTCATCATACACCAGCAAATTCACACAGGGGAGAAACCTCATAAATGTAATGACTGTGGAAAAGCCTTTGGACACAAGTCAAACCTCATCATACACCAGCGAATTCACACAGGGGAGAAACCTCATAAATGTAATGACTGTGGAAAAGCCTTTGGATACAAGTCAGGCCTCAGGAGACATCAGCAAATTCACACAGGGGAGAAACCTCATAAATGTAATGAATGTGGAAAAGCCTTTGGAAGAAAGTCGCACCTCATCATACACCAGCGAATTCACACAGGGGAGAAACCTCATAAATGCAATGACTGTGGAAAAGCCTTTGGACACAAGTCAGCCCTCCTCATACACCAGCAGATTCACACAGGGGAGAAACCTCATAAATGTAATGACTGTGGAAAAGCCTTTAGACACAAGTCAAACTTCATCATACATCAGCGAATTCACACAGGGGAGAAACCTCATAAATGTAATGACTGTGGAAAAGCCTTTGGACACAAGTCAAACCTCATCATGCACCAGCAAATTCACACAGGGCAGAAACCTCATAAACGTAATAAATGTGGAAAAGCCTTTGGACACAAGTCAGCCCTCCTCATCCATCAGCGAATTCACACAGAGGAGAAACCTCATAAATGTAATGACTGTGGAAAAGCCTTTGGAATAAAGTCACACCTCATCATACACCAACGAATTCACACAGGGGAGAAACCTCATAAATGTAATGACTGTGGAAAAGCCTTTAGACACAAGTCAGGCCTCAGCAGACATCAGCGAATTCACACAGGGGAGAAACCTCATAAATGTAATGACTGTGGAAAAGCCTTTGGACGAAAGTCAGCCCTCCTAATACACCAGCAAATTCACACAGGAGAGAAACCTCATAAATGTAATGACTGTGGAAAAGCCTTTGGACAAAAGGCAAACCTACTCATACATCGGCAAATTCACACAGGGGAGAAACCTCATGAATGTAATGACTGTGGAAAAGCCTTTGGACGAAAGTCATACCTCCTCATACACCAGCGAATTCACACAGGGGAGAAACCTCATAAATGTAATGACTGTGGAAAAGCCTTTGGACACAAGTCAAACCTCACCATACATCAGCAAATTCACACAGGGGAGAAACCTCATAAATGTAATGACTGTGGAAAAGCCTTTGGAAACAAGTCAGGCCTCAGGAAACATCAGCGAATTCACACAGGGGAGAAACCTCATAAATGTAATGACTGTGGAAAATCCTTTGGAGAAAAGTCAGACCTCATCATACACCAGCAAATTCACACAGGGGAGAAACCTCATAAATGTAATGACTGTGGAAAAGCCTTTGGACGAAAGTCAGACCTCATCATACACCAGCGAATTCACACAGGGCAGAAACCTCATAAATGTAATGACTGTGGAAAAGGCTTTAGACAAAAGTCAAGCCTCCTCATACACCAGCGAATTCACACAGGGGAGAAACCTCATAAATGTAATGACTGTGGAAAAGCCTTTGGAAACAAGTCAAGCCTCCTCATACACCAGCGAATTCACACAGGGGAGAAACCTCATAAATGTAATGACTGTGGAAAAGCCTTTGGACAAAAGTCACACCTTCTCATACACCAGCGAATTCACACAGGGGAGAAACCTCATAAATGTAATGACTGTGGAAAAGCCTTTGGAAGAAAGTCAAACCTCATCATACACCAGCAAATTCACACAGGGGAGAAACCTCATAAATGTAATGAATGTGGAAAAGCCTTTGGACACAAGTCAGCCCTCTTCATTCATCAGCAAATTCACAAAGGGGAGAAACCTCATAAATGTAATGACTGTGGAAAAGCCTTTGGATACAAGTCAAGCCTCAGGAAACATCAGCGAATTCACACAAGGGAGAAACCTTATAAATGTAATGACTGTGGAAAAGCCTTTGGACAAAAGTCAGCCCTCATCATACACCAGCGAATTCACACAGGGGAGAAACCTCATTAATGTAATGACTGTGGAAAAGCCTTTGGAAGAAAGTTACACCTCATCATACACCAGCGAATTCACACAGGGAGAAACCTCATAAATGTAATGACTGTGAAAAAGCCTTTGGACAAATGACTAACCTCATATCACAGCAGAGAATTCACACAGGGTAGAAAACTCATGATTGCAATAACTGTGGAAAGCATTTAGCCATAAGTCAACCTTTTCATGAATCAGAGAATTCACACAGGGCAGAAACCTTATGAATGTAATGACTGGAAAAGCCTTTGAACAAAAGTCAAACCTCATAATGCACCAGATAATGAACACAGTATTGAAACCTCATGAGTGTAATGACTATGGAAAAACTTAAGTTCCAACTCCAAATGCATCAAAGGATTCACACAGGAAAATAATCTTATAAATGTAATGACTGTGGAAAGGCCTTTTTCTATAAGTTATACTCACATCAAAACAATTCACACAGGGCAGAAACCTTATGAATCTAATGGGTGTGGAAAAGCCTTTTTAAATCATATGTTATAAATCATAGCTCATATCACACCAGAGAATTCACACTGGGGAGAAACTTCATGAATGCAATGACTGTAGAAAAGCCCTTGGCAATAAGTCACATCTCAGAATGCATCAGAAAATTCACATGCAGAGAAACCTTTTGGACATAATGACTTGGAAAGCTTTTTCCCATAATTCAGCCCTCATTGCACATCATCTAATTCATATGGGGGAAAACACTTTGGATATAATGCATATGGAAAAGCCTTTATCCATAAGTAGCACCTCATAAAACATCAGAATTCACATGGGGGAGAAACCTTATGAATGGAATTTAATGAATGTGAAAAAATTTTTCTGCCATCAATCAATTCACATGAAGAGACTCCGAAATGAGAAAACATACATGCATAGAAAAGTCATGTACCATACATCACCTCTCAATGTTTACCTGACAACTCACAGAAAGAAAAAATCCTATGACTGTATTGTAATGTGAAATACCAGCATTATTAGGCAAACTTCCACAAAACAGAGCAAGATTACAGAGAGAAGTCCCTGAAATATAATTTGTTTGGAAGAATTCTTTGGTGGAATCACACCTTAGTGAGTATTGGGCAGTTTTCATGATGAATTGTGACAGAGAGTGGTTAACCATTCTTCAGAAATTTTTCTCTTATTCAACCTGAACTTTTGGTTTCTCACTATTGTGAGTGGGATCAAGTATATGAACTGAACTGTGCTCTCTTGTGTAAATTTTGTTAATAAATATTTAAAAGTTGAGTAACAGTTATTTCAACAGTTATTTGGAATACCATCTTCATCAATTACAAAGTTATTTGTTTTATAGCTCCTTTTTTGGCCATCCAGGATTCTTTCCTCACATTATTGTAGTGCAAACCAGTGATGTGACCATAGGCATATCAAGTGACACATGTTCCAGCCATCATAGTGTACCCCGGCCGTGGATAATAAGTGTTGTGTGCAACACAAGGGAATGAGTTTGTGGTGACCTATATACCCATGAGAAATTTCAACTTATCTGTGTGCACATCTGGATTAGACACCACTACCCAAGGTCTATTTGAATATGCAAGTAGATGTTGCCACACGCATTACCCTCATTATTTAAAGGGACAACCTCAGACCCTATAAGTTGCAACACTCATCTGAATTTTTCTGTATTACTGAGTGCATAATTCCTTTTTCATTCATGATGCCACTTTTCTATGCTTTTTCATTCTGTTCCTAATTGCCTTGAGACAAGAACATGGAATGAAGTCTATCCATGTGGTACCCATTGCAATAGAGAAGCAGGAGCATAAGTGTAGTATTTTTTTTAAAGATTTATTTATTTGAAAGTCAGAGTTACACAGAAATAGCAGAGGCAGAGAGAATCTTCCATGCAATGGTTCACTCCCCAATTGGCCAGAATGGCCAGAACTGTGCTGATCCAAAGCCAGGAGCTTCCTCCAGATCTCCCATGTAGGTGCAGGGATCCAAGCACTTGGGCCTTCTACTATTTCTCAGGCCATAGCAGAGAGCTAGATTGGAAGTTGGGCAGCTGGGTCTCGAACCAGCACCCATATGGGATGCCAGCACTTCAGGTCAGGGCATTAACCTGATGTGACACAGTGCTGGCCCCTGTATAGTACACTTTTGTATTAATTTAACATATTTTTATAACCTTTTTTGTTGCATTATTCCGTACTCCTGCAGGTGGCCCTGATTTTTATTGAAAATGTGTGTTTTTATTCCTTCCGATTTACAAAGTCCTTTCTGGATTAATATAAATCTGACTTACATTCAGTTAGTTCCTCAGGATACCCTCAGGAGGAACACTTTTCCTAGGTTGCTTGGCTATCCCATGATAACAGGGCTACAAATGCTATGATGCATCTAGCTGCAGTAGCTCTTTTATTTCCCATCCAGATAATAGCTGTGCAGCTAATCCATTCCACCTCCATTACGACCCATAAGAAATAGCTCTTCATCCCTGTTTAAGTCCCCACAGCTTCTTACAAGTGTTCATCAAAAAAAATCTTATTATAAACGGATTTAATAGAAAATGAATGATGTAGCTGCTGGTAGTTTCAGTGAGGTTGAATGATTTGCTGGACCGCTGTTTTGTCTGGGTTATCTTTCATATTACTTAGAACTAATTTTTCACAACATTACTTGCCTGAGCACTGTTTCCTAGGCTCCCAGCTAAACAGGTGTTTGAAGAGTAGATTTACTGTTAATTCTCACTAAGGACAGAAGAACCACATTGAGAGCACAGATCCTCATGTGGTCCTTGGGACATAGTGAATATTATACCCACTTGATTTAGTACTCAGGCACTGGTCTCCATTGAAGAGAAGAACTCAGCTGAACAGAATATAACTCCCTTCTGATTAAAAAAAAGATATTTACCATGCCAAAGCTGGGTGTGTCACCTTAGGCATACTCTTTACCTTTGAAAACTTAACAGAGCTCTCTGGCCACACCCACTACAAGCCTCTAGAGATTCACTAAAAGCAGAAAGTCCATTTATCTACAGTCATAATACAATGATAAAAACTGCCAGAAAAAAAAAAGAGTATTTCCACAAATGTAAGAATCCAAGAAGCAAGAATAAGGAAAACATCATCATGTTCCCAAAAGAACATGACATTTCAATACTAGGTCATGAAGATGATGAGAGAAGAAATGCAAGAAATAGAACTCAAAAATTTGGTCATAAGATTACATAGAAGTAATCAAAAGCAAATGCACAAACTACTGAAATCCATGAAGGACATGAAAGAAAATCTCTCCCATGAAGTAAAAATTATCAGGAGGAATCAAGATGAAATGAAGCATTCAACAGAACATGAAACAGATATTAAAAAGAAATCAAAATGAAATGAAGAATTCAATACAATAAAAAATGCAGTGGAGAGCCTTAGAAATAGAATCAGTGAGACAGAAGAGAGAATACCAGACTTAGTAGACAAAGTACAGGAAAGTATACAGTCAAACCAAACACAAAAACAGGAGAGTAGAAATCTAAAAAAGACTGTTGGGAATTTACAGGATACTATAAAAAAAAAAAAAAAGACCCTCCATGTGGGTCCACCATGTCCCTCTCATGTCAGTAGAATTTCCTCTGTCATTTTTTCCCTAACTCTTCCCTGAGACTACTCTATTTCCACTTTTTTAAAAACTATCTTCTTCTGGGCTAGAGCAGTAAGCTCCCTCCCTACTCTACCATCCAATTATTAGCCCATCTCTATATGATTATGACTCTTTCTGCCAAATTACTAATTTATACACCATATAATCAAAATTAAATGCCTTCCATGGAATGCATATTTATTTTGTCATTTACTACTGTCACCTGCATGTGTAATGAATAACCCAATTTGTGACATTCCTAAAACAGGGAAATGATGGGTACCATGGTGTGATTTATAATTGTGTGGTCATCAACTCACTCTAAATGCTGGAAGTTGTCCAAGCAACTGTCATGTGTATAGGATTTGAGTACATTGCAGTGCCAGAACCGTCATGGTCATCAGCATAGGATACATTCTTAATGTTTCTAGATGCTCCTGGAACTGTAAATTATTTTCTGATTGTGGAAATTTTCCAAACTGCAAGTCTATCATACTGTAATTTTTCCAGTTTATTCCGGACTGTTTTTTCACTAAATATTCATCCACATATTTATTTTTTAATTTAGGCTCACATTGAAATACACATTGTTACTAAGGGCAAGGCAAAGTTTTAATTTCCATGTGCATCAGGTTTCTATTTTTTATTTTGTCTTTCATTTAATTAATTTCATCTGTGTATGTCAATATCCACATGGAAAGCAATCTTAGCACTGCCAAGGTATGATGATTCTTTTGGGCACTTATATTTTCTTATCAGGAATGCACTAAATAATGTTCAAGTTGTCTTAGCAACCTCCATCTTTATGGCCTATCAAATAATTTTAGAACATTACATTCTTTTACACTTTCAAGGACACTTTTTTATAGCTTCTTTATATTTCGAGAATGAAAATTGTCATTCTCTTTAAAATTTCGATGCATTGGATCGAGACAGTTTTATCTTGGTTTTAAAACTACTGAATTCAATGGCATAAGCTTTTGATTTAAGAGAGCACAAATTTTCTGTATTTAAATGTGTATTTAGGGCTATTTTTATTAATATCTGCTACATCTCCTTGTAACCTTATTCCTGCTTCTACTAAATTTATCATTTGTACACACAACTGTCAATATATTGAAATGAATACATTTCTCTATTTTTCATGTTGATTCAAATTTATTATTACCACCTCAATAAATAATAACCTGATTTGTGCCAATTCTAGTGCAGGGAACTTCAGGCTACCATTAGAGCTTGGTAGACTTGGAGACACAGAGAAACAAAGATTATGAGCTACAACTTGGTGGCTTACTCTTCATTCTTGTAATGATCAGAAACTGGATTATTACAGAAATCTGAGCTATTTTCTGATGACAAATACATTATAAAAATTTCAAAATGTTGCTCTATATATATTTATATTACAAATTATATATATGTACATTTATATTGTAATGTCATAAATTAAACACACACACATATATATAAACACCTTTAAAATTCTCCTTGTTATTGGTATAAATATTTTGAATTTTAAATATTTACTTTTAAAATTTATTTAGTATCAGTTTGATATATTTCATATATACAGACTAATTAATGTAAGTGACACTTTCCCCGATACCCTCCCTGCGACACACACTCCAACCCTTTCTCCTCTTCCCTCTCAGATTCCCACTTAACTTTTACAAAATCTGATTTCAGTTTACTTAATGATTGTATAGTTAACCCTACACTAAGTAAGAGTTCAACAAGTCAGCGAATAGTATGAAGAAAAAAAATAAATTACTGTTCCTCAATGGAAGAGACAAGGGCTCTAAACAATCATCAAATCTCAAAATGTGTATCTAACTCCAATACATTACATTTTAGGTACTCTATTAGCTACCTCAGATCAGGGAAAACATATGATATCTGTCTTTCGGGGACTCGTTTATTTTACTAAGTATAATGGTTTCCAGTTTCATCTATCTTGTTGGAAAAGACAGGGTTTCTTTTTTTTTTTTTTTAATAACTGAGTAGTATGCCATAGTGTGTATATACCATAATTTTTTTTATTAAGTCAACAATTAATTGATACCTGGATTGTTCCCAGATCTCAGCTATTGTGAATTGTGCTGCAATGAACATAGGGTTATAGATAACTCTTGCATATGCTAATTTCTTTTGGTTTGGGTAAATTCCAAGGAGTGGGATGGCTGGATCAAATGGTAGGTCTATAATCAGATTTGTAAGATATCTCCATACGGTCTTTCATGGTGGCATGCACCAGTTTACATTCCCACCAACAGTGGACCAGGGTAACTTTTTTCTACATCCTCATCAGTTTTGTCATTTGTTGATTTCTTTTTTTTTTTTTTTTGACAGGCAGAGTTAGGCAGTGAGAGAGAGAGACAGAGAGAAAGTCTTCCTTCCATTGGTTCACCCCCCAAATGGCCACTATGGCTGGTGCGCTGCAGCCAGCATGCTGCGTTGATCTGAAACCAGGAGCCAGGTGCTTCCTCCTGGTCTCCCATGCGGGTGCTATTCTTTCTTCCCTAATTCTGACTCTTAAAAGTGTTCCAAATTATGGGATTTGATTCAATTCAGGTCTTAAATTTAAGGTTTTATTTCTGACTTTTGAACAACCAAAGAGACAGATTTTGTGTTATTTTAAAGTAATCTATTATGTTCTCTTACTGCCTCTTAAGTTCTAATTGTTTAAAACAACTGAGTTTTAAAGGAGCTATGATTTGATCAAATCTGGTCTATACTTTGTCATGATGTTAAGGGATCTTATTTCAACCAGATATTTTAAGCCTTCTTGTCATCTTTTACAGGCATTCAAAAAAATCAAAGTTCCAAAGAATTTGGGCTTTGATATTTTCAGTTAGGTTCCTGGAAATGTCAAAGGATATATGTCTCTCATCTTGGAGAGACACCAGCTAATCAATCAGGCTATTTGGGTTATCTTACAGGTATTGTTAAAATGTGAAGTCATGCTAAATTTTAAGTTTTGATAATATAAAATGCCACTGATACAAATGTCTGAAAGTTAAAAAGTCTAATGATCTTGTGTTACTAGACATGATGGTTATCTTAATGAGAAAGGCCCAGAGGCCTAAAAGAATTAAATGTTTTGTAAAATCCTACAGGTGCTTTTGAAAATACTGTGTAAAGTAAGTAAATGTCTTTTGTTGATTAATGAGTTTATCATTTTAAACACAGCTATTTAAAGTCTTTTCTCATTCACAGTTTTGTATATCAGATTTGGCTGCTCTAAACTAAAACATTGTTGGTTCTGTGTTTAGCTGCCCTCCTATGGGTTCTGATGGATTTTTTCCAGCCACTTCTATTGAATTCAGTAGTTTTGAATTGTTTTGTAAACAGATGAAGTGAATAATGCACTACAGGTTCCAACTGGAAGAAAGTATGGTTAATCAAGTTTACCAAGAACAGAAAGTAATTTTAATTGGTTGGTAATAAAACAGCTAAAGATTTTAGGAAAGTATTACTAAAACTGCTTTATTGTTCTACCTTGTATGTGTGTTATGTGTGTGTTCATATTGTATGTCTACATGGGAAAATTTATTTTGAGCTCTGTCTTACTTGGTTTATAAAGGAAAGATTTCTCATAAATTTAATAGCTAAAATTAATTGAAGATACATTTGATTCATGTGACCTGAATCTCTTTGTCAGATGTTTTAAATTTGTTGATAGAAAAAGGAACTAAAAAATGTTTTATGTTTCTGCTTGCTGTTTAAACAAGCCTCATCATGTTAGATATTTAAGATATATTTAAATACATGTATTCTTAAAATTTATAGAAGGCATTGGACCTTCCAGTAAATATTTTATAAGCTATTATTTAATGGTTAAAACCACTTGCTAACATTCCATTAGACATTGTCAGTGGGCATTCTGGCAAGCCTGCCTTGCTCCCACATTTCTCTGTTCTCTTTAAGATGGGACACTGACTCTGTCCAGAGGGATTCCTCAAGATGTAGTTTGATTTTTCGATCTTATGAAAGGAGTGACTAACATATTCTGTGTAACATCATAGCCAAAATGAGAGCTTAAATCATAATTTCACAGCTGGATTTACTTCACCATGGGATCCCAAATCCCCTTCGGCTAGATGGTGAAGTGACATCTTAAGTTTTAACATTTATATATATATATAATATGATTAATTTTAAAAGTGACTGTATTTGATTGCATTAAGTTTTAAGTTGGTCATATAGGAGGCACTAATTGTTAAAGTGATCATATCAATACAATTAATTGAATTAAAGAGGAGTAAATGCTTCAACATGGGTAGCAGTCCATACAGCAGACTCATAGAATGGCAATTGCTCTAAGTAACGCTCAATGACCTCAGAGTCATCCCTAAAGGCATTCTGGTCTGGCTAAAAAGCCCACAAGAGCATTTCAGGCATGGAAAGTTAGGACACTTATGCAAAAAGGTGTGCCTACATGGAGAGTCTCCCTGGGTGAGACTCCTGTGGAAAGAAGTGGTCATCAAAGAAGGATGTACTCTCTTCAAAGGGAGAACTTTCACTTTGCTTACAGCCTTCTCTAAATATTGATGGAGTTTGTGGATTCAGAAGGCTTCCATAGCCTAGACAGCTCATGTCAAGAGCCTTAGGTGATCACTGACAGCACACAAAAGAGTGTGAATTGTTAAATTAACCATAGAAGTCACTGTGCACTGACTTCCCATGCAGGACCTTAAGACTATGCTAAAAAAACAGAGGGGAGAGTATGGTACCCCCACTATGAGTGTATTAACTTTGCTCCTTTCACTGTAAAGTTCTTACCGGTCTCACCCCCTGGAGAGCCACCAGCAGTGAGACAGTGGAGACCTCTCACAGGTGCAACCCAATTGCCTCTGGTTTGATGGACGGACCCAACCACCCAACAATGGAAGGGGCTGATCCCCTCATAATGTTGGGCAAAGGTTTTGCTTGTGCTTTCCAGAGATCACTCTGCAGCCTGTGTGGATAGCAGCCTGAAATGCCAAACCCTGGAGCCAGTCTCTGAAAGCTGACCCTCTACAAACCAACTTCAGCACCTTTCCCTGAACAAGCCATTCATAGAAAGATCCTCTTCAGATGGGCTACAGCTTAAATGGAAGGGACCTTATCAGGTGTTACTAAACATGACTACCTCAGTAAAATTAGGATTAAATGTCTACCTCTCAAGTCCTCACATGTGTACTCAAAAGACATGCCTGATGATTCCTGTAAGCCAGAGATCTTAAGCAAAATGAAAAGGAAAGCCTTTGCTTTCCTCCCATCACGAGTGCTGCACCTGAAGGCAGGCATGGTGTACCTACCTCTTTGATTCTCCCTGTTATTAACAATGAAACTCCTAATGTGTTCTTCTAATATAATTCTCTATACTCAAGCTAAATGGGTTTATAATGTATCACCACCCACTATCTGGGAGTCTGTAGGATGTAGTCTTTTCATCTTAAATGGGCACTCCACTTACAATTGGTAATGTTCCAGATTTGCTCATACTAATTAACAAACTTATATGTTCCAGAACTCAACAACTTCTGGGAGTCACTGACCATGCAGAGGACACAGACATTGGTGGTGACCAAGATTGCTCCAGCTCACAAAGAGAACTTGTTAGATGAGATAGGCAGAGACTTCCAGACCCAGGACAGGCAGGGCCTGCACTATATCCCTCATAAACAGGAAGCAGCTATAGAAGATGTGATGATTCTACACCCTTCAACATCCCTAGGATTAAGGGAATGGAGTCTCTGAAGGGGGGATGATGCAGGCAGTCATATATCATTAGACTTGAGAACTGGAAGGCTACACCTTCATCACACTTTCCCCAGCCCCCGTGTGATCTCATGCCCCTGCTTTCCCATACCTGTGCACTGCCTGCCATTTACAAAGGCCTGAAACATGGTAGGCCTGGCCTTTTTCCCTTTGCCCTTCTTTTCCTCCCTGCCCTTAATCCCCATGGTAGGCATTCTTCAATTTAATTTAAAGTTTATTGAGGGTTATGGCTTGTTGCCGTGCCACACTAAGCAGAGTCACACTTGCCCTAAAACAAAGGGGGAATTGTAGGTGATTCTGTGAGACTTTCTGCCTAGCCCATGTGGCTAGCCTGACTGATGGTGGGAGGTGGGAGCCTCAGGCACATTTCCTCCCACCCCCACCTTCTGCCAATTAGGTAAACTGTTGCTGGCAATGGTCCAGGCCCATCTGGAAAGCTACCCTAACTATGAGACCTTCAAGCTAATTGGAGATGCATATTTGTGCCAGTGTTGGTTCTATCCTATAGAGTTAGGGTTGCCCTGAATTGGTTACGCCCCTTCTGCCTGCCCTTTGAAAGTGTACATGGTCATTAATAAAGGTGGACATGTTCACTGAAGCCTGTCCCCGGTGCTTCCTGTGGAAGAACACCATTGCCTCACTCTCCCCGATGGTGTGGTCCTCACAGGACAAGTCCACAGCTCTTGGACTGCTCCCTGCTTGGTATGGCCCCTAGTTAATTTCCAGACTTTCCTTTCTCCTTTAGATAGAGCCCTCACTCTCCTATGCATTCCTCTCACTGAATAAAAGCTTAAAAACTCAGCTTATCATCTGGTCTATTTGAGACAGTATTCAGAATTTGTCTCTGAATTCATGGCAAGAACCGACACAGATTATTAATTTCAGAAATATTAATAAGTACTGAAGTCTCAGGGACTAATTACGGAGTCTTTTATTTCTTTTTTTTTTTAGATTTTTTTTAACTTTTATTTAATGAATATAAATTTCCAAAGTACGATTTATGGATTACAATGGTTTCCCCCACATACCATCCCTCCCACCAACACCCCTCCCCTTTCCCACTCCCTCTCCCCTTCCATTCACATCAAGATTCATTTTTGATAATATACAGAAGATCAGCTTAGTATACATTAAGTAAGGATTTCAACAGTTTGCTCCCACACAGAAACATAAAGTGAAAAATAATAGATGATTTTTTTAACTTTTATTTAATGAATATAAATTTCCAAAGTACGATTTACGGAATACAATGGCTTCCCCCACATACCGTCCCTCCCACCCACTACCCACCCCTTTCCCACTCCCTCTCCCCTTATCTTAATATACAGAAGATCAGCTTAGTATACATTAAGTAAGGATTTCAACAGTTTGCTCCCACACAGAAACATAAAGTGAAAAATAATAGATGATATTTTTTAAATGATGATGAATCAGATCAGACCTATTGTCATGTTTAATCCCAGTGAGAGTCAAGTTGGGAGTTGATAATTTCTTTTTTTTTTTTTTTACAGAGGATCAGTTTACTATACATTAAGTAAAGATTTCAAGAGTTTGCACCCCCATAGAAACACAAAGTGAAATATATTGTTTGAGTACTCGTTATAGCATTAAATCTCAATGCACAACACATTAAGGACAGAGATCCTACATGAGGAGTAAGTGCACAGTGACTCCTGTTGCTGACTTTACCAATTGACAATCCTGTCTATGGCATCAGTAGTCTCTCTGTGCTCCAGTCATGAGTTTCCAAGGCTATGGAAGCCCTCTGAGTTCTCCGATTCTTATCTTGTTTAGATAAGGTCATAGTCAATGTGGAGGTTCTCTCCTTCCTTCAGAGAAAGGTACCTCCTTTTTGAAGACCTATTCTTTCCACTGAGATCTCACTCACAGAGATCTTTTGCCAGAGTGTCTTGGCTTTCCATGCCTGAAATACTCTCATGGGCTTTTCAGCCAGATCCGAATGCCTTTAGGGCTGATTCTGAGGCCAGAGTGCTATTTAGGACATCTGCCATTCTATGAGTCTGCTGAGTATCTCACTTCCCATCTTGGATCACTCTCCCCTTTATTTATTCCATCGGTTAGTGTTAGCAGGTACTAGACTTGTTTATGTGCTCCCTTTGAATCTTAGTCCTTTCATTATGATCAATTGTGAACTGAAATTGATCACTTGGAATAGTGAGATGGCATTGGTACATGCCACCTTGATGGGATTGAATTGGAATCCCCTGGTATGTTTTGAACTCTACCATTTGGGGCAAGTCAGCTTGAGCATGTCCCAAATTATACATCTCTTCCCTCTCTTATTCCCACTCTTAAGTTTAACAGGGATCACATTTCAGTTAATTTTCAACACTTAAGAATAACTGTGTATTAATTACAGAATTAAACCAGTCATATTAAGTAGAACAGATAAAAAAAACTACTAAGAGGGATAATGTATTAAGTTGTTCATTAACAGTCAGGGCTATGCTGATCAAGTCACTGTTTCCCATAGTGTCAATTTCACCTCAGGAGGTTTCCTTTTTGGTGTTGAGTCAGTTGTCACCGATCAGGGAGAACATATGGTATTTGTCCCTTTGGGACTGGCTTATTTCACTCAGCATGATGTGTTCCAGATTCCTCCATTTTGTTGCAAATGACTGGATTTCGTTGTTTCTTACTGCGGTATAGTATTCTAAAGAGTACATATCCCATAATTTCTTTATCCAGTCTACCGTTGATGGGCATTTAGGTTGGTTCCAGGTCTTAGCTATTGTGAATTGAGCTGCAATAAACATTAGGGTGCAGACCGCTTTTTTCTTTGCCAATTTAAATTCCTTTGGGTAAATTCCAAGGAGTGGGATGGCTGGGTCGAACGGTCGGGTTATCTTCAGGTTTCTGAGGAATCACCAGGCTGACTTCCATAGTGGCTTGACCAGTTTGCATTCCCACCAACAGTGGGTTAATGTCCCTTTTTCCCCACATCCTCGCCAGCATCTGTTGTTGGTAGATTTCTGTATGTGAGCCATTCTAACCGGGGTGAGGTGAAACCTCATTGTGGTTTTGATTTGCATTTCCCTGATTGCTAATGACCTTGAACATTTTTTCATGTGCCTGTTGGCCATTTGGATTTCCTCTTTTGAAAAATGTCTATTGAGGTCCTTGGCCCATCTCTTAATTGGGTTGTTGGTTTTGTTTTTGTGGAGTTTCTTGAACTCTTTGTAGATTCTGGTTATCAACCCTTTATCTGTTGCATAGTTTGCAAATATTTTTTCCCATTGTGTCAGTTGTCTCTTCACTCTCCATTTTGATGATGTTGATTCTTCCAATGCATGAGCATGGAAGATTTTTCCATTTCTTTGTATCCTCTTCTATTTCTTTCTTTAAGGTTTAGTAATTTTCATCGTAGAGATCTTTAACGTCCTTGGTTAAGTTTATTCCAAGGTATTTGTTTGTTTTTGTAGCTATTGTGAATGGGATTGATCTTAGAAGTTCTTCCTCAGCCATGGCATTGTCTGTGTATACAAAGGCTGTTGATTTTTGTGCATTGATTTTATACCCTGCTACTTTGCCAAACTCTTCTATGAGTTCCAATAGTCTCTTAGTAGAGTTCTTTGGGTCCCCTAAATACAGAATCATGTCATCTGCAAAGAGGGATAGTTTGAGTTCTTCCTTCCCAATTTGTATCCCTTTAATTTCTTTTTCTTGCCTAATAGCTCTGGCTAGAACCTCCAGAACTATATTGAATAGCAGTGGTGAGAGTGGGCATCCCTCTCTGGTACCAGATCTCAGTGGAAATGCTTCCAACTTTTCCCTATTCAATAGGAT
Source organism: Oryctolagus cuniculus (assembly GCF_964237555.1). Taxonomy (NCBI): domain Eukaryota; kingdom Metazoa; phylum Chordata; class Mammalia; order Lagomorpha; family Leporidae; genus Oryctolagus; species Oryctolagus cuniculus. The sequence continues at coordinate 95,111,105 of NC_091433.1, forward strand.
GTTGGCCGTGGGTTTTTCATAGATTGCTTTGATTGTATTGAGGAATGTTCCTTCCAAACCCAGTTTGCTTAGAGTTTTCATCATGAACGGGTGTTGTATTTTATCAAATGCTTTCTCGGCATCTATTGAGATAATCATATGGTTTTTCTTCTGCAGTCTGTTAACGTGGTGTATCACATTGATTGTTTTGCGCACATTAAACCATCCCTGCATACCAGGGATAAATCCCACTTGGTCTGGGTGGATGATCTTTCTGATGTGTTGTTGCATTCTATTGGCGAGAATTTTATTGAGGATTTTTGCATCTATGTTCATCAGGGATATTGGTCTGTAATTCTCTTTCAGTGCTGCATTTTTCTCTGGCTTAGGAATTAAGGTGATGCTGGCTTCATAGAAAGAATTTGGGAGGATTCCCTCTTCTTCGATTGTTCTGAATAGTTTGAGAAGAATTGGAGTTAGTTCTTCTTTAAATGTCTGGTAGAAATTCTTTGCCTGTGCCAATATCTTGAAGGGTTTCTCCAATGTTCTCTAGTAACTTGATGGTGTCAGGTCGTAGATTTAGGTCTTTAATCCACGTTGAGTGGATTTTTGTGTAAGGTGTAAGGTAGGGGTCTTGCTTCATGCTTCTGCACGTGGAAATCCAGTTTTCCCAGCACCATTTATTGAATAGACTGTCCTTGCTCCAGGAATTAGTTTTAGATCCTTGATCAAATATAAGTTGGCTGTAGATGTTTGGATTGATTTCTGGTGTTTCAATTCTGTTCCATTGGTCTATCCATCTGTTTCTGTACCAGTACCATGCTGTTTTGATTACAACTGCCCTGTAGTATGTCCTGAAGTCTGGTATTGTGATGCCTCCGGCTTTGTTTTTGTTGTACAAGATTGCTTTAGCTATTCGAGGTCTCTTGTGCCTCCATATGAATTTCAGCATCATTTTTTCTAGATCTGAGAAGAATGTCTTTGGTATCTTGATTGGGATTGCATTGAATCTATAAATTGCTTTTGGGAGAATGGACATTTTGATGATGTTGATTCTTCCAATCCATGAGCATGGAAGATTTTTCCATTTTTTGGTATCCTCTTCTATTTCTTTCTTTAAGGTTTTGTAATTTTCATCGTAGAGATCTTTAACGTCCTTGGTTAAGTTTATTCCAAGGTATTTGATTGTTTTTGGAGCTTTGTGAATGGGATTGATCTTAGCAGTTCTTTCTCAGTCATGGCATTGCTTGTGTATACAAAGGCTGTTGATTTTTGTGCATTGATTTTCTATCCTGCCACTTTACCAAACTCCTCTATGAGTTCCAATAGTCTCTTAGTAGAGTTCTTTGGATCCTCTAAGTACAGAATCATATCGTCTGCAAAGAGGGATAGTTTGACTTCTTCCTTCTTGATTTGTATTCCTTTGATTTCTTTTTCTTGTCTGATGGCTCTGGCTAAAACTTCCAGAACTATGTTAAATAGCAGTGGTGAGAGTGGGCATCCCTGCCTGGTGCCAGATTTCAGTGGAAATGCTTCCAACTTTTCCCCATTCAATAGGATGCTGGCTGTGGGTTTTTTATAAATTGCTTTGATTTTATTGAGGATTGTTCCTTCTATACCCAATTTGCTTAGAGTTTTCATCATGAAAGGGTGTTGCATTTTATCAAATGCTTTCTCTGTATCAATTGAGATAATCATATGGTTTTTCTTCTGCAGTCTGTTAATGTGGTGAATCACATTGATTGATTTGCGAATGTTGAACCATCCCTGCATACCAGGGATGAATCCCACTTGGTCTGGGTGGATGATTTTCCTGATGTGTTGTTGTATTCTATTGGCCAGAATTTTATTGAGGATTTTGCGTCTATGTTCATCAGGGATATTGGTCTGTAATTTTCTTTCAGTGCTGCATCTTTCTCTGGTTTGGGGATTAAGGTGATGCTGGCTTCATAGAAAGAATTTGGGAGGATTCCCTCTTTTTCGATTGTTCTGAATAGTTTGAGAAGAAATGGGATTAGTTCTTCTTTAAATGTCTGGTAGAATTCAGCAGTGAATCCATCTGGTCCTGGGCTTTTCTTTGTTGGGAGGGCCTTAATTACTGTTTCAATTTCTGTTTCAGTTATGGGTCTATTTAGGTTTTCGATGTCTTCCTGGTTCAATTTTGGTAGATTGCATGTGTCCAAGAATCTATCCATTTCTGATAGGTTTTCCTGTTTGCTGGCATACAGGTCCTTGTAGTCATTTCTGATGATTCTTTTTATTTCTGTGGTGTCTGTTGTTACGTTTCCTTTTTCATCTCTGATTTTATTGATTTGGGTCTTTTCTCTTCTTTTTTTAGTTAGTTGGGCCAATGGGGTGTCAATGTTGTTTATTTTTTCAAAAACCAGCTCTTTGTTTGGCTGCTTTTTTGGAGTGTTTTTCTTGATTCATTCCTGTTGATTTCTTCTCTGATTTTAATTATTTCTCTTCGCCTACTAGATTTGGGTCTGGTTTGCTGTAGGTTTTCTAGATCCTTGAGGTGAATTGAAAGCTCATCTATTTGGTGCCTTTCCAATTTCTTGATGTAGGCACCTATTGATATAAACTTTCCTCTTAACACTGCTTTTGCTGCGTCCCATAAGTTTTGGTATGTTGTGCTGTTATCCTCATTTACTTCCAGAAAGTTTTTGATTTCTCTTTTGATTTCTTCTATGACCCATTGTTCATTCAGGAGCATGTTGTTCAATCTCCATGTGTTTGCATATGCTCTAGGGATTCCTGAGTTGCTAATTTCCAACTTCATTCCTTTATGGTCTGAGAAGCTGCATGGTATGATTCTAATTCTTTTGAATTTGCTGAGACTTGCTTTATGGCCTAGTATGTGGTCAATCCTAGAGAAGGTTCCATGTACTGCTGAGAAGAATGTAAAATCTTTAGCTGTAGGATTGAAAGTTCTGTATAAATCTGTTAGATACATTTGGGCTATAGTGTCGTTTAAATCTATTGTCTCCTTGTTGATCTTCTGTCATATTGATCTGTCTATTTCTGAGAGTGGAGTATTGAAGTCCCCCAGTACTATTGTATTGGGGTCTAAGTCTCCCTTTAAGTCCGTTAACAAATCTTTTAGATAAACCAGTGCCCTGTAGTTAGGTGCATATACATTGATAATTGTTATATCTTCCTGTTGAATTGATCCCTTAATCATTATGTAGTGTCCCTCTTTGTCTCTCTTAACGGTTTTTGTGGTAAAGTTTATGTTGTCTGAAATTAAGATGGCTACGCCTGCTCTTTTTTCATTTCTGTTAGCATGGTATATCTTTTCCAGCTTTTCACTTTCAGTCTGTATGGATCTTTGTTGGAAAGATGAGTTTCTTGTAAGCAGCAAATAGATGGGTTTTGTTCCTTAATCCAATCAGCCAATCGGTGTCTTTTAACTGGACAGTTCAGGCCATTCACGTTCAATGTGACTAATGATAAGTGGTAACTTTGCCCTGCCATTTGCCAAAGATAAGTTCTAATATATGCTTTGAATTCCGTGTGATCTTTTGCTGTGAGCTTTCCTTCCTTGGTTTCCTTCCTTTACCTTCTTTCATATTGATGACCGTGTTTCTGTGTTTCTGTGTGTAACACATCTTTAAGCATCTTTTGCAGGGCTGGACGAGTGGCAACAAATTCTTTCAATTTCTGTTTGCTATGAAAAGTCTTTATTTCACCTTCATTCACAAATGAGAGCTTTGCAGGATATAATATTCTGGGCTGGCAGTTTTTCTCTCTTAGTACCTGGGCTATATCTCGCCATTCCCTCCTGGCTTGTAGAGTTTCTGATGAGAAGTCAGCTGTGAGTCTGATTGGAGATCCTCTGAGAGTAATCTGACGTTTCTCTCTTGCACATTTTAGGATCTTTTCTTTATGTTTCACTGTGGAGAGTTTAATTACAACGTGTCGTGGTGAGGGTCTCTTTTGGTCGTGTTTATTAGGGGTTCTGTGAGCTTCCTGTACTAGGATGTCTCTGTCCTTCTCCAAACCTGGGAAATTTTCTGCTAATATCTCACTAAAAAGGCCTTCTAATCCTTTCTCCCTCTCCATGCCTTCAGGAACTCCTAGAACCCGAATGTTGGTTTTTTTAATAGTATCCTGAAGATTCCCGACAATATGTTTTAGATTTCTAATTTCCTCTTCTTTTCTTTGGTCTGACTGTATCCTTTCCTGTTCTCTGTCTTCTAAGTCCGATATTCTCTCTTCTGCTTCACCCATTCTGTTTGTAAGGCTCTCCATTGTGTTTTTCATTTGATCTATTGAATTCTTCACTTCAGTCACTATCACAGTTTCCTGTGTACTAGTTGTTTCGTTTCATTTTGATTCCTCCTTAATATTTCATTTTCACGAGAGAGATATTCTATCTTGTCCATTAAGGATTTCTGTAGTTCAAGAATTTGTTTTTGAGAACTTCTTAATGTTCTTATCAATTTTTTGAGATCTGCTTCTTGCATTTCTTCTATGTCATCATCCTCATAATCTTGAATTGGGGTGTCTTTTTCATTTGAGGGCTTCATGGTGACTTCCTTGTTTTTATTACCTTGGTTTTTGCGTTTGTTATTTGGCATATTGGAGATATTTGGTTTCTTCACTGTGGTGCTTTTTCTTGTTATACTATGACTCTAGATTAAGTGGACTATCTGTTTTTGATGGAGCCTTAGGGCTTGAGATGGGTGTGGCCTGAGAGCTCTGTTTGGTGTGCCAAAGGTGACACTCCCAGGTTAGGCGTGGTAAACCTCTCTCTCTCTCTCTTTCTTTCTTTTTTTGATTCCAAAGGGAAGTTATTCTGCACAGCTGAATGAAATTGGAGGTAGTTAGCAGGCAAATGATATACCCACAGGAGCCAGAGATCGGAAGCTCTTTCCCAAGGACCACACAGGGAATCTGTTTGGCCCTTAGAGTGGGCTCAAATTCTCCTTCAGTCTCCCACTGGGTTGCCAAAGTTACGAAATTGTAGGGTCTCTGGAGAGTGCTCACGTGAATTCCGTGAGTTCTCTCCCCCACCGTCTCTTTTTTCACAGTCTCAGTTCAGTAGCACCACAAATTTACTAGGTCCTAATCTCCTGTTAATTTGCCCCGCCCAGAGTCAGGTTTTTCTGCTAGGCTCAGGGCCGGTGCAGACCTGAGGTCGCTCTGCTTATGACATATGTCCAAGATGGCGCCTGCTCTTTGTCTTGCTCGCCCTTGAGAGGTGAGCGGAGAGAGAGAAACCCGTGTCCGTACCAGTCACCTTTTTTTTCTCTCTCTCTCTTCCAGTTAGCCTGCTGAACTTTCCCCCCCACGGGGGTCGTTCCCTCTAGTCTCCTCTCTCTGCTTGCCTGCCGGTGTCTCGGGCTATTGAGGTTCGGCTCACCTCGCGTTCCAGCGCTGGTGTGTTGAGTGTGCCGCTGGTGTCCCGAATTGTGGGCTCCCACGCTCTCCACGCAGGTCCGCTCCCCTTCCAGCGCCGATGTGTGGACTCGGAGCCCTGGATGTCCCATGTCTCCCTGCTGTTGTCTGTGTGGCACGCACTCCCCTTCGAGCACTAGCGCGCAGACCCTGCGGCTTCCGCGGCTCGGATCCGCGGCTCGGCTTCCGCGTGGTGGGCTACCTTGTTCTCCCAGTAGGTCCTCTGATTCATGGCCACTCCATCCAGAAGAGTTTCCACTGCAATATTTTCCTGGTTCTTTTTTCTGAGGCTATTGTAACTCCCCTTTTATTAAACTAAATTTTCCCGGACTATCGGTGCGCGCCCTCACTATCCACCATCTTGGCTCCGCCCCCCCTTCGGCTGTGGTTTTTTTATAAATTGCTTTGATTATATTGAGGAATATTCCTTCTATACCCAATTTGCTTAGAGTTTTCATCATGAAAGGGTGTTGAATTTTATTAATGCTTTCTCTGCATCAATTGAGATAATCATATGGTTTTTCTTTTGCAGTCTGTTAATGTGGTGAATCACATTGATTGATTTGCGAATGTTGAACCATCCCTGCATACCAGGGTTAAATACCACTTGGTCTGGGTGGATGATTTTCCTGATGTGTTGTTGTACTCTATTGGCCAGAATTTTATTGAGGATTTTTGCGTCTATGTTCATCAGGGATATTGGTCTGTAATTTTCTTTCAGTGCTGCATCTTTCTCTGGTTTGGGGATTAAGGTGATGCTGGCTTCATAGAAAGAATTTGGGAGGATTCCCTCTTTTCAATTGTTCTGAATAGTTTGAGAAGAAATGGGATTAGTTCTTCTTTAAATGTCTGGTAGAATTCAGCAGTGAATCCATCTGGTCCTGGGCTTTTCTTTGTTGGGAGGGCCTTAATTACTGTTTCAATTTCTGTTTCAGTTATGGGTCTATTTAGGTTTTCTATGTCTTCATGGTTAAATTTTGGTAGATTGCATGTGTCCAGGAATCTATCCATTTCTGATAGGTTTTCCTGTTTGCTGGCATACAGGTCCTTGTAGTCATTTCTGATGATTCTTTTTATTTCTGTGGTGTCCTTTGTACGTTTCCTTTTTCATCTCTGATTTTATTGATTTGGGTCTTTTCTCTTCTTTTTTTAGTTAGTTGGGCTAATGGGGTGTCAATTTTGTTTATTTTTTCAAAAAACCAGCTTCTCGCTGGGCTGATTTTTTGTAGTGTTTTTTGGATTCAATCCTGTTAATTTCTTCTCTGGTTTTAATTATTTCTCTTCTCCTATTAGATTTGGGTTTAGTTTGCTGCAGTTTTTCTAGGTCCTTGAGATGCGCTGAAAGCTCATTTATTTGGTACCTTTCCAATTTCTTGATATAGGCACCTATTGATATAAACTTTCCTCTTAACACTGCTTTTGCTGTATCCCATAAGTTTTGATATGTTGTGTTGTTGTCTTCATTTACTTCCAGAAAGTTTTTGATTTCTCTTTTGATTTCTTGAATGACCCAGTGTTCATTCAGGAGCATGTTGTTCAGTCTCCATGTGTTTGCATACTTTCTGGGGTTTCCTGAGTTGCTAATTTCCAGCTACATTCCACTGTGGTCTGAGATGCTGCATGGTATGATTCTAATTCTTTTAAATTTGCTGAGACTTGCTTTATGGCCTAGTATGTGATCAATCCTAGAGAAGGTTCCATGCGCTGCTGACAAGAATGTGAAGTCTGTAGATGTAGGGTTGAAAGTTCTGTAGATATCTGTTAGATGCATTTTGGCAATAGTGTCAATTAAATCTGCTGTTTCCTCGTTGATCTTCTGTCCAGATGATCTGTCTATTTTTGAGAGTGGAGTATTGAAGTCCCCCAGTACTATTGTATTGGAATCTAAATCTCCCTTTAAGTCCCTTTACATATCTTTTAAATAGACCGGTGCCCTGTAATTAGGTGCATATACATTTATAATAGTTACATCTTCCTGTTGAATTGAACCCTTAATCATTATATAGTGTCCCTCTTTGTCTCTCTTAACAGTTTTTGTATTAAAGTTTATTTTGTCTGATATTAATATGGCTACACCTGCGTTTTTTTGGTTTCTGTTGGCATGGAATATCCTTTTCCAACCTTTCACTTTCAGTCTGCATGCCTCTTTGTTAGAGAGATGTGTTTCTTGTAGGCAACAAATAGTTGGGTTGTGTTCTTTGAGCCAGTCAGTCAAACGGTGTCTTTTAACTGAAGAATTCAGACCATTAATGTTCAATGTGACTATTGATACGTAGTGACTTTGCCCTGCCATTTTCCCGGAAATATTTTCTAGTATATGCTTTGAGCTTCCCATGCTCTTTTACTGGTAGGTGTTCTTCCTTTCCCTTCTTTCATATTGATGGCCGTGTTTCTGTGTTTCTGAATGTAGCACATCTTTAAGTATCTTTTGCAGGGTCGGATGAGTGGCCACAAAGTCTTTCAATTTCTGTTTGCTATGAAAGGTCTTTATTTCACCTTCATTCACAAATGAGAGCTTGGCAGGATATAATATTCTGGGCTGGTAATTTTTCTCTCTTAGCACCTGTGCTATGTCTCGCCATTCCCTCCTAGCCTGTAGTGTTTCTGATGAGAAGTCTGCTGTGAGTCTGATTGGAGATCCTCTGAGAGTAATCTGACGTTTCTCTCTTGCACATTTTAGGATCTTTTCTTTATGTTTCACTGTGGTAAGTTTAATTACCACGTGTCGTCATGAGGATCTCTTTTGGTCATGTTTATTGGGGGTTCTATGAGCTTCCTGTACTAGGATGTCTCTGTCCTTCTCCAAACCTGGAAAGTTCTCTGCTAGTATCTCACTAAAAAGGCCTTCTAATCCTTTCTCTCTCTCCATGCCTTCAGGAACTCCTAGAACTCGAATGTTGTTTTTTTTTAATAGTATCCTGTAGATTCCCAACAATATTTTTTAGATTTCTAATTTCCTCTTCTTTTCTTTGGTCTGACTATATCCTTTCCTGTTCTCTGTCTTCTAAGTCAGATATTCTCTCTTCTGCTTCACCCATTCTGTTTTTAAGGCTCTCTAATGTGTTTGTCATTTGATCTATTGAGCTCTTCATTTCATTTTGATTTCTCTTCACTATCACACTTTCCTGTTCCACTAGTTTCTGAGTTTCATTTTGATTCTTCCTTAAAATGTCATTTTCACGAGAGAGATTTTCAATCTTGTCCAATAAGGATTTCTGTAGTTCAAGGATTTGCTTTTGAAAACTTCTAAATGTTCTTATCATAAATTTTTTGAAATCCGTATCTTGCATTTCTTCTATCTCATCATCTTCATAATCTTGGTTTGGGGTGTTTTGTTTATTTGGAGGCATCATAGTGTCATCATTGATCTTGTTCCCTCGATTTCTGTGTTTGTTACTTGGCATGGTTAATTCTTCTTGCGTCACTGTGCTTTTTTTTTTTTTTTTTTTTTGACAGGCAGAGTGGACAGTGAGAGAGAGAGACAGAGAGAGAAAGGTCTTCCTTTTGCCGTTGGTTCACCCTCCAATGGCCGCCGCTGCAGCCGGCGCACCGCGCTGATCCTGGCAGGAGCCAGGAGCCAGGTGCTTTTCCTGGTCTCCCATGGGGTGCAGGGCCCAAGCACCTGGGCCATCCTCCACTGCACTCCCTGGCCATAGCAGAGAGCTGGCCTGGAAGAGGGGCAACCGGGACAGAATCCGGCGCCCCAACCGGGACTAGAACCCGTTGTGCCGGCGCCGCAAGGTGGAGGATTAGCCTATTGAGCCACGGCGCCGGCTTTTTTTTTTTTTTTAATACTTTGTCCATGTTAAGTGGACTGCCTGCTGTTGGAGGAGCCTTGGAGGCTTGAGATGGGTGCGGCCTGAGAGCTCTGCTTGGTTCTTCCTGGTTAAGGGTGTGCAAAGGTTTCACCCTCAGGTTATGCGTGGTAAATCTCTCTCATTTTATTTATTTATTTATTTATTTATTTATTTATTTATTTTATTCAGGGGGTAAGTAACACTGCACGGCACGGCTGTGCAGAATTGATGGTATTTAGCTTCCTGTCTGGCTTCTACCCACAGAGTCTGTTTAGGCTCCTCTGGACTCCCACTGGGTTGCCTAGGCTACTGAATTTTAGTGACTCAGTTCCTTAGCTCTCCCCCGTTGATATGTAAATCCAGAGAGTGGGCCTGCCCTTTGTCTCTTGGGAATTCTTCAAGCCTTGCAGCCTTGCAACCTTTGCAAGGTTAGCGGGAAAGAGAAACCCCGAAGCTTTTTTTTTCCTTCTTTCTGGTAGTGAGATTGCTGCACTTTCCGGCCCCCCTCTAGATTCTGACCCCCGATGGGGGTGCATGTCAGTGCTTTACTAGGCTGATTATAAATGAGCTTTTGTGTTAGCTTGGAGTGAAACATTGAAGGAATACAATTTTAGTTAGATTTTTAGTGATGAAATAAGTAAGGAAGTATAGAATAATCCTTAATGGGTTGCAACTCTTTGATGAAATGAATTTCCTCTATGCCTTTCCTCTAATTGTGGAGAGGGTTTATTGGAAATCTCAAATTTGAGCTACTCAGACTCTGTATCCCATTTCTCTAGGGCCAGCTCAGCCCTTCATCCTGTCAAAGCAGATAAAACAGAACAGGTTGCAATTTGCTATAAAGGGGTCCTTGGGATGAAGCATTTTAATGTCTATAAAGAGTAGACAACACCTTCATTTTTAAAGACTCCCATGGAACATTTCAAATGGGATGGATATTTCTTGGTGCCTTTACCAAAATTAATAGATTTGCGCTACGGAATTGGAGGAAAGCTAAGCATTTAGGCCTGCTTATCAACCATTAACATTTTACTAAGTTTATTTTAGCTGACTTGCCCTAAAACTATCACATATTTGAGTAAATAATACCTTGAAAAGAAAGTCCATTAATTTTGGACACTATGAGAAATGGTGACTTGATCAGCATAGCCCTGACTGCTAATGGACAACTTAATACATTATCCCTCATAGTATTTTTTTTTGTCTGTTCTACTTAATATGACTGGTTTAATTCTGTAATTATCACACAGTTATTCTTAAGTGTTGAAAATTAACTGAAATGTGATCCCTGTTAAACATAAGAGTGGGAATAAGAGAGGGAAGAGATGTATAATTTGGGGCATGCTCGGGCTGACTTGCCCCAATTGGTAGAGTTGGAAACATACCAGGGGATTCCAATTCAATCCCATCAAGGTGGCATGTGCCAATGCCATCTCACTACTGCAAGTGATCAATTTCAGTTCACAATTGATCATAATGAAAGGACTAAGAGTCAAAGGGAGCACATAAACAAGTCTAGTATCTGCTAACACCAACCGATAGAATAAATAGAGGGGAGAGTGATCCAACATGGGAAGTGAGATACTCAGCAGACTCATAGAATGGCGGACGTCCTAAATAGCACTCTGGCCTCAGAATCAGCCCTAAAGGCACTCGGATCTGGCTGAAAAGCCCATGAGAGTATTTCAGGCATGGAAAGCCAAGACACTCTGGCAAAAAGATCTCTGTGAGTGAGATCCCAGTGGAAAGAACAGGTCTTCAAAGAGGGAGGTGCCTTTCTCTGAAGGGAGGAGAGAACCTCCACTTTGACTATGACCTTATCTAAACAAGATAAGAGTCGGAGAACTCAAGGGGCTTCCATAGCCTTGGAAACTCATGACTGGTGCATGGGGAGATTACTGATGCCATAAACAGGAGTGGCAATTTGTAAAGTCAACAACAGGAGTCACTGTGCACTTACTCCTCATGTAGGATCTCTGTCCTTAACGTGCTGTACACTGAGGCTTAATGCTATAACGAGTACTCAAACAGTATATTTCACTTTGTGTTTCTATGGAGGTGCAAACGACTGAAATCTTTACTTAATGTACACTAAACTGATCTTCTGTAAAAAAAAAAAAAAAAAAAGAAAGAAATTATCAATTCCCAACTTGACTCTCACTGGGATTAAACATGACAATAGGTCTGATCTGATTTCATCATCATTTAAAAAAAATCATCTATTATTTTTCACTTTATGTTTCTGTGTGGGAGCAAACTGTTGAAATACTTACTTAAGGTATACTAAGCTGATCTTCTGTATATTAAGATAATCAAAAATGAATCTTGATGTGAATGTAAGGGGAGAGGGAGTGGGAAAGGGGAGGGTTGTGGGTGGGAGGGACGGTATGGGGGGGAAGCCATTGTAACACATGAGTCGTACTTTGGAAATTTATATTCATTAAATAAAAGATTAAAAAAAAAAAAAAGAAAGTCCATTAATTTTTAGAACTGTGTCACTTCAACATAGGAAGAATACAGATTTACAAAAATATAATTTTAAAAATTAAGAATTATGTGTTATGGTCAAGATAATACATCAGATTGGTATAGTTTAACCATTGTTTTTAAAATTTTTGACTCAGTCTGAGATTGAATTGCCTTTATGATTTCAAATAGCTATTCCAGCCAAGAACCCTGATGAAGAGATGGCGCAGAGTAACTGGAATATAATAAAGTGCTAAGTATGATTTTTTTGATTCTTCTCATGCTTTGAGAATAGGAATATCTTAAGACTTGATAAAATGGTGCAATTTTATATTTCCCATTTGACTACTTTAAAAGGTTCATTGTCTTTTAATTTAACTATAGGGGGAAGAGCAGAGATTAAAAGACATAGTTCTTAAAAGGGGATGCCTTTAACTGCAAGTTACATGAGTGACGACACAGCACTAAAACAAGATGCAGTGCAGCAACAAATATTTTTCCTTGAAGGCTCCTCTTTTCTGACTTTCGCAGTAATTTGGAGTTGATTGGTGCAGCTTCTCAATACAAGACTTTGTGTTTTATGTTCTTTGATTCTTCCTTCTATCTGTTCCCAGCTGCTCTTTTATCTTCCCTTTCATGTAGTGCAATACAGCTTAGGCGACTAGATGTAATAATGATGTAAACTAGTTTAGGTGAGAAACTTAGATCAGCATGCAGATAGCATGAAAACAGTGCACACTAACCATTGCCAATTTGTGTTTGCTTAGCCTTTGCTTGGACTGTGTACATGCTAAAACTATAGGTTCCCATAAAATCAATAGATAATGCTAGCAAAACTATTATCACTCTCTCTTCAGGAAATTGGCTAATGATAGAGAACCTCATGAAGTTTGGTATTAAATAATTTTAAGACTTGCGAGAATCTTTCCTCTACTATCTTACATAACTGAATAGAAATGTAGAGGTATCAGGCAACAAAAGTGTGGCTATCAATGTAACTATAGAACTTCCCATCTTTATAATGTCACCTTAGGGTGGTATGGGATGGGGAATACCTAAGAGACTAAAGATTGGTTAAAAGTGAGTGAAAACTGGCAATAAGAAAATGCCTACTGAACATATGATTGGAGCCAATTTATGAAAATTTATGTTTTATAAGTGTTTTCCTACCATTATCTTTGCAAAAAAGATAATGAACTTAGAAATAAAGTAATATTGGGTTGTAGTATTAGCAAGATAAATGAACTTTCATAAAATTACACAGGAAAGGGCCGGCGCCGTGGCTCACTAGGCTAATCCTCCGCCTAGAGGCGCCGGCACCCCGGGTTCTAGTCCCGGTCGGGGCGCCGGATTCTGTCCCGGTTGCCCCTCTTCCAGGCCAGCTCTCTGCTGTGGCCAGGGAGTGCAGTGGAGGATGGCCCAGGTGCTTGGGCCCTGCACCCCATGGGAGACCAGGAAAAGCACCTGGCTCCTGGCTCCTGCCATCGGATCAGCGCGGTGCGCCGGCCGCAACGCGCCGGCCGTGGCAGCCATTGGAGGGTGAACCAATGGCAAAGGAAGACCTTTCTCTCTGTCTCTCTCTCTCACTGTCCACTCTGCCTGTCAAAAAAAAAATTACACAGGAAAATATGTACACATTATATACCTTATGCCATATCTAAGCTCTTTGTCTCATCCTTTGCTCAAATATTGCATATCCAGTGGGTAATATATGTATTTACATTTAGTTCAGAACTCATTACTTTTATTACTACTATATAATAAAAATCAAGTCAAAGACACATTGCATACTGATTTCCAAACAGATGGTATATAGCTGGAAAATAGACTAAAGCTATAATAAAATGGGAAAAATGGGTTCATGAAATTAAAAGAAAGCTTAAAATACTCAGGGTATCAATGAGTAACAAAATATCATGTAGTAACTGTGGAGATGATGGCTTTATTTGAAGTTAGGGGAGGGAGGAGAAAGTTAGAAGGAGGCAAAAACATAATTGGGTCTAAAATTGAATTTCTCTGATAAGACATTTCAGAAGCATCTTGTCTTATTCACTCAGCAGCAAAATAGTCATATGCACTTTAATAATCTTTATTTCACAGGATCGCATTGCCAGAGTAACAGAATGTAAGCAGAGGAACAGCACCTTGCAGATCACAAAGGCAAATCTGTGGAAAGAAATTTCACTGAGTTTCTCTTTTTCTTGCCAGGGTAATAACGGCTCTTATTTTTCCTGCAATATTTAATAATCTCACATAGACATTCTTTTACCTTTCCCTTTTTCATATCTGTTCAAACATGGACTATAGCATAAATCAGGAAATGTCAAGCTCAGTGGGCTAAGCAAAAAACAGATGTTATATCTTTAGCATTTTTATATAATTATTTTTATTGCTATTTTACCACTGTCTCCAACCCTTCCAACCTTATTATTGTTTTCTTCTCTCCATAAACCAATCTGATGATAATATTCCAAGAAAGAGGGCTTAAGGTGGGAATGGTATTCAGCTATATTAATCTGTATTTATTAACTAAGCTTGCTTGCATGAAGATTTTAAGGAGGAGATGATTGCAACTGAGGCATTATTTTTAGAAGGAAGTAAATTGAATTATAGCAAGTGGACTAAAATGCAGTTAGGCCAGAAATGCATTTACTGCAAAAATAATGATTTATTTATACTCATGAACACACACTCAAATATACATACACAAGGGGGGAAGTTAGAACCAAAAGGAAGCAGAGATAGGTTCTTTCAGCTGTCCATAGGACACAGAATCTAATAAATTGGCCTTTTTTAATATTAACAAAATGAAAGTTTCCAATGCTTTTTTTTTAAAGACAGTAAAAACTGGAGATAATACTATGCCTACTAAACATCTGATTGGGGCCAATTTATGAAAATCAATGGTTTATAAATGTTTTCCTACTACTATCTTTGCAAAAAGCTATAGCTTATAAAAGTGAATTTAGAAATAAAGTTAAATTGGACTGTAGTATTAGCAAGATAAATAAATGAGCTTTCATGAAATTACACAAGAAAATATGTTTACATGATAAAGGTTTGACTTCCACCAAGAATTTTAAGTCAATGCTACCTCTTAGTTTCAACATGCTCTCTGAATGCAAATCTGTGTAGTTTATATAGTTCTTTCTGTGGGTATGAAGGAAAAGTATCATCCACAAAGTAAACTGTGCATGGTTTCATCCTAACATATTCTGAACTTTGATAAGATTTATTAAAATGTAATTTTTAGAAATTATTCTTTCTTACCAGGTAAATCTTGCACAAATACCAAAACTTAAATTCATAAATCTACCCTAGAAATAGTTAATGGCAAAAGAAAAAGTAAAATTTGAAAATGCCAAGCAAAAACATGTTAAAACAGCAAATTACAGGGAAAACATTCCACAGCGTTGTAGCTAGTGTGTTTCTGATGCTCGTGGAAATGGGTCGTGTTGAAATACTAAGATTTCTGATATTCAAGAGGAATTTCAAACCCAAATGCTGTGGAAGTCAAAGCCTGATTCTCATTAAGCACAATTCAGAGTTCTAGAGATTTTTAAACTCAGCAGACTCTATTTTAGATTGTTTCTCCATATTACAAAACTATTGATTTAAAATCAGCTCCTGATTTTCGTTCTACATAGAGTCACTTTATTTGGGGCTTTCCGGGAGCCACTATCTTCTTTGATGGAAAATCTATTATTTGACCTATCTGATGTTAATTATTTCTTAATAGCCTATGAGTTCCCTAAGATAGTATTACCAGAAAGGCAGATATCCCTCTCCTTGAGTTCTTCTTGACCTGTAGATTCTCTAAGGAGAGTCCTCTGTGGAAGAAAGATTATTGGTTTTGTGAAAAGAGTAGCGTATCTGTTTTCTTGGGATTTGAGCCTTTATCCCGGCTACATCAAAATCATCAACTCCACCACATTTTTAATTGTTATAAAGATGAGCATATGGTTGCCAATAAAAGCATGGAGATAGGTGAATACAGGTCAAATGGTGATCTCACTTCAGCTGTAAATATCTTGAAATCATCGGGCAAGCATTTAGCCCAGGGTAAGATGCTGTTTATAATGCCCATGTCCCATGCATGCCTGAGTTCAATGCCCAGCTGTGGCTCCTGACTCCAGCTTTCTGCTAATGCAGACTCAGGGAGTCAACAGTGACAGCTCAAGTATTTAGGCTCCTGCCACCCACATAAGGTTTCTAGACTGGGTTCACAGCTCCTAGTTTTGGTATTGGCCAAGCCCTGGCTGTTGCGACATCTTAGGAGTGAACCAACCAAAGGGCGCTCCCTGTCTATATGTCTCTCTGCCTCTCAAAAAAAATCACCTGTCACCATTTGGTCTACCTCATTTAATAAAAAAAAAATTATTTTTCCTTACTTGAATTCAATGCAGTTTTGGAACCACATGAGACAGAATCTTAAAATGAGACTCCTTATTTATGTTAGCTGAGGCCCTAGACAAAGGATTTGAAGGTGAGAGAATAAAACATGATCTAGTTCTTACATGAGGAGGAGGGGGAAATGAGTTACATGATTTTCAAGATATTTAACCATGTCAAGTTTATAAAGGATTGGGAGTGTATGAGTCAGGGAACAGACTGGTCTTCCTGTCAATAAAAATTAAAACAAAAACAAAAACAGAGACTAGCTACTGTGCTAAGTGTCCTATCACACTTCCCAGGGGAAGGAGTCAGGATGCAACTCCCTTCATATGATCAGGAGAGAGGGGCTTTCAGAAGATTATCTGGGGAGCATAAATAGTGACTCCTGCCCTGTTGGACTTGAATCTGACTCATGCCCAAGACTGATTGGCCACATGTTTTGAAAGTGGAATGACAAAGAGTTGGCTTTTTTTTATCTTTTATTTAATGAATATAAATTTCCAAAGTACGACTCATGGGTTACAATGGCTTCCCCCCCCCATACCGTCCCTCCCACCCACAACCCTCCCCTTTCCCACTCCCTCTCCCCTTCCATTCACATCAAGATTCATTTTCAATTATCTTAATATACAGAAGATCAGCTTAGTATACCTTAAGTAAGGATTTCAACAGTTTGCTCCCACACAGAAACATAAAGTGAAAAATAATAGATGATTTTTTTAAAATGATGATGAAATCAGATCAGACCTATTGTCATGTTTAATCCCAGTGAGAGTCAAGTTGGGAATTGATAATTTCTTTCTTTCTTTTTTTTTTACAGAAGATCAGTTTAGTGTACATTAAGTAAAGATTTCAATCGTTTGCACCCCCATAGAAACACAAAGTGAAATATATTGTTTGAGTACTCGTTATAGCATTAAGCCTCAGTGTACAGCACATTAAGGACAGAGATCCTACATGAGGAGTAAGTGCACAGTGACTCCTGTTGTTGACTTTACAAATTGACACTCCTGTTTATGGCATCAGTGATCTCCCTACGCACCAGTTATGAGTTTCCAAGGCTATGGAAGCCCCTTGAGTTCTCCGACTCTTATCTTGTTTAGACACGGTGATAGTCAAAGTGGAGGTTCTCTCCTCCCTTCAGAGAAAGGCACCTCCCTCTTTGAAGACCTGTTCTTTCCACTGGGATCTCACTCACAGAGATCTTTTTGCCAGAGTGTCTTGGCTTTCCATGCCTGAAATACTCTCATGGGCTTTTCAGCCAGATCCGAATGCCTTTAGGGCTGATTCTGAGGCCAGAGTGCTATTTAGGACATCCGCCATTCTATGAGTCTGCTGAGTATCTCACTTCCCATGTTGGATCACTCTCCCCTTTATTTATTCTATCAGTTAGTGTTAGCAGATACTAGACTTGTTTATGTGCTCCCTTTGACTCTTAGTCCTTTCATTATGATCAATTGTGAACTGAAATTGATCACTTGGAATAGTGAGATGGCATTGGCACATGCCACCTTGATGGGATTGAGTTGGAATCCCCTGGTATGTTTCCAAAGAGTTGGCTTTTTTAAGTGACCTGTATTCTTAGAGTTTGTAAGAACAATTGTTGCTTAAGTTTATGTCATGGAATAGAGTTGGTCCATATGCACAGGAGAGATGATACAGATTGTCTTAGACCCATATACCTGACTAGAAAGTGTCAGTGATGCCAAAAGTCAGGTGAATTACCATCTTTTCTAGCATAGTAAGTGAAGAGAGAGCTTAACTAAATCAGAATATCTGCAGATACCTCTCACATCCTATTTCTCCTGTAAATGGTCAGCCTGTGTTAGGATTGAATTGGGAAAAAAAGGTAGCTATAATTTTGATTATTGAAAGTTTTTATTATTTTACTAAGATTAGATGTGCCAATGGTGTATTTTGATTACCTGTTAATGAAGAAAAACATCAACTCTACCTTAAATTTCATGAACAGACATGGGAAGCCCCATAGAATAAATTAAAAGACATTCTGAATGTCAACAGTAAAGTTTCTTTATAATAAAGAAGTTTTGCTTTTTTAGCCTAATGAGTGTGTGTGTGTGTATGTGTGTGTGTGTGTGTGTGTGTGTGTGCGTGTGTTGGAAAATGGTGATCTTGAAAGAATAGCAAAGTTTGGTGTTGGGAAAAAAACATTGTCAATTTCTTTTGATCCTCAGATTATTATCTCTGGCTCTGGGGCCAGTAAATCAATGCTTTATTCTTGGCCCTGTCCATACTTTAGTGAGAAGGTACTAAAGTCAGACAAAAATCATAGTTATCAGGAAGATTTTCATTAGATTATTTTATCCATGTAATCTTTTCTCTTCTTTAGAAACCCTTCTACAGCTTTATTTGATTTAATATCTCCCTACTTTCTGTTTTTGCCCAGAGCTCAAGTAACAGAATCAAAATCCAGGAGAATTGATTAACCTAAAAACTCTATCAGATTTTTACTAAGTATCTGAATGTTCCTGATAATATTTTTAAAAAAGATTTATTTACTTATTTTAAAGGCAGAGTTACAGAGAGGCAGAGGCAGAGAGAGAGAGAGAGACAGAGAGAGGGAAAGAGAGAGAGAGAAAGAGAGACAGAAAAAGAGAGACAGAGAGAGAGGTCTTCCATCCACTGGTTCTCTCCCCAGATGGCTGCAATGGCCAGAGCTGAGCTAATCTGAAGCCAGGATCCAGGAGCTTCTTCCAGGTCTCCTACATGGGTTTAGAGGCTCAGGACTTGAACCAGTTTCTACTGCTTTTCCAGGACATAGCAGAGAGCTGGACTGGAAATGGAGCAGCCAGGACTTGAACCGGAACCCATATGGGATGCTGGCATTGCAGGTGGCGGCTTTATCTGCTACAGCACAGTGCTGGCTGTGCTTTAAAGAAAAAAAATGGCTGCTTTAGAGAAAAAAAAGAGTTGTTTTACTGCATTGCTAAAAGTAGGCCTAGACAAAGGGATTCCTTCCCAGTGAGGTCTGTTTGTTGAGTGCATATGAGATGGGCTTTCTATAAAGCTAGTTGCAAGAAGGTTCTGAGAAAGCAGCAGCACCAAGGAAATCTGTGCAAATCCTGCTGTCTTTTAGAGTCACTGGTGCAGAATGAACAAAACATGAGCAGGAGATGGATGTGGTCCAATCAAGTCAAGTCGGACTCTAGTCCAGGAAACAAGGGACTCTCTCACTTTAAGTTGAGGAGACCTGACCAATGTGTGCCATGCCCAGGTGCCTGAGAGTTCTGTCAGTGCAGATATTTTAGCTGTGTTCACTGCTGCTATGAACACATACTCACTATTTGGGTCATGCACGCTTGATTGATATTTCTCCTTTGTAAGCCAAAAAATAAATATGCATTCAAAAATGTAGACTACTGCAAAGCTGCACATCCTATGGGTAACCAGAACTTCACCTGGCAACAGAGCTTGTGATTCCTAAATATGCAAATATTCTCCTCTGAGAATCTCTACTTGAAAAGGAGGAGGGTCAAAAATTGATAGTTTGCAGAAGTAATAGCTGGCATGAGAACTGTCCAAATTATATAGGAAAAAATAAAATGTTGTTGAATAATTGATATTGACAGAATTTCAGAGCCTTAATGAACACCGTGTTTCCACTCTCCTTTGTCTGCCTGAAGTCACAGAGGACTTGTCTCCCTGTCAGCAGCTGCATTTTGAATTGCAGGACAATCTCGGGGTATTTGCATAAAATTTGAACACCTCCATTCTGAAATGTAAACATCTCATACTTGGCAGGGTCATTGATGTCTCCTTAAAGTGATTCCAACACAGCCAAGGAAAGGTTCAAGTGTCTGGAGTTCTCTGCTGAAGACCTCACTGCCAAGCCCCATCTTTGGGCTTTAAAAGCTGTGGCAGGGGCCGGCGCTGTGGTATAGTGGGTAAAGCCACCACCTGCAGTGTCAGCATCCCATATGGCTGCAGGTTCCAGTCCAGGCTACTCCTCCTCCGATCTGGCTCTCTGCTATGGCCTGCAAAAGCAGTAGAAGATGGCCCATGTGGGAAACCCGAAAGAAGCTCCTGGCTCCTCATTTCGGATTGGTGCAACTCTGGTCGTTGTGGCCAAATGGGGAATTAACCAGTGGATGGAAGACCTCTCTCTCTCTCTCTCTCTCGGACTCTCCTTCTTTCTCTGTGTAACTCTTTCAAGTAAATAAATGAATCTTTAAAAAAAAAAAAGCTGTGAAAGACTAGTTACAAATACTGGCAAATTTTCAGATTCCCTTAATTGATACCATCTTTAATTTACATTTACAGAAAAGGTTGTTTTTTAAATGTAATTATAATGAGCTATTTCTCAGCAATTTCCCTTTTATCTCTGTCATTTAATTATTCTTCTGACCAAACTACTGATTTCTTTTCACAGTAATGACAATATATTTTATATCGTAAGATGTGTATCACTTTTAAACTTTCTTTTTGAATTTAGACATATCACTTATGAGCATCTTTAGTATCTTAGCTGAAGGCAGTACTTACACTGTGAAGCTGAGTCATCAGCTTCCTCAGAGTTCTATAAGTTGTTCTGATGATGTTCATACACAAAATTTTTCAGGGCTATCTTTGTTCAATGTAGTCATTCACAAGTACCAGGTAATATACTTAGTACATTTCTTGATTGTTATGGAACTTTAAATTTCACTTGATTTAAAAGCTAACATATTTTGAGCTAATTCTAATAAGCAGCACAATCTTTGACTTATAATTTTATTGTTTTTTAAAAAATATTTCTTTTTTAATGTATTATAATAGTCTATTTTTCACTAGCTTTCCCATTATCTCATTGTCTGTCTATTATGGCTCCTACTGAATTACTCATTTCTACTCACAGTAATCATTTTATTTCATAAAAATCCAACATGTTTTTATTACTGTCTTTAAGATTACCATCACCTGTATTTTTCTTTAATATCCCAGTGTATTCCAGACCTGCCACTGTGAATTCATGGCCATGTTGGTTAAGTGTTCATTATGAGGTCATGAACTCCATAAAAATTCTATAAGTTGTGCTAGCAACCGTCATGCACACATGTTTTCAGAGACATTTTAGACCCACATGATAGGCACTCTTTTCAGGTACTTTTTTAGGCTCTTTTCAGGTTCTTTTTTATATTTCATGAAATTCTAAACTTCCCATTAATATATGAAAGTTTCAATAGAATGAGTTAAAAATCCATCTATTTGAAAGATTTCTCTGATGAGTGTATGATCTTCATTTGATTTACATTTTGTGAAAATTATTTCATTTTCCTTTTTTAAGGTAATTGTTATAATTTCCAGTAATTTCCCTCATATATTTGCTTGTCATTCTGCTATTACTTCTAGAAAATAATTGTTACTTACCCTAGTCACAGTGTATTTTCTTTCTTTTCTTTTCTTTTCTTTTCTTTTCTTTTCTTTTCTTTTCTTTTCTTTTCTTTTCTTTTCTTTTTGACAGGCAGAGCGGACAGTGGGAGAGAGAGAGAGACAGAGAGATAGGTCTTCCTTTGCCAGTGGTTCACCCTCCAATGACTGCCATGGCCGGCGCACTGCAGCTGGCACACCGCGCTGATCTGAAGGCAGGAGCCAGGTACTTATCCTGGTCTCCCATGGGGTGCAGGGCCCAAGTACGTGGGCCATCCTCCACTGCACTCCCTGGCCACAGCAGAGAGCTGGCCTGGAAGAGGGGCAACCAGGACAGAATCCAGTGCCCAGACCAGGACTAGAACCCAGTGTGCCGGTGCCGCAAGGCGGAGGATTAGCCTAGTGAGCTGCAGCGCCGGCCAGTGTATTTTATTTCATAACACCTGGATCCACTTTTTATGTATTTATTTTTTGTGTGTGTGTTTGAACTTACATCGCCCACGTGTATCCTTGGTATCCCACTTAAAGCTAATCTAACCACTGTGAACTTGAGGCCATCTTGGTTGTATTTTTTTTAAACTTTTATTTAGTAAATATAAATTTCCAAAGTACAGTTTATGGATTACAATGGTTTCCCCCCCATAATTTCCCTCCCACTTGCACCCCTCCCATCTCCTGCTCCCTCTCCATTCCATTCACATCAAGATTCATTTTCTTTCTTTCTTTTTTTATTTTCTTTTTTTTTTTTGACAGGCAGAGTGGACAGTGAGAGATAGAGACAGAGAGAAAGGTTTTCCTTTTGCCATTGGTTCAGCCTCCAATGGCTGCCGTGGCCAGTGCACTGTGTCCAGCACACTGTGTTGATCCGAAGGCAGGAGCCAGGTGCTTCTCCTGGCCTCCCATGGGGTGCAGGGCCCAAGCACTTGGGCCATCCTCCACTGCACTCCCGGGCCATAGCAGAGAGCTGGCCTGGAAGAGGGGCAACCGGGACAGAATCTGGCACCCTGCCCGGGACTAGAACCTGGTGTGCCAGCACCGCAAGGTGGAGGATTAGCCTGTTGAGCCACGGCACCGTCCAAGATTCATTTTCAATCTTTATATACAGAAGATTGATTTAGTATATATTAAATAAAGATTTCATATGTTTGCACCCACACAGAAATACACAGTGTAAAATGCTGTTTCAGTACTAGTTATAGCATTACTTCACATTGGACAACACATTAAGGACAGATCCCACATGAGAAGTAAGTACACAGTGACTCCTGTTGTTGAGTTAACAATTTGACACTCTTGTTTATGGCATCAGTAATCTCCCTAGGTTCTAGTCATGAGTTGCCAAGGCTATGGAAGCCTTTTGAGTTTGCCAACTTCAATCTTATTCCGACAGGGTTGTATTTTGTTTTTAAAGAAACTTTCATTGGCCACAAAATCGCATAAGTTTTTCTGACAATTTTCATGTATACAATTTTCAGAGACTTCTTAGGCAAATTTGGTCATTCTCCCTTTCCAAGTATCATATTTGATGGCAATTATGAATTTTACCAGAACTATGACATTTATCTTTGATTTCTGAAAGTGTCAATAGTTTAATTCAAGTTACTGACACTTTTCCTTCATGGTTATAATGGTATTTGATGTGGATTTTTAAAATTTTGTGAAAATTTTTATTTATATTCCTTCTTAATATATTGTAATTATTTAGTTTTCAACAATTTCATTTATCTGTTGGTCACTCTATATTGCTCCTACAAAATTGCTCACATCTTTCAAAGTGATCATCATCATTTATTTATTTCATATCATCTGCATGCTTTTTCATCTGTTTTATAAATTGTAGTTAATACTAATACCTGTATATTGACATCCTAGTGCAAGTCAATCTTAGCAGTAGAATCCCATGGCCATCACAATACTACAACTGTTCCTGGCTACCATATTTTACACATATTTTTAGAAATATCTTAGACTCATTTGATAATTCATCATTTTCAATTTTTTTTACTTTTTCTGGACTTCATGGAATTTTAACTTTAGCTTTGATTTTTAAAGGTTCTAATAGAATATTTCCAGATATAGATATCTTTCCCTCAAGATTTTTGTGGTACATTACAAATTTCCCCATACCTCTGGCCCCTTATCCCCTAATAATATCTCTTATCATTATACTTATATACTTATCACAATTAATGAACCACAGCTCAATTTCTAAACTTTTTAATCCAAATTTCTTTTATCTCTTCCACCCAGCCCAGAGTCTGTCAATTAACATTCTGTGTTCAGAATAACTTTTTCTTTTAATATTAACTTCCACATGCAAAGGAGAACAAGCAGTTTTTGTGTCTCTGAGTCTGGCTTATTTCACTCAATGTTATGTTCTCTATTTGTAGCACCCATTTTGCTACAAATGACAGGACTTCATTCTTTTTATAGTTGAATAATAGTTCATTGTGAATATATATCCCATTTTCTTTATCCATTCATCTTATTAAGCATATTTCGTTGATTCCATATTTTTGTTATTGTGAACAGTTCTGCTATAAACATGGTAGAGCAGAATCTCTTTGATACAATGAGTTTAAATATTTTGGATAATACTCAGTGTTGGGATCATTGGATCATATGGAAATTCTATATCTAGATTTCTAGGACATCTCAATATTGTTTTCAATGGTGACTGTATAAAGTACACTCCTGATATCAGTGTATAAAATTATACTTTTTCTATATCCTCACCAGCATATTATTGCTCTCTCCTTTTTGGATAATATTCATTGTGATAAGGGTGAAGTGATATTAATTTGCACTTCCCTGATAGCTAACATTATTGAGCATATATGTGTGTGTGAGTGTGTATGTTGATCATTTGCATTTATACTTTTGAGAACTGTCTATTCAGGTCCTTTGCTCATTTTTTAAATATGTATTTATTTATTTGAAAGTCTGAGTTACACAGAGAGAGGAGAGGCAGGGATTCAGAGAGAGAGAGAGAGGTCCTCCATCCAATGGTTCACTCCCCAATTGGCCACAATGGCTGGAGCTGTGCCAATCTGAAGCCAGGAGCCAGAAGCTTCCTCTAGGTCTCCCACACGGGTGCAGGGGCCCAAGGACTTGGGTCATCTTCCACTGCTTTCCCAGCCAATAGCAGAGAGCTGGATTGGAAATGGAGCAGCTGGGTCTCGAACTGGCATCCATATAGGATGCTGGCACTTCAGGCCAGGGTGTTAACCTACTGTGCCACAGTGCCAGCCCCTCTTTGCTCATTTTTAGACTGGATTGATTTTTGAGTTACGGATATACTCTCATATTAATCTTTTGTTGGAGCTTGCAAATATTTTCTCCCAATTTTTCAGACTTCTCTTAACTCCCTGATTGCTTCTTTTGCTGTGCAGAAGCTTCTGAGTTTGATATAAATTCATTTGTCTAGTTCTTCATTTGTCAGTGTTTTGGGGGTCTTATCCAAGAAGTCATCATGTTACACAAATATCTTGGAGAGTTTCCCCCTATATTTTCTTTCAGAAAGTTCAGAGCCAGAGATTAAAATCTTAAATTTAGGTTTTTGATCCACCTTGAGTTGATTTTATATATAATGAGAGGTTAATACCATACACACACACTTTAGTTTTGAAGAACTGTTTATTGAAAAGACTACCCCTTTTTAAATGTTCACTCTATGGAACTTTGGTCAAAAATCAGTTGCCTGAATGCACATGAAGTGATCTCTGGACATTTTATTTTCTTCCATTGATCTATTTGACAATTTTATGTTATTACTGAAACTTTGTAATATGCTTTGAATCAGGTACTATGATGCCTCAACCTTTATTGAAAAATGAAATGACACAGATTGCTAGGTACAAGATCAATATAGGGCTTGGCATTGTGGCATAGCATGTAAAGCTACTGCCTGCAAAGCAAGCATTCCAAATGGGTACCAGTTTGAGTCCTGGTACCTCCATTTCTGATCCAGCTCCCTGCTAATAGCCTGGGAAAGCTGTGGAAGATGCCCCATGTTGTTGAACCCCTGACCCATGTGGGAGACCAGAAGAAGTTCCTGGTTTCTGGCTGGCTCTGGCCAGGCCTAGATTAGTTGTTGTAGCCATTTGGAGAGTGAAGCAGTAGATGGAAGATTCTCTCTCTCTCTCTCTCTCACTCTCTTACTCTCTCTCTCCTCTTTCTCTCTGTAACTCTGCCTTTCAAATTAATCAAGAAAAAAATTAAAAATTATTTTAAATGAGACATATATATCTATCCATCTAATCAACAGAATTGCTATGTACAAAGAAGACACAAATAGGAAACAATTTTAAAGGACACAGACAGACTAGAAAATGAATACCCATTTGAGAAATGAAAAAAGGAAGGACTAATCTATGTAATATCTTCAAGTGTTATTTAAAAAATATACAGTAGTACATAATTCCTATCAGTTTGTTTGACAAAGATTTTAAACGAAGTTTGAGAAAACATTGTATTTTCATCAAAATTGATACAGGCATTTCTTTCTGGTGATTTTAGCTCCCACATATAAAGGAGAACCTGTGGTATTAGTCTTTCTGTGTCTGTCCAGCATGTTTTTGTTTTTGTTTTTGCTTTTTTGCTCAAGTTTACTTTGCTATTCTGGGTATTTTTTTCATACATATTTTTGGATTTTTTTTTACTTTTATAAAGAATGTCATTGGTATATTGACAGGGATTGCACTGAATGCATACTTAAGATGCTATAGATTCTTAATGATAATAAATCTTACAATCCATGAGCAAGAAATATCTTCACATTTTTATGTCCTTGATGATTTCTTTCATCAATATTTTATAAATTTTATTGTAGAGATATTTCATTTCTTTGATTAAATTTATTCCTAAATATTGGATTGTGTTTGTGATATAGTGAATGGGATTTCAAACCTGATGTCTCTTTCAGTGAGATCATTGTTGGTACATAAAAAGCCTACTGTTTTGGTTAGCTCCCTTTGTAACTGTGATTTCACTGAACTGATTTATAAATTCTAACAGCTTTTTGCTGTAGTGCTTGGTTTTCATCCAGGTACAACATCATGAAATTTGCGAATGTTAATTTTAAAAGTTTATTTATTTATTTGAAAGGCAAATACAGAGAAGGCAAGGCATAGAAAGAGAAATATTCCATCTATTTATTCATTTCCCAAATGGCTGCAACAACCAGGCCTGGGTCAGTCTGAAGCCAGGAGCTAGAGATTTATCCAAGTCTCCCACATGGGTTCAGGGGCCCAAAACTTGGTCTGTTCTCTGCTGCCTTCCCAGGTGCATCAGTAGAGAGGTGGATCATGAGTGGAGTATCCAAGAACCCAACTGGTGACCATATGGGATGGTCATGCTTCAGGCGGTGGCTTTACCCACGATGCCACAGAGCTGGTCCCAAATATGGCTATTTTGAATTAATACTTTCCAATTTTAATTGCCTTATTTATTTTCCCTCCCAAAATGTTCTTGCTAGTACTTCCAACAATATACTGAATAAGACTGGTGAAAAATGGACATTTTTCTTTAATTCCATATTTGAAAAGAAGTGATTTCTGCTTTATACTTTTCAGTATAAAAGTAGCTGTTGGTCTGTCTGAGTACTAGTTATAGCATTAAATCTCAATGTACAGCACACTAAGGACAAAGATCCTACATGAGGAGTAAGTGCACAGTGACTCCTGTTGTTGACTTAACAAATTGACACTCTTGTTTATGGCATCAGTAATCACCCTAGGCTCTTGTCATGAGCTGCCAAGGCTATGGAAGCCCCCTGAGTTCACTGACTCTGACCATATTTAGACAAGGCCATGGTCAAAGTGGACGTTCTCTCCTCCCTTCAGAGAAAGGTACCTCCTTCTTTGATGACCCATTCTTTCCACTGGGATCTCACTCATGGAGAGCTTTCATTTAGGTTTTTTTTTTTTTCCCCAGAGTGTCTTGGCCTTCCATGCCTGAAATACTCTCAGGGGCTTTTCAGCCATATCCGCATGCCTTAAGGGCTGATTCTGAGGCCAGAGTGCTGTTTAGGACATCTGCCATTCTATGGGTCTACTGTGTATTTCACTCTCCATGTTGGATCGTTCTCTCCTTTTTTTTATTCTATCAGCTAGTATTTGCAGACACTATTCTTGTTTATGTGATCCCTTTGGTTCTTAGTCCTATCATTTTGATCAGTTGTGAACAGAAATTGATCACTGGGACTAGTGAGATGGCATTGGTACATGCCACCTTGAGGGGATTGAATTGCAATCCCCTGGTATGTTTCTAACTCTACCGTTTGAGGTAAGTCAGCTTGAGCATGTCCCGAATTGCACATCTCTTCCCTCTCTTATTGCCACTCTTATATTTAACAGTGAACACTTTTCAGTTAAGTTTCAGCACTTAAGAAGAATGGTGTATTGATTACAGTATTCAACCAAAAGTATTAAGTAGAACAAACAAAAATACTAAGAGGGATAACATATTAAGCTGCTCATCAACAGTCAGGGTGAGGGCTGATCAAGTCACCGTTTCTCATAGTGTTCATTTCACTTTAACAGGTTTCCTTTTTGGTGCTCAGTTAGTTGTCAGCTATCAAGGAGGACAAGTGGCATTTTTCCCTTTGG
Organism: Oryctolagus cuniculus; assembly: GCF_964237555.1. Taxonomy (NCBI): domain Eukaryota; kingdom Metazoa; phylum Chordata; class Mammalia; order Lagomorpha; family Leporidae; genus Oryctolagus; species Oryctolagus cuniculus. The sequence continues at coordinate 95,139,120 of NC_091433.1, forward strand.
GATTGGCTGATTTCACTCAGCATAATGTTTTCCAAATTCCTAAGAGGGATCACTTTTCAGCTAAAAATTAAACACCTAAGGATAATTGTGTGTTAATTACAGAGTTCAACCAATGGTTCTAGAAAAAAAATACTAAAATGGATAAAGTATTACATTGTACATCAACCGTCAGGACAAGAGCTGATCAAGTCACTGTTTCTCATAGTGTCCATTTCATTTCAACAAGTTTCCCCTTTGGTGCTCAGTTAGTTGTTGCCAATCAGAGAGAACATATGATATTTGTCCCTTTGGGACTGGCTTAATTCACTCAGCATGATGTTTTCAAATTCCTCCATCTTGTTGCAGATGACAGGGTTTCGTTGTTTTTGACTGCTCTATAGTATTCTATAGAGTACATGTCCCATAATTTCTTAATCCGGTCTACTGTTGATGGGCATTTGGGTTGGTTCCAGGTCTTAACTATTGTGAATGGAGATGCAATAAACATTAATGTGCAGACGGCTTGTTTGGTTGCCAATTTCATTTCCTTTGAGTAAATTCCAAGGAGTGGGAAGGATGGGTTGAATGGCAGGGTTATATTCAGGTTTCTGAGGAATCTCCAGACTGACTTCTATAGTGGCTTAACCACTTTACATTCCCACCAACAGTGGGTTAGTGTCCCTTTTTCCCCACATCCTCTCCAGCATCTGTTGTTGGTAGATTTCTGAATGTGAGCCATTCTAACCGGGGTGAGGTGAAACCTCGTTGTGGTTTTGATTTGCATTTCCCTGATTGCTAGTGATCTTGAACATTTTTTCATGTGCCTGTTGGCCATTTGGAATTCCTCTTTTGAAAAATGTCTATTGAGGTCCTTGGCCCATCTCTTCAATGGGTTGTTTGTTTTGATCTTGTGGAGTTTCTTGATTTCATTGTAGATTCTGGTTATTAACCCTTTATCTGTTGCATAGTTTGCAAATATTTTTTCCCATTTTGTTGGTTGCCTCTTCACTTTCCTGACTGTTTCTTTTGAAGTACAGAAACTTCTCAATTTGATGCAATCCCAAATGTTAATTTTGGCTTTGACTGCCTGTGCTTCTGGGGTCTTTTCCAAGAAATCATTGCCGGTACCTATATCTTGCAGGGTTTTTCCAATGCTCTCTAATAATTTGATGGTGTCAGGTCATAGATTTAAGTCTTTAATCCATGTTGAGTGAATTTTTGTGTAAGGTGAAAGGTAGGGGTCTTGCTTCATGATTCTGCATGTGGAAATCCAATTTTCCCAGCACCATTTATTGAATAGACTGTCCTTACTCCTGGGATTTGTTTAGGAACCTTGATCAAATATGAGTTGGCTGTAGATGTTTGAATTGATTTCTGGTGTTTCCATTCTGTTCCATTGGTCTATCCATCTGTTTCTGTACCAGTACCATGCTGTTTTGATTACAACTGCCCTGTAGTATGTCCTGAAATCTGGTACTGTGATGCCTCCAGCTTTGTTTTTGTTGTACAAGATTGCTTTAGCTATTCGAGGTCTCTTGTGCCTCCATATGAATTTCAGCATCATTTTTTCCAGATCTGAGAAGAATGTCTTTGGTATCTTCATTTGGTATTGCATTGAATCTGTAAATTGCTTTTGGAAATATGGACATTTTGATGATATTGATTCTTCCAATCCATGAGCATGGAACATTTTTCCATTTCTTGGTATCCTCTTCTATTTCTTTCTTTAAGGTTTTGTAATTTTCATCGTTGAGATCTTGAACGTCCTTGGTTAAGTTTATTCCAAGGTATTTGATTGTTTTTGTAGCTATTGTGAATGGGATTGATCTTAGAAGTTCTTCCTCAGCCATCGCATTGTCTGTGTATACAAAGGCTGTTGATTTTTGTGCATTGATTTTATACCCTGCTGCTTTGACAAAGTCTTCTATGAGTTCCAATAGTCTCTTAGTAGAGTTCTTTGGGTCCCCTAAATAAAGAATCATGTCATCTGCAAAGAGGGATAGTTTGAGTTCTTCCTTCCCAATTTGTATCCCTTTAATTTCTTTTTCTTGCCTAATATCTCTGGCTAGAACCTCCAGAACTATATTGAATAGCAGTGGTGAGAGTGGGCATCCCTGTCTGGTACCAGATCTCAGTGGAAATGCTTCCAACTTTTCCCCATTCAATAGGATATTGGCCGTGAGTTTTTCATAGATTGCTTTGATTGTATTGAGGAATGTTCCTTCCAAACCCAGTTTGCTTAGAGTTTTCATCATGAAAGGGTATTGTATTTATCCAATGCTTTCTCAGCATCTATTGAGATAATCATATGGTTTGTTTTTCTGCAGTCTGTTAACGTGGTGTATCACATTGATTGTTTTGCGCACATTAAACCATCCCTGCATACCAGGGATAAATCCCACTTGGTCTGAGTGGATGATCTTTCTGATGTGCTGTTGTATTCTATTGGTCAGAATTTTATTGAGGATTTTTGCATCTATGTTCATCATGAATATTGGTCTGTAATTCTCTTTCAATGCTGCATCTTTTTCCGGCTTAGGAATTAAGGTGATGATGGCTTCATAGAAAGAATTTGGGAGGACTCCCTCTTCTTCGATTGTTCTGAATAGTTTGAGAAGAATTGGAGTCATTTCTTCCTTAAATGTCTGGTAGAATTCAGCAGTGAATCCATCTGGTCCTGGGCTTTTCTTTGTTGGGAGGGCCTTTATTACTGTTTCAATTTCTGTCTCAGTTATGGGTCTGTTTAGGTTTTTGATGTCTTCCTGGTTCAATTTAGGTAGGTTGCATGTGTCCAGGAATCTATCCATTTCTGATAGGTTTCCCTGTTTGCTGGTATACAAGTCCTTGTAGTAATTTCTGATGATTCTTTTTATTTTTGTGGTGTCTCTTGTTATATTTCCTTTTTCATCTCTGATTTTATTGATTTGGGTCTTTTCTTTTTTTAGTTAGTTGGGCCAATGGGGTGTCAATTTTATTTATTTTTTCAAAAAACCAGCTCTTTGCTTGGCTGATTTTTTGTAATTTTTTTTTGTATATAATCCTGTTGATTTCTTCTCTGATTTTAATTATTTCTCTTCTCCTACTAGATTTGGGTCTGGTTTGCTGTAGATTTTCTAGATCCTTGAGGTGAATTGAAAGCTCATCTATTTGGTGCCTTTCCAATTTCTTGATGTAGGCACCTATTGATATAAACGTTCCTCTTAACACTGCTTTTGCTGCGTCCCATAAGTTTTGGTATGTTGTGCTGTTATTCTCATTTACTTCCAGAAAATTTTTGATTTCTCTTTTAATTTCTTCTATGACACATTGTTCATTCAGGAGCATGTTTTTTCAATCTCCATGTGTTCGCGTATGCTCTAGGGATTCCTGAGTTGCTAATTTCCAACTTCATTCCTTTATGGTCTGAGAAGCTGCATGGTATGATTCTAATTCTTTTGAATTTGCTGAGACTTGCTTTATGGCCTAGTATGTGGTCAGTCCTAGAGAAGGTTCCATGTACTGCTGAGAAGAATGTAAAATCTTTAGCTGTAGGATTGAAAGTTCTGTATATATCTGTTAGATCCATTTGGGCTATAGTGTCATTTAAATCTACTGTCTCCTTGTTGATCTTCTGTCCTGTTGATCTGTCTATTTCTGAGAGTGGAGTATTGAAGTCGCCCAGTACTATTGTATTGGGGTCTAAGTCTCCCTTTAAGTCCGTTAACAAATCTTTTAGATAAACTGGTGCCCTGTAATTAGGTGCATATACATTGATAATTGTTATATCTTCCTGTTGAATTTATCCCTTAATCATTATATAGTGTCCCTCTTTGTCTCTCTTAACAGTTTTTGTGGTAAAGTTTATGTTGTCCGATATTAAGATGGCTACGCCCACTCTTTTTTTCATTTCTGTTGGCATGGTATATCTTTTCCAGCTTTTCACTTTCAGTCTGTATGGATCTTTGTTGGAAAGATGAGTTTCTTGTAAGCAGCAAATAGATGGGTTTTGTTCCTTAAGCCAATCAGCCAATCGGTGTCTTTTAACTGGACAGTTCAGGCCATTTATGTTCAATGTGACTAATGATAAGTGGTTACTTTGCCCTGCCATTTGCCAAAGATAAGTTCTAATATATGCTTCGAATTCCGTGTGATCTTTTGCTGTGAGGTTTCCTCCCTTTACCTTCTTTCATATTGATGACCGTGTTTCTGTGTTTCTGTGTGTAACACATCTTTAAGCATCTTTTGCAGGGCTGGACGAGTGGTGACAAATTCTTTCAATTTCTGTTTGCTATGAAAAGTCTTTATTTCACCTTCATTCACAAATGAGAGCTTTGCAGGATATAATATTCTGGGCTGGCAGTTGTTCTCTCTTAGTACCTGAGCTATATCTCGCCATTCCCTCCTAGCTTGTAGAGTTTCTGATGAGAAGTCAGCTGTGAGTCTGATTGGAGATCCTCTGAGAGTAATCTGACGTTTCTCTCTTGCACATTTTAGGATCTTTTCTTTATGTTTCACTGTGGAGAGTTTAATTACAACGTGTCATGGTGAGGATCTCTTTTGGACGTGTTTATTAGGGGTTCTGTGAGCTTCCTGTACTAGGATGTCTCTGTCCTCCAAACCTGGGAAATTTTCTGCTAATATCTCACTAAAAAGGCCTTCTAATCCTTTCTCCCTCTCCATGCCTTCAGGAACTCCTAGAACCCGAATGTTGGTTTTTTTAATAGTATCCTGAAGATTCCTGACAATATGTTTTAGATTTCTAATTTCCTCTTCTTTTCTTTGGTCTGACTGTATCCTTTCCTGTTCTCTGTCTTCTAAGTCCGATATTCTCCTTCTGCTTCACCCATTCTGTTTGTAAGGCTCTCTAATGTGTTTGTCATTTGATCTATTGAATTCTTCACTTCATTATGATTTCTTATCACTATCACAATTTGCTGTTGTACTAGTTGTTTCATTTCATTTTGATTCCTCCTTAATATTTCATTTTCACGAGAGAGATATTCTATCTTGTCCATTAAGGATTTCTGTAGTTCAAGAATTTGTTTTTGAGAACTTCTTAATGTTCTTATCAATTGTTTGAGATCTGCTCCTTGCATTTCTTCTATATCATCATCTTCATAATCTTGAATTGGGGTGTCTTTTTCATTTGGGGGCGTCATGGTGACTTCCTTATTTTTACTACCTCGATTTTTGCGTTTGTTATTTGGCATATTGGAGATATTTGGTTTCTTCACTGTGGTGCTTTTTCTTGTTATACTATGACTAGATTAAGTGGACTGTCTGTTTTTGATGGAGCCTTAGAGGCTTGAGATGGGTGTGGCCTGAGAGCTCTGTTTGGTGTGCCAAAGGTGACACTCCCAGGTTAGGCATGGTAGATCTCTCTAGGAAGGGAGCACACGGATAGTCTGGGGCGAGACAGTTTAATAAAAGTGGAGATACTGCAGGCTCAAGGAAGAGTAGGGGAAGAAACAGCAGAAAAAACTCTTCTGGAACTAATGATTCACAGTGGACCTGTGTGGAAAGCGTGGGAGCCCACAGTTCAGGATACCAGCAGCAGACTCAACACACCAGCACTGGAACGCGAGGTGAGCCTAACCTAAATAGCCTGAGATACCAGCAGGCAAGCGGAGAGAGGAGACTAGAGGGAACGACCCTGGGGGCAAAAGTTCACCAGGCTAACTGGAAGAGAGAGAGAGAGAGAAAAAAAGTGACTGATATGGACACGGGTTTCTCTCTCTCTGCTCACCTCTCAAAGGCTGGCAAGACAAGGAGCAGGCACCATCTTGGACATACGTCATAAGCAGGGCAACCTCAGGTCTGCACCAGCCTCGAGCCTAGCAGAAAAACCTGACTCTTGGCGGGGTGAATTAACAGGAGATTAGGACCTAGTGAATTCGTGGTGCTACTGAACTGAGACTGTGAAGAAAGAGACAGTGGGGGAGAGAACTCACAGAATTCACATGAGTACTCTCCAGAGATGTTACAATTCCATAACTTTGGCAACCCAGTGGGAGACTAAAGGAGAATTTGAGCCCACTCTGAGGCTAGAACTGATTCCCTGTGTGGTCCTTGGGAAAGAGCTTCCGATCTCTGGCTCCTGTGGGTATATCATTTGCCTGCTAACTACCTCCAACTTCATTCAGCTGTGTGAAATTACATCCCCCCCTTTTTTTTGAAAGTCTCAGAGAAGACACAGAGAGAGAGGTCTTCCATTCAGTGGTTCACTCCCCAGTTGGCCATAACGACCAGCGCTGTGCCGATCTGAAGCCAGGTGCTTCTTCCAGGTCTTCCACACTGGTGCAGGTTCCCAAGGACTTGGGCCATCTTCTACTGCTTCCCCAGGCCATAGCAAAGAGCTGGATAGAGACCGGCATCCTGGCTCACTTGGCTAATCCTCCACCTGCAGGACTGGCACCTCAGGTTCTAGTCTCATTTGGGGCACCGGGTACTAGTTCCAGTTTTTCCTCTTCCAGTCCAGCTCTCTGCTGTGGCCTGGGAGAGTAATGGAGGATGACCCAAGTGCTTTGGTTCCTGTACTGACATGGGAGACCGGGAGGAAGCACCTGGCTCCTGGCTTCAGATTGGCACAGCGCCAGTTGTGGCAGCCAATAGGGGAGTGAACCAACAGAAGGAAGACCTTTCTGTCTCTCTCTCACTGTCTACACTGTCTATAACTGTCTCTGTCTCTCTCTCTCTCACCGTCTAACTTTGCCTGTTCAAAAAAAAAAAAGAAGAAGAAGAAGAAGAAGAAGAGCTAGATAGAAAGTGGAGCAGCTGGATCTCCAACCAGTGCCCATATGGGATGCCAGCACTTCAGGCCAGGGTGTTAAACCACTGCACCACAGTTCTGGCCACTTTTTCTGGGTTTTTGAGATGCAGCATTAGACCATTTATTTAAGACCTTTCAAATTTAAATGTAAGCACTTGTCATTATAAAATTTTCTCTTAATACTGCTTTTGCTGTGTTCTATGCTTTGATATGTTGTGTTTTCATATTCATTTGTTTTAAGAAATTTTATGACCTCTTTTTAATTTTTTAAAATGATACATTGGTCATCATGTTGTTTAATTTTCGTGTACCTGTGAACTTTCCAGTGCCCTTTTTTATTATTATTGATGTCTAGTTTGATTGATTTCAGTCTGAGAAGGTAGGTACATGATTTCAATATTTTGAAGTTTTTGAGACTTGATTTCTTCATTAGTAATCAGTGTCAGCATTGTCTACATGTGCCACAGGTTTCTGTTCTTCAGCCTTTTGTGGATGTTACAGTATGACTTTGAAGTGGCATTAGGTTCTTAGTCCCTAGAGTTGTCAGTCATACTGGGGTTTGTGATGTCTGTATCCACATTTCTGGTCATGCTACCCTTTTCTACCAGGCAAATATGAATATTTCTGGTGCTTGTGGCAGCAAAATTTATGGCCTTTTTACTATACTATGTGGATAAGACATTCCCCAGGTCCTGATAGTTAGCCTGACTAATACCCAGAAATTTAGCATCATGAGTTCAAGTCCCAAGTCTGGGAAATGTTAAGGAGAAATTCCCTGAGTCCTACGGGGTGAATACAGTTTATGCTGAGGGTTGCGTATCAGCAGGTCTGGGTCTGGAGCACTGGAATGGTTATAGGCTCCATTCCCTAGGGTCTAGGTGTATTTACATGACTCTCTGAAATATAGTACACAGAGTGACAGCCCTGGAGATACAGGATACAGCGGGGTCCTTATCCAGGTCTCTCAGGTTGACTGCCAATTATTCCAGGGATTGAATTCCAGCCTGAAGCATACAAAGATAGGACTGTATAACTCCCACAGATGAGTGTTATTCCAGGGTTTATAACGCCAGCAGCAACAATCCTAGAGCTTCAGATATTGGAGAGAACTTTCCTTTGTGCCTACAAGGCATGCAAAAATGATGCACTGTCCTGCCTTCCAGCACCATGTGCCAAGAGTTTCAGAAGAGGCCTCTTTAGTTCTGGTACTCTGGAATTCTGTATGAGATGCTACAGATGCTACTGGTTACTAGCCATATGAGGCCGTGAGAATTTCTCTATATCATACAGAGCAAGCAAGTAGAGCTCCAGAGCTCCTGCAGTTGCAGAATTCACAAGGGCTGTCTCTACCATGGAAAATGCCCATGCTGTTTCTGGGGAATTCTGGTAGCAAAGGGGCTGCTTTCTTCATCCAAGGCAGGTGGAGTACAACAGCTTCTTAAAAGTAGCTTGGGTCTGGCACTTTAGGGACAGATGAAGGCAATGTGGGTTTTGTATTTGAAGCAAGGAAGTTGTTCAAAACCCAATCATCCCCCACAAATCTGCTTTCACTTGTAGGAAGCCTCCAAAAGGAGACACTGTATTGAATATTTTCCCATTTTGTATTAAAATGAGTATCTTGGCTGGGAAAGAAGGTTTTAAAACATAGTCTTATGTTTATATAATAAGGTAAATAAATTTTTTACTAACCACTTTTTATACAAACTTAAAGTTATCATTAAATTCTAGAATTAATTCCAAAGACTGAAATGACTACCTCCACTGAGATAGCTACAACCTTATAGCTAATGTGCGCTCTTCCCCTCCCCCCTTTTGTTCAACAAACAGACCCACCAATCATCATTTCACTAGCTGAAAGGCACTAAATAATTTTCTTCATAGTACCACAGGGACCTAATATCTCCAAGTCAAACAGATAATTGGTTTCTTCATTTTGACACCAAGAAATGAATCAGTAGGTTATCAGAGGATGACTTCATAATTGCAGAAGGGTTTTAACTTGCTTGCCTATTTGAGAAATGAAATTATATTTTCCAATAGACATATCTATCACAGTACCTGACAGAGATGATCAATACATCATCATAAATAAAACCAGCAAGCATACCATAGTGATTATTTGCAGTTTTAATGCATTTGTTAATATTTATAGAATAGATTTATTGCCATACAATAAAGATAACTGGGTAAAAGCTCTGTCAATCATATGGAAAAACATAAAGGTCACTTTTTATAAGTAAAACTTTCAAGTTTGCACTTAAAAAGCAAAACTAAACGAAAAGCACACTGGCAAGGTGGTTTTCACAGAATGACACACTATATTCAAAACTGAGAAAATGAAACAATATTGATGCCCCATTCTTAAAAATTAGTCAGATTTTTCCCCAAAAAATAAGGTAGACACTCCTAGTGCTGAGTTCTGCTGAAAATTTAAAATATATATTAAAATAAAAATACCAAAAGTGGACAGCTCCACATAAAATGAGAACACATTTCCCTAACAAAATTCAGAGAGTCCTGATTTCCCCACCACTGAAATCCTGTAAGTTTCATTGGGCTAATGATGCTTCACTGCCCTACTCTGTTATTAGTGGTCAACAAATGTAGATTCTGAATCTACTTTTTTTCTATCCAATTAAAGAACTACATTGGTGATGAGGCAGAAAATGAACAAATTAAATGCAAATACTTTAATTTTCAGAAAGTTTGATTTTTTCATTACTTTACCTCTCCCCAAATTGAAAGAAATATTTTTAAATGTTTCTAATAAATTAGTATAGAAAAATTATGTTTAGTACATTAACAGAGAAGTTATCCATTTTCTCAAAATATAGGAATTCCAATTATTTTATTATTTGGTTTGTGGTCATTTGTATTATCACAATTGCCATACAAATGATAACTTCAAAATTAAGCCTACAACTAGAGATAAATAACTATATTTCTATGAATTGTCCATGAGGCAAATGTTATCCAAACATCTCTTATAGATTTCCATTATTCATTATTCCTGAAAAATCACTTCAGAGACAAAAAAGTTTTTTGGTTCAAATTTGTGACAACATCTTAATACTTCTGATAACTATAATCAATAGCAGGTAGTAGGGCTTGTTTTCTGATGTGTTATATTAATGTATTTAAGTAATTAATAATGTATTTTAAGATAATTCTATTAATGTGTAAGTTTAGTGAAGAAATCTTAATAACACCAGAGATTGCTTAAAAGTGAAAAATATTATAATTTGAATGAAACTGGCTGATATTGAAGGTTCCCTTCCAAAAGAGAAATTCTATAAATCAATAAACTGAAATTTGCTTTTATTACTAGGCAATTATCTTCATAAAAATATAACATTTAATTTATATCTAATAGTATAGTTCATTTGTATATTATAAGTACTACAGGATTTTTCTTAGCTTATTGTTAAAAAAAAAATCTACAAGATAACACTTTGGCTCTCCTGAACTGAAAATAATGAAAATGTTGTTCACTATGAACTGCTTAAAAAAAGTCCATAGGCTGGCACCATGACTCACTTGGCTGATCCTCTGCCTGCGGTGCCAGTACCCTGGGTTCTAGTCCCGGTTGGGGCCCCGAGTTCTATTCCCAGTTCCTCCTCTTCCAGTCTAGCTCTCTGCTGCTGCCCAGGAAGGCAGGAGGATGGCCCAAGTACTTGGGCCCTGCACCCACATGGGAGACCAGGAGGAAGCACCTGGCTTCAGGCTTTGGATCAGCGCAGCATGTCAGCCATAGCAGCCATTTTGGGGGTGAACCAATGGAAGGAAGACCTTTCTCTCTGTCTTTCACTGTCTAACTCTGCCTGTCAAAAACAAATATAAACATATGAACTTGGGAACATTTTTTGAAGCACAAAATCCCTGACATGACACCAGAAGTACATAAGGACATTTAACACACACAGGTCCTTTCTAGCATGTCACATGACAACTTGTAAGATTTTCTTGGTAATACTCAGGCAATATGCATCGTGATTCAGAAAATCTGATGAGGTTGCAAGCAATGAAAATAATAGGTGATCCTAGTAGGAAGAAAAGCTTGAAGTCCTTTCCTTCTTTCCTTGAAAGCCCTAAGAAAGGGTGCCTTCTTCCACATGAGGGGCAGAAGCACTAAATCTCAAAACTAGGTGGGAGGAGACCTGGAAATTTAGGGACCTCCTGCAAGCCTGCATGCTCTGTATTAAACATGGTTTATCCCCTCTGAAACTCATGGGCACGGTTAATCCAGTGATGAGAAATTCAGCAGTGAGAACAGGTGAGGCCCTGCAGGAAGTGATCAGGATCCATTCATGTGTTCATGGATTAATGCCTTATCCCTAGCTGACAGCAACATAGACCACTTTGGATTGGCCCCCTCTGCAACCCTTCTGTCTGTCCACTGGTTTCTGTGCCACCCAGGCCTCTACCAACAAGAAGACCATCACCGGATGCTGCCCCTAGACCCTGCACCAAAACCGTGAGGTTAATAATACCGCTTTCTTCTCACCCACCTAGCCTGTGCTGCTGCACAATTAGCAACAAGAAAACTGACCCAGACCCCTACGCAGAGAGGACTGCTTGAGATCTGCTGCCTCACTCAAGGAAATCGGGTCATACAGGAAGTTCAAGTTCTCTCTCACCACACAGAGATTGGAAAGCTGATGCCCCAGGGTTCGAAGAAGCTGCAGGTGGGGACTGCACACCACCCCGTGGTTCTGACAGCCAGCCCACTGCATACTGGAGTCCTAGCGTCCTCCTGAGGGCTCCTGCGGTGTGGGAAACACAAACAGTAGCACTGGCTGAGCCGCCTGGAGCCCCTCTCAGGAGATATATCTTGTTCAATGACCGTACTTTGTGTACGGTTCTTCTTGTCAGTATATACACTTTAGAAATTGATTACAGCAGAAGACACATATGAACATGTATTTTAAAAAAACTTGTCCTTTAGGAAAATTTTAGACCTATAGAGCTAAAGAAAAAAAAAAGGTACAAATGTGAACTTTTGAATAAACATCTAGCTTTCATGAATGCATGGTGTTATAAACCACACTAAATATATCACTGAGACTCTGGCAAAAAGATCTCTGTGAGTGAGATCCCAGTGGAAAGAACAGGTCTTCAAAGAGGGAGGTGCCTTTCTCTGAAGGGAGGAGAGAACCTCCACTTTGACTATGACCGTGTCTAAACAAGATAAGAGTCGGAGAACTCAAGGGGCTTCCATAGCCTTGGAAACTCATAACTGGTGCATAGGGAGATTACTGATGCCATAAACAGGAGTGTCAATTGGTAAAGTCAACAACAGGAGTCACTGTGCACTTACTCCTCATGTAGGATCTCTGTCCTTAACGTGCTGTACACTGAGGCTTAATGCTATAACGAGTACTCAAACAATATATTTCACTTTGTGTTTCTATGGGAGTGCAAACGACTGAAATCTTTACTTAATGTACACTAAAGTGATCTTCTGTAAAAAAAAAAAAAGAAAGAAATTATCAATTCCCAACTTGACTCTCACTGGGATTAAACATGACCATAGGTCTGATCTGATTTCATCATCATTTAAAAAAAATCATCTATTATTTTTCACTTTATGTTTCTGTGTGGGAGCAAACTGTTGAAATACTTACTTAAGGTATACTAAGCTGATCTTCTGTATATTAAGATAATCGAAAATGAATCTTGATGTGAATGGAAGGGGAGAGGGAGTGGGAAAGGGGAGGGTTGTGGGTGGGAGGGACGGTATGGGGGGGGAAGCCATTGTAACACATGAGTCGTACTTTGGAAATTTATATTCATTAAATAAAAGATAAAAAAAATATATCACTGAGAACCAGAAGTAAATTGGACTGTCTTATTTTGTGATTTGAAATCTAACATCCTTTACTTTTCCTGGACAGAAGGTAAATTATGTTGTGATATGAAACTCAGTCTAAGTTTAGATACACAGGGGCAAGTTGCTGGCTCTAATGAAAACAAATCTGTTAGATCACTTACCCCAGATATTCCACTACCTTTAAAATAATATATCTATCATAGTGCATCATGAAGAAAATATATTTATGCCTAAAAATTTAAGTACAACTATTACAAACTGTTCAACAAAACTTAAAATTGTATGTTTTCAATATTGTGAAATGGAACATTTTTCTTTGCTTCCCAATAAAAGCATGTCACAGTTTAATGTCTTGAGAATAAGAAGTGAGAGTTTATAAAGTGAAATACATTTTAAGGAGAGAATTTATAATGTTTATTTTTGACCATTTATAAAATGTTCATTTTGAAATGCATTTTTTACTTCATTTGCAGTTTAAAATTGTAACATTATCTATATATAAGTATTTTCATTCATCCTTACTGGTTATTGCAAACTACCACCTACCAGAATTAATTGCTTCCAACCATTTACAATTTGTTTCTTGATTTCAATTAACAATAATCGCACCTCGGATAAACCACATTGGCAACAATACTGCCACTGTGCAAAGCTGTCTCTTCACTTCAAAGAAAAATAATTGATATATCTCTTGAGAAAACAAGTAAAGATAATTTGGCATCGTTTTACAAAATTGAAGTCCACAGAACTCTAAAACCACTGCAGGAATATTCTATGAACATGTACTTATACATATTGTTCTTACAATAGATTCATACCCATGTCATATGAGAGGAATTCCTTGCTCAAATTCAAAGTTTTCACATTCTTCTCAGTATTTAATATGGTGACTGTAGTTGGCACAAGAAATCCTCTTTTTTAATATTTATTTATTTGAAAGTCAGAGTTACAGAGAGGCAGAGGCAGAAGCGGTCAGAGAGAGGTCTTCTATATGCTGGTTCACTCCCCAAATGGCTGCAACAGTGGGAGCTGCACTGATCTGAAGCCAGGATCCAGGAGCTTCTTCCAGGTCTCCCATGTGGGTGCACGGGCGCAAGGACTTGGGCCATTTTCTATTGCTTTTCCAGGCCATAGCAGAGAGATGGATTGGAAGGGGAGCAGCTAGGTCTCTAACCACCACCCGTGTGGGATGCCAGCACTGCAGGCAACAGCTTTATCTGCTGTGCCACAATGCTGGCCCCACACAAGTGATTCTCTACAGTTAAAAGAAGAAATTTGGGTATGATCACTTTTCTAGCCTTCTTGTTTTTTGGGGGGCAGAGTGTTTGAATTTAGACTGACAAGGATTCAGCCCACTCCACAAAGAAAAATGCCTAAATATTAGAGCATTGCTCCTGACCCCTCCCCAGTTGTTCCTCTATATGGGATTTCTTAATGTCTTACATGATTGGAGATATGGGAAGGAGTAAATGAGCTACCATACCACATTTTGTTGTACTTAGGATGTTTTTAGGATGCCTACAAATGAACATGAGTTCTTGTCTGCCCTCATTTATACTGTAAATTTAGAACATAATCTGTGCACTGCAAGTGACTAGGTAAGAATGCAAGGTACTGGGGCAACAGAAGAGAGTCTTTTTTGCTAAGCACCAAGACTAATAACTCTGTGGGCTATAAAGCTCACATTTCCTTCCATGTCTAGCTTTAAATCATTCAGAATTCAGAGAAAGTAGGAATGTAAGTTATGAACACTCTTCACTGCCACAAATTTTATGATACTCATGAGTTTATATTCAGGAATGACTTAAAATTTAAACAAAAATACCATAGTGAATTTTGAGGGATTCATCAATATCTATATTTGTAATTAAAATTCACATCTATAATTATATCTACTTTCACATGATTTGACAGAAATTATTTATCTGGGATGGGTATTTAACAATGCCTTTTATAGTTTTAATGTTGTATCAAAAAATAATCCTTGAAACACTTGGGAAGTTTTGCTATAAACATGTTTACCCAAAAATTAAATATCTTGGAAAAAATTTAACTAAAGATGTGAAAGATCTCCACAATGGAAATTATAAAATGTTAAAAAAAAAAACAGAAGAACACACAAGAAAATGGAAAAATCTTCTATGTTTGTGGATTGGAAGAATTAATATCATAAAAATGTTCAAACTAGCCAAAGCAATCTATAGATTCAATGAAATCCCAGTAAAAATACCAAGGACATTATTCTCAGATTTGTATGGAAACACTAGAGACCCCAAATAACTAAAGCAACTTTAAACAGGAAAATAAAGTCAGAATCATCACAATACTAGATTTCAAGACGTACTACAGGGCCAGGGCAGTTATAAACAAAACAGCCTAGAAGTGGCACAAAAATAGACATGTACACCAAAGAAACAAAATATAAACCACAGAAGTTAATCCATGCATCCACAATCAACCAATGAACTAAAAATCAATCTCTGAAGAAAGGACTATCTCTTTAACAAATGGTGCTGGAGAAATTGGACCTCTACATTCAGAAGCATGAAATAAGACCTGTATTAACACCCTATACAAAATAAACTCACAATTGATCAAGGATCTACATCTATGTCCTGATATTATAAAATTACTAGAGGAAACCATTGGGGAAACTCTGAAAGACATTGGCATAGGCAAAAATGTCTTGGAAAAGACCCCAGAAGCACAGGCAATGAAAGAAGAAAGAGCCAAAAGCAAAGAAGCTTCTGTGTTGCAAAGAAAACACTCAGCAGCAAAGTGAACATACAGAACGGAAGAATGTAGTTGCACTCTATATAATTGATAAAGGGTTAATATCCAATATCTATAAAGACCGAAGGGACTCAACTACAATAAAACTTATTGTGGCATAGCATGTTAAGCTTCTGACTGCAGTGCCAGCATCCCATATGGGCACTGGTTTGAATCCTGACTGCTCCACTTCTGATCCAGCTCCCTGAATGTGTGTCTGAGAAGGCAGCAGAGGATGGCCCAGGTGCTTGGAGTCCTGCACCTAGAGGGAGTTCCTGGCTCCTGGCTTTGGACAGGCTCATCTCTGACTGCTGTGTTCATTCAGACAGTGACGAGCAGATGGGGGACTTCTCTCTGTCCATCTCTCTCTCTAACTCTGCCTTTCAAATAATTACATACATACATACATACATCTTTTTAAAAAAGAGATAGGGGGAGACAGAGAGAAAGAGCACTTTCACTTTCCAGATCACTCCCCAAATGTCTGCAATGGCTAGGGCTAGGTTATACTCAATCCAGGAACCAAGAGATTTATCCAGGTCTCTCCCATGGATCACAAGGTCCCAGGTACTTTTTTTATCTTTTATTTAATGAATATAAATTTCCAAAGTACGATTTATGGATTACAATGGCTTCCCCCCCATATCGTCTCTCCCACCTGCATCCCTCCCCTTTCCCACTCCCTCTCCCCTTCCATTCACATCAAGATTCATTTTTGATTATCTTAATATACAGAAGATCAGCTTAGTATACCTTAAGTAAGTATTTCAACAGTTTGCTCCCACACAGAAACATAAAGTGAAAAATAATAGATGATTTTTTTTTAAATGATGATGAAATCAGATCAGACCTATTGTCATGTTTAATCCCAGTGAGAGTCAAGTTGGGAATTGATAATTTCTTTCTTTCTTTTTTTTTTTTTTTACAGAAGATCAGTTTAGTGTACATTAAGTAAAGATTTCAACAGTTTGCACCCCCATAGAAACACAAAGTGAAATATATTGTTTGAGTACTCGTTATAGCATTAAATCTCAATACACAGCACGTTAAGGACAGAGATCCTACATGAGGAGTAAGTGCACAGTGACTCCTGTTGTTGACTTTACCAATTGACACTCCTGTCTATGGCATCAGTAGTCTCCCTATACTCCAGTCATGAGTTTCCAAGGCTATGGAAGCCCTCTGAGTTCTCCGATTCTTATCTTGTTTAGACACGGTCATAGTCAAAGTGGAGGTTCTCTCCTCCCTTCAGAGAAAGGTACCTCCTTCTTTGAAGACCTGTTCTTTCCACTGGGATATCACTCGCAGAGATCTTTAGCCAGAGTGTCTTGGCTTTCCATGCCTTAAATGCTCTCATGGGCTTTTCAGCCAGATCTGAATGCCTTTAGGGCTGATTCTGAGGCCAGAGTGCTATGTAGGACATCTGGCATTCTGTGAGTCTGCTGAGTATCTCGCTTCCCATGTTGGATCACTCTCCCCTTTATTTATTCCATCGGTTAGTATTAGCAGGTACTAGACTTGTTTATGTGCTCCCTTTGACTCTTAGTCCTTTCATTATGATCAATTGTGAACTGAAATTGATCATTTGGACTAGTGAGATGGCATTGGCACATGCCACCTAGATGGGATTAAATTGGAATCCCCTGGTATGTTTCTAACTCTACCATTTGGGGGAAGTCAGCTTGAGCATGCCCCAAATTGTACATCTCTTCCCTCTCTTATCCCCCCTCTTATGTTTAACAGGGATCACATTTCAGTTAAATTTCAACACTTAAGAATAACTGTATTAATTACAAAATTAAACCAGTCATATTAAGTAGAACAGACAAAAAAAACTACTAAGAGGGATAATGTATTAAGTTGTTCATTAACAGTCAGGGCTATGCTGATCAAGTCACCGTTTCCCATAGTGTCGATTTCACTTCAACAGGTTTTCTTTTTGGTGTTCAGTCAGTTGTCACCAATCAGGGAGAACATATGGTATTTGTCCCTTTGGGACTGGCTTACTTCACTCAGCATGATGTGTTCCAGATTCCTCCATTTTGTTGCAAATGACTGGATTTCGTTGTTTCTTACTGCGGTATAGTATTCTAAAGAGTACATATCCCATAATTTCTTTATCCAGTCTACTGTTGATGGGCATTTAGGTTGGTTCCAGGTCTTAGCTATTGTGAATTGAGCTGCAATAAACATTTGGGTGCAGACCACTTTTTTCTTTATCAATTTAAACTCCTTTGGGTAAATTCCAAGGAGTGGGATGGCTGGGTCGAACGGTAGGGTTATCTTCAGGTTTCTGAGGAATCTCCAGAGTGACTTCCATAGTGGCTTGACCAGTTTGCATTGCCACCAACAGTGGGTTAGTGTCCCTTTTTCCCCACATCCTCGTCAGCATCTGTTGTTGGTAGATTTCTGAATGTGAGCCATTCTAACCGGGGTGAGGTGAAACCTCATTGTGGTTTTGATTTGCATTTCCCTGATTGCTAATGACCTTGAGCATTTTTTCATGTGCCTGTTGACCATTTGGATTTCCTCTCTTGAAAAATGTCTATTGAGGTCCTTGGCCCATCTCTTAATTGGGTTGTTGGTTTTGTTTTTGTGGAGTTTCTTGATCTCTTTGTAGATTCTGGTTATTAACCCTTTATCTGTTACATAGATTGCAAATATTTTTCCCATTCTGTCGGTTGTCTCTTCACTCTCCGGACTGTTTCTTTGGCAGTACAGAAACTTCTCAATTTGATGCAATCCCAATAGTTGATTTTGGCTTTGACTGCCTGTGCCTCCTGGGTCTTTTCCAGAAACTCTTTGCCTGTGCCAATATCTTGAAGGGTTTCTCCAATGTTCTCTAATAACTTGATGGTGTCAGATCATAGATTTAGGTCTTTAATCCATGTTTAGTGGATTTTTGTGTAAGGCGTAAGGTAGGGGTTTTGCTTCATGCTTCTGCACGTGGAAATCCAGTTTTCCCAGCACCATTTATTGAATAGACTGTCCTTGCTCCAGGAATTGGTTTTAGATCCTTGATCAAATATAAGTTGGCTGTAGATGTTTGGGTTGATTTCTGGTGTTTCAATTCTGTTCCATTGGTCTGTCCACCTGTTGCTGTACCAGTACCATGCTGTTTTGATTACAACTGCCCTGTAGTATGTCCTGAAGTCTGGTATTGTGATGCCTCCGGCTTTGTTTTTGTTGTACAAGATTGCTTTAGCTATTCGAGGTCTTGTGCCTCCATATAAATTTCAGCACCATTTTTTCCAGATCTGAGAAGAAGGTCTTCGGTATCTTGATTGGGATTGCATTGAATCTATAAATTGCTTTTGGGAGAATGGACATTTTGATGATATTGATTCTTCCAATCCATGAGCATGGAAGATTTTTCCATTTCTTGGTATCCTCTTCTATTTCTTTCTTTAAGGTTTTGTAATTTTCATCGTTGAGATCTTGAACGTTCTTGGTTAAGTTTATTCCAAGGTATTTGATTGTTTTTGTAGCTATTGTGAATGGGATTGATCTTAGAAGTTCTTCCTCAGCCATGGCATTGTCTGTGTATACAAAGGCTGTTGATTTTTGTGCATTGATTTTATACCCTGCTGCTTTGACAAAGTCTTCTATGAGTTCCAATAGTCTCTTAGTAGAGTTCTTTGGGTCCCCTAAATAAAGAATCATGTCATCTGCAAAGAGGGATAGTTTGAGTTCTTCCTTCCCAATTTGTATCCCTTTAATTTCTTTTTCTTGCCTAATAGCTCTGGCTAGAACTTCCAGAACTATATTGAATAGCAGTGGTGAGAGTGGGCATCCCTGTCTGGTACCAGATCTCAGTGGAAATGCTTCCAGCTTTTCCCCATTCAATAGGATGTTGGCTGTGGGTTTTTCATAGATTGCTTTGATTGTATTGAGGAATGTTCCTTCCAAACCCAGTTTGCTTAGAGTTTTCATCATGAAAGGGTATTGTATTTATCCAATGCTTTCTCGGCATCTATTGAGATAATCATATGATTTTTTTTCTGCAGTCTGTTAATGTGGTGTATCACATTGATTGTTTTGCGCACATTAAACCATCCCTGCATACCAGGGATAAATCCCACTTGGTCTGGGTGGATGATCTTTCTGATGTGTTGTTGCATTCTATTGGCGAGAATTTTATTGAGGATTTTGCGTCTATGTTCATCAGGGATATTGGTCTGTAATTTTCTTTCAGTGCTGCATCTTTCTCTGGCTTAGGAATTAAGGTGATGCTGGCTTCATAGAAAGAATTTGGGAGGACTCCCTCTTCTTCGATTGTTCTGAATAGTTTGAGAAGAATTGGAGTTAGTTCTTCTTTAAATGTCTGGTAGAATTCAGCAGTGAATCCATCTGGTCCTGGGCTTTTCTTTGTTGGGAGGGCCTTTATTACTGTTTCAATTTCTGTCTCAGTTATGGTGCTGTTTAGGTTTTTGATGTCTTCCTGGTTGAATTAGGTAGGTTGCATGTGTCCAGGAATCTATCCATTTCTGATAGGTTTTCCTGTTTGCTGGCATACAGGTCCTTGTAGTAGTTTCTGATGATTATTTTTATTTATGTGGTGTCAGTTGTTACGTTTCCTTTTTCATCTCTGATTTTATTGATTTGGGTCTTTTCTCTTCTTTTTTTAGCTAGTTGGGCCAATGGGGTGTCAATTTTGTTTATTTTTTCAAAAAAC